>NC_090279.1:204307709-204970209 GCF_040414725.1 Anabrus simplex | reverse complement strand
TATTTATTTATTTATTTATTTATTTATTTATTTATTTATTTATTTATTTATTTATTTATTTATTTATTTATTTATTTATTTATTTATTTATTTATTTATTTATTTATTTATTTATTTATTTATTTATTTATTTATTTATTTATTTATTTATTTATTTATTTATTTATTTATTTATTTATTTATTTATTTATTTATTTATTTATTTATTTATTTATTTATTTATTTATTTATTTATTTATTTATTTATTTATTTATTTATTTATTTATTTATTTATTTATTTATTTATTTATTTATTTATTTATTTATTTATTTATTTATTTATTTATTTATTTATTTATTTATTTATTTATTTATTTATTTATTTATTTATTTATTTATTTATTTATTTATTTATTTATTTATTTATTTATTTTCCTTGGTGGGATATGAAAGCCGCGTCCTTACAAGTGAACTGTAACACACGTTTACACTTCGACTAGGATGTGTTGGTGTTTTGAATTTAAAGAATCAACCAACTCCTAAAAGTCATTCTGCACATACACGTCCCTGTTAGTGTTTGAATATTGTTCAGGTGTCTCACTAGCAAGCAGCTGATTTATGAAGTAGCTCGGAGTGTTTTGTCTGTTTTATTGCCGTGCTGCTATAATTTTGTAGTTACGAAAAGGGCGGGGGACCAAGGCATCATCAAAGTGGTGGAGTAAGAAGAAATAGTAATTATTGTTATTCCTGATCTGATAACGGTATGTTTTATTAGAGGCCCAGTAGTTTATTTCACGATGTATGGAATTACTTTCGCTATCTTACGTTGTTTTGGTAATGAATTGCCCACTGCTGTATCTGCTTCCTGCTTCTAGCTTTGGATTGAGTGCGCATTCTTGTGTATAATATACAGCAGGTGACTGCTTAGGTAATTGGTAATTTATCAGTACGGAAATATCACGTGCACAGCGGGGATAAGATTTTCAACGGAAACCTTGTCATATGCTGAAGGTATTGAAGGTTTTTGAGTAAAATCAGTGAGATATGGGTATGGAGGAAAATCGCAAGAATGAGCTGGACTGAAAGAAAAACAAATTTGCAAATAGTAGTAGGAGAGGAAATTGTTAAAAAGACATGGAAAATGGAAAATCAAATTGACAGGACAGTCATTCCATTATAAGCGGTGTTACAGTTGAACTGTTAAAAACACAAATTTGGAGAATGAAATAACAATTGATGAAAATGTCATCAATAGCAAAAGATAGCTCGTACTTTTATGTGTATATGGGGTATTCTTTTCTGAAATAAAACTTTTCCCAGTAGTTTAAAAATTTTAAAAATACATACTGTAGGTAAGGGTTGTTCTGCCCGAAGGCAGGTCCGAACCTCCGCAGAGGTGTTCCTGAGCCGGAGTTTACGTGCGGTAGGATGGCCAGTTCCTTTCCGCTCCTCCATTCCCTTACCCCCACCAACAGCCCGTGGCAACCCATCCAACTCCTGACTACGCCCAATGTTGCTTAACTTCGGAGGTCTCACGGGATCCGGTGTTTCAACACGGCTACGGCCGTTGGCAAAACATACTGTAATGGGTGTTATATAATTCCAACCCACTTGTTGAAATAGATGGTGAAAATCAATAAACTATGAGATGACAATATAAACTCGAAAATTTTATTGCAGACCAAAGAAACTCTAGAAAAACTAAACATGTTATTTAAAAACGAGCAATCATTGCTTTGTTCTTATTTCACTATTTTGAATTTAAAGGGTGCTACACAGTTGACAGAAAAGATTATAACTGAGCAAAATTGCCAAAATCCTTATCAGTTTAAAGGAGCTGATAATATATGTGGACAAATTAAAGTAAGATTGTTTATTTAAATTATTAAATTAAGCATTAGAGCTCATGAACAAATTTAACGACTTCTTAAAAGTATAATTGCAAAGTCCCTGTATTTCAATAGTTAGGTCCTATTTATTATTAAATGCACAATCGAACATATTTATAATTAGAGACAAAATCGAACACTAATATTTTTACACATTCTATTTATTTATTTTCATTTTGAAACCTCAAAAACTGTAAACAAATTTTAATAATAATGATTTTAAAAATATATTCATCAATAAATATTGCCATTTATAATTGTACTGTTAATATAGTTAAACCTTCCTCTATTCTTTATACTTTACAAAAACATGCCAAGGTTGCACTTTTCATGGAATCAATGTGGACATACCATTGGACACAACACCATCACCAATATAACTGAAGGCAAACTACTAGGGAAGAAAAGAAGTGGCCAGTCTAAGAAAAAGTACTTGGAAGAGATCAAGGAAAAGAAGTAACGTGACGATGAAAAGAGCGGCGCAAAATAAAGACGATTGGTTGTATTGACAAGGCATTGCCTTTAGGAGATGAATTAATGTGTTCGGGGACTAGATCAGGGAAGGAAGCGATTCCGGCCGACATTTGCCTGGTGTGAAAATGGCAAATCACGAAAAGCAATCCGACTGTGGGGTTCGAACTCGCTATATCCCAAACAGCTTCACGAACCGCACGGCGTAGCCAACTCTAACAGCGGTACATGATATTTGTTTTAAATGTTTTATTTCATCTCATTTTAATTCTCCATAGTTCGATTTTGATTATATTAACAGATGCCAGTAAATCCAACGACGGGAATAGAGAAACTAACTACCCTCCTTCAAACTAGCCTGTATTCGCGGATTCGTGGGATAACTGATATTAGTTTTGAGAGGAAAGTGAAAGGAGAACAAATTATTATTATTATTATTATTATTATTATTATTATTATTATTATTATTATAATTATTATTATTATTATTATTATTTATTTGAATAATTCAATCTAATTACTGGTTTGCCCCTGTGATTAGTATTCTCCAAACTGGGTCGATTCTGCGCAGAACGTTTTGCGTCAGCATAGCTCTTGCATCCTGAGTTCACAAGAAATGTCGTCATGAATGTCTTTCTTGCTCTTCCACGGGGGCGTTTTGTTGGTATTTTACCTTCCAAAATTTCCATCAGCACATTCATATCTCGAAGCCTTTGTCCCATCGAAGAAAATTATCTGTTCAAAAGGTGCCAGTTCCACTTCAAGATAAAATTTAGTATTTCGTCCATATTCATTGCAATACTTCAATACTATCTAATGTCATGAGCAATGGCAGATTAAAAACAGACGTAATTCCTTACAATTTTTAACAAACCCGATCGTGAGTACTTTACACGTGCCTTGTTATACGTTTCTTGCGTTTTTCCCACAACCTTCTTGTGATAGAAACAGCGCCTTTCAAACACGCACTCCTCGACTGATCATGAGTTTACATGAATTTTCTTGTTGTACAGTGTCTTCAGGGGATGATAACTCCTGCCTCCCTCCTTAAAATGAATCTAACCGTGGATGCTTGTGATTATGGCATCTTCGTTCTGTATAGCTGTATACACTGAACCTGCAAACACTGGTTTTGCGAAGGTATTGATTGGTTTGTCATATTCAATAATGAGCTGATGATAATGGGCCCATAGGTCGTGTCTGGACGAGAGGAAATCCGAACGACTGATGGAATCCGTCAAGAAGTTACGACTCAAGTTCTATGGCCACCTATTTAGAATGTAAGACAAGCGGTTGACTCAGAAAATGTTTACCATACTCGATATTAGACCTAACACATGCGATAAGTGGTTCAGGGAGGTCGGGAAAGATCTAAAACAAATTGGACTAAATCGTGAAGACATTGTTAACTGAATACCAGATCAATAACTTCAAGGGCTTTCGTGAAGAAGAACAGCAGGTGGACAGCAGAAAGAAGACAGGCTGCCAGAGAGATAGAATGCAACGATACCGCGCTGCAAAGAAGCTTCTAAATATGTGTAAATGTTGCTTATTGTGGTCTCTAATGGGCGCAAACGTCTAAAAAAGATCTAAATAGCTCTAATACTCATTTTACTGTGTCCTTGTGGTGAAACTTACGCATATATGTACCTCAATATTTACGTTGAATGAAATATTTTATTTCTGAATTCAGTCGTCAAACAGAAAGGTGTGTAACAAATATCTGAAGCTCTCAACGATTAAAAACCATTCAAATGCAACTTCACCTGAATGTACCTTGGTTATTTCAAGTATATTTCATTGACATTTTCATCTTTGTAGTAAACGTATTTTGC
This sequence comes from Anabrus simplex, assembly GCF_040414725.1. Lineage (NCBI taxonomy): Eukaryota > Metazoa > Arthropoda > Insecta > Orthoptera > Tettigoniidae > Anabrus > Anabrus simplex. Next base: position 204,966,034 of record NC_090279.1, on the reverse strand, counting down.
TTGCGTCGTGACGTACAGACGAAGCTAAGTTTGAATGTTAAATTGTGGAAGGAAAGAAAATTATTCCCGTTTTTTAAATTCTTGTCTTGGTGAGGTCGTTAGTCGCGGATGGCTCGGTCCACTGGTAATTAGAAATATGTGACTCCCGTGGGTAATGGCTCGAACTGACGTCTCCGCGCCCTTATTATTCTTTCTGCAATTTCATGAAAGAAAAACAGAAGATATATCAAACTCTTAAACAAGCTGGAATGATTAGCTGGCCGCTTTCGTATCCTCTCGGTACTGTCCGTTAGAGTAGTGGTGTCTCGTTCAAACTGTGCCATTAGTGGAGTGTCAGTCATTTGCGTGTATTGTGATCCAAGGTTCCTATTGAGCGTCCAGGGTATAGAAAAGAGTGCGTTTCTTACGGCGACACAACTGAAGCATTTCTTGCTCGGATCAACTTTCGACCCAAGACCACGTAAAGTGAAACAATAGTTATGTACGTTACCGCCACGGAAAGTGATTTTTTACGTTGCTAGTTTACGGTGAGGGCGGAATTTCGAAACCTTATCACTCGAGTCCGGATGTTCAGAGAATAACAGGTTAGAAAGCAAACCAACTTACCAGGTAGGAACTATCGTCTACCCGCTCTTCCGTAGTGTAGCGAGAGTAAGATAAACTGTAGGGGTTCTAATAGACCGAGACCCTGCTGAATAGAATAGAGTTTATTGCATGTATTGTTACACATACTTTAACGAAATCCTACAATTGCAACATACATTTGAATGAATTGATTGAATGAATAAATGAATGTCTACATGAACTGGTGGATGAATGATTTCATGATTGTCTTCGTGCAGTAAATGAATGAATGAATGAATGAATGAACAGAGTTATCACCTAGTCACAGATAGCCACCAACCGGGGAGAGAGTATTCGTGAAGGAATGGATCAATGAATGCACTAAGTTCCTGTAATTTTTTAAAAAAAGTAGAAAAATCCTTTCTCCCCGTCATGGAAATTGGGGGAGAGTTTCTTGAATGAAATTGAGTTGAATGACTGTGTGAATTTGTGCATGAATGAATGAATAAACACTCTTCTCACCTAGTCATGGTTAGCCACCAACTGAGGAGAGAGTATTCATTCATTAATGAATTATTGATTGGATGAATGAGTGAATTGGTGTATTGAATGCATGCTTTCAGGCTAGCGCTGCGGAACTCGGCCGTTAGGGAGAGAACATTCCAATCTGTATGACAGTGAATGAATGCGTGAATGATTGAGTGGTTGAATGGACTGAATTAAAAAAGAAAAGCCGGGACCCTACTGGTTTTGCAAATCTCATAGCCGAACTTTTGTCCCGCTAGAGTACACTTATTTGCTTTGGTATGTTTGTATTCTAACCTGTAACAACGTAAACATCTGGGCTGTACTTATCACTTTACAGGCTGTTGCGTGTAAGATTTTATTTCATTCTATAGTTAATTCATGTATTTTAAATCAAATTAATTTAGTTGTGAATAATTTTGAATCGTCAAGGTGCAAATCGTTCATGTTTGATCCATCCATTGACGTTTTATCGTTCGTGTCTTGCTACGAAAGATATAAGACGTGTGTGCGTGGAGTTACGTTGTAATAAAATATTAGTACATTATGTAACAAGCCTATAATGGCAATAATTAAGACACGAGTGTGTTTATAAAACGAGCGAAGCGAGTTTTGTAATTTCCATACAAGTTTATGCTCGATGATAATTATTACTCTATATTTTAAATATTCATAAATTTTCTGTCGAGATGTCGCTTGACAGTTGAGTTTACTGAACAGAGCGCATGCGCTGGGTTATTGATTTTCCGTGATTGGATCAGAGACCTTGACAATGTCGTATGTTTTCAAAGTTTTGATAGGTTATCATAACCTAGCTTTATTTCAAATACAAAATGTTTATTGTACAGTTGGTGAAGTGAATTTGCGGGAATGTGGCGTGCGGTTGTGGAATATTGGAAGTAGTTTAATGTGTCCGACATGTTTGATTTTGCTAATCCTTACCTAACTGATCAAATAGGTGTATCATAATGAAAATGTGAACTCTGATTGGTGGAGAACCTGTATCATAATGAAACTTGAACTATAATGAGCCTCAATAAGATTCAGTTTTCTGGCATATAATATTTATATTTCGGCATCGTCAGGCATAGGGGCTGCCTGGCCGAGGTGGTAAAGGCGTACTCGGTTCGCCCGGAAGGACGTGGGTTCGAATCCCCGTCAGGAAGTCGTAAAATTTAAGAAACGAGACTTCCACTCCCAGAGTTGCATATGGCCCTGAGGTTCACTCAGCCTACACCAAAAATGAGTACCAGGTTAATTCCTGGGGGCAAAGGCGGCCGGACGTAGAGCTAACCACTCTACCCCATCACGTGCCGAGGTTATCAATGGTGGAAGCCTTTACCTTCCACTCCTCCAAGGGCCTTCATGCCCTGTACGGAGGTGACTTTTTTTAACTTTGCTTTGATCGTCGAGCATAAACATTGATGTTATTTGAAGCAGCGAACAGTCCACTAAGCTACCAGAGTCGTGAACATGGACCTGGATTAATAAAGGTTATACGAAGTTTATGTTATACTGTGATACATGCGATATTTATCTGTTGGAAATGGATTAACCTACACATTAGTCAGATTGCTTGAGCTGGGAATGCAGGGACGCCATTTTTTATGTAAATGAGTACGGAACCACGGTGCTGCAATCTGGCGGAGAAACAAATCAACAAAGTTGATTGCTGATGCATGATCTCTCTGACTATCCGTGTTTCCAATACTGTGAAGCGGAGTTCAAGCAATCAGAGACCATTTGTAATAATACAGTGCCGAAAGTAGTTACCGCACATTTTCCGTACTCTTCTGAGTGCGGAAAGACGGCAATTATGTCATAGTACGAAATAAATAAATAAATAAAAATCGTAACACATCATGGTCTAAATAGCTCGAGTAATCTGTTTAGTGAGCCCTTGATTAGTGGAACTTGTGCATGTGTGTACTTCAATATTTACGTTGAATTAAATATTGTGTTTCTGAACGCAACCATCAAACAGGAAATATCTGAAGATCCCAACAATTAGAAGAAATTAAAATGTAACTTCACCAGAATGTATGTGGATTCTTTCCACTATTCTGATATTACTGAATATTTCTCTTCAGTATTCCCCCTGTTGGTGGGGACGGTAGAATTCATGTACGATATCCCCTGTCATTCGTAAGAGGCGACTAAAAGGGCGACTGCCAGAGGTTCTCATCATGGAACCACAGGAACCCTAGCTGAGTGCCTTGTGCCTCGGTTCTCACTTTTATATTTTATATTCGACCTCCCTTGTTCAACTCTTCTTTTCCGCCTCTGGCGGTATTAGGTTTGCAAGACTTAGGGGAGTGTTCAATTTTCCTCCCCTTCATAGCTCTCCTCTTCATTAATTCTTCGCAGTGTCGGACGACTTCCATTTCTCCTTCTGGTTAGTGCTTTTAGAGGATGATTGCCCAGTTATACTTCCTCTCAAAATTGTAATCACCTGTCCCTTACCGGTGATTTAATTAATAGCTGCATTTATGTGCAGTGTTAAAATGGTAGTCAAAACATAATTCGAAAGTAGCTAGTAAGTAGGTACACTTTTAGGTTATTCTATTTATTACTTTAATGCATCTTAATATTATAACGTAAGTGGCATTCGGCAATTAATTGAACTCGGCTCTCTAGCCCATCCTATGACTATGATTCATGCTCATGACCACTCAGAATTATCTGATGTATGTTGGGAAGAACTACTCAGTATTCTGTCAGTTCGTAAGTCGCATCATTGCACAAGACTTCAGTCATCGAATCACGAGATCACTTTTTTTTTTTTTTTTTACAAGTTGCTCTTATGGCGAGGATGGGACAGGAAAGAGCTGGCAGTGGTTAGGAAGCGGCCGTGGCCTTAATTAAGGTACATCCCCAGCATTTGCCTGGTGTGAAAATGGGAACATCACGGAAAACCATCTTCATGGCTGCCGACAGTGGGGTTCGAAACCAAAATCTCCCGCATACTGGATACTGACCGCAATTAAGCGACTGCAGCTATCAAGCTCGGTATAAGATCACCGATCTGCGTGGAAAGTAAGCGAGTCGACAATCATGAAATTATTCATCCACCAGTTCATGTAGGCATGCATTTATTCATTCAAGCAATTCATTCAAATGTATGTTGCAATGTAGGATTTCGTTAAAGTATGTGTAACAATACATGTAATAAACTCTAGTCTATTCAGCAGGGTCTCGGTCTATTAGAACCCCTACAGTTTATGTTACTCTCGCTACACTACGGAAGAGCGGGTAGACGACAGTTCCTACCTGGTAAATTGGTTTGCTTTCTGACCTGTTATTGTCTGAACATCCGGACTCGAGTGATAAGGTTTCGAAATTCCGCCCTCACCGATTCTATAGCATGAACGGAATCAAATTAATCGTCCCATCACTACTGTATATAGAACTCAGTGCTGCTATATGTGTCGTGTTATATCATGTAACCCCTTCAGGTTATACATCCCGCTAAGTGGACGTCTGTGGCGTGTTGCAGGCACTTCCCATCTGTAACTTACCTCCCCTATAAGAAAATGAAGAGCTCCTAGTGGAAGAGATGTGGGTTGGGTTTTGAAGGCGCACTACAAAAATCCTACGATATGGGAGGGGTAGGGGGCACTTGGAACACACAAAGAATGAGAGATAATAGATTCTGTGGTGGTAGCAAAGTGAAGTTAGTGTAACCAACCAACCAGCCAGCCTCAGAGAAGCTGCGCCGTGATAACGTCAAACCTAAAAAGATTAAAATTCGCTCCACTTCCAACGGACCCTCCTACCAGCACCCTTCTCCATCTCTCTCTTTCTCTCACATCCACTGTGGTAAAAAAAGACAGAGAGAGTAGTCCCGTTTGTAATAAGAAACGATTTTATATAATATACGTAGCAGTTAGCATTAATGGATTTATAATCTAATGAATTCTGTGAATCCTCTTCTCTGGTACTGGATTTATGATCTTTTAGCCCTTCTCTTCTCTCCTACATATCACACTGGAATTATCTCCATTTCCTTTTTCCACCAAGTTGGAGACATTTCCATAATCTACATTAGATGTAGGAGCGTGGCCGGCCATTAAAAAACGAATGAGTGAGGTAATGTAGGTAGATGAAGCCGCCATCGCTGGTGAAATTCACCCGCGCTTGACCACTCATACTTCCTGCATGTGTAACTGTGGAAGATACCTCAAGACGTCCTCTCTTCAAAAAGTAAGTCATCCTTTATCTTAAGTTCGCCGGAGCTAGAGTTGATCTGAGTTCAGTCCCCGGCCCTTCATTGAGTGTGTGGTGCACTCTTACATACCTGCCAACTTTACAAAACCAAAAATCAGAAGATTTTGATAAGAAAATCAGGATAAATCAGAAGATACAATTGGTCCAACTGCTTATTCTACATGTCTTGCGCAATACTGGAGTACTGTGGTATTTTTTTTTTTTAGTTCCGTTTGGGCCTGCTATGAACCACGTGGTTCTTATCTCTAGCAGCTTTCTTCTTTGACCAGTACTCCTTCATTCTTGCACTGTGAATGTCTTTTCGCTCCTGAGTTCATTTCACACCTCCTCCCGGACGTACTGTTTTTTCTGTTAGTGACTGGAGAGAGTTTGATGTTCTGATCAACGTTCTGTACCTATTCCTGTCATAAATTTCACTGGGAGCAATGTCCAATTCTTGAAGGTCTTTTCTGACGAGTCTTGCCCACTTGGCATTAGTCGCTTTCCCTCTAGAGATGGTGTGGAAGATTCTGGAGGTGAGCCTCTGATTGTCCATTCTCATGACATAACCGTAGAAGTTCAATCTCCTCTTCCTCATAGATGTTGTAATGCTCTCCAATTGTTGGTATTTATTACAACAATTATTGTGTCAATCCCCGACCGTTGCTATACGAGGCTACTTCGTTAAAAATTACACATCTCTATTCCCTCACAGGAAGTATGTGAGTGAGATGATCGGTCTCTGATAAGCCTTCCGAAAATAGTATGAACTCGTGCTCCACACGTGTGGATCAGCGATGCACTTATATGCCATTACTTAGCAAATGCATAGATTAATATATTGCATCACGCGCCCGCGCAATTATGCGAAACTCACTATAATTGTCTCCAAATGGCTCCTAAAATCTCTAGAAAAATCACTAGGCGCTATCTTTGAAATGATGTCACTAAATTACTAAACAAGACTCCAAATCTAGCGACTAGTCTCAAGAATCGACTAGACTGATGTGAACGAACACAAACATAGCACACGAGAACGAGAGACTTACAGTCGATATATGTGTCGCGATATACAGGTTTCAATAAACATCGCACATTCGTGCGCATTTCTCGTATTAATAAACGTGGATATTTAATTTAAAAGTGGCCAATGAGCGAAGGGCACTGGCGTACAAAGCTGAAATGGTGGGGATTTGAAAAGAAATGTTTGAAGTTCAAATAAGCTAAAATCGGGAGAAATAATAGAACAATCGGGAGGCGGGAAAAACTGTCGAAAATCGGGATTCTCCCGCCTAAATTAGGAAAGTTGGTTTTGACTCCGAAACCAGAAGACATATGTCAATGGTGTAAAGTCTAAAGGCAGAGAAGTAGACACATTACATTGGCATAACAAAATGGTTCAACTACCAAAAACAACATAGGAGTATCCCTTGAAAAGGTGCTATTTCCATCTTAAGAAACGTGTGTGAAAAGAGCAAGAAACGTAAAATAAAAGATCCGTGAAATGTACCCATGATCGGGTTTGGTACCACTTTCAAGGAATTACCTCTGCCTGGTCTGGATTGTTCATGACTAGGGCCCGTATCTTTATGACATATCATATTTTATTTCTTTATATTATTTCCATGGAAAATACGAGTTAAGCATGATTTTATCTACGGTGACTGGAATTATGCAATTTTCACCGATCACATAAAGTCATATTTTGACTCTTTTAACATTTTTTGTCATTTTCTGGTAATTTTTTCATATTTTCCCCGTGAATTTTCGTGTTTTTGTCATATTTTTATCTTTTTATCCCATTTTTGCATACCTGCTTTCAATAGTCTCAAAAACCGAGTTTTAACATCTCCTAACTGTTATCTGAAATTTCTTACATTATCTTTCTTAGAAATATATATTTATATGAATTAGCTGTATAGAAAGGGACAGAATAGTGAGCGTCAATTGAACTCTAATGATTTGACGTATTTCGCATATGGCCCAGTAACATCCTGTGAAGTCGAGTGTCTTCTTCCCGTTGCAAGTTGTTGCGTGAAAATAAAAGAAAACTTTAAAATATACATAATTTGTTATTGTAATTCTGTCTGATCGCCCATCAAAAAGTGGCATCTATTTCATTCTGTGCAGAGCCAAGAGTTAGTTACCTCTGGAATGAATAATTAAATATACAAAATATAATAATAAAATTAATATCATTACTTTGTTATTGAATATTCTAGACTTTAAAGGTACATTTTAAATATAATGTTAATTTAAACAGCGGCAAGATTTTTAAGATTTCAAAAATATGTCCCAAAAAATGTAAGTCTTATTTATTGTCATATTTTAATACATTTTAGGTCATAAATGCTTGTCTATTTCTAACATGTTTATGTCATAACCGTCCGGGTCCTACTCGTGGCCATCGATCATATTCACACTAATGCATGTGGACGAAATACTGATTAATTTTTTGGAAAGTGGAAATAGTACCTTTTGAACAGATCAGTCAATCAATTAGTCATCACTGCTTTGCTGTCGCCCAGATGACATGTTCCCTATCAGTGATTTACCTAGTCTCTTTCTAAATAATTTCATAAAACTTTAGAAATGATTCCTCTTGAATTCCAAGTTTATCTTCATAATAGTATTATGATTGATTTTTTTTTAGAATTGGCTTTACGTCGCACGTACGCAGATAGGTCGTGTGGCAAGTATAGGATAGGAAAAGTCTAGGAATGGGAAGGAAGCGGCAGTGGCCTTAATTAAAGGTACAGCCCCAGCATTTGCATGGTGTGGAAACCACGGAAAACTATCTTCAGGGCTGCTCGGTTTTGTTCCCAACACCTTTTGAATCCTGCAAGTAGTTTTTCCGTTGAAAGAGGTTTGCAAGATGTAACAGGCTTTGGTAGAGAAGACCACGAATTTACCAATTTACAAAATTTGGGGCGGTCTGAGACATAAGTATCAGAAATCCCAGCGGAAGCTAAGTCTCCTTTTTTTTTACTTCATTGAGCCACATGCTTCCTGTCTTGTAGCATGTGATGAGTGAGATCATCTTCGTATTGTCCATTCTCAGAAGGTGCCTGTAAAACTTCAGCCGCCTACGTCGCATGCTAGTGTTGGCCATTTCCTACTGTTGGTAAAGTTCAGAGTTCGGTTTCAGTTGGTAGGTTCCATCCGGGTACCATCTTAATATTATGCTCTTTTAAAAACTTCAAGTTTATTCCTCTATAATATAATTCCACTGCGTCTCCCCACTGACAGCTGGGAACATACCACTTAGTCAAGCAGCTCGTCTCCTTACTCGCAGGTCTTTCCAACCTAAAGCTTGCAACATTTTCCTGACATTGTTCGGTTTTTTGGATTGATTTACCGTATTGCTACATCACTAAAAATACTTACAATTAGCTCAAATTACAAACGAATATCCAGGCCACGAATGTATTCTAATGATCCCTCCGTCAAAACTAGGCACTCTTTGGATCGCCAGGGAAAGCCCTCAGAGGATATTATTGAACTACATGTTGAACAGTCTGCTTTTCAGCGCCTCAATCACAACTTCGAGAAGTTATTTTCTTCGACTTGTGCATGAAATCGGCGGACCTGCCAGTGTTGGTCCTTATTCGGCTAACAGCCGGCCGGACCTTGCGTGGCAATTCAAAACCAGGTGGGTTGGACGGTATGCGCGGCGCCTTAAGTTGTTCCGTCGGAGCATTGTTCTGCCATGTGTGTCTCCAGCTATTATTAGCATTAAAGCCGTTGCCATCTAACATCCTTGCAGATTTGAGCAACAAAATATCGGCAGCCAGACAATCCTTGAGATATTTTGTCGGATATAACTCGGGACAAATCGTGCAGCTTTCCTAGAGATCACTTCCATTTCTCCAGTCAAGTAATCCTGGTGAGGGTCCCATACACTGATTGGGGTCTTACGAGTTGCTTATACGCCCTCTCGTTTGCATCCTTCCAACAACCCCTAAACACACTATACCCATATGAAGAACACTGTAAACATTATTTACAATCTCGTTAATGCGATTGCCCTAACGTAAGTATTTCCTTATATTAACTCCTAGTTACTTCGTGATCCTCATGTGGTACTTTCACCCCATCACCACAGTAACTAAAACTGAGAGGACATTTCCTACTGGTGAAATTCACAACCTGACTTTTCTCACAGTTTAACACAGCAAAGCACACATACGTATATTTAAACATAAGCAATTCTAACCAGTTATGAATGGCCACAATAATTACCAGTCTATTTACAAATCTCCCTACCTTACGGCGCAGCAAGGTTCCAGCCCGTTCCTTCACCTGAAACACTAATCCTTACTTTCACTTCCACCAAGTCCAGTCACCTCCCACAGCCACTGTGCGTAGACAGTTGGATTTGAACACAGTGCCCCTGGGTATACAACATACGACGACTATTCGTCGGTTCGACTCCAATACTTCAGTACTTCGCACAGTCTCATGCAGTGAACAATCGAACAGCTCAACAGTAATCAACAGCAGGACGATACTCACAACGGCGAACATAAACACATGTCAATTTATCCTCGCACTCACGATTGCGCGTTTCCTCGCTGGCTCACAGAATTACACGAACACACAGTGCAGCCTACCAATCTGTCGCCTACAGTTACACGCTCACTGGTCTCTCCGACACTACAACAACAGCTCCTCGTTCGGACCTCGGTGGGACACTGGCGACAGCCAACACCTCTGTCGCCCTCGGCCCAGCCTCCGAACCTCAACTGACTGTGTCTCACACTGACTCCCCCACGGAGTCCAACTCTGACTGACTCTCCGCGGCTAGCCCCCCTTTTTATAGCTTGCGTGATTTGATCCAGAAATTTCACGATGTTACTACAGGCCGAACATTCCCGTTGAATCTCCAAGGAACTCACGGTTAAGCCGGCCGCCGAGAACAATACACGCAAAGCCGGCTGGGAGATTCCAGGTCGTCTGAGTCACAAGCTCCTTCCTGGAAGTACCGAAAGGAGCTACCACGGGGCTGGCACCTAACAATATCTATTCTAGTACCTCGTTTATGGAATACCGTTAGAAAGCTCTCTCTGAGCCCGAGATGGTGGTATCACAACGATTACCCTGAGATCCTTCGGGGGAAAGATATGTGGGGGTTAAAAATGTATATATTTCGTAATTTGATTAATAGCAACGTCTGAATTTAAATTAATACCAACGATGTGTGTGTGTGTATTTTTAAATAGAGAATCTTACGCCTGATATAACCAAACCATTGCGGTGAACTTAGGACAGCTAGGGCAAAAGCTGCGTGATGTCATTTTGAATTTCGAAAATTACTTAATTTTCAAACAACGGCGTGTTTTTGTTTTGTAACATTGAAAAGAGTAATTCCAACAGGATTGAACTGTGCCTCCGTAATATAATAATATTAGAATGATAGAATGAAACAAGTGAAATGGGAAGACCGAGTAAGGAATGAAGAAGTGTTATAAAGAGTTGGAGAAGAACGGACTACGTTGTAAATTATTAGAAGGAGAAAAATAAACTGGATTGGACTTTCTTGAGGAGGGACTGTTTACTGAAGGAAGGGATGGCGAAAGGCAGAAGAATAAGAATAAGGAAAATATATCAAATGCTGGAAGGCATCAAAGGAAATAAATATTCGGACATGAAAAACTTGGCTATGGACAGGCAAAAGTGCAAGAGGTTTATAACATGACAGTACTTGTCAAAAGGTGGAATACCTGAATGAATGGATTCTTCTCAGACTTTAGCATCACTCTAACCGCTCGGAATCATGCGACTGCACAAGCGCACTCGTTGACTGGTATAGATTAATACGGAATGGTGCGGTTCACGCATGCTCAGACTATATAATAAGCCATCCGTGCCGCTAGACGTTCAGCCACATACTAAATTGCACTGAATTGACTATCTAATGTTTATCTCTTTTTCACCCGAAGTCAAACTTCCCTCCCGCGCCGTTGTCATGGAAACACAGCGTTACAGCCATAACAAAATAATACACTGTATATTTATTTTTCACGAGCTCCATTGTGTTTGAAATAAACCAGTCCAGCTCTTTCTTATCCCATCGTTGCTAAAAGAAAGTTAATAATAATAATAATCGTATGGCCTCAGCTACCGTGTGCAGACATTTCGATTTGACGCCATCTGGCTGTCTGCTCGTCAATTTCGACGTTCCGTTTTACTCTAGGTCCGCTAGATGGCAGACAGAGTAAACCGGATCTCTCTTGGGCGTCTATGGCTGAGATTAAAAGAAAGTTGGTGCGATGCTTAACTACGAATTTAAAAAAAAAAGAACTAAGTTGACACCGAAAATTATGTCTTTATTCTTAACCCAAAAAAAAAGAATCAATAAAAACTACTAAGTCTTACAGGTGGTTATAGAAGGGATCCGACACCCTGCCAGAGAAATACACCGTGACTGGGCAATTTAAACCCATGGTATAACCAGTCAAGTGTTGTTCTTTCCCTAGTTGGCCGTTCCCAAGACCAACTAACCACAATCACTGCACTGAGGAAAAAGGGGTCGGATATACAACTTGCATAACACTCCTGTCAAAAGGGTTGCCTAGCTGGGATATCTCACGGCGATATTCGTTGCCATTAATCATGTTGCTTTGGCAGGACACACGAAATCCAAAATCACTGTTTTGAAATATTACGATTTAAACGCAAATATTAACATACTTACATGGGAAAGCTATCCATATATATATATACAACAAGAGATGTCATTAAAGAAAACAACAAATATCTTACAGAGCTTGGATCACAGGAACAAGAACACCTTTTTGATAAACATACTCGCTTACTTTCGGCTTCCAAAATCAGAGTAGAGCTTAGATACCGTGAATTCAATAGATGTTATAAATTACCTCACAAAGGAAAAGGTGTGGCGCTATTTGAACAATATAAACCCGCAAATACCTGGGTTAGGAATCATACTGGTTTATCAGTCAATGAATGGCGCCAGGGAATAAAAATGACTGCTAATGTGTGCACTGTTCGACCTATTTCTGGCAGGTTCCAGAACGGAAACCTCTATTGGAATTACCGAAGACAGACTGAAACCTTTCCTCATGTTTTGCCTGGTGTGGGGGCGGGGGCGGGGGCATCTTCGGGCCCGCCGTCTCCCTGGCCGCACGGCCAACACGCCCGGTCACTTGTAATTTAAGAACATTATAAGAATAATTTAATCAATAATATGATTGTAAACCGAGATTATACATTTCTTTGTTTCGTTGTGCTTTGTCCATTGTGACAAACTTCAACTCAGGGAAATTTTGCAAATAATAAATTGCGTTAAGTATTTTGTTTTTAATACATACTACAGTTCTTTTTAAGTGTAAAATAATCGTGTTCTTACCGTGTAGGTCTGCTCCGTCCTTTTGAGGACAATGGATGTTTTTAAAGCTATTTGTTCGGAGCGTCGACCCACGTGGATCTTTTGCCCCTGCTGGCACCATATTGTATGAACCTGCGTGTAATTGGAATGGCGGTAGTGTGGAATGTTGTGTGTGAGGAAAGGAAGATTGAGGACGTCACAAACGCCCAGTCCCCAAGTGAGGGATATGAATCATTACAGTTAAAAACCCTGACCTGCCGGAAATCGAACCCCGGGCCGCTGGGTGACAGGCGGACGCGTTTCCCCGTACACCGCGGGGCCCGACAGGACATTGGATGGGAACAGGTGTCCTGTAAGCCGTGAGAAGTGGAAGCACAATCCAAGAGTGCCCTCGGCAAGAAAATATATGTTTCGGAATAGATCCCGAAATGATCATATTTAGGGATTCTCTTTTTCAAAACTGAAATATTTATTTTTCTTCCAATTTTCTTTCTTTCCTTCGTTATTCTTTGCTTTATGTTATAAAATAGAGTTAGACAAAGTGAAAGGGTCAAAACAATGTTTTGCAGAGTGAAGTCAGGATGATCAGTGCTGCTATGCACACTGCCACATTGCATCAGGGAACGTTGTTGCTCTAGAAACGGGCTGTAAAACATAGGTGCAGTAACACAGCTGACAGTTATTATTTTTGGTTCATTCGCGAGTTCTGCTCGACGAAGAGATATTGAAAATAATCAGCAAGCTAAGTTAACAGTAGCTAAGTCCACTTTGAGATTTTTGCTTCGCTAACAAATGTTTAATCTTTGCTTAACAAAAATGTAAGGACTCGGTTTAGTAGAAATGGATAGGAATATTACTTAGTGCCTCCTGGCAGTCTATGAAGACTCTTTTTTTTCTACATACAGCAGGGTATATTTCTTTGGACAAATTTTGGACGTAGTGATTAAGTCGGAATGACAGAGCGAGGGTTTCAGCCGGTGTCTTTTTTTATTTGCTTTACGTCGCATCGATACAGATAGGTCTTATGGCGACGATGGATTTAGGAAAGGCCTAGGAGTAGAAAGGAAGCGGCCGTGTTCTTAATTAAGGGACAGCCCCAGAATTTGCCTGGTGTGAAAATAGGAAGCCACGGAAAACCATATTCAGGGCTGCCGACAGTGGTATTCGAACCCACTGCCTCCTGGGTGCAATCTCACAGCTGCCCGCCCCTAACCGCACGGCCAACTCGCCCGGTCAGCCGGTGTCGTCATAGCGTACTTGCTATAGCGCGATCACGTCACCTGGGATGTCCGTGTTCAAATCCCTGCCCTGGCGAAGTTTTTTCCGCGATTGCTGTTCTCAAGCCGGGCCTAAACCTCGTACAGGTTTAGCAACACCGCACCGCGAAGCGATCTGATTGGTTAAATTCAGCAGCTGATAAAATGGCCACGACGCGAAATATAGATTTTTTTCTCAAATTACCTATCAGTATTACCAACTCTCTAAGACTCATAAAATATACCCGGTTCACGTTGTTTCTGACCACCCTGCGCCTAGCTGTACTTCTTAAAGCAGTAATCACCACCACCACTTTGCATCTAACGAATCGTTTTGAGACATATCTGTATGGAATTTGGAGTCGATTTTACTGATCGAGTTGCCAGTGCGGTTTGATGCGGGCAGCTGTGAGCTTGCATTCAGGGAATAATGGGTTCGAACCCCACTGTCGGCAGCCCTCAAGATGGATTTCCGTGGTTTCCCATTTTCACACCAGGCAAATGCTGGGGTTGTGCTTTAATTAAGGCCATTGCCGCTTCCTCTCCACTCCTTTCCCTATGCTATCCCATCGTTGCCGTAAGATCTATCTGAGTCGGTGTTGCCTAAAGCCAACTGTAAAAAAAAAAAAGTAAAAGTTGAAGTCTGCAAGTGTAGGATTCGGTGCATCGAAAGTGGGAAACTGACCCGGGGCGTATGGAACTACCACGAATGAAAAATCTGTTCTCTAGAGTGTGATTAGATGAGGCCTCTTTGAAAAAAGCGTCTTCTGTACGATGGCTATCCATCAATACTCTACGCCGCAGGCTGCTAGTTCATATCGACCATCCTTACTCAAACGCCCTTCTGCATTGCACTGTTGCTAGGTAACATCGCGTCAGACATTTTTTATTGTTAATTTCATGACGAAAATCTTCAGATAACCCCCAGCCATAAGACATATTTAAGTCATAATTATTTCTAAATTCTACTGAAATTGATCTTCAGAGAATGAAACATATTCGTCCTTGTATGTCGTCTGAAGAAGTTATCTGAAATGCGTACTTGGTCTACCTGATATAACACGTGGGACTGTGGTGTCTGCACCGGAATGTATTCTGTTATTACTAGCGTTTGGAAAGAAGGGATATTTTAGATAACATCCCAGCATTTACCTCGCTTGAACCCTCGGATAGACTGCAACCCGTTCAACCTCCTCTTCCTCTTCATCCGATGACGACGACGATGCATGGACTGATTACTAGTAACCGGATGTTTAGGTAGTAATAGGTTAGAATACAAACTGCTTCGTTTAGGGAGAAGATTTGTCTAGCCCGATCTCAGAAATGTAGCGAGAGTAACATAGTTTCTAGGGGATCTAATAGGCCGTACCCCTAATGTTTATGCAAACCTCATAGCAGAACCGTTGAATGGGCTAGAGTATACTTGTTACTCGCTTCAGTACTGCAGCGAGAGTAACATAATTTCTAAGGGTTATAATAGCCCGATGGTTTTCCGTGGTTTCCCATTTTCACACCCGACAAATGCTGGGGCTGTACCTTAATTAAGGCCACGGCCGCTCCCTTCCCACTCCTAGCCATTTCCTGTCCCATCGTCGCCATGAGACCTATCTGTGTCGGTGCGACCTAAAGCAACTAGCAAAACAAAAACTTTAAAGAAAAGTAAATATTAGTCTCAAATGATACCAATAAAATCAAATATGGTAATGTTGCAAAATTCTGTGTTTGTTTACTGAATTCCGTACTATGTTCTGTGGCTATGTGGTCCTTGGAAACCCTGACCTAGAGTATACCTGTCATTCGCTTCAGTTCATTTGCTGTCTAACGTAATTAATGCCTAAACAGCTGGACTCTACTGATTAACAAATTAACTTTTTTTCAAAAATTATAATGCTGATTTCCAGCATCATTCCTTGGACACCACGGTGTTTGCACGTGGGGTAGAACCAGTTTCAAACCCATGAAGTTCCATTTAACAATGATAATTAAAACGTCCCTCCTGCGCTTCGGTTATCGTCAAAAATAATCCCATAACTCATGTCTATTACATTAAAACTTCTCCTAGAATTGATAATACCGCTGTCCCCTTTTTGGTTTGTTTGCACCCATAATGAAGAAGTGAAATAGATAATCTCTCCTGACCTCAAACGTTCAAAAACTTTGGGCAAAGAAAAACAATTAAGACACCATTATATTTCCTACGAATATACCCTCTTCTTTTACCTCGCTTTTTATTCCCGGAATAAAAAAAGTGTGCTTTTATCATCAATCCTAATGTAAGCTTGACTTCAGTTCAACTGAGACCTTAACATTTTTACTACATCAACTAAAAATAATTCATAATTTAAGACCGTAGAGCACATGAGAATTTGGGAGGTTAGCGAAGCGGATGATTTAAACGTGGCGCAGGACTAGAAGACTTTAATAATAATGGAAGCAAGGTTGGCTGTGGATAATAATAATAATTTTGTGCAGCAACCTACCCCCTCCCCCCTCCTTCATCTCACCCTACCCCAGTTGAGGTTTTTCCGTCACCTTAATCTCTCACACTCGTATGGACACAAACGGTTGCAAAAATTACTGGCGCAAGGGAGCGTCAGCAAAGAGAGTAGTGGAAGAGAAAGTGGGGCATGGTAGAGGATGGTCCGGAACTCGGGCCTTGCAGGTACTGTCCTGTGTGTTTGGGTGGGAATGAGGCGTATATGTACAGTTAGTGTATTGTTTACAAGGTTCCAAATCCTGGTGATAGATTCCAGATGTTTGAATGCAAACTTCCTGAAGTGAAGTCTACTTGCACAACGATTATGCTATGAGGTTTGCATAAACATAGAGGTGCGGTCTATTAGAACGCCTAGGATTTATTTATTTATTTATTTATTTATTTATTTATTTATTTATTTATTTATTTATTTATTTATTTATTTACTTTACTTTACTTTACCAGTGGCGACGTTAGGGCTCGTGGCCCTCTCTTACACGTAACCACGTAAATTAAAGATAATACACATGTAAAAGAAATGTACTATTCTATATAAAAACAAAGGTAACCAAGCTAAAAATTAAATATTTGGAGAACATATAATGAAGAAAGAAACTAAAGCTCAAAAATAAAATTAAATTTAAAAAAAAGGAATTCGGAGCATAAAAGTAACAAAGAAAGAAAAATGGCATAATAAAAAGTAACATACAAACTAAAAAATATAATAAGTGCATAAACAGAACACAATACATTATAAGGTAACGGAAATATAACTATAGCCATCAACAGTGATCTATGTTCATGAGTTTAAGCTAAATATTATGTACATTTACAATATAATAATAATAATAATAATAATAATAATAATAATAATAATAATAATAATAATAATAATAATAATAATGAAATAACCGTGTTCTTCAGCTATATTGTAAAATGGCAATGTTACAAGCCTACATACCGCAATTCAATCAGCGGAATTCAACGGGTAATCTCTGTGTGCAGTCTTAAGTTTTGATATTGAGTTAACTTCCTTACAGCAGCTGGAAGAGAATTCCAAAGTCGTGACCCAGCCACAAGGAAGGATCTGTTACGTTACTCTCGCTACATTATGAAGACCAGCCTAGACGACACCGCCTAATAACCTATTACAATCGAAATTTCCGGGGTCTAGAGTGGTAAAACAAATCGTTGACGGATATTTTTTTTTAATATGTCTTATCTTATCCTCCAGTGACTTTATGTATCATACATGATACATTCTGCGTTTTATGTTTGTCAGTATTGTGTCGTCTTTTGTTGCAAGGTATCGGTGGCTGCACGGTGTAAGTTTCAAAACTTGGCGTAGTGCCAGACGTATCATATATAATACAACCAAAAATACCGCCCCTTGAACCCCCTCTCAAGTATATTCCAGAAATACTGTTTTTTACAGGTATGTCGTATTTCCCCTCCCTCTCTCCCCCCACCCCCCCTTTAGGATCAAACTGAACAGAAAAGAAATGAAGTTAATGTCAAAATGTACCCCCCCCCGCAGAACCCTTTGGCCGAATTTCCCCTCCCCCACACCTAAAATGTTTTTACAAATTTGTCATATTTTGTTGTCTAAGAGCCCATTAAACACAAAAATATTTTTTAAGATCTCTAAATTTGGCCTTGGGTCTTTGGAGGTTAAATCGTATTTATTGACATAGAAATAGTTTTAGACGGGGTTAATTCTTCTTCTCACCGAGCTCGATAGCTGCAGTCGCTTAAGTGTGGCCAGTATCCAGTACTCGGGAGATAGTTGGTTCGAACCCCACTGTCGGCAGCCCTGAAGATGGTTTTCCATGGTTTCCCATTTTCACACCAGGCAAATGCTGGGGCTGTACCTTAATTAAGGCCACGGCCGCTTCCGTACCACTCCTAGCCCCTTCCTGTCCCATCGTCGCTATAAGACTTATCTGTGTCAGTGCGACGTAAAGCAAAGTGTAAAAAAAAAAAATTCCTCTTCTTATTTAAGAAGGTGGCTACCGCCACAGAGATTCTTGTGTTAGACGTTGCAGCATGAAAGTGCTCAATAGTGAAACAGTTTTCAGATAATCAGTCCAAGAAATACGGCTTCTTCCCCGTCTTCTTTTGCCTTGCATTGTCCCTTGTATGACCAGTTGCAGTAGATATGACATGACCGAGATACTACAGCTTTCTGGTTTCTCCTTTCTCCTTCTCTTTCCCCTTCGCTCATCAATTGTGATCTTACCTATCCAGCACAACCACGAGTCCATAGTTCAAATGTCTCTAATATGTCCTTTTCCATTTTCTTTAGGGTCCAGGCCTCATCTCCATAAAACAAGGTAGGGAAGGCTTATAATCTCAAAATTTATTCTCTACTACAGAACACACTCCTCATTTTATAGAATGCATTTCTTGCTTGGCCATTCGTAGACTGCATTTCCTCAGTACAATCAATGTTGCAGTTCACAGGTACTTAGTCACTCTCTGTACTGTATCTCCATTGACTATGAAGTTCTCCTGGTGTTGCATTCCAGATACTACCATAAAGCGTGTCTTGCTCACATTGAGTTACTTGCATCCATGGCTCGGTTGTTCAGTTCTTGTAAATCTTGTAGACTTTCTGCTGATAGTATGGTAAAGTGGAAGAGCTGGCCTTGATTGGAAGGATAGGAGCCTTATGCTGTACTTAATTTGTCCAAGTTGCAGAATACCAAGTCTGAAGTAAATGGTACTGAGAACATAGCAGATATAAGGACTGGCGTAATATACGGGTGCTATCCATCACTGTACTTGGTTGAATCTTTGAAATTGTACGTCCTTACTGCTCCCAATGAAGACACAAGGAATTAAAGTAAATGGAAAAATGGAAAAACGATTAGACTGTGTAAAAATTGCAGATGACAACGCGTTTGTTGCAGGAAGAGAAAAGGACATGAATAGGATGTTACAAATTATAGAAACAGTTTCAGGCAAATTGAAGTTCTAATTTAACTGTGAAAAGGCTAAAACAATGATGTTAAGCAAAGAAAGGCATAGACAGGAAGTAGTAATAAGACTTGGAGGAAAAAGTAGACCAAATTTTAGAATTCTGTTGCCTTGAATGTATTTTTACCTATGATAACCGAAACATGAGGGAGGTAAAGTCTCGCCCACTACAACAAGCGCTCCGCCATCACCAGTTGGGAGATCCAGACTGCCGTCCGTCTCTTGCTGCCCGGAGAGCTGGCCAAGCACGCCGTCAGTGAGGGCACCAAGGCACTCACCAAATACAGCAGCTCCAAGTAAGGGGCTACAGGGGATAACCACCCTTCTTAAGAAACGGCCCTTTTCACGGCCACCACACCTTTAAAAGAAGACCAGTTATCTGTTAGCCTCTTGCCCTTAAACATACCAAAGCATACCATCATGACCAAGTAAAAAGGGGGACAGCTAGGTACTTTACATCACATCAAAGTGGTTAGGATTGTTACTTTAAGGTCAAAAAAGAAAAGAAACCCTCGTAACATTAAAGCAGAGGCTCTGTATTTATCTTAGTCGTCCACTATTGTAGTAATAACAATAATAATAATAATCGTCGTCGTTAACGCCATCATCGCCGGACGGATTATTGAGTCGTTTTGCCGCTTGAATCGACAATCACACCGCCGTCAAGAACAACAACAACTACCATGGGGGCCTGGGTCGAGTTGGGGTTAGGTTAGGACGAAGTGAGGTTGAAACTACTTAGGTTAGGTTCTGCCGCGCCCCGTCGTGCGCGCTGACTACCGCCCCCGCTCGCTCCTTCCTCGCGATCTCAGAGCAAACCCCCGCTTCGACAACGCGCCCGCCCGCGCCACGCGGACCTCCAAAGAATTCCCGTTGCCTTGTGTATACATACATCTATGAACCGGTTTTCGTCCGAGCACCGCAGTTAAGCAACATTAGGGGTGGTCAGTACTTGGATGGGTAACCGCAAAACAGAGGATAGCTATATCGAATAAAGTATTTCAAAATAAAAAGAAGATGCAAATCAATAAAAACGTAAGTCCTGAGACCAGGAAAATCTTGTGTGTGTAGTTTAATAACCCGTAGGATTGAAACAAGGAAAGGACAAGCTAGAAACAGCTGATGAGATGCGGTTTAATAATAAACAGGAAACCGGACTGAAAGAGAAAGTAACACCACAGGGCTGAGAGACTGAAATGAAAAGAGAAGTGTCATCAGAGAAATAGAGGAAAGGAAGTTTAAAATGTTTGGCCACCTAATGAGAGACAACAGTTTCATTTGCAACATCATGGAAGAGAAAGGTCTCGGGAGAAAAAATGCAAGAAGGCGACTGAGACTCTCATACATTAAGAACCTTGTGTTAGAAATGAACTGTAGCTCCTATGAGGACATCTAAGTCTAGCCCTGTAAATTGTTTAAATTGTTTAACAACAACAAATCTTATAACCTCTTGAAGTAACCGAAGACAGAAGGAACTAAGAGTACTCTTTTATTCCCGAACCCCAAACAGTCATCCATTTTTATCATTTATAGTTTTTCTTACATGAATTTCATCAAATCGAAGTATCACGAATTTTTCGCTCTCAGAAAGTTGAATAACATCCTTAAAGAAATGTGTTATCATTTTCTGAAAGAAATACTTCAAAAGAAACGGATAAATTTCTCAAATGTCGAGGCAAACCACACTTTGGTTGGGACCAAACTAATTACGTAAAATGGCAACTTCTTTATGTAACTGTCATCACAGTTCTCAGCGTCTTCGAGCGTCAGTTTCAACTTTCGTAAAGTGGCATCAGTTTGGGATACAAGGGAGCTTCTGTTATTGATATCATCCAGAAAAACATATCACAAACATCAGTGGGAGGCGAAAGGTGACTCCATTCTGTAACTGAGGAATTTCTATAGATTATCAAGTTAGAAGTTTTACCCGCATAAGATCTTCATTCGGTTTGCAGCCAGAGTTATCACGAACTTACGCGCTAAAATCACTGTTTATTCTAATCCACACAAAACGGGGTGATTACGTTTTACAGAAACACACCTTTCTGCTTTTATCTATGTGTTCTTCAATAAAGCTCAGGTCACTGTCTTCAAAATGTTTCATACAAACCGCTCATCTGCTCGCTGAGATCAGTCTGAGCGTGGGACTTAACGAATCCATTTACTACGAAAATCAGAATCATCATGCGATCAAAAACACCTTAGGTTAGTATCATCCTAATTTTGCTGACATATCATAGACCCTAACCCACCCGGGCAGTGCACATCTATCTGACATAATTATAAAATGTCCACATCACCACAGACACCAGAATAATGGGAAAGCAGCTCAATTTGTTCTGGGTGATTTCCGACAAAATAGTAGCTTTACGAAAATGATGCAAAGTTTGGGCTGGGAAGACTTGGTGGAAAGGAGACGAGCTGATCGGCTAAGTGGTACGTTCCGAGCTGTCCGTGGAGAGATTGCGTGGAATGACATCAGTAGACGAATAAGTTTGAGTGGTGTTTTTAAAAGTGAATTTGCATTCCACTTAGTTGATGAGTGAAATAAAACGTAACGGGTATCCGAAATGATGTGGATATCCCTCGAAACTAAAAAACAAAGAACTCTGTTCCCAACTTTGTCGCTTCGGCCCGCATCTTCAAATTCTGCTTCAGATTAACAAAGAAACATAATATTAGGTTACAATCCTAGGCTTTTATTGCCACTTCATCTACTATGAGTCAACCTAATTTTTCCCGAGTGTGCCTATGGCATATAATTCAAACCATATATCGTCCTGTTGCATCCTTTCTTCAAGTAGTTGAGCATTCTGCCTAGTGAATGGCCGCAGTAGGTGGAGTCTTAACTCCTCAGTAAAGAATGATTTTGTACAGGTACCGGTAAGCGTTCGCTTTAGGAATCTTGTCTTTATTTTCTCTTAACCCTCTACTGCATGAATTAATTTTCGTTTTCGTTTGGTGAAGAAAATTTCAAGCTTTAATGCTCAACATTCGTTTAGTGTTTTAGATTTACCAGAAATTCTAAACTGGGGTCAATATTTTAACACTCGTATGTGATGTGGATTACCATAATGGGATATATATATGATTTTTCACGATTTTACTCTAAGCTTTTAACATTCAAAGACGGAACATTACTGCCTACTGGCCATGGGTACGTACTGCAAGGCGCAAGTACAATGTCTTTGAGGTTGAGCCAGAGGTACTCCTGAAGCGTGTGGTAATGTGATGGTTGTAGGGCTGTTTTGTCTTATGTTATGTAAAAAACACGGCATCAGCGGTATATGTCTTTAATTGACTGTACAGTTGAAGGTGTGCCGTAAAATTACCTCTGTCTACAACATTTATACAGGTGAAAAGTTATTTGTTCCCTAATGGCAACAGTATGCAGTAGAGGGTTAAGTTCGTGGATCGACTAAAGATATGAGGGGCGATCAAAAAGTTCCGTTCGACTGTCATACATCGCCGTGAGCACTGAGGCACTCATCCTACCGACGCACCAGGTAGAAGTTCTCCATACGGTAAAACGACGTGTCCTGCTGCGTGAAGAAGTCCGTAACCGCCTTTTGCACATCCTCGTCCGACAGGAAACGTCGACCCTTCAAGGGCTTTTATGGGGACCGAAGGCGTGATAATCGCATGGAGAGAGATCAGGGCCAAAGGCATTCTTCAGCGCCCGCTTGTTGTTGTCCGTAATGACCTCCGAGATCGACCGGCGTCTTGTGTCGAAACGTGAACCGTACGAAACTTGGTGCACCATTCCACAACGATGGTTTTCGACAGACATGCCACCCCATAATCACCGGTGTTTGTCCTTCGGCAGCCAAGAACAAAGTAACAGCACGTTGGTCCTGTTTGGACGCATTTGATAATAACGTCGCTGTAGTTCACGTGGCCGCATTTAGCGTACATGTCCGTGCTTATGTACCCGCATCGAAGTCGCGCTGCGGTGCATGTCCGCTGCAGCAACGCCCTCAAACGGAATCTTTTTGATCACGCCTTATAGTTTTTCCGAAATAATGTCGCTATCATAGCAGGAGGGCTGATTTTAGTGCTGCTCTTACAGACAGTTTATGGAGGTTTTAATAGGTAGATGCTGCTGCCCTCTCCCTCATGTGCATTCTGAAGGAGTCTATTGTGGTTTGCATCTGACCGCAAGGTAACTGAAGAAATTAGCTAATCCTAGATCTTTACATTGTAGGCCTACAAGGCAGGAAGGGCGCATTAATGTTTTAAAGAGCTATCTCCATAATGTTAATTCTCCGCAAGGACAAAGCTAAATAGACGGAGCAGCTGTGCCCGATCTTTTTGGCTTGTAAATACCTGCATTTCACGGTATTGTATGTGTATAACGTAGGCAGCGGTCTTTTATACAGTCAAACGGCACTCTGGTCTAGCCTGCCACCTTGGCGTAATTAACACGCTGAACACCTTCTAAAAGCCGCAATACAGTCCTATTGCCTAATTGCCTCTCAACCATGTTTAACGGTCTGCTTAATCCCAGGGGCTAAGCATCCGATATAAAGTCGAAGACTCAAGGGGACTATAGGCAACACGTTGCAACATACAAGAGTATGGGTAGCTTAACACACGCATGTCGCACTAGATGAGAAGTTTAATCATTAAACAGTAACATACAGCACTAATTTAAAATGGTCAGTCATATTGCAAATAAATTTACTTGCACCAAGCAATAAATCCACCCCCATGCCATGGGACTTCCTAATTAGGTCGGTGGTCCCACCTTAAAAGAATCCTCAGGGAGTTGCAAGCAGTTCGGATCGGATCAGCTGTATGGACGAGCTGGGGTGTTGCCAAGTGTAGCAGAACTCGACCATGACTAGAGACAGCCGTTCTAATAGCCGAGAGCTGTGCTTAAGAATCGCCTTCCAGATACAGCAAGGGTAGTTAGTAGACATCGAAAGGCTCTTTGTATATTTAACAGCTCTTATTACCTCGAGATCCCGTCCTAATACTGTGCGTTAGCGATGCGAGTGCATTATCCTAATGTAGGATTCATATTTTGGCCCGCCTCCTTCCCCGGCAATTCTTCACTGTCCCGTCGCAAGTGTCGTTAGCACAAGTTTGTTTTGATGTCGCTCGTTAAAGTTGAACAACTTAGTTGGCCGTGTCACCCCTAATGTAAGCAGCAGTCAGATGCTCTACTAATTGCACGCTTCACTCACAAGAGAACACCAGGTACTAACATTAAAAAAGAGAGAGATAAGCACATGCCTACCACAGTCTCCGCCCCACTAGTACAGGTGTGTTATATGTTGCAGAATTTCTGATAGACAAGTAACCCTGTTGTAGACTTTTTGATAGACTAGTAACTCTGGCAGGTAAAATCCTACACGGGTCTATGGCACCAGCAGTGTTGCCAACTTAGCGGATTTTCCGCTAAATTTGGCGGAATTAGAAGACTGTCGGCGGAAAAATATATCATTTAGCGGACAGCGAATTTTTTGGCGGAATTCTAGATTTATTATAGCGGAATTTAGCGTTTTATCTATTTTACGTTTTTTTTAAATTGTACTCCAGTCTGTCTCTGAGCTATTCCGTATTTCTTGTCAGGAGCTAGCAGTCACATGAAGAAAACATGTTATATGGATTTGATGTTATGAGATCATGGTATTATAAATTTGTAATGCGTGGGGAAAGGGTACTTATCTCTTAGTTGACGAATGACGACAGATAATGAAACTGTGAGAGAGTAGCATTTATATTCATGCTGTGATGGAAGACCGTTTAATGAACTGGCCTGTTCTATGTGTGGCCCTTGAGGTAGGGGCTTCACATAGTTTGCACCCGGCAGTAAAACGCCTACAAGTTTTATCTCGCCGGCTCGCAGGCAGAGGGTTAATCCCAGTGAAACTCACCGATCAGATGAGTGCAGACATTTAATTTTATTATTATTATTATTATGATTATTATTATTATTATTACCGGCTCCATGCGTAAATGGTTAGCGTGATGGCCTTTGGTCACAGGGGTCCCGGGTTCAATTCCCGGCATGATCGGGAATTTTAACCATCATTGGTTAATTTCGCTGACACGGGGGCTGGGTGTATGTGTCGTCTTCATCATCATTTCATCTTCATCACGACGCGCAGGTCGCCTACGGGGTTAAATCAAAAACCTGCCCCTGGCGAGCTGAACATTTTTCCTGGAACGCTCCCGGCACTAAACGCCATACGCCATTTCATTATTATTATTATTATTTTAGATCGGATTTCTTGGCGGAATTTTAGCGGATTTTTAGTAGTATTTAGCGGATCTTGAAAATATAAGTTGGCAACACTGGGCACCAGAGGAATTTCGAGCGTGATTTGTCTGGAGACCTCTATTGCTTTCCATATCCACTTCGATGCCGTCAGACTATGAGTGGTTTTACATGAGAGGTACATATAATATCTTGTATGCGCGAATATATTTTTTTTCCGGACGTTAGTGAAGAAAAAAGGAGGTGCACGCATTATTTGAAATTAGGTTGGCACGTCTTCATCTCAAACAATGATCTGCGCCCCCTTGTATAGGTTGGTCGGGCAACCCGCTTATCAGAATTGTCACACAGTTTGCTTACCATCCCCTGATATTTGTAATCCGATAGTTTCGCCTGTCTTGTAATGAATGTACTATGGCATGGGCTATGGAAATGAAAATCCACAGCCTGTTTCCAGTCATTGATCGGGTCAGGAATGGAATGAATGAAACCGCCATCCAGCGGCGAGGATAAGAAATGTGCCGACTGCCGAAGCGTGTCGCACTCCTCTGGGGCAATGACAAATGACTGACAGATGAAATAAAATGTTAATGGAGTGTGCTGCTGGAATGAACGATGACAGGGAAAACCGGAGTACCCGGAGAAGAAACCTGTCCTGCCTCCGCTTTGTCCAACACAAATCTCACATGGAGTGACCGGGATTTGAACTACGGTATCCAGCGGCGAGAGGCCGGCACGCTGCCACCTGAGCCATGGAGGCTTCTGTCCTTTATATTTATCGGAAGAGGAATTAGGAATTCGAATAATTTATCAAGGGAAATGTTTGATAAATTTCTAACTCCTTTCAGATAATTTCAGAAAAGACGAGGAGGTGGTGGTGGTGGTGATTATTGTTTTAAGAGGAGGTACAACTAGGCAACGATCTTCTATATAACACTACTGCAATCAGAGAAGAAAATATGAAAAGCATCCGACACTTCGAAAAATTAAGGTATATCGTTCAAAGTAAGACAAGGGCCACGAAAGGCGTGAAACGAAAGCCTCCCGGGGCCTCGAGTGGTCTAATACCGTCGGGGCCGGGAAAGGACAGGAGTTGACCAAGGGAGGTCGGATAGGATAGATGAAAGTGAGGAGCCTGGCACAAGTAAGTGGAAGTAATGCCAGGACACAACCCACTAGCCCTTGAACGTACATGGCTCAAGTGGAAGCGCACTGGCCTCTCACTGCTGGGTTCCATAGTTCAAATCCCGGTCACTCCGTGTGAGATTTGTGCTGGACAAAACGGGGGCGGGACAGGTTTTTTTCCGGGTACTCCGATTTTCCCTGTCATAGTTCATTCCAGCAACCCACTATAATTTCATTTCATCTGTCAGTCCTTAATCATTGCCCGAGAGGAGTGCGACAGGCTTCGGCAGCCGGCACAATTCCTATCCTCGCCGCTAGATGGGGGCTTCATTCATTTCATTCCTGACCCAGTCGAATGACATGAAACGAACAGCCAATGACAGAAGAGAGTGGTTGCATCTACAAGGTATTAGCCTGTACAATATTGATTGATGGATTACTCGAAATTCGGTTTCACGAATTTCTCGACTTCTCGAAGCAAACATTTCCTCCCTTGAAGTAAAAAACACTTCACGTTAACTGTGCAATACGCCATTTGTGGTTTGTGAGGAACAGTTAACAAGTAAAGAAAGGGTTACAGTGATGCTGGGAGCTGATATGACGGGAACCAAAAAACTAAAACTTCTAGTGGTCGGGACACTGGCGACGCCTCGCTGTTTCTCGGGTGTGAATTAATTACCGGTCACGTACGAAAGCAACCCCCGAAGACGCTGATGACAAGCTCCATTTGCGAGTCTCGGGTGCGTGGTATTGACGAGAAGTTTCAACGTGAAGGGAGGAAAGGTTTTTTTCCACAGCTGTTAACGGAGGTATGTTTCTCGTTTTGACTACTGTATGTTCTGTGTCCTGCCTTCTAAACAGTTACTATAATAAGGGTTATAATTAAAGTGATGCCGTAAAATGGAGTTAGTTTGTATATTTTTAAATACTGCTAAAAATAATGTATTCGGTATAAGCTCGTAGATACGTATGATTCAGTTATGCGCTGTACGTCCTCAAAAACGGTATTCTCTATATCTCGAGATATCGAGGTTAAAAATGGAGGGGAAAGACCACCGCTGTCCGTGTGCTGTAGTGGCTCGCAAAGAGCGCGGGGAAAAACCGCCAGCCAGGTAGATCAGTTCATAACTACGTTGGTACGCCTCGAAATGTTCCAGCTGCATGTAGCGAATGACACAGTCGCCGGCTTGCAGAGCGGAGCAGAACAGTCGATAGAACAGTCGACTCTTTACGCTCTGAAGAAGACAAATTCGGCAGTGTTATATGCTGGCTGTGACAGACAGACAGACAGTCAGAGCCCCCACTCTCTCTCGCAAGCTAAGACCCGCTCTTGCCTCTGCCTGCGGGTGGCCGTGACAGTTGACTGCGGACCACAGCCCTTCCTTCATAATTATTTATTCTCTTGTCTACCCTTCCATTCTCCTCCCTTCCTTTCCCTTCATGATTTTTATTTTATGTAGAAAAATAATAAATAGAAACCCCGCTGATGGTTTTCTGATAATACGCTGTTTTTTCTCTCTGTTTGTGTGCAACGATAAAATACGGAATTTCTCCATCGATATTGTACTGAATCCTGAATACCGTTGTGAATCGGAATGTATTTTTATCAATAAGTTCTACCGATAAAGTTCCGTTTTGCATCCAGTTTAGTTTCTATATCATTAATGGTTTGTTAGTGTTCATTTATTTAAATTTTGCTTTACGTCGCGCCGACACAGATAGGTCTTATGGCGCCGATGGTATAGGAGTGGAAATGAGAATCCACGGAAAACCACCTTCAGGGCTGTCAACAGTGGGGTTCGAACTAGGGATGGGATAATCGAATACTTTTAATAATCGGATAAATAATCAAATCGAATGAGTTTCAAATATCATTCAATTGTATCGCATAGAATATTCGGACGCGTCATGAATCAGTTTTTCCTTTTTAAATGTGTCGGATCGATAATCGATTGAAGGAAGCGAATAGATGAACTCTTATGAAAAACTCCTCTGTTGAAACTAAATGAGTGAATTAACTGTCTTAATAACATCGCTTTTCATTGGATGATTTCGAAAGCATTCACTATTCGATTGCCTTCATTCATTCGGGTGAATAATCGAATAAGCGATTATTTTATATTCGTTATCCCATCACTAGTTCGAACCCATTATCTCCCGGACGCAAGCACACAGCTGCGCGCCCCTAACCGCACGGCCAGCTCGCCCAGTGTTTATTATTGTTAGTGGAAAGGATGGTAAATAAACTCCATTGTCATAAAGCACCAGGAGTAGATTAAATTAGACCTGAAATTGTTGAAATATAGTGGGAAGGCAGAGATGAAATGGCTTCATAGAGTAACAATATTAGCATGGAGTGTTTAGTAAGACATCTTCTGATTGGACAAAAGCAGTAATTGCATCTGTCTATAAACAAGGGAACAGGAAGGATTGCAACAATTATTGAGGTATCTCATTGATCAATGTACCAAGCAAAGTGTTCAGTTGCATCTTGGAAGGGAGGGTGCGATCAGTGGTTGAGCGGAAGTTGGATGAAAACCAGTGCGGTTTCAGACCACAAAGGGGCTGTCATCACCAGATAATCAGTATGGGCCAGGTAATTCAAAAATGCAACAAGAGGAATGGACAGTTAATCTTATGTTTCGTAGACCTAGAGAAACTATATGCCAGGGTACCGAGATAAAAGATGAGGGAGGGTGGGATCGAAGTTAGAATGTGAACATCACTCAAAATGTTGACAATTGGGCTGCTGTGAGAATTGATGGCAGAATTAGTTCTTGGTTCAGGGTACTTACAGGGGTTAGACAAGGCTGTAATCTTTCACCTTTGTTATTGGTAGTTTACATGGATCATCTGCTGAAAGGTATTAAGTGGCAGGAGAGATTCAGTTAGATGGAAATGTAGTAAGCAGTCTGGCTTATGCCGACAACTTGATCTTAATGGCAGATTGTGCCGAAAGGATGTCAGAAATGAACTCGACTATGAAGCTGTACGCATAAACTGGATTCGGCGGTGGGATCATGTGTGGCGGATGGAGGAGAATAGGTTACCTAGCGGAATAATGGACTCTTACGTAGGGTAAGACAAGTACAGGGAGACCAAGATGGTTAGACTCAGTTTCTAACGATTTAAAGATAAGATGTATAGAGCTAAACGAGGTCACAGAACTGGTTACAAATAGAGGATTGTGGAGGCGGTTAGTGAATTCGCAGAGGCTTGCAGACTGACCGCTGACCGGCGAGTTGGCCGTGCGCGTAGAGGCGTGCGGCTGTGAGCTTGCATCCGGGAGATAGTAGGTTCGAATCCCACTATCGGCAGCCCTGAAGATGGTTTTCCGTGGTTTCCCATTTTCACACCAGGCAAATGCTGGGCTGTACCTTAATTAAGGCCACGGCCACTTCCAACTCCTAGGCCTTTCCTATCCCATCGTCGCCATAAGACCTATCTGTGTCGGTGCGACGTAAAGCCCCTAGCAAAATAAAAGACTGACCGCTGAAAGGCATAACAGTATAATGAAGATGTATATAATTATACCCCATACGTTTAGGCAAGAATAGTTTGGATTGCAATCTTATTTGGTTATTAGGCATTGTCGTCTGACCTGCTCTTCCTTAATGTAGCAAGAGTCAGTTAAATTCTAGGTGTTATAATTGGCCGTACCCCTAAAGTTTATGCAAATCTCATAGCGTTTTCATTGTGCGGGCGTTGTATACTTGTTACTCTCTTCAGTAAGTTTGCATTGCATTCTATTACAACCTAAAATTCTCAGCTCCAATTATAATAATCATAATCGTGTACCCTCAGCTACTGCGTGCAGGGACCCTCAAGTAGACAGGTTTCGTATTGTTTGTATTATTCCAGACCAAAGCAAAAATTAATATTTCATTTCCTACCCAACGTTTTAACCATTACAAATATTCTTACGTAGAATGAAACATAAGGAGAGAAAACGAAAATGCGCTCATTGTACTATGGTAATCTGACGAAAAGTCGGTGCAGCGCATTCGCCTCTCTCAAGTCTCAAGGCCTGACGATAAACATCAATTCCATCCGCGAAATGAGGTGTTGTTGTGAAGTTTCAAAGTGGTAGTCCAGTTGTGCCTTAGTTACACATTTGCTGTAAGTGCCGCATATTTAACAGTTTGATAATGAATGTGCAATGGTTCTGAGAGCTCGCATTATCTGTCTTGAGCTATGCTTGTAGCTAAGAGTGTAGAATCTGTTACACGTGCCGTACTTACAAGCAGCCGTGACTTGTCGTCAGACGCAGACAGTACTTGAACCATTACTGTATATTCAGGCAGGTGCTACCCTCTGAGCTACACGCTCGCTTGTCACCGCGTTAACATTTAGTTGATATAAGACACTTGGAATTTGTCGAAGCCGACTTTCTCGAGGATGCTTGCATATCTGAGCCAATGGCTTTGGGATGATCATATTCGAGAAGGTCACCTTCACGTACTATACAGCGTGGTCGAAAACAACATTAACCGACAATATGAGCGTAAGACGTTGCTCATACTGATAGGTAATTTGAATATGGAGATTCATAGAGCCCTGCATCCCAGAGAAACGACCAGGCAAACCTCACAGAAGGAAGAAGTGAAGGGACGTGCCTACCTGCCTTACATTCACAACACCCCAAATCGAATTGCCAAGGTCCTCCGCAAACACAATATAAGAACTGTGTTTGACACAGTCACTAAAATTGCTCACATTCAAGGTAAAATATCAAGGACAAATTGTCCCCACTTTTACATCCTGGCGTATACGAAATTCCCTGTACTTGCGGTAAGAAATACATTGGCCAAACATGCCCATCCATTTGTACTCGTATCAAGGAACATAAATGAAATATTCGTCTCAACCAGCGAGACAAATCAACAATAGCTGAGCACGCTCTATCATCGGGTCATGATGTCGCGTTCCAAGATTTTCGAGCACTTGCCCGCACTACACACTACAGGTCTAGGATTATACGGGAAGCTGGGTGGAACAGTTTCGACTGGGACACTGGCTATCAATTAAGTAATACGTGGTTACAAGCCACTAAGTATTTACGTAGGTAGGTCCCTTCCTTTTCCCTTCACTATTGTTATTTCGTTTGGGTGTTTTCCAAATTCGTACGTTCCTCGTCACCAGATGTTTCGTTCCAGGCTTGTGTCAGTGTACACCTGTTATGTGACTCCCTCTGAGACTGATTCTGATGGTTCCGTCAGCTTCCGCTTCAAATGCTAGCGCTGTACCGCGTACGGTGAGCCACCTGGTGACGAATGAACGTGCCATTTCCACTCCTGTTATTAACGTCCAAATTCAAACCTCAATTCTTGGAGAAGTCTTCCTCATGCACAGTGGATATTTTCTTCTGAAGACGCAGAGCAAAATTCTTCGTGAAATGTAAAGAATTTCGCCTTATTTTCTGACACGGCGTAAGCCCAAAAGTCTATATCATGTCTATAATTTCCACGAACCTGCTACGCTGGCTACCGGCTTGCCGGCGGAGTTGAGGGAAATAAAATACCTCTCGCGGACCGAACACACAACCCCTTGTGGGTGGGGGACGGAGACGAAGAATTCACCTACGGTATCCCCTGCCTGTCCTAAGAGGCGACTACAAGGGGCGACCAAGGGATGATTATATTAGAACCATGAAACTACTTTTGATTAGTACCACCAAGCGGGGAACACCATTGGTCGCTTTTACTTCCGCGTAGTACCACTATGTTGGGTACCAAGTAGGTTTGTGATTAGTAGCATTATATGAGCGACACCATGGGATGAGGGAACCCATGGTTCTGGCTTGCCTATGATTAGTACCCACTATATGAGGAACACCACGGGATAGTGCAGGTCCCTGTGGTTAGTACACGTATGTGATGAACACCATAGGTTTGCGTTGCCTGTAAATGGCGCGATAATGTGCGAAACACCGTAGGTCTGTAATACATGTGCGAATTTAATTACCTGTGAGTAGTACCATAATGTGTGAAATACCGCGAGTCTACGCTACTTTTGATTAGTACCGCAACATGACAAATACCATGGTTCTCCTTGTCTAGCGATAAGTACCATTATGAGGGGCCGATTACTTGAATTTTGGACTCCTTTGGACTACAAGTATCATCGATTCAGTTTCGTGCTTCTGTGCATGTAAGGCACTGTGGGTCGGTTCCACTGATCGTTTTGAATTCATACCAATCCATCCTTTCATTCTTCGTCCTCGCATTTTGAATTCTGGTCAGAGGGGGATTTTGGGCTTTTAATTTGTAATTTCATTTCGTCTCATTTCGTACCATTATGGGCCGATGACCTAGATGTTAGGCTCCTTTAAACAACAAGCTTCATCATGTCTATAATTTGAAGAAATTTCGTCGATATCTCGCTCCGTCATCACTTTATCAGTTGCTGAAGTTGGCCAATGAGTTCACTTCGCGGGCGAATTCAAGTGTGCTTTACGAGATGGTGTTGGTTAATCTGCACGTGGTTTGGGCTTGAGAGCCGCGCCGAGAAATGAGCATCAAACACTAACACACCGTGGGTTTCAGCCAATGACACCGTGGCGTGCTCGCTGTGGGCTGAGCCTATCAACAGGGAGATCCTTGTTTAAGTCTCTCCCTGGAGAAGTTCACTTCTTATATTGGTGCTCTCAAGCCGACCATAAGCCACGTGCAGATTTAGGAACACCGCCTCGCAAAGTCCATTTGAATTCGCCCGCGAAGTGATCTAATTGGCTAACTTCGACAGCTGATAAAATTACAACGGTTCGAGATATCTTTTTTTTGTAATTATCTATGTATATGACCCACTCTCCATCGCTCATATATCCGGTTCACGTCGTTTCCGACTACTCTGTATATAACGTGTTCTGCCTTTAGGCAGGTCTTCACACAGCCGCTTTCCATGCAGCCCTGTCTGCAGTCATCCTATTAGTTTCTTCGTAATTTCCTGCTATTTTGACACTGCCCACCATCTGCTACCTTCTTCTCCTTCCCTCTACCGATCCGTCTAGAGCTTCCATCAACAAACACTCTCTTCATAGCCAGTTCCTCTCCCTTTTATGGATGGTTTGTAATAGCTTCCTCTTCTCTCCAATATCTTATGCTCTTGTGGCAGTAAATAAACTGCAAAAATTATGTTTAAGATAATCACATTATGTAATATCCCACTGCTAGCCCAAGAAACACAGCTGCTGCTTGTCTTTCCTCCATGCTATCAAACCTTGCCAAATCTTTTCAAATCTTCTTCAACCTTCAGCAGTGTTGAAGAATCTTTGATAAGATTTGACCATTTTTCTTGTGTACAACAGGCATTATCCCGGTTGTACCACGAAACGTATCGTGAGAAATCACAACACCATCTTTTTAATGCAAGTTCCCGCTGTCGAGGTGGGAAAAACAACTGCGTAGAACTATTACAGTAGATATCATACTTCTCCTCTGTTGTGTGCTATGGTTTGGCTACTTTGACGTTTGATGAAATTTAGACTGGGTCCCTTATATCGCTTCATAATTATTATTTTTTTAATAATGTAATTTTCTTGTTAGTGAATTTCATTCTAATGCTGTTGTGAAAGTTGACTCCATGAGAAAACGTTTTTATAGAAGGTATATAATTATGTCGGTTTCATATCATTCATAGTCTTTGAAATGTATTCTCCACGACTTTTTGTCCTCTTTGAATTCCTCAGTTTCCATGCCAACGAGAAAATAATGTCTTGCTGCTGCCTTGTCTTTCGCTCAGGGAATGTATATACTTTCAAAATATTTTCCCTGGAGTGTCGTGAATTGCGAAATGGCGCCCAGGAGTGAAACATATCGCACGATTTCTGTCTCCTTCTCTCTCTTGCTCTGTTTTGTATTTAAGGGACGATCCAACCATCCAATATTCTCTCCTCTCTCTTTCTTTTTTTTTCCTTCTCCGCTATTCACGTCTTAATTGAAAGAGGACCGGTGTTGCCCTCTATTGGTCCCAGCAGATAACTGAGCGTGTGCCTAGGATTACGAAACGTGACAGAGTTGAAAAATTAAAAGGCAAATGCAGCACAAGTGAAAGTTGTTGGAGTAAGAAGTACAATACAGGGTGGTGCACATATGTTTTTTCACCTCATATATCTTCTATTTGAAGCTAGAGATAGGTAGATCCTGGATGTTGCCGCATTTAGAGATTAGAATGTACCAGGTGTATGCGTAAGTTTTTGCCGGTTTTGTGGTAGAGAAAACACGTAATTTTCAAAGGAAATTAATTTTTTTGTTTATTCAAAATATTGCCCATCGGCTTCTACACACTTCGCCCATCTTTCAGGTAAGTTACGAATATCATGCCAAAAAATTGGCTTGTTTTTTGCGGCAAACCATTCGTTGAGTCATTTTCCAACTTCCTCGAAATTGCTGAAGTGCTGCTCTGCGAGCGCGTGCCCGATTGATGCCAAGAGGTGATAGATAGCGCCAGGTCGGGGCAGTACGGCGGGTGCGGAATGATGTCCCATGCAAGTGATTTCAAGGTGTCTTTCACTGGTTTCGCTGTGTGAGACGGTGCGTTGTCGTGTAACAAAATCACTTTGCCAAGTCTTCTGGCCCATTCCGGTCGTCTTTCGATCAATGCGTGATTTAAATTAATCATTTGTTGGTGATAGCGTTGTGAATTAACGGTTTCGGCGGGCTTCAGTAGTCTTCGCACTTCTGTGGTCTACCAGAGCGCGCACTGTCTTTCACATTGTAATCAGCACGTTTAAATTGTCGAAACCATGTCTCACATGTTCTAATCGATGGAGCGTGTTCACCATATGTTTCTACCAGCAGACGATGACTTTCCTTAGCATTTTTATTTTGATTAAATAAGAAAAGCAGTGCTTGCCGCAAATGTTTTTTTTTTCTCAGGCACAAACGTCGACATGATCACTGAACTATACAACACAGACGCTAGTGTTTGGCGGACTCAGCTGATGTGTGTTGGTAGTTTAATGTCAGACGAACAAACTGATTCATACGCTGCGTACAGTTCGCTGGCGCCATCTCTTACTTAAACCAGAGAACATTCATGCATGCACCTGGTAACCGAGTAACCCTATGTATATTCCATGCCATGTAAGCTTACAACCTTACATTTTCTCCCCTGTTAATACTGAAGGTAGTGACTTACAGTTATTTTCTGACTGTTGGGTTCGATTCAGTGCCGATAACCATGCAGTTTAGGGACCCTGCCTACGGACACGACGGCTTACCGTTACTGTTAATCTTGCAGGTTGGCACTATGTAGTCATGATTTTTTCGCGACTTGCGAGATAATACGTTCTGTCAGTAGTGTACTGTGATAATCACTAATGTTACATTTGCGCCAGTAAGTAAAGCATATTTTCTTTTTCTGTACAATTGTAAATCTGTTTGTGTAATACTAGGTAAGTAGAATTGTGGCAAGTTCGAATAATCCATTTAATGACGTAGTTGAGAGAGTGTTTATTTTCTTGATTCCTCACTGAACTTGAAAACTGACTTAATTATGATTGTCGTGGTTGATCATTGGCCAAGGGAACCACCATTATTGAAACTTATATTGAAGTTGCTTGGTGTTTATGTCTCAGGATTTCAATATGTAACTAGTCAAGTTGGCAGCAGTGATGAGGCATTAAGGAAAAGAGTATAGGGCGGCGATATTCGCTTTCTTACGTGCCTTACGTACTATACGAGGGAGGGCAGCTTAAACGATATAAGGATGTTCTAAAGTGCAATCTCAAAAGGTGTCAAACTAATACGGTCAACTAGGAAACTACAGCCGTGGATTGAATACAACAGAGTTGAACATCTAGAACAAGATAGCAGAAGATTAGAAGCTGAGAGGAGAGACCGCAGGAAAGAACGAGCGAATGCGAGAGATGGTGTTCTTGCACAACTATCCGCTGCAACAATGAGTGTTGCTGTAATAAAATCTGGGCATCCAGGATCGGACTGTTCAACCATCTGAGACGACACAATTAATACGTCAAAATGACATTGTATTTATTTACTATATATTCGTTGACGAATAAATGCCTACGATGACGTGTCAGGACAGGCATGCACATAGGGGCCCGTCCTATTTTTAACCCCCTGCTAGTTATGTTACTCTCCCTACATTACGGAAGGGCGGGCTAGCTGACAACTTCCTCCTACTCAAATTTAGTTTGCATTCTAACCTATTAATTCTTATTAAGGAATAGCACACAAGCGTGTATACAAAGTAAATAAAATATCTTAGATCTCAGTTCAAAGCTTTTGTTCTTCTGTTACAATAGGTGAAATGATGTAATTTACAAATTATACCCAAAAAATTATTTTGGTCCACGTTTCCAATACTTTATTGACTAACACTCAAACAATTTAAAAAATAAATTTAGTCATGTCATATTTTAGATGTATGTTTCGAGCATTTGCAGTCATCATCAGCCTTACATGATTAGTAAAACATTGGAAAACGTCCTAAAATCTGTGATGAATGGACGAATAAGGAGTGAAATGAATGGGCGAACTACTAACGCTCAGTGAAGTATCTGTCATAAAACTTTTCTTCTCTTGTGTTCATTAAAGTTCGCAATGTGTTTGTGAAGCTGTCTTTGTACACAGCTTGTGATGAATACCATGAATCGCCAGACGCGCTAGAGCACTCCAAAGATCTTTATTTGGTTCACTCCAATTGTGGTTTACCATTGCGTCGATGGAGTAGAATTTCTGTCGACTGCTGGTTTCTTTTCTTGCCTTTTTCTAAGGAGTGCAGTCTCTTAATACTATTTAATATTAATTGCAATGTGTACATGCGATTTTAAAGATAGAGGAATTCATTGTCAGTACAAGGTTTCACCTTTAGCATAATAACAAAGAGGGAGTGTTCTTTGTGTGCAATCGAACAGTTGGTACATGTGAACTATGTGAGCCGCAGATTTCTCAAACACAGTCGCTGGATACCTGGTGAAAACCTTTCTTATGACAAATATGGTGATAGATAGATAGATAAGAAATGGGTGAGCCCTGTCTTCGCAGAGCTCCACACGTAGGTCTATGAAGACCCTTTGTGCCCCTTAAACGGGTTTGCCTAGTCCAGCCCTAGTGCTCCTATAAAGGATACCAGTGTCCGGATATTGGCATTCCTCACAAAATGTGAGCCAAGGTATCGATGTCTAGTGCTTGCAAGAGCCTCGCCCTGACATAACACATGCGCGGAGGTCTCCTCCTCCTTACCGCATCTTCTACACATCGGATCCTGGGTGATTTTCATGATGTGTAGGTGTCTGTGTAAGGTATTGTGGCCTGTTAACAGTCCAACTACCATTCTCATTCTGGTCCTATTCAAATTCATTAGGACCTTTTTATAACTTTGGCTAGGCCCTTTGATAAGTTCACGTGCCTGCCTTGCTATAGTTAACCTCTTCCAAATATCTAAGTGAGACTGGTTTGTCCACTGAGATATTACCAGTCTCACGCTTCGGAGTGACACTCCCAGGAAGGGCTCTGGTCCTGTGAAAGAACCTTTTGAGCCTTGTTTCGCTAGTTTGTCGGCTTCTTCATTTCCACTGATACCTGTGTGCCCAGGGACCCATAATTGGGTAACTGAGCTAAATTCACACAGCTGATCTAACATCCACAAATATGGTGATGAAAGCCGTGAATCTCTCCTCTCGTATAGAGGTGACGTAGCTCAAAATTGGCTGATTTGCATTCATCATTGTTTATGGTGGTAGTATTAAAGAATTCTGGGTCTATTTCTGCATTTTTCTGGAGTCGTTCGTCCAGGAACCTTTTGGTAGCCTTAATGCCTCATCACTGCTGCCAACTTGACTAGTTACATATTGAAATCCTGAGATATAAACACCAATCAACTTCAATATAAGAATCAATAATGGTGGTTCCCTTGCCCAGTGATCAACCACGATAATCATAATTAAATCGGTTTTCAAGTTCAGTGAGGAATCAAGGAAATAAACACTCTAACCCTCACACAATTTAATGTTATATATCTCTGCCTTTATTTTGATATCCGCATTACTATAACCAGACAATGTTACCTAGCAACCGTGCAGATAGTGATGTAATGTATGGATGGATGGCCAGACAATGTTACCTAGCAACCGTGCAGATAGTGATGTAAGGTATGGATGGATGGCCAGACAATGTTACCTAGTAACCGTGCAGATAGTGATGTAATGTATGGATGGATGGCCAGACAATGTTACCTAGCAACCGTGCAGATAGTGATGTAATGTATGGATGGATGGCCAGACAATGTTACCTAGCAACCGTGCAGATAGTGATGTAAGGTATGGATGGATGGCCAGACAATGTTGCCTAGCAACCGTGCAGGCTGTGATGTAAGGTATGGATGGATAGTCAGACAATGTTACCTAGCAACCGTGCAGGTTGTGATGTAAGGTATGGATGGATAGTCAGACAATGTTACCTAGCAACCGTGCAGGCTGTGATGTAAGGTATGGATGGATAGTCAGACAATGTTACCTAGCAACCGTGCAGGCTGTGATGTAAGGTATGGATGGATAGTCAGACAATGTTACCTAGCAACCGTGCAGGCTGTGATGTAAGGTACAGATGGATGGTCAGACAATGTTACCTAGCAACCGTGCAGGCTACGTCTTATGGCTGGTTGCCATCTGAAATAAGCAGCCGTTGATGGTGGGATATGACCAGAAAAAAAATATCATAATTTGATTTTCGCAATGAGAAATGTGCTTTCTTTCTTTTTCCTTTTTCTTTTGTCCTAGGTAGTAAACAGTGTTATCTAGGACAACATGTATCCTACCCTTCATTATTTTCGTTACTTCTTGTTTCAGTTTGGCACATACTTTTTTAAGTGCAGAAAAATGTTGCAGTTCTTCCCTGTGCAATCCACTCTCTTTGTTAATAATTAAATTCCTCTTTTTTTTCACATCGCTATTGAAAGTCCTATGCAGAACTATATTTCTTCATTCTAGCACTCGATGAGCGAATGTATCAGTTCTCAAATGAATATTTGTAGCTGAACGGTCTTCAATTAAACCATCCTCTCCTCTCCCTCGTCCGCGGACCCCGCACTTCTTCTATCAAGTCGCTATGGCAACAAATAACCAATTTAAGTAATCTCCTTCTATTGTATAATTTACGGCTGGGTTTATTCTTTTTTGTCATCATGGAAGGGTAGTGTCTCTCTCTTTCTCTGTCCACATCTCGGATAATATCGCAAGTGCAGAGACCTGTCCTGTCCTGTTTCATCCCTTCCTGCGACTGGACATAGCTTAAGGGGGAGATACGTCCCCTGCACGCATCACATTCACTTCTCTGTCTTCTTCAGCGTGCCAACTTCAAAGGAAAATCGCTTCACTACATTTTGTTATCAGTAAGAAATGAATATTGGATGGAATAATGATGATAATCATTCAAAACAGAAACACCTACAGTACAAAACATGATTGGCAGTCAGGAAGCAGACAGCGAAATCAGTCAAGACGGACGAAAAGGAAATACGAAAAAGATCAGTCACTAAACATTCAAACGTTTTTCAAAAAAGAAAAGAAAAAAGCAACACGAAAACTTTCTACGAAATCTTCATAATAGAACACACAGGATGATGAGCCACGTAGATCTGAAGCCTTTCAATTTCGACTAAGTTAATTTATTACTGTTAGCTTCTTCAGTCTGCCGAAACTAATTTTGATTAATAAATGTATACCCTATCTAAAAAAGAAAACATACGGTAATAGTATATTACTTAAAAGAAACAACTTAATTAAAATAGAATGACACGTTTCGTTCTTGAAAGAACATCGTCAGGTTCTGTCAAATCACACTCAAATTTCTGGAAATTTATAAATATTTATGTTTATTTCTCTTGTCCTTTGCTTGAGTGGAGAAACAAGAGGACTTCATTAAGATAAGTTGCATATATCAAGTTCCTAAGTATTTAAACAGAAATGAACATACTGCTACGAATAAAACTCCATATGTTTCATTACTCTAATTTATTTCAGTATGACCTAATAAATGCACACACGCAATTGTAACCAGTTCTGAATGGCCACACTTACTAATCACAAGTCCCTCTTCCTTATGACACTGCAGGTAGTCCGGCCCTTTGTTACCTGGGGACGGCTAATCCTTACTTTCACTTCCCCCAAGGCCAGTCATCTCATACAGCAGCTGTGTGTAGCCCGCTGGATTTGAAGACAGTGCCACTGGCTACACAACACACGATGACGGCTCGTTGGTTCGACTCCACAGATAGTCCAGTAATTCACAGAGTCACATTCGGTGAACAGCTCAACAGTATTGAACAGCAGGGCGATACTCACAACAGCGAAGTCTGTTTACCTTCACACTCTCGATAGCGGCTTCCCTCGCTGAGTCCCAGTTCACAGAAATACACGAACACACAGTACAGTCTTCCGTTCTTTCCTCTCCACCTACTCACTGGTCTGTCCGACACCACAACACCTCTGTTGTCCTCAGCCCAGCCACCGAACCGAGTTTCTCACTGACTCCGAGTCCAGCACTGACTGACTGTCCGCGGATAGCTTCTCTTTGTGTAGCTCGAATGATTTCATCCAAATTTTCGCGAGGTCGCTAGAGGCAGAACATTGCCGTTGAATCTCCAAGAAACTCACAGGTAAGCCAGCCGACGAGAACAATACACGGAGAGGCCGGCCTCACCGTACAAGCCGGATGGGAGATCCCAGGTCGTGTGAGTCACCAGCCCCTTCCTGGAAGTACCGAAAGGAGCTACCACGGGGCTGGCCTGTAACAATATGTTTATAAGCCCTGAATTTCCAAAATATTTGAGTGTGATTGATAGAATTTGATGATGTTCTTTAAAGTATTATACCGTATTTTTTTCTCATTTTTCATAAATTATTTACTCAAAATTAGTTTCGGGAGACGGAAGAACCTAACGGTTATATTTTTTAAAACTTAAATATGTTTTTCAAGAAATGAAACTGGAATTGATGACGATTAATGTATTTCCATCTAACAAATCGTTTTTCTGAGACATCTGTATGGGATTCGGCGTTGACGATTATAGGATTCAGTGGGTGGAAACTGACTCTGCATCAATGAAACTAACACGAATGAAATAATCAGTTCTCTGGAACAAAAAAGCCTTCTATATGTGTCTCAGTCATGGCCATCCATCAGTACTTCACATCCCAGCGTGCATGGTTGCTAGGTAACATGGCGTCTCACAACTTTTCGGATGAACCCCAGCCGTAACAGATATGTATATCAAAACAAAATGGGCAACTGGCACTAAGACACAAAATAATATTTTTAGAGACCTCGTCAGTTATTTAGAAATACTCTTCAGTTGCTCGAACTCAAAGATTCCCACCACAAGAATCCACAGGAAAAATAAAACCAAATTCATCACCATCAGACGAAGATAAAATAACTCAGGGTAGACATCCACGAGCAGCAGCGTCATGCTTCGTCGAAGGGGTTACTCAAAGTTGAGTGTAAAAACCGTGGAAAAGGTGTCCTGACACCCGTGATGTGACTGGCAGACAGACAGAGGGTGAAAACGACACGTCTAGACATCGACATCGACGTACGAGCGCAGAGATGACCGGCTTCAACTGCTCAGCAATTACAATTACGAAGACGACTTCAGTGTATTTGCACAAACTGCACGTAGTCGGCTGCAGAGTGCAAAATTGAGGTCATTCCGGCCGATTTCACGTCTTCCACTGAAGAATCGTCATCGTGTTGGGAGGAGAAGATTGGCCTGGCCATCCAACATCTTAATTGGGGGTTGGGTGAATGGCGTAATGTCATATTTGCTGACGAAACACGGATATCAGTTACAAAGGATGTGGAGACGTAAAGTACGGTGTGGGATGTACCAGCATGTTCAATAGGTGCACGCATTTGGAGGTGTTGGTAGTATAATGTTTTGGGTTGGGATTATGGATGGCCGCCGAACACTCTTGATACCGATTCGAGGGACGACAACTGTCCAGTGGCACGCCTATGAAAATCTTCGACCATTTGTACAACCCCTTAAGGATAACTGTGGTTCCGAATCCTCCTCCTTCGACGACAATGATCGCCCTCATCGAGGTGCATCAATGATGAACTTCATGAGAGACGTGGGTATCTAAAATATGAATTGGCCAGCTAATTCACCGGATCTGAACTGCATTGAACATGCATAAGACAGGTTGAAAACGGCTGTTTTTTGTCATCATCCACAACCTCTGTAGACATTCACAGACCTCATTAGAGTTGCCTGGATGGAATGGGAACTTCTGTCTCAAGATGACTTCAGTGTACTGATTACAAGTATGCCATAGCGTGTCAGAGACCTGACCAACGGCAATGGTGGTCATACACGGTACTAAGGCGGAGTGAAGAAGGAACAACCTTCACTAAAAAACAAAAAGCTTTTTATTTGCATTATTTATTAGAAGAAAAACATCTGAGTTTGTAAAAGTTTGTATGTCCAGGG
Source organism: Anabrus simplex (assembly GCF_040414725.1). Taxonomy (NCBI): domain Eukaryota; kingdom Metazoa; phylum Arthropoda; class Insecta; order Orthoptera; family Tettigoniidae; genus Anabrus; species Anabrus simplex. The sequence continues at coordinate 204,922,871 of NC_090279.1, read as the reverse complement.
GCTTGTTCCACCATGGTCTAGGTTTTACTTCTCAGTTTCTTCGCAAAGTGAAAAGTCTTTGCGAATGAGTGATCCGATCAAGTTTATTCCATGAGCAAACTATATAATACTCCATGATTTTAATGCTGTATTCTTCGCGCCGAAATTGACAGTATAATTGTGGTACCGGTAGTTTTAAAATTTTGATCATGGGAAAGAAAATGATTACAAGAAGCTGGCTCTGCTAGAAGTTGTCAAGGAGAAACGGGACATCCTATTTGGCAACTTTAGAAATAACCTCTCAAATGATGACAGTCATCAATATTAACGAGAATACGGTCAACACATCCACGCACAGAAGGAAATTCGCCCTTCATTGGAAATTCCGTCGCTATATTATGTGGATTATCAGGCTAACGTACTGCTAACATTTACTGTAACATGTACGACTTTGGTAACAGTTCTGCAATTAATTGATTTAGATGTCCCATGTAATGCTGCTACACCGTGCAGCTGGGCACCATTTCCTGACCAATGTAATCATATAAGAATTTGTTCTTTTTCGGAAAGGGATTGACTTTTCTTTGTTGCATGTTCCAATAAATGACCGATCATTTCAAGAATATAGTCAACCAGTGTTGGGGTAATACGAAAACACTCGCGAAATTCCGTCGAAGTGAGGTTACGAAAATTAATCCTGTCTTTGTACGTTCTCTTGTTGTATTCTTCATCACTGTCTTCACTTGATGGTAGCAAAAGCTCTCACCGTAACATGTTTATATCACTAAACCAAACTCTACGCCGAGAAACTAGTGTACATACTTGTTAATTAACAGATGAAGAGGGAATCATCTCTTTGCAAGATTTATAAAATCTTTTCACTTCACTTCTTTGTACTTTGCATTTTTGTACCAATGGAGGAACATAACAAAAGCTTGAAAAGTGAAAAGATTCCTAAATTTTCACTTTTCACTTTCAAGCTAAATCTGAAAAGTGATGGTAGAACAAAATCTGAACTGAAAAATGAAAAGCTGCAAAGTTCGTTCGTGGAACAGGCCCCAGGTTGAGTATCTCTGTGATACAATACACTATCTTCCGCGTCTTTATTATCGCATTGCATCCTTGATGTTCCGTTTTTTATTTATTTTTGCGGGGTATAGAACAAAAAATCGGAGAATATCAAGCAGGAATCAGACCAGGCAGATCGTGTCCCAGAGCAAATACTGAACCTAAAGCTAATGCTGAGTCATGAAATAATGTGTAGCAAAATTTTAGTTTGCACATTCATTGACTTTAAAGTGTTCGGCACTTTTACTGAATGGTCAGAGTACTGGCTGTCAGTTCATACGGTCCCAGGTTCAATTTCCAGCAGGACGGGGGGATTTTAACTGAGTACGTTTAATTCCTCTGGCTCAGGGACTGGGTGTTTATGCTCGTCTTAGTCTACTAGCTATGACATAAATATGACATAGTGAGTAATATTCCTCCACATAGTGTTGACGTCGTGAAGGGCATCCGGCTGTAAAACTGAATGAAAACCACATCATGTTCTGACCATAATAGATTGGGAAAAGACGAGGATGATGATGATAAGTAGAACGCGGATGTTTAGGCAGTAATAGGTTAGAACACCAACTACAGTAGTTTTGCTAGTAGGAAATGTAGGCTATCCGCTCTTCCTCAAAATAGCGTGGGTAACATAACTCGTAGGGGTTCTAATAGGCCGGGTTCGTAATGTTTATGTGAATCTCAAAAGCAGAACTGGTGTCCGGGCTGTAATGATGGGTTTGTGGTGAAGGCTCAGTACAGTGACTGCGTGTTGACCACTCCGCCAAGCTAATGGAGCTGTAAGACATATTTCAATGCTTTACAAAACGCTCTTCCACCGCCACCACGGGATCTGTGGCAAGACCATTCCAATTTTATAACGCCAGGGATTTTTGAAGCCGGAGGGGGGGAAAGGATTATAACGGCGCTCCTATGATTTTTTTTCTTCTCTGTCTTTCTCTCGTTTTATTTTTTGAGGAGAGGGGAGCGAGCGAGAACAGGGTCCGGCAGTGTCCGTTGGGCTCAGGACCTAAATCTTCTTCCTCCCGCGGAGAATTGATTTCATATTTTTAGAATCAGGGTAGTTAGCGTTTGATGAGGTACTGCGCACCGCCCAGCTAAATGCGAGATGATGTAAAAAAAAACAGTGGAGAGTTCTCGTAAATGAAGACGGACGCAAGAGAGATGGAAAAAATAGTGTATTAGCATTGTTTCTATCACAGGTTTGGGTTATTGTAGTGTCTATACTATAAGGAAAAATACAAAGACCCGATAGCCACCCCTATCGGGGAATCTATACGACCGGCCTTCTAATCACTTTATATGAACAATATTTAATTACTTTTATGTGTTGTTTAAATGCATGCGGAATTCGAATCCTGACTCAAAATTGAAATTTTTAACCATCAGGCGGAATTTTTTTTCTTTCTGATTTTATTGGAAAAGGAAAATCCTATACACAGTTAAGCTGTCTGCGGATCGCCTGAAATATTTCCACTGCCCCCACGTTTTGGAATCTCTGTCCTGTAAACTAAGTTACAGCATGTGAATCTATATATTTAAAAGTGAAACAATGTTTGTTTGTTTGTTTGTTTGTTTGTTTGTTTGTTTGTTTGTTTGTTTGTTTGTTTGTTTGTTTGTTTGTTTGTCTTAAATGGACTCAAAAACTACTGAACCGATTTCGCTGAAAATTTCACAATTTGTTCTTATTACTCCTGAGAGGGTTTAGAAAGTGGTTTGAACGAAACCCATCTGGTAGTTTTTTAATGATGAGGAATTTTATGTAATCAATGTAATTGCAAAGCTGCACTAGGATTTGGAACGACCTTGGTGGCCAGATGTCGTTAGGCGAGAGCGACCTAACTCTGTTTCTTGATAGTCCGGTAAGAAATGCTGTATATAAAAGGATGGGAACACGCCGCCATGTTTCATGGGGTACCTTTCTTGCTAGAAAGTTCACCTAACTAGGCAACTCCGAAAATGCTCCTTCGGAATTTAGATCCAGCGAAGCTATGCAATGTTATCAGATTTGCCGTCAAAAATGGAATGCCAAACGTCATTGTGGCAATCATCGGCGGCATAAGTAAAGGACAGGATGTTCTGATTCTGCGGATCCCAACGATTCCCACCGATTTGCCATTCGACTTCAAGCGACTATACTTTCGAGAACCGGGCGAGTTGGCCGTGGGGTTAGGGGCGCGCAGCTGTGAGCTTGCATCCAGGAGATAGTGGGTTTGAATCCCACTGTCGGCAGCCCTGAATATGGTTTCCCCATTTTCACACCAGGCAAATGCTGGGGCTGTACCTTTATTAAGGCCACGACCGCTTCCTTCCCACTTCTAGCCCTTTCCTATCCCATCGTCGTCATAAGACCTGTCTGTGTTGGTGCGACGTAAAGCCACTAGCAAAAAAAAAGTTTCCATTGCGCCTAGCTTTTACGTTTACAATCAGTAAAGTCCATGAACTTGCGCTAAGCGTTGCTGAATTGAATTCGGTAGAACCCTGTTTTTCACTTGGTCATCTGTATGTTGCTTCCTCCAGAGTGGGCACGACGAGGAATCTGATCATTTTCGCACCAGGTCAAAAAACAATATCGTGTATCCACTCGCGTTGCAATGAGCATCGTGCAAATAAATCGCTAATTACGTAAGAAAATAGAAATAGTTTGATCAGATTAACAGACAGAGGCGTCTAGAAAATAGAACATATTTACAGTAATTATTTCTCAGTTTTGTAAGTGTAATTACAAGTAAATGTAATAAGAAAAACGTAAATAAAAACCAACCAAAAAATGAAGAAAAATTTGAATAAAAATTACATAAACTAGAATTAATTAAAAAGCACATTGTATTCATTGAGGCCTAGCAGCGTGCGCCGGGTATCAACTAGTACTACATACAAATTATAGCGCCTTATTAATGGACATAAAATAACATAAGCGTAGAAGCATAGGCTATATAGCGTAAGAATCTTCAACACCTTTTCTGGAGGGAAGGAAACGAATGCTAAATGGACGAAACTGGTTCGAAAGACGTAGAATTTTTAAAAATTCACCCCAAAGATATATTCAACAGGGATAAATTTAGAACGCTCATCAGAACATCTGACACTCTCCAGTCACTGGCAGCTGGGATGGAAATGAAGTGTACTCAGGAGAGGAAAGCAACCCGCAGCACAAAGATGAAGGAATACTGGGCTAAGAGTTAGGAACCACGTGGTCCAAGGGGCCTTAACGAAACAAGAAGAATGTAAACGTTATGTATGTGATATGATGTATCGTGCCATTACGCTGCTGTTCTTGTGATAGCCCACTTATTTTCCCCGTGCCTCATCTCGCAGGTAATTATCACAAACCCATATTTTGTTTCTGTTCCAGTTGTCGAGGTCTGGATGACCGGTACTTCGCGTGCCACCCCTACATCGAAGTGAGGAGAGTCCGCTGGCATCCAGGTTCCCCCACGGACTCGCACTTAGTGGTGCTTAGCTCGGAGAACACACTGCGGTAAATAATTTGCTGATCACTTCGTTAATTGCTTACTTCTTGTATTGATACTTCCTACGTTATTTTTTAATTTCATGAAAATCTTCATATTACTTCACATTTTGTAAGATTTACAATAAAAAATATAAATTTTATTTATTAATGTTATTCACAATTTTTCCGTCTGTTATTATTAGATTTGACCGTTTTTTTCATATTGTATCTGTCTCTAATTATTTCGCGCCAACTACGTTGTTTGTCCTCTATTTCAGGCTGTACGAGACTGCAGATAGTGGCCCTGAACTCCTCAAGGTCTGGGGTTTGGGCCCTGCTCCCCAAGGATCCCTCAGTACAGCCCCACGATTGCCCTTCTTGGTCGGTCTTGGAGACACAGCCATCGACTTTGACTTTACACCACCCGTTCCTGTCCAGGTGCGTACTAGCCTTATACAAGAGAGAAACCCCTACATCCATACCTACTGCCTGGAGGAAGGAGCACAATACGAGGACCTACCCAGAATTTCCGAGAATTTGCATATAGAGGGTTATTCCCGTACATCACATCGAAATAACTTCTAATCCAGTGAAAATATCACTATTTTATTTTCGTATTGTTAAATTGTTTTTTTACAATTTGTTTTACGTCGCATTGACACAGATATGTGTTATGGCGACGATGGGATAGGAAAGGCCTGGTGTGAAATAGGAAAACACGGAAAACCATCAGGGTTCGGATTCGAACGCACTATCTTCGGGATGCAAGCTCATAGCTGCGCGCCCCTAAACACACAGCCAACTCGCCCGGGTGGTTAAGTTGTATCAAAGGGCTTCTAAAACATTTGCTACGTTTTGACATAAATATATATATTTTTTTTGTTGATGACCATCTGAAAATTAGCAGTACAAAATGCTGAAAATTAGCAGTACAAAATGTATGGCGCGATGTTACCTAGCAAACGCTCAGGCTGTGATGTGAAGTATTGATGGATGACCATGACTGAAATCAAGTTATCAAAGAAGGGCGTTAGAGAACAGATGGTCGACATGATCTCACAGGCTGTGATGGGAAATACATTAGTGTACGCTGTGTTACCTACACTGTAGGCGCCAGTCCAAGAAGTTATTGACTGTAGTACATGAGTGTACGCCGTGTTACCTACACTGCCATGACTGAGTGACGTGTAGCCTAGAAGGGTCTTTTATCAAGGAGGTCTCATCTCATCGTACTCTAGACAACTGAGTATTGCATTCGTGGTAGTTTCATAGGCCCTGAGTAAATTGTCTACTTTCAATGGACTGAATCCTACACTTGGCGACTCCAAATTTCAGGTAGATGTCTCTCGAAATTGGTCCGTTAGCTTCAGATAAATTAACCGTCATCAGTTTGATTTTCAGTTATTGAAAGACATGCGTTGTAGAGTCGTTAAGTTCGTGCAGCTGGCCGTCTAGTGTCACTGTGGTGCACTATACCGGAGAGTTTGCTAGTTCCAGCAAGAGGCAGTTGCGTGCATTCAGTGTAAGCAGAACTACGGTCTCTGTTGTGAGGAGTAGTTAAATGTGAGTGGGGGAACTTGAGAATGTCGTAGTTTGAACAACGGTCAAATTGTAAGTTCTGCAAAATTTAGGCAAATCCGCTAGCAAAACGTTTGCGATGTTCAAGTCGCAATCCCCCCCCCCCCAATCGCCACGACGGGAAAAAGACGCGGAAAGGCAGGTGAAAAACTACGTGATCCTTGAACTGTTAGTGCCAGTGCACGAACATATCGACTGTAGCAAATACCTTAATATGGTAGTAGTGGAAACTCCCCACGCAGAGTAGCGGGGACAACACATAGCGCTGCCATCTAGCGGCTTGAGGAGAACACTAACACAACGAGCTATTAAAACACTACATATTTTCACTTCAAAACCCGAACGAAATACAGATTTTTAGACGTTTGCGTCGTTCTTGTGACATAATATAGAGAAGGAAGAAGGTGGATGTTGATCTGAAGGAACCAGCGATAAGAATAAAATAAATGTATTATTAAATTAAAACATTCAATCTTATGACTGCAGTCTGATAACATCTCCAAGAGTAAATCGCACATACAATATCTTTTTCAGTTTGATATTTTTACTGGCAACATTTTCCTCTGCTGAATCATTAGTTCTATTCACATGCGCCTTAAGAAGGACTCTGAAATACTTATCAGTCAGTAATTTTATACAGCTGTTATGTATACATTCACTACATTCATTCGTTGACAAAAACACTCAGTTAAGTTACTCCTGATGCAATGTGTGCTTTCCAACAAAAACTATTTTCAATTGTTCTGATATTTTGCCAGCCCTGAAAATGGTTTTCCGTGGTTTCCTGTTTTCACATCAGGAAAATGCTGGGGCTGTACCTTAATTAAAGTCACGGCCGCTTCCTTCCCACTCCTACCACTTTTCTGTCCCATCGTCTACATAAGACTTATCTATGTCGGTGCGACGTAAAGCCAATTGTAAAACAAAATCTAAATCTGTCCTTATGCTTTTCACAACCCACTGAGTGCACCTGAAAATCGATTAAATGCATAGGTTTATTCATAACAATGTTTTAATGAAAGTACGTTCACATGAATAGAAAAAAGTATAGGCGCGTAAACATTAACAGGTATACTCACAGCACTTTGTTTTTATAATCTGACAAATAACTTGCGATCACTTTATCTTTTGTAAATAAAACACCCGTACATAGCACAAATGAGTCCTCTTCCTGCCATTTCCAAAATAGTGGTACATATCAAGCACGAAACTATCTGAATTACAAATGTGACACTTCTAACATACACAGTTGACTGTCATAGCAAGTGTAGTTATGTCCTCGAACCGCTAGATAGCACGCAGAAGCAGTGTCGCGAGTTTCTCACTGAGTTTCCACTATTATCATATTAAGCTATTTGACTGTAGTACGTACATCGGTGAACACTGTGTTGCCTACACTGTAGGCGCCATTCCAAGAGGTTATTGACTGTAGTATATGAGTGTACGCCGTGTTGCCTACACTGTAGGCGCCAGTCCAAAAAGTTATTGACTGTAGTACATGAGTGTTCGCTGTGTTGCCTACACTGTAGGCGCCAGTCCAAGAAGTTGATTGTAATACATAAGTGTTCGCTGTGTTGCCTACACTGTAGGCGCCAGTCCAAAAAGTTATTGACTGTAGTACATGAGTGTTCGCTGTGTTGCCTACACTGTAGCCGGGCTGAGTGGCTCAGACGGTTAAAGCGCCGGCCTTCGGACCCCAACTTGGCAGGTTCGATCCTGGCTCAGTCCGGTGGTATTTGAAGGTGCTCAAATACGTCAGCCTCGTGACGGTAGATTTACTGGCACGTAAAAGAATTCATGCGGGACTAAATTCCGGCACCTCGGCGTCTCCGAAAACTGTAAAAGAGCAGTTAGTGGGACGTAAAATAAATAACATTGAAATTGCCTACACTGTAGGCGCCACTCCAAGAGGTTATTGACTGTAGTATATGAGTGTACGCCGTGTTGCCTACACTGTAGGCGCCAGTCCAAGAGGTTATTGACTGTAGTATATGAGTGTACGCCGTGTTGCCTACACTGTAGGCGCCAGTCCAAAAAGTTATTGACTGTAGTACATTAGTGTACGCTGTGTTGCCTACACTGTAGGCGCCAGTCCAAGAAGTTATACACCGGGCGAGTTGGCCGTGCGCGTAGAGGCGCGCGGCTGTGAGCTTGCATCGGGGAGATAGTAGGTTCGAATCCCACTATCGGCAGCCCTGAAGATGGTTTTCCGTGGTTTCCCATTTTCACACCAGGCAAATGCTCGGGCTGTACCTTAATTAAGGCCACGGCCGCTTCCTTCCAACTCCTAGGCCTTTCCTATCCCATCGTCGCCATAAGACCTATCTGTATCGGTGCGATGTAAAGCCCCTAGCAAGAAGTTATTGACTGTAGTACATGAGTGTACGCCGTGTTGCCTACGCTATAGGCGCCAGTTCACGAACTTATTGACTAGTAGTATTTATGATCATTTGATTTTTCCAAAGGGAAATTTGATACCTTTTTTCTATGAGATTATTAGTAACGGTGAGGTAGGTTTAGTTTTTAAAAGAAGGAAAAGAAAGTTGTTGATTACAAAGGAATGTGAATTGAAAAATGAAAATAACTGAGCAAAACTTCTTTTAAAAAAGCAAATGAGTAATGTCCAAGTTAGACTGCGTTGGTAATGGTCTGGGCACAGGAGCTTAGTAGAGTATCGAGTGTATGATTTTTGTTATGACACTGAGAGAGTTTTGCAATTAGAGATGTAAGCAACGAAAGGTGTTTTTTTTAGAGTTCATATCGACAAGAAATATTGCGACCTCAATGTTGGATTAAGGAATATGATTGGGTGTAGAAGTTTAATTAAGAAGTCTGTTCGACTTTTAAACCCTTACATGATCTGAGTTAGGACCGGCGTAAGCCAGGTCGGTTTCATTCTTTATAGTGGATGAATGTTTTTGTACGAAAGGACCAAATATTCAAAATAATTTTTGATTTAGAGTGTTAAATATTAATACTACTTGGACAGAGAAGTGCATTGAATTTAGAATTCAAATATGTAAGACCATTCATTCCAGCCTTCAATTAAAAGACTAATGATTATCCTACCTTTGCACGGTCAAAATACCGCGGATCTTTAATTATCATCAGGGGGCAGGCCCGAGTAGATGTACTGGAAGATGTATCTAGAATGCAAAATAAAGCTTAAAGTGAAGCATCTCATTTTCACTGAGAGGATGTTCGTGCGATTCGAATTATTTTGAGAGTATCAATTTAAAATTAGTGAATAGGAGGGTATCACCCTTGGTAAAAAGTACAGTACCGGTCAAAAAATTTAGGACCACATAAAGGAATCACGAATTGTCATCTGGAACCTAAAATTGTGCCACTAGACCTCTGTATTTTTTTTTCTGAGCTCTCACATCTAATGGGACATATGTCGCCTGATGTCATTGAGTTAGTGCAAGTACTGCAGAAGTTATCAGTTATGGCGTAACTCAATGTGATCTGGCGACGTATATCATATTAGATGCAACAGCTCGGAGAAGAAATTACAGAGGTCTAGTAGCACAATTGTAGGGTCTAGATGACATTTCATGATTTCTGTGTGGTCCTAAACTTCTGACCTGTATTATATTCCAATCCCTTCCTCCTCCTCCTCCTCCTCCTCCTCCTCCTCCTCCTCCTCCTCCTCCTCCTCCTCCTCCTCAACTGTGTTCTAGAGAAAATTGTAAGAATTTGGAATGTAAAGCTTAAAGAACATAACATTTTGCAGGTAACTTTGAGTAGAAAAAATAAAGGCATTGAAATAAATTGCCTAGCATTTGCAGACGATTTTGCTATATTGTCAGAAAACCTAACAAGTGCAACAACACAAATCAATCTCTTGGAAGAAATAACCAACAAGATAGGTTTGAAAATCTCCGTAGAAAAGCAAAATTCATTACAAACATCAAAACCGCTCCAAAATGTTTGGCAACAGATATTGGTCCAGTGGAAAGAGTAACGAAATTCAAATATCTGGGAGAAATAATTCAAGAAAATGGTTTAGACAAATCTGCAGTAGAAGAAAGGGTGCACAAGTTGAAAAGAGCATATGGTATCAGAAAGAATTTATATAACAGAAAGTGTCTATCGAAACCTGAAAGCGTATATGCAAGTGAATGAATGTCTGGTACTAAACTATAGATTAGATAAACTAGAGGTACTAGAAAGGAGAATCATGAGAAAAATCTTAGGCCCCGTGAGAACAACAGAAGCATGGAAATTAAGGGTTGTGTGAACGAATCCGATCCACGAAATGTCACTGTAATATTTCTCCCAAATGGAAGATAATAATTGCTTTTACTCATATAAAGTGTAAAATCTGCTGTAAATTAAGAAATACCGTCGTTACTAGCGAAATATGTATACGTACTTACGGGCTGTAGACAGGGCTCCCTTGTGTTGCATTCCGCTGCTTGTGCCGTCTTTTGTTTCTTTCTTGAGGTCCAGGGCTAGCATCAACGAATGGGAGTGCTATGTCTGTGAATTCTCATTATCTTTGTCCATATGACTAGCGCGGGCAGTTCAAACAGCAAAATAGCATGATCCCTGAGCCAGTAAATATATTACTGTTTTATTGAAAGGAAAATAGCGTGAACCCTGGACCAATAATAATGAATGAGTTAGGGCACAAAACGAATGAGCAACATGAAGAAAACGACACCTAATTAATTCAAACAACTTCAGTGAGCAAAGACATCACACGCGAAAGTGTGAGACAAACAAAACACTTACGGAAGCGCTGCGACGTAACAGAAAAAAAAATAGTTCTAAGGTAGTAAAGTATGTATCCATATTATTCTATACAAGTAAAATATTTCGTACTATTTCATAATTTACCGCAAATTTTACACTTTATTTCAGTAAAAGCAATGATTATCTTCCATTTGGAACAAGTAATACCGTGACATTTCGTGGATCGGATTCGTTCACGTAACCGAAATTAAGATCTAATTATGAAATATTACAGGAACGTAGAAAACATAACAGAAGCCATAAGAAAAAGAATACTGCAATTTTTTGGACATATTTACAGAACGGAGGATTTTTAAGTACCTTTAGGACAAAAGGCAACAACTAGTTGGATTCAAGAAGTAAGGAAAGATTTAGAAAGAAATAATATAAGAGAAGAAGAAACTATGGACAGAAAGATTTTTAGAAAGAGGGTAGTAAGTATGGAAGGATTCCAAGGAAGACTGAACAAGAAACCTGGTGCGAAGTGGTCCGAGGACAGAATTAAACAGCATAGTGAAAGGATGAAAGAATAATGGAATGAACAGAAGAGAAAACAACAAAATTTGAAGAAATGAATTGAAATTGGCACGCAGTCCTTAAAAGACCTCATCGGAAAGAAGAATTATTGTGATGTTCCAAGTCCTTACGCCTACATAAAACAACAGTACTTTGGTTGCACTGTCAGTTGTCTTTTCTTATACAAGTAATTGCTTGCCATAGTTTTTTTTCCTCGCCGCTAATCTCTGGTCTATAGTCAAAGTGCCCCCGTGAATTGGTTAATCCCTACTGATCGTGCTGGTCATGGCAAGCGTTCAGTTTTTAATTGCTCTTTTGACCTCTTCAAACACCTGTTCCTTGCTCTGGCACCGATCAAATGACAAACCCGATCACGAAGCACTTCAGAGAGAAAGAGTCCATTATTTCCTTTTGTACCAATTCCATCCTCATTTAATGCTTTTCAGTAGGGTTGGAAGAACAACAATGCGTTTGATTTGTACTCTCTTGTGTGTGTATCTATCTCACATTGGTCGCTGCTCTGGGTTTTAAAAAATAAAAGCAAAACCTTTAGGGTGGAATAAAACAAAATAAAAAGCGGTGTACCGCCTGTTAAGCTTTTGGGATCCAAGGTAAACACGTGTGTGCCGAAGACAAACATTGTGTTGCTACCTACCGGCGGGATCATCAACCATCAATAACAAGTGACGGTGAAGTTGCCGCGGGCATCTCTTGCTACTTCCGCCCTCCTGTTTACTTTTATAGCCATGTTCCCAGTTGGGGAGTGAAGCTGCTGCTGCTGCTGCTGCTACTCATTTTATAGCTTTGGAATCATTTGGAGGATTATCATAAAACTTCACTTTTACAGCGTGTCTCGCTCTGGAATTCCCGTTCATATGACGTCAGTCAAACAGTGATTTCCTTTAAAACTAAGGCTGGACAGATTTTAGGCTCCTACTTGCAGTAGCGACACTAAGAAGCTCGGGGGCCCCTCGCAGCAATTGTAAATGTGCCCTTCGATTCCTGATAAGGAAAGTTACAAGTTTATTTCGTAGCCTTATTTCCCTCCTGTAGCTTGTCTTGTAGATTGATCAGCAAATTTGTGTTTGTTTATGAGATTTCTGAATTTGTTTCTGTCTTGCAAGATTTGTATATTATTATAATGAACGACGACGACGCAATGACGACAAGAACAACAATAATAATAATTACATAATTTAGTTTTCAAATCCGATGGAAATAATACGCTGGTATGGTACGAACACACAGGACTATGAAATTCCTGTTCCATTTATAGTAACCAAAACACGCTGAACGTCACAATATTAAGAAATAATCTCGCTCCTAGGCCCAAATAATTTACAACTTAACCGTCCATCGTAAGTCTACTTAACTATACTGACTGCCGAGAGTTATAAACAGACCCGTCCATCGTAAGTCTACTTAGCTACACTGACTGCCGTGTGTTATAAACAGACCCGTCCATCGTAAGCCTACTTAGCTACACTGACTGCCGTGTGTTATAAACAGACCCGTCCATCGTAAGCCTACTTAGCTACACTGACTGCCGTGTGTTATAAACAGACCCGTCCATCGTAAGTCTACTTAGCTACACTGACTGCCGTGCGTTATAAACAGACCCGTCCATCGTAAGTCTACTTAGCTACACTGACTGTCGTGTGTTATAAACAGACCCGTCCATCGTAAGTCTACTTAGCTACACTGACTGTCGTGTGTTATAAACAGACCCGTCCATCGTAAGTCTACTTAGCTACACTGACTGCCGTGTGTTATAAACAGACCCGTCCATCGTAAGCCTACTTAGCTACACTGACTGCCGTGTGTTATAAACAGACCCGTCCATCGTAAGTCTACTTAGCTACACTGACTGCCGAGAGTTATAAACAGACCCGTCCATCGTAAGCCTACTTACCTACACTGACTGCCATGTGTTATAAACAGACCCGTCCATCGTAAGCCTACTTAGCTACACTGACTGCCGTGTGTTATAAACAGACCCGTCCATCGTAAGTCTACTTAGCTACACTAACTGCCGTGTGTTATAAACAGACCCGTCCATCGTAAGTCTACTTAGCTACACTGACTGCCGTGTGTTATAAACAGACCCGTCCATCGTAAGTCTACTTAGCTACACTGACAGCCGTGTGTTATAAACAGACCCGTCCATCGTAAGTCTACTTAGCTACACTGACTGTCGTGTGTTATAAACAGACCCGTCCATCGTAAGTCTACATAGCTACACTGACTGCCGTGTGTTATAAACAGACCCGTCCATCGTAAGCCTACTTAGCTACACTGACTGCCGTGTGTTATAAACAGACCCGTCCATCGTAAGTCTACTTAGCTACACTGACTGCCGAGAGTTATAAACAGACCCGTCCATCGTAAGCCTACTTACCTACACTGACTGCCATGTGTTATAAACAGACCCGTCCATCGTAAGCCTACTTAGCTACACTGACTGCCGTGTGTTATAAACAGACCCGTCCATCGTAAGTCTACTTAGCTACACTGACTGCCGTGTGTTATAAACAGACCCGTCCATCGTAAGTCTACTTAGCTACACTGACTGCCGTGTGTTATAAACAGATCCGTCCATCGTAAGTCTACTTAGCTACACTGACTGCCGTGTGTTATAAACAGACCCGTCCATCGTAAGTCTACTTAGCTACACTGACTGCCGTGTGTTATAAACAGACCCGTCCATCGTAGTCTACTTAGCTACACTGACTGCCGTGTGTTATAAACAGACCCGTCCATCGTAAGTCTACTTAGCTACACTGACTGCCGTGTGTTATAAACAGACCCGTCCATCGTAAGTCTACTTAGCTACACTGACTGCCGTGTGTTATAAACAGACCCGTCCATCGTAAGCCTACTTAGCTACACTGACTGCCGTGTGTTATAAACAGATCCGTCCATCGTAAGTCTACTTAGCTACACTGACTGCCGAGTGTTATAAACAGACCCGAAACTTCGTATTTAGAGTTTAGAGGATGTCTTTGTTATCGCATTTTCGCTGACTGCTAGATTCTCACAACTGGCGAATTACTTCAAAGGCCTTGTTGATTGTTGTGAGTGGCAGCAAGGGGTGGTTATTATTGGAACAGGAAGAGTACAGTAGTTATTTCTGAAAGAAGCTCTGCACTACGACGGTCTAAGTTTGGAATAACCGTCTGTATCGCAAATAGCACTGTGTTTTGTGCTGTAGCTTTATCAATATGTAAATCGCTCTTCAGCTACTGAATCAAGAAACAATTATGGCCCCCGCGGGGACTTCGCCGCCACTGTCTACGTACAAACTTGCTGTTTTGTTTGACGTCGAGATTGGAAGCAGAAACTATGATATATAGTCTATAGTTTTGCGTTGATCACGTCGTTTGCAGGTGACGGGTGCATCATTTCCCTCATCCTGGGGAAAAACCAGATAAGTCAGTTATTTCGGCTTTTTATAATTTTTGCAGTAACCTACCGATGCCAATGCTCTCTAACCTGTGACACTAATAAGATATGTTATTTCGTCATTATTATTATATTTTTTTTATTCGTTACGCCCAACTAAGGAGCTCGTGTGAACTTATTTAGCACAATCTTTCTTTTTGTCTTCCCAAAATCTCTTCATCGTTTTGCTGTGTTTCTTTTTGCGTTCTTCCGTCCATCCTGTAGCTTGTCTTTTAGGTTGATCAGCTAATTTGTGTTTAAGAGATTTCTGAATATATATATATATTGTCTTTTAATATTTCTTCATTTATACCAATTTCCTGAAGATCTTTGTTATTTCTGTAAGCCAGTTGTGATTTTTTAGAGGTACTGCGAGATTTAGTATTTTCTTTGTTAGCCTATTGTTATCCCTCCTGATCAGGTGACCATAGAATTGTAATCTTCTTTTTCTCATGGTGTCTGTAATTTTTTCTGTTGCTTGATAGATTTACTCTGATTTACTTTTCATCCAAATACCATTCTCGCATTTAGGTCCTAGACTTTCCCTCTCTTGTTTTTCATGTTTTTTTTAATATGTGATCTGCCAACTATTATCAGAGTTTCTGATGCATAATGGGCTTCTGGTTTGACAATTGTGTTGTAGTGTCGTAATTTTGCGTGTTGGGATATACAGTAGATTTTTTGTTGTACGTGCTCCAGATAATTCTGTATGCTTTTTGTAATTTTGTAATTCCTTCTTTGTTTGCTCGCTGATTTATCCCGTTTGGTTGTATAATTTCGCCTAGGTATTTGAGTTTATTATTATTAGTATTTATTATTATTAACTTTATTGACCACATTGGACCACTTGAGTCTTCCATGTACACTTTTTCTTTGAAGGTTGTACTGTTTGATAACGTCTTATCTGTCCAATACTTCTTCATTCATTCTGATGGTAGTATTCTTAATTCTTCTGAAATCTCTGCAGGCCTTGTGTGCATCATTTCAGTTGAAAATTTGTGATTCTTAGGAAGGGTGGTAATTTTATTCTTGTTCTCTGCATTTTTAATTTCGAGTCCAAATGTTTTGAGATCCTCCTGAATTTTCTTTGATCCATTGCCCTCCTGTCTTCTTTTCCAGATTTCTCATCACTAGTTGTCATAAAATTATGTTTTCTGGTAATCGTAAGATGTGAAAGAAATAAGAGATTATTTCGCCATACTATTGTAGAAAACCCCCTGAAGGTGGGGGACGCAGATGAAGAATACACCCACGGTATCCCCTGCCTGTCGTAAGAGGCGGCTAAAAGGGGTGAGCAAGGGATGATTGAATTAGAACCATGAAACTACTTGTTATTAGTGCCATCACCATGGGTCGCCTTTACTTGCGAGTAGTACCATTATTTTAGGTACACAATAGCTTTGTGATTAGTAGCAATAGTGGGTGGGTCACTATGAATTTACAGTAGCCGTGATTAGTACCACTATATGCGGAACACCAGGAGCTTACATTGCCTGTGATTAGTACCGTTGTCAGAAACACCACGGGGCTGGTCGTTGCCTGTGATTAGTAGCACTATATGAGCGGCACTGTGGGTCTGCGTTGTCTTTGATTAGTACCCACAATGTGAGGAACACCATTTGTTTGCGTTGCTTACGAGTGGCGCCATTATGTGAGAAACCTGTGCGACGTACGTTACGTGTGAGTAGTACCGCAACTTGAGAAACACCATGGTTCTACTACTAGCGATAAGTGCCATTATGAGGGGCCGTTGACCTGGATTTTGGACCCCTTTGGACAACAAGAATCATCGATTCAGAATAGTGTTTTATAAGCAGTCCCTTGATCAGCAATTCCAATTTTTCAGTATAGTTTCTGGGAAGGTGAGGCGTTGCGGGTCGGAGCCACTGATAGTTTTAAGTTCACAATCATTGCTCATAGTCACCTTTTTGAATTCTAGTCAGTGGATCGATTTTTGGAATTATTTTTTACTTTCATTATTGTGAGTTGGCTCCGCTGATTATTTTAAATGCATATGTATCCCTTCATTCTTCATCATCACATTTTAAATTCTAGTCACTGGATGAATTTTGGACTTTTAAATTGTCATTGCATTTCGTCTCATTTCGTACCATTAGGGGCCGATGATCTAGATGTTAGGCCCCTTTAAACAACAAGCATCATCATTATTATCATCAGTATTGAAGAAATGTTTAATTTTATTTCAGCATTGTTCAAGAATATAATAGAGTTCCCGGTAAGAACCAGGTTTGAGTTATCTTGTTAATATTCTGAACATTGTTAATAAAAGTCACTTTTACCAGATAAGTCAGTTTGTTTTACGTGTAATACATCTTGTGTGGTTATTGTGGACGTGAACATTATTGTCTTGTAAATGAATTATTGGCAGTGAATTTACACAGCTGTTTTTGTTAAAGCGAGCTGTTACCTATAAGTAGCTAGGAATACACAAATATGATTCACACTCTTTGGTTTTTACTGGTCCACATAAGAAAATAATGTGACGTCAATATAGGACAAGTCAGTTTCATTCACGACCCAAAGCAGATATTTCATTCATTTTCTCACTTATACGAAATCAAACCAAAACCGGTATTTAAAAAAGCTGTTTCATAGAAGGCTGAATGGTGTGACAACATTTAATGAATCTGTGATTTCGTATTGTTTCACAACAACAAAAAATGCTTCCCTTGAGAACTTGAATTTCTTACTTTTCTTGTTATTCCGTGGAATGAGTGATTTATGCCCGCCTCCTGACACCGTGGTTTCCCGGTTCGAGTCGCGCTGTTCGTAAATCATTATCATCTTCAGAATATTGGCCGACAGGGTATACAATTTGTGATCATTAGATTGCATGCCAAAGGCCAGGGTTCAGTTCCAAACTTCTCCGCAGTGCTCATATGGAATGAGGGCGTATGACGCTGTTGATGGTGATTCGTCCGTCTGATGGAGACGGTAAGCCCTGAGCAGACCCCTTGAAATGGAATGGCGTATGGCTTTTAGTGCCGGGAGTGTCCGAGAACATGTTTGGCTCGCCAGGTGGAGGTCTTTAGATTTGACTCCCGTAGGTGACCTGCGCGTCGTGATGAGGATGAAATGGTGATGAAGACAACACACATACTCAGCCCCCGTGCCAGCGAAATTAACCAATGATGGTTAAAATTCTCGACTCTTCCGGGAATCGAACCCTGGACTCCTAGGACCAAAGGCCAGCACGCTAACCATTCAGCCATAGAGCCGGACAGCAAACCTCTTGATGCTCTTTGACAGGGGGTAGTCTGTGTGTCAGCACCGGGTTCCACCTTGTCTTCTCTTATACTGTCATATATCACATCATTCATTTCATCTCATTAACTCTTGGTTGACTTCAGGAAGAGCATCCGGTCGTAAAAACTCGCTACGAAGTTTCTTCTCACTTCATGCCCTACGGGACAAGTGTAGGACACACAAGCGATATTACATTATTTATGTTTAGGATAAATTTGAAGGACAATGACTGATGTCTGTGAAAGTGATATGTATTATCAATAATACTTAACCGAGTTCGATAGCTGAAGTCTCTTAACCCTGACAGTAACACGTCTATAAATATCGTTTTAGTTACACCACACGTTTCGAAGACGTGTCACTCAAAGCCTATTATTTAAAGTTACATTAAAGTTACCAGATGGAATGAACAAGGAATAGAGGTGGTGAAGGGGATAACTCTCCCCTCCTTAAGAGGAATAGATGGCATTCATTCGCACAACACGTCAGAAAAGCGTATGGTGTTACTGTCAGGGTTAAGTGCGGCCAGTATCCAGTATTCACGACATAATGAGTTCGAAGTTTCCCAGTTTCACTCCCTGTCCCTTAATAAAGGCCACAGCCGCTTCCGTCCCACTCCTACCCCTTTTCTGCCCCATCGTCGCCATAAAACCTATCTGTGTCTGTGCGACGTAAAGCAACTTGTAATAATAATCCCATTGCACTTGAATCCTGATGAGTGATTGCAGTTGAACTCGAAGGCCAGTAGATTACGAGGTTACACGTGGTCAGTGCACGACGAATCCTCTCGGCCGTTTGTTCTTGGCTTTCTAGACCGGAATGATAATAATAATAATAAGAAGAAGTCACAAATGAACACAGAAAAAACAAGAAATGTGATGTTTGTGAGTTAGGTAGTAGCTTCATTTGCCCCTCGACTTATACCACCCGCCGCACCTTGCTTCAGGTAGCAGTATGCTTGTATAATGTGTAAGGAGTAGAGTTACTGTGTTTTGCCCAACGTCAATTACTTTTGCTGTTATATTAGATTTCCAAAACTCGGATAATGTCATTATCTCGGATAACGCACACTTCTGTATTCACCACAGAATTTATTATCTCGGTTTACCAAAACTGTATTGAGTTCAAACCTCAAATTATCCATACTAACGTACGGAAAACAAATGACTACGTGCTGCCGCCACTGTCGAAATGTAAACAATTTTTTGAATCCATTCGGGGTTTGCCAATAATTTGCAAAAAAAAAAAAGAAAAGAAGCGTAATATGACTTTCCAAGAGAGTGAATTATTGTTGAATTTGGTGGTAGAAAGCATTAACAAAGGGAATAAGAAAACAAATTATAGCCTACATATTGTATAAAAGCAAAGTCATCTTCGCACAGGCCATGAAGGCCCTTGGAGGGATGGAAGGTAAAGGCTCCACTGTCCGTAACCTCGGCACGTGATGGGGTAGAGTGGTTAGCTCTACGCCCGGCCGCCTTTATCCCCAGGAATTAACCTGGTATTTATTTTTGGTGTAGGCTGAGTGAACCTCAGGGCCATATGCACCTCCGGACGTGGAAATCTCGTTTCTTAAATTTTACGACTTCCTGACGGGGATTCGAAACCACGTCCTTTCGAGTGAACCGAGCACGCCTGTACCGCCTCGGCCATGCAGCCCCTCTACATATTGTAGCATATATCACTCAAAAATTAAGGCAGCATTCCGTAATTCTTAATTAAAAAGTTACCCAGTCGTGTACCGTACAAGATATAATCGAGAATTCATCTTAGGCCTACCTACGTGTTGGGAATTCCAGTTCACGTTCGGGAACTTTAGATAACGTAAAATGTGTCTGAAAACGTTGTAGTCCTGGAAATATGTCGCACGTCCTTTTATCCATCTAGAAGGTTTATTAATGGCGTAATATTGATCATATTATTCGTCGCTGCGATTTTCGTTCCTGAGAAAGTTGCTGGACCGTTGAGGAAACGAGTTTCGAGAAAGCAGGGAAGAGACAGAGACAGTGAACTTATTGAAGAAAACTCCTGGCTGCGAAGATGTTACTGGTGGTGATGTCCGAGAGTGGATGGGTTAGGGTGAAAATTGTGAACTTTTAAGATAGTGAAAGAGAACGAAGATAAAAAATGAAAATAAACCACAATACGAAGAAGCGGACTCTCAGTGAAGGACCACAGGACACTGAAGGTGCCTCTGCTACGGGCATTTTGTTTCTGCGTCGTTTACGTGACGAAACTGCACTAAGACGAAATGAGTGCGAATGACATTTTTTCCTATAAAGAACTCGCAAATTTTAGTTTTGTATGTAAGTTTTTTAATTTTTAACAATTATTTAGAGTATGTTCTACTTTTCTGTGTTGTCCTAGAAGTTTCATAGTCTTTCTTTCTTTCTTTCTTTCTTTCTTTCTTTCTTTCTTTCTTTTTCTCCCGCTTTTCCCACACCTGTGGGGTCGCGGGTGCGATCTGTGTCGACCATGTAGATTTGGCCCATGTTTTACGGCCGGATGCCCTTCCTGACGCCAACCCTATATGGAGGGGTGTAATCACCATTGCGTGTTTCTGTGGTGGTTGGTAGTGTAGTGTGCTGTACGAATATGAAGAGGAAAGTCTTGGGGCAAACACAAACACCCCAGTCCCCGGGCCAGAATAATTAATCAAAGGCGATTAGAATCCCCCGACCCGGCCGGGAATCGAATCCGGGGCCTTCTGAACCGAAGGCCTCAACACTGACCATTCAGCCAATGAGTTTCATTAGAGTAATATGCAGTAAAACAATCCTCCCCTTATCCCGTAAAACTCGACATTTCGGAAACTCGACACACATATTAGTCTATTTTGCGGGCCTCTAGCGTCTTGACATCGTCGAAAGGAGAATAATGTTTATTTGATCCTTTCAGAACAGATTATTCGATCAGATTTTATAAGGTAATTAATGCATTTTAAATTGAGTGTTATATAATTCAGCGATTGCCAGCATCAAAACATTGGAATTCATTGGGACTCCGCATTTGGCTCGCCTGAATTCATTAGTAGTATGCTCTGAAGACAACAGGGCGGTGACGATATTTGATCAGATTTGTCGAACTTTGGCGAGCATTAATGTTGAATATTTCCGCTCCATCTTTCTTTTACCTATTACCGAAACTAATTTTCTATACCCCCTTAATGACTGAATTGAATCCTCTAAAACTCTCGCACACCCATCTCATTAGCTCCTTCATCGTTCTCAATTCTGATAATATTCAAGAAGAATATAAAATATGTATTTCGTATTTTCACTACCATCCAATTTTCTCATTCCTCTGTCTCTTTCTGTCTTCTTCTTCAGCTTCCCCCCTCACACTCTTATCGCTAAAAACTTACCAACTAACTCACCCCCCCCCCCCCCAACCTCCTCCCGTACTCTGCACAGGCTCCCAATTTCCAATTGAAACATATTAATTTTCTCACTGATTAGCTATGCAGGGCACGATATCTGCTCTTCGCTCAAAACCCTCCACCCCTACCCCCTCCACTCACTTTCGCAGCCACCCTTCTGTCCCCTTCCTCCCACATATCCACCCTTCTTCTTCTTCTTCTCCCTACCCCCGCTATTGGAAACCCAACAGAAAGTTCGCTTGCAGATTTTAACTCTATCAATAAGCCAAGCCAAAGATTTTAAAACAGTCACCAGAAAGAGAGAATAAATGGAAAGAAAGGAGCTAGACAGCTGAAGCGGGAGGGAGGAGAGGGAAAGATTTTCAGGACCATTAAATCCATGCACCATTAGTTCCAAATTTATTAATCTTTAAAAAAATATTTGTTCCTAATTGATCGCCTTTTTATTTCATATGAGAGACGCTCAAGAGGAAAACGTCTTATTTCCTCCCACCGCACTTCTATTTTTCCAGCCTAAGGGTTTCGTTTTTTACGACTTTTTTAAGGAAATTTTAATGGCAAAATCTTGATATACCTCATTCCCCTAGTCTCCAATATTTTACCCTGGGATAATTTAAAATGGCTTCTTTTTTTAAGATATAATACGCTAACGGGCTAGGGTTGTTTTTTCCTCTTTCCTCTGTTCGCAGTTTCTTTCTTTACTGTTTCCTTATTTTAGATATATATATATAAGCATAGCCCATAACGATATTTTTTCTTGTTCTGTGTTTTTCATTATTTATTATTAATGCACTGCGTAAAGTGATTGGCTTCTATTTTCTCGTTGCAGGCGGACAAGAAAGAGAGCAGCACTGGTCAGGAGAACACTAATGCCATCGAGTGGCCGATCTTGGTACTGCATGGGAATGGGGATATTGTTAAAGTCACTGCATCATTGATCAACGAAAGGTATACTGTATAGGCATGTCGCAAGCATGGAGAATTAATTCCTTTTGATTGTCACTTGTCTTTATAGTAATTGCGTGCGCTAGAAGATCTGAACACTAGCGCTGAGGACTGATAGTAATCATTTTATTCAAATTTCTTTTTGCCATTGCAAATTGCCGTAAGACAAAGAATACCGTTTACAATAAAATGTTGCCATTAATGCTTTCACGGCCCGTACTTATAGACATGATATTGCATAGGCTTTTGGGCTTGTGCCGTGTCAAGAAAATAAGATGATACTTAAATTATTTGATGAACGAAATTTTCTATATTCACGCATCTTATGTATAGACCTAAACAATACAGGGTGTCAGACTTCAATGTATAATACAATAAAATATAATAACAATCAGTCACTACTGATTTGCATTTAGGGCAGTCGCCCAGGTGGTAGATTCCCTGTCTGTTATTTTCATAGCCTTTTTTTAAATGATTGCAAAGAAATTGGAAATTTATTGAACATCTCCCTTGATAAATAATTCCAATCCCTAACTCCCCTTCCTATAAACTAATATTTACCCCCAATTTGTCCTCTTGAATTCCAACTTTATCTTGATATTGTGATCTTTCCTACTTATAAAGACACAACTCAAACTTATTCGTCTACTAATGTCATTCCTCGCCATCTTACCAATGATAGCTCGTAACATACCACTTAGTCGAGCAGCTTTCTCCCAAGTCTTCTCAGCCCAAACTTTTCAACATTTTCGTAACGCTACTCTTTTGTCGGAAATCAAGGAGAACAAATCGAGCTCTTTTTTTTTTTTTTTTTTTTTTCGGTTCTTGAATCAAGTAATCCTGGTGAGGGTCCCATACACTGGAACCATACTCTAGTTGGGATCTTACTAGAGACTTATATTCCCTCTCCTTTACATCCTTACTACAACCCCTAAATACCCTCATAATCATGTGCAAAGATCTGAACCCTGTATTTACAATCCCATTTTTGAGAGTACACCTGTGAAGATATTTCGTTATATTAACACCTAGGAACTTTCACCCCATGAACGCAGGAATCAAAAGTCAGAGGACTTTTCGTATTCGTGAAACTCACAACCTGACGTTTAACCCCATTTATCATAATACCATTGCCTACTGTCCATCTCACAACATTATCGAGGTCATTTTGCAGTTTCTCACAATCATGTAACTTATTTATTACTCTATCCAGAATAACATCGTCCGCAAAAAGCCTAACCTCTGATTCCACTTCTTTACTCATGTTATTCATATATATAAGGAAACATAAAGGTCCAATAATAGTGCCTTGAGGAACTCCCCTCTTAATTCCTTGAGAAGTACGGTAATAATCATGGGCGATTGGGTTCTACAAGTAGAGAAAGTCAAAATGTTTCATCATCTCGATATGCGCATGATTAGTGGTGCGATAGACGCGGGATCTGTATTACACTCTGTATTACACTCTCCGACCCGTTCGGCGTGCTTGGTGTTGTGGCCCGGTATCGAAAGCGGTCTGCAAGCTTCCCGAAGGCATCTGTGCCATTTCCTGAGTGACATGTACGTGGGGAAAATCGTCACTTCGTCGTAGTTGATTCTCCAGCCGAAAAGGACGTTGTACAAGCCTGACAGACAGCTAGCGCACTTACCTCGCAGGCCAGCTGTATGTTGGTGTGGTTACGTGATTAAAGTCCGGTTCCATGGCTAAATGGTTAGCGTGCTTAGTCCAGAGGGTTCCGGGTTCGATTCCCCGCCGGGTCGGGGATGTTAACTTTCAATGGTTAATTCCGATGTGTTTGCCCTCTTCATCAACAGAATTCATCGTAGGTAGGGCTCCATTCTCATAGACGCGCAGGTCGTCTGGACGGAAGACTCGCACAGAGCCTCGTTGGAGGCCACACGCCATTATTACTTTATTAAAAACTCACACGTTAAATGCATTTTTCACATTTAAACTCAAACTGATGAACGATTAATTTAAAGTGGAACTTCGATATCTCGAATCACCTCGGGAGCTAAATTTTATTTCGAGTTATCGAAATTTCGATATATAGAGAATACGGTTTTGGAACATGTATAGCACATACTATCTGCGCACTTTTTAGCGATAGATGTACACCCTAGTGCTGAAGCGGTCGACCTCGGCAATCTTCCAGATTCGCACTGGCAGTCTTCGAAACACAAACTATGAATCGCTTATGTTACGCTGTGCGACATCTGGCATACACTTTACGTACTAGTAAAGTTGTTATTTACACAGCAAAGCCAAACTATGGAATTCACTCTAGGAATAAGATTCGCATCCAGAAATGTTATATAATGTTATATAATGTGTGTGTGACACAGTTGTTGGCGTAAAATAACAAAGGTTTAGAAAATTCATACCGATCGATCGTATTATCGATTCAATTCAGATTTCATTTCCATACAGTTGGCAGTACTAACGGAACCGGAGGTGCTCCCTTCTTACTCCTCAAACTCGTACACAAATCTATCGCTAAAAAGTGTGCAGATAGTAATTGTATCATATATATCTGCGGGCTTTTACTGAATACATTATTTTTAACAGTATTTCAACATATACATACAAACTAATTTTATGGCATCACTTTAATTATAGGCCTTATTGTAGTAACTTTTTAGAAGACCACGCAGTGGAGATTCGTAAATGGAGCTTGTCATCCGCGACTTCGGGGGTCGCTTTCGTACGTGACCGGTAATTAATTCACACCCGAGAAAAAGCGAGGCTTCGCCGATTTTCCGATCACTAGAAGTTTTAGTGTTCCGGTTCCCATCATATTAGCTCCCAGCATCACTGTAACCCTTTCTTTACTTGTTAACTGTTCCTCACAAACCACAAATGCCCGTATTGGTCAGTTAATGATGCACAAAATTCGAGTTAGAGTATTTTTTGCTTCGAGGGAAGAAATGTTTGCTTCGAGTAATAGAGAATTAAATACACGTGAAGAATGGGACAAACGGCCGGTAAATTGAAGTTACAGCTAAACCCCGTTATACGCGGATTCGTTATCCGCGATTTCGCATATACGCGATTTTGGTCTTAAGGCTGATGACACACGGAGCGGTTTTCGCCGAGTCGGCGCATGTTTCTATTGTATCAGATGGGATGAAACAGACAGAGCGGTGCTCGCCGACAGGCGGCAGATTTGCCGACTCGGCCTGTCGTGTAGCTGGCGGTGCAGCGAGCGTTTTGAAGACTTTGTGCGCGCTCTAGCGCCATAGATTTAATACATTCAGCTGAATCACGGCCGACTTGATGCTTCGCTCTAGTCGGGCGTGGCTGAATTTACGCGGCGATTGCATCATTGGTAGGTATTCTTGTATTAGATATCATGAAGTATCTTTGAAATTCAATAATATACACGTAAAAGGACATATAGTGTAAGTAGACTTTTGGAATAAGAATAAGAACAATCCTTTATTTTTCGGTAATTTTAGCTAGCTTCCTCGCCTAACGTCACGGTCGCTAATGTGTTTTGTCCACTGCCTGCTCGATACGCACCCGATGACTGCTTATAAGCAGTCATTTTAGATGCAGTTCGAGCAGGCAGTGGTTTCGTCACAGTCGGCAAAAACCGCTCTGTGTATCAATCACAGGCGGCTGCCGACTCGGCAAAAACCGCTCCGTGTGTCATCAGCCTTAGTCTAGTGCTGCCATCTATTAACAGTACGTGGAAACTGTAATGCCTTAAGGCGGGTACAGACATGCGTTCTGAACTTTGTAACGTACACTACATTGCGTGCCAAGGTTAAACGAGGCAAGCGCATCTCTACACGCATCTTCTGTCGTGTTTGTCGAGACGTGAATCGTCAGTCCCGATCAGTAGAGCTGTGAAGTTGCACTTGACAGGTTTCGTATTTAAAATGCCGGGTGAAAGGAAATAACTTAAGCGTGTACGAAAGTCGTATTCGTTAGAAACAAAGTTAGTTTTGGATCGCTATGAGAAAGATGAGCGTATTTTTGACATTCAGCATGCTTTGAGACTTAGTGAATCCACTGCAAGAAGTATCCGTGGCCATTGAATTGAGCATCACAACCAACAGATGCCGCTCTCTCGGGCTGGTATTCAAGCTAAGGCCAAGAGCTTATATGCAGAGTTTAGTTTATTATTGTGTGTTTCATTGTTAAATTTGTAAGTGTATCAGTGGCGGCGCGTGGATAAAACGTCTGGGGGTTCACTGCTGTGGAAAATAACGTGTTCAGATTATTATTGTTGTTACTTGATGTTTACACAGATGTAAAATAGTGGCATTGCTTGATTAGAAACATGACGTTTCTTTGCAGAGACACGGCTACAGCTCGAAGAAGTTACTAAAAGAATGAAGAATGAAAGAGAATATGAGGTGCAATTACTGTAAGCTGATCCAATTTCCCCTCATTTTGAAGACGTTTCTTACGTAGGAATAACTTCTTCAAGAACTTGTTAAACAGAATACTGTTATTTATGTGTTGACGTATTTTGTTGTTTACTTTTCATAAAACACGTATTACTAATGAAAAGTTTCATTTGATTACATAAACTTAGGCTACTTACGCCAATTCATGCTATACAAACCATAGTTAACAAAATATTCTGGCTCATTGCGCTTAATTACATCAGAATGGCAAAATCAACAAATTAAATTCCCTTCAAAACCTACCACATACAGCAAATTTTAACTGCGCGCTCTGGCAATGCTTCGGCTAATTTCGGAACTGCTCGATGTAACTCGTGTCTATCGCTGGTCCAGTTGCCAGCGATTCCTGGGCTATGTTTTCCCTGCTTCCCATAAACCCTCGCCTTGCGCACCCTCCTTACGTCTCACGGCCCCGCGCGTTCAGTCCTGAAATTGAACCTCTTCGCTGGTTCCGAAGAGCAACCGGTGTTGATGTCAAAAATACCGCTACGCGCGCTGATGTACAGAGCAAATTTAAGGAATAGGCTGTGATAAATCATTTTACCTAGACTTATCTATTTCTAGCGGGTTCATTGAACCACTGAACATATAGAACGCGCCGCCACTGAAGTGTATACATTTTGCATTAAAATGCGTTTCAGAATTTTAAACTTAATATGTGAGTAAACGGAAACCTAACCCTATATTTTACATATAAAATGACTCGATTTACTTGAATTCGGTATGCGCGGCAATTCCGCGGAACATAAGTATCGCTTATAACGAGGTCTACCTGTACTTCGAGATACTGTAAATTCGAGTAATGGAGGTTCGAGATATCGAGGTTCGACTGTATTAATCAGGTACATTTTGACTTTTGAAGAATTTCCTGAAATGTGTTAAAGTGTTAAGTAAATCATTCTCTAATGAAAAGTGGTTGAGCTATATCAGTACAACTGTACCTGAAATATGACATTGTTCTGAATTTCTAAAAAATATCCGATTTCTCAGTGCCAATGTGGAAGGTATGTTTAGTTTAATGAAAGAGCACTGTGGACACCCGAAAGAAATAAGCTATCGTTGGATTCAACGGGAAAAAAACTTACTGTTCACACGACTCAATTTCAAAGACGTAAATTGTATCCACTTTTATAAGTGCTATACGCGAACTTTTTCTTGAGCCCGATTTTTACGGGGTGGGGAGTAAGGAGGGTGCGCTGTCGGTTCCGGTTATTCTGCCAACTGGATGGAAATGAAATCTGAATTGAATCGATAATATGATCGATCGATATGAATTTTCTAAACATTTATTATCTTACGTCAACAACTGTGTCACACATACATTATTTAACATTATATAACATTTCTCGATGCGAATCTTGTTACTAGCATGAATGATATAGTTCGGCTTTGCTGTGTAAACAACAACAGTACTAGTTCGTAAAGTGTACGCCAGATGTCGTACAGCGATGAATAAGCGATTCATCGTTTGTGTTTCAAAGGTTGCCGATATCGATGTCGAAGATATCCTAGGTCTACCGATTCAGCACTAGGGAGCTCAGAGCTCAAGAAAAGGTTCGCGTATAGTATTGTTTTAGGGACAATGAGCTAATTCATAACATTAGACAGAAAATGAACAGTTAGTATGATCAGGACAGGCCTGGTCATGTTTAATTTTTTTTTTTTTTTTTTTTTTTCGTTGTCAATCAGTATAAAGTAAGGGTTAAGCCTAAACTGCTGCCGTCGCCACTATCAGTTTTAGATCTGGTTGAAAAATATACTTTTCTTGGACTTCGCCGATCTGGTAACCCTATTCAGAGTCCACTGTCGACAGCCCTGAAGATGATTTTCCGTGGTTTCCCATTTTCACTCCAGGTTGTACCCTAAGAGAACGTACAGTGGGCTTACATAAGAATAACAATTCTGTGACAGTGCGATCGGAAAAACTATAGAAGCCGTTGACAAGTAATAACCCCTCTTGGGTGAGGGTGGTAAAATAACAGCAACGGTATCACCTGCCTGTCGTAAGAGGCTACTAAAAGGGCCCCCAGGGCTTTTAACTTGGGAGCGTGTGTTGGCGACCGCGGGGCTCTTAACTGAGTCCTGGCATTGTTTCTACTTGCGCCAGGCTCCTCACTTTCATCTGTCCTATCCGAACCCCCTTGGTCAACTCTTGTTATTTTCGACCCCGCCGGTATTAGGTTTTTGAGTCCTAGGGAGTCTTTCATTTTCACGCCCTACGTGGCCCTTGTCTTTTTTTGACCAATACCTTCATTTTTCGAAGTGTCAGATCCCTTCCGTTTTTCTCTTTGATTAGTATTACATACAGGATTGTTGCCCTGTTGTACTTCCTCTTAAAATAATAATCACCACCACCACAGAAGTAATAAATACAGTCAAACCTCGTATCTTGAACCTCGATTACTCAAATTTTCAGTATCTCGAAGTTACTTAAATTTCCCGCCCATTTGTCGAATTCTTCGCGTGTATTTATTTCTCTAGTATTCGAAATTCGATTACAGAATTTCTCGATTTCTCGAAGCAAACATTTCCTCCGTTGAAGCAAAAAAATACTCTGTAACTCAAATTTTGTTCAACATTAACTGTGCAATATGGCATTGTGGTTTGTGAGGAACAGTTAATAAGTAAAGAAAGGTTTACAGTGATGCTGGGAGCCGAAAAACTAAAACTTCTAATGATCGGAAAATCGACAAAGCCTCGCTGTTTCTCGGGTGTGAATTAATCACCGGTCACGTACGAAAGCAACTCCCGGAAGTCCGGATGACAAGCTCCATTTACGAATCTCGGCTGCGTGGTATTGACGAGAAGTTTCAACGTGAAGGGAGGAAAGGTTAACAGTAACAAACAGAAGAGACTAACGGATTTTTTTTCCAGAGGTGTTAACCAAGGTATGTTCCTTGTTTTACTGCTGTATCCTGTCTTCTAAAATGTTGCTATAATAAGGATTATATTTAAAGTGATGTCATAAAATAGAGTTTATTTGTATATTTTTAAATATTATTAAAATATATTCACTGTAAGCCCGTAGATACATATGATCCAATTATTTGCTATACACGCTCAAAAAACGGTATTCTCTATATCTCAAAATTTCGATAACACAAAATAAAGTTAAGCTCTTGAGGTTATTCAAGATATCGACG
Organism: Anabrus simplex; assembly: GCF_040414725.1. Classification (NCBI taxonomy): domain Eukaryota; kingdom Metazoa; phylum Arthropoda; class Insecta; order Orthoptera; family Tettigoniidae; genus Anabrus; species Anabrus simplex. Next base: position 204,892,942 of record NC_090279.1, on the reverse strand, counting down.
TTCCACCATAAATAAAAACTTTAAAATACAGTATTCCATATGGTCGAGCGCTGTTGCAGTGAGTCAAAAATAGTTTGGTTCCATCAAATGGATGCCTTTATTTTCTTGAGTGTCGTTGATCCATTTTGACGATGAACGAACGTTGTCTGAGGTGTTTGCAAAGCACAAGATGTTAGTCCTGCATATTGCCCCCATGTGAGCCAGCGGTCAGCTCTATTTTCTCTGCTGTCTGTGCAGGTCGGCATGCCGAGTGGTGGGCCCTCTCTCCATGTACCCCTCGACGGACGACAACTACGGCACTGACATGTGCTCGCTCCTCGTGTTGCCCACGCTACCTCCTATCGTGGTGATCGCGTCTTCAGCCGGCACGCTCTTCCACTGTTTGTTGCTTAACGACACGGACCAGGATGACAGCCAACCCGAAGAAAACAATAGGGTAAGTATCCGTGCAGTATTAACTGTTGATGGGTTAGTAACTATATGGAGACACCAACCAGCACCAGTTAACTCATTACCATGATGATTAAACAATACAGTGATCAACAGGACCTGGCTATAGATCATTCCATGTTAAGAAAACAGTATTGCTTTTATGAAGCTGTGAGGAGCATACACACCCCATCTCAGACACCCATAATTCCTCCTGATTAAGAAATATTATAATGTGCATTATGACATTTAATAACAACGATATAAAGGAGAAAAGCATCAGTTTTTGGTCACATTCTCCGGCATAATGACTTCATAAAGAACTTGTTCGAAGGCAAGGTGATGGGAAAGAAAGGCAGAGGTAAACCATGGAAGAAGATCATTGAAGATGTAGTTGAGTTGATGGGATGCCAAGGTTATGGAGAGATGAAAAGGATCACAGAGAGAAGAGATCAGTGGTTGCAGCGATAAGGCAAAGCCTTTAGATAATGATGATGATGATGTATTATGAAAGAAAGAAAAAGGATGAGGCATTTTTTTTTTCCCTTTGTTATTACTGGAGCTTTCCCATTTCGTAAATACATTTGCAGGGAGGAAGCACAATGGCGGGACCAGCGATTGTTGTGTTGCCTTCCTTCATTTTCCTTCTGTGTCGCTCTGGTACAGTAACGTGTAAACCGTTACTCTGTGAATCCTGGCAGCTTATCACTGTTATTGAGAAGTCATCAGTTTATGTGTTGCATATATTTTTAGTCTTTACATCAGTGCATACTTGTCTTGTGTTGAGTGAGTGTTACATGATCCATTAGCCTGCATGTGCAATTTCTTTCTTTAACATCAGTACAGTGATTCATTTACTTAATGGATGAGGTTCAGGAAGAAACAAAATTAACTACACTTAATTTGCAGCTTATTTTCTCCCACCTTTTATCTTGAACTTAAAAACTGAGTTTTCCCACCGTTTTCCCGCGATGCTGTTGAGCAGAACCGTTCGATGTAGCAACCTTGTTATTGTAAGAACAATACTGTTTTCTTAATATGGAATCATCTATAGTTGTATGTAGCACCTCCATTCTCCCTGATGACGATGGCAGTGTGGCATAAAACGAGCTCCAAACGATACCGGAAATGTGGATAGTCGTGCTGTTCCGTGCCTCCCGTAATGCACATAGATTATTGGCAGCACATCTCTCTCGGCTACATCCTAGATGTGCACTGTCTTACTGTACGTACAAGTCTCCTGCAGTGTGTTGGAGGTGGACATGATCTGACAGTAGGTTCCTACATTGGTCGTTGGTGAGGGACTTTGTCAGATGGTCTAGCGCTGCCATTTCTTCCCACGTGAACAGTCTCCCTGCTCCGGCCTGAACTGTACCCTGCTGACAAGAGAATATATTGCCTCGAGTGCTTGGTGACGCACTAGTACCCTGCCAAACTGGTACCACAACTCCTTAGTCCAGAATATCTTCCTCTACACTTCGAGAGTTCAGGTTTGGTGTTCCTGTGCCTTGTGACATGCGGTGAGCAGTGGTACCCAGCTGGGACGGTGGCTGCTGTACCTCATTATGGGGACGTGGTTCGGGATGGCATGACTGCTCACCCTTCGCTGTTATCCAGCATTGAATTTGCAAGTAAAATGTTGCAATGTGACCCCTGTCAACAGCACGTTGCGGTCCACAACAGTTGACCCTAGAGATGGTAGTTTTGTCGAAATCCAGATACTTGCAGTACACTCTGGACATACTGGCCATTGGAAAGCTCATTGCCTGCATGATAATCTGGCTGAAATCTCATGTCTTACCCTTCCTGTGTTCACCTGTTACTCACACGGTCCGTGCAAGGTCTGACGACATCGCAGTCGTGTACCAAGCCGGGCTGATCACAGCACCGGTTTGCCATAACGACAGCTGTCTCTAATTCAGTGGCTCATCAGTATATTTCTATGTCGAGAGATGCTCGACATAGATGGGCTATTACAAGGAATCAAAATCATTGCGAATCCATATTGAAAGTAATCTTATGAGTTGTATTGAATAGGTGGAAGAGAAATAAATTTCTTACATTTTTCTAGATGGGCTAAGCAATAAAAATTTAAATGCACGAATATCTCTTGTTGTCATAGCTCGTACAATAAAAGTGTATGGGACATAAATGATCGGAGATGTTAGTGTCTCCGAAATTTGTTATATACAGTTTTTAGAAAGAATTAATATTTACAGAGATGTATGGAGGTTTGTGAGCCTCCGTGGCTCAGGTGGCAGCGCACCAGCCTCTCACCGCTGGGTTCCGTGGTTCAAATCCCGGTCACTCCATGTGAGATTTGCGCTGGACAAAGCGGAGGCGGGACAGGTTTTTCTCCGGGTACTCCAGTTTTCCCTGTCATATTCCATTCCAGCAACACTCTCCAATATCATTTCATTTCATCTGTCATGCATTGATCATTACCCCAGAGGAGTGCGGCACATTTCCTATTCTCGCCGCTAGATGGGGGCTTCATTCATTCCTGACCCAGTCAAATGACTAGAAACAGGCTGTGGATTTTCATTTCATGGAGGTTTGTGAAAATGTATTGCATATTCAAGATACGATTGCACTTAGGCTTGGAGGGTAGATTATTAAAATCAATCAAAGGCATTTATGTTGACAATTGATGGTAGAAGAGTCCATAGTTCAAGGTACTTATAGGGGTTAGACAAGGCTGAAATATTTCACCTTTGTTGTTCATAGTTTACACAGATCTTCTACTGAAAGGTATAAAGTGGCAGGGAGGGATTCAGTTAGGTGGAAGTGTAGTAAGCAGTCTGACCTATTCAGACGACTTGGTCTTAATGGCAAACTGTGCTCATAGCCTGCAATCTATTATCTTGGAACTTGAAAAATAGGTGCAACAAGTATGATATGAAAATTAGCTTTTCCAAGACTAAATTGATGTCAGCAGGTAAAAAATCGAAGAGAATTGAATGTCAAATTGGGAATACAAAACTGGAACAGGTAGATAATTTCAAGTATTTAGGATGTGTGTTCTCCCAGGATGGTAGTATAGTAAGTGAGATTGAATCAAGGTGGAGTAAAGCTAACGCAGTGAGCTCGCAGTTGCGATCATTGGTATTCTGTAAGAAGGAAGTCAGCTCCTGGACGAAACTGTCTTTACGCCGGTCTGTTTTCAGACCGACTTTACTTTGCTTTACGGGAGTGAAAGTTGGGTGGACTCGGGATATCTTATTCATAAGTTAGAAGTAACAGACATGGAAATAGCGAGAATGATTGCTGATACAAAAGAGATGGGAACCTTGGCAGGAGGGTACTCAGAATGAGGAGATAAAGGCTAAGTTAGGAATGGACTCGATGGATGAAGCTGTACGCATAAAACTGCTTCAGTGGGGGGTTATTTGAGGCGAATGGAGGAGGATAGGTTACCTAGGAAAATAATGCACTATGTTATGGAGTATCAGAAAAGTAGAGGGAGACCAAGACGATGGTGGTTAAACTCTGTTTCTAATGATTTAATGATAAAAAATATGGAATTAAAGAAGCCCACAGAGCTAGTTACAAATAGAGGATTGTGGCAGCGATTAGCAAATTCATAGAGGCTTGCAAACCAAATGCTAAAAGGCATGGGTCCGTAATGAAGATGATGTATGTATTTAATGTGACAATAACATACATTCCCTATTGCTTTTTTCCAATTATTTTTGCTTTCAGTGTATAATATCTTTGTCCTGTATATCAGAGCATTAAATCCTATATTCCGGTAAAAGCATTTAATGCCGTACCCCAATGAATCCATGTGAAAATGCTGAAATGTTAGGTGAATACTGGTAGTTAAAATTTTTCAACTGAAGCCCTGCTCAGATATACTTGTTGTTTCAGTCATGGTCCAGATGTGGCTCCACCTACAGCTTGCACACCCCTGACGTGGCTCTCTTCGTCCTGGAATGTGTGGAACTGGAGCTGGGAATAACATTGGATGATGACAGCGACACTGTTACGTGTCCTATCCACCTTCGTCGACACGCCGTCACCAACAAGAGGTCTGTTGACAGTTTAATATATAAATGTTAAACCCTAGCCTACTTTTCACATGACTTCATGTCCAGCATCATGGCTGACTGGTTAGCATGCTGGCCTTTGTTCTGAGAGGGGTCCTGGGTTGGATTTCCAGCCGTATTAACTTACATTCAGTTCATGAAAATACTTTTCCGCCTTGTCAGTACTTCGCATTTTATTATATTACCTCCCGTATTTTTACAGCATTGTTAGACACCTACTATAGGATGAGAAGGTCCCACAAAGAACAAAAACGATCCTGTACAAGTCATATTTCATTCCCGTCCTTACATATTCTCTGGAAACCTGCACACTAACATCAAAGGATTGTAGTAGGATTCAAGCCTGTGAAATGAAATTTCTTAGGACTGCCCTCCAAAAGACCTGACTTGATCATGTGAAAAATGATGAGATCCGACCTAACCTAGGTCTAAATGATTTGCTGGAGGAAAGACTTAGGTCGTCTAGACTTAAATGGTTTGAGCATGTTAAACGAATGAATAGCACAAAGTTACCATGTGCATATTTGGAAAAGCCAAGAAGATGATAGATGGACCAACTAGGGGAGACGTGGAGAGAAGAGGATGGAATTGGGAATCTGTCATGGACAATAAAATCTTTTTGAATAGGCAACTTTGGAAGACGCTTGTTTTTAAACACCCTACCCCGCTCACTGGAAGGGCAAACCGATAATGATGATGATGACCTGTTTCGGGAGATTAACTGCTCCCTTCTTCATGGAAGCAAGCACAGGAGCAAGGACATGTTTGTTTGGTTCAGACAAGTGTAATTTTATTTTAATTTTGACAAATTCGTTACCAGCTGAAACTGAAGGACTTGGCGGTTAAAAATGGCTCGCATCTTCGGATGAGATTAAAAGGAGAAATTCTAGTTTATATGAAAGGTGTAAATAAGGATTTAAGGAAATGAGAAGTTTCCAAGAACAGAGCAGACAGCTTTTCAAATTTCAGTATATAATGACTAACTTAATAGGTTTTATTCATTTGGTGATTTGAAAATTCTTAAAAGTTTTTAGTAAAAGACATAGTAAGTGAACATTTTGGACACAAAAGGGATGTTTCAACAATTTCGGGACTTTATGTATAATTTGTTGTATTGATGACGGTATTGTACAAATGTGTCAAGTCCAAGGATTTTTGTTTGATGTTTTGCACCGCTGAGGAAGAGAGCAGTTGAGCTCTCAAAACATGTACGGGAGGTAATATAATAAAATCTGAAATATTGACAAGGTGGAAAAGTGTTTTCATGAATTGATTCCTATATAGTTATTGCTCATTTTTCTGTTCCCCTTCTTATAGACTGGTATCATTATTTGTCAAAAACATATCAGATGTAAGGCTTTTCAGGCGTTTGTTCTATTAACCAGCGTTTCGTCTTAGGTCTGACACTAGACTCATCAGAGTGGGATGTGTCAGACCCTACCCACAGACGCTGGGGTGTATGCAGGTGAACTTATCAGAAGCCCTTATAAGAGGCACAGTCTGATAACTGCATACAGGAGATAAATCTCCACAATGGAATTTTTGCCCGCCTAGCAATTCCGAATGGAAAATTCTAAATTCCCATGGAGGGAATTAGATATTTTTCACCAATAGAGCAATCAAAAATGTCAAAAACATATCAGATGTAAAGCTTTTCAGGCGTTTGCTCTATTAACCAGCGTTTCGTCTTAGGTCTGACACTAGACTCATCAGAGTATTATTATTATGGTATTATTATTCCCTTTCCCCATTCTTCCCTAGTCTTCCGCTCCCTACTTACAACTGTAAAATTTTCTAGAGTAACCATTGTCGTAGAAATGCCTAGTTTACCCCCAAAAAAGTAAAAGTTTACCATTGTTAATTGACTGTTAAAAACATTGTTACATCACCTGATAGTATAGGGACAGGGTCGCATGGTCAAACGACAGTGTGTCGCTATAAATAGGAGAATATTGGATTCAACTATGGAGTGTAAGAGAAGTAGAGAGGGACTAAGATGTCGACAGTTAGGCTCAGTTTTAAATGATTTGAAGGTAAGAGATGTGGAATTAAACGTGGGCCCATAGAGCTAGTTGTAAATAGAGGATTGGTGAGGTTCACAGTCTATAAACACGATGTATGCATATAAATGATGTTCTGTCGTGAAGAAATTCCTTACCTCAGATTTTCCTGTTTCATTTCAGGAGATTTCTGCAGTCCTTGATGTGTGAAAACCCTGTGATTAGCCCTTCCTTCATCTTTCCCAGCCCAGACTAATTGTCTTCCATGACAGTGGGAGTAATTCGTATTTATGTACTACCCAGGTACCTGTGCAGCCACGACGCCGGGATACACTCTGTGTCCTTACCTGTTGTGTCTCAGCTTAGCAACTTTATTGAAGCAGATGAAGGTAAGAACACAGCAAACATTATGAAAATTTAATGGTGTTTGTTTGTTTGTTTGTTTCTTTCTTTCTTTCTTTCTTTCTTTCTTTCTTTCTTTCTTTCTTTATTTATTTATTTATTTATTTATTTATTTATTTATACAGAAGTGTCAATATTGACAAATATGGTATGGAAGAACACCATCCCTCGTATTCGCTCCTCCTCTCGGCTTCTAATCTTCTCCTATCTTATTCTAGATGTTTGACTCCGTTGTATACAATGCTACGCTGTTTGGGCCTATCCTCGGCTGTAGTTTCCCAGTTGACCGTATCAATATGACACCTTTTGAGATTACACTTTAGAACATCCTTATATCGTTTAAGCTCCCCTCCATGGTTACCCTGGCCATTCTTTAGTTGGGAGTACATGGTTTTCTTTGGGAGGCGTGTATCTGGCATGCGGACAATATGGACAGCCCAGCATAGCTGATGCCTAACTATTTTTGCCTCCATGCTTGTAGTGTTGGCCTCCTCATGGATACTAATGTTCATTCGACGATCTTGCCATTTAACTTTCAGTATTCTCCGCAAGCATCATTGATGGTTTTTTACCGGGCATTATAGGTTTCTCCTGTAAGTTGTCCAGGTCTCGCAACCATATATAAGAGTAGGGATTTAAACAGCATTGTAAACGTAGAGTTTGGTTCTCACACTGATATCATGATTGTCAAACTCTCCTTTTAGGAAACGACGGAAAACCACCCTAGCACATCTTTCTGCATCAATGTTTGTACATGTTGAGAGGTGGCTTCCAAGGTAAGGAAAATGGTTTATGTTCTGCATAGGTTGGCCATTGTTTGTAATAGCCAGAGTTCTCTTATTGGAATTTGGTGCCGGCTGGAAAAGGATCTTAGTCTTATTAATATTAATTTCCAGTCCGATACTTTCATATGCTTGGCATAATGGGAAAGAAATGCGTCATTGCAGTCCACCTAGAACAATAATATAAGACCTCGGCAAGTTCAGGACAAATATTTCAGATTCCCTATGGGAATCAACATCTATATCATCTGATGGCCAGGCAGGCATCAATTTTTGGTAATGAGACAAAGTCTCTTAGTGCATTGGCACTGCCGGTGGCTCCAGTTAGCCTACGCAGTGGCCTCCACGGTATGCACTAGCCAGCGTATTGGTAGGTGTGCTAGGTACCAACTGATGAGCCCACCCTAGCACACGAGGGCGAAACGCTGGCAACCAGGAATGAGTTAGCTGAAAATTTATAATGTCCAATGACGGACCATTTATATTGGTATTATAAATTTACTCATTCAGGACAAATATTTCAGATTCCCTATGGGAATCAACATCTGTATCATCAAGTTTGAGTTCTCTGGGCTCTCTCACTTCAACTCCAAGCACGCAACCTACAAGAGGAGCCTTTGTTAAACTGAGCAACCCAGTGGAAGGTTGGGCATCCAACCCCAGCGGGAAACTGGGTCAATGAACAGATCAGTGCGGAGGATCACCACTCTGTCATTCGTTAAGGTGTGGTGATTACTATGGCATATATGGCATGCTGTACTGCTTGTAGCCATAGGAGCGCAATCAGAGATAGTCGACAACTAGAAAGACACTCCTGGAGGATACCATCTTAATCTCCAAATGTCGAATAAGGTACAACTCCAACTACACCAGATTATGTCCATGAGGTCTAACAACCTCAGCAAGTTTTGGATCTCCAGTCATCGCAGACTGTATGCCACTGGGCCAGCGTCCTGCAACTATCAAGAGGGGTGTGACTGTTGAGGTGCACGAGCATTCCCACTTAAAAGATTTTACACACAGGCGCCGTTTGGAAAGCAACAAACACCTGCTCAATATCAAAGTCCTGCGGCGATCGGCAAGTTGTTACGGGGGCAGGATTTTCTAATCTGGCAGCTCTTAGTGATGAGTCAGCACGTAGGTGGCAAGTGTGTGCGCTCAAGGACAGACTGTAAAGCAACTCGTGTGCTACACCCGTGACTGAGAAGTCCTATTCAGGATCCCCTCTGCTCACCCTGAATGGGGAGGGGGCTATAAAAGTTGCCCTAAACATAGGCAGTCTAACTTCGCACCTGACTGGATTACTGTGTTCAGTGGAAATCAGTGTAGACAGGAGCAAAACAACAGTGGTGACAAGAAGAGAAAGAGAAGGGAAAGGAATCATTAGTATCACGGGACAAAACCTAGGAGATGAGAAGAAGGATGCAAGTGGGAAATATATTCTTCTTCTTTTTTTTCTTTCTTTACGTCGCACCGACACAGATGTGTCTTATGGCGACGATGGGGTAGGAAAGGCGTAGGAATGGGAAGGAAGTGGCTGTGGCCTTAATTAAGGTACAGCCCCAGCATTTGTCTGGTGTGAAAATGGGAAACCACAGAAAACCATCTTCAGGGCTGCTGACAGTGGGGTTCGAACCCACTATCTCCCGATTACTGGATACTGGCTGCACTTAAGCGACTGCAGCTATCGAGCTCGGTGAAATATATTCTACCAGAATGTAAGGAACCTGGTGTGGAACAGAGCAGTTCCTAAGAGATGATGTACAGGATGTACTTTACCGCTATGCATCAGAGACTTGGACTTTGACAGCAAGAGATGAGAGGAAAATTCAGTCCAGCGAGATGAAGTTACTGAGGAGTATGGTAGAGACAGAGTACGAAATGTTGAGGTCAGAAAAGAGATAGAGGTAGAAAAACTGAGCGACAGGATGGGGAAGAATAAATTGAGATGGTTTGGACATATTATGAGGGTGGAGGAGGGAGGAGGGAAGCATACTAAAACAAGTTTTGGAGGCGAAGATAAAAGGAAAGAGGGCAAAAGGGAGGCCCAGAGCAAGATGGATAGACTATGTTAAGAAGAGTATAAGAGAAAGAAGACCGGAATGGAATATAGTGATTGGTGCAAACTCTATGGAGGACAACCCAGGTTTTTCTTGGTAGATAATAGCCAGCTGGTGGATCTTTCTTCTTCTTCTTTCTTTTCTAGCCTATTTCAATCCACTGCTGGACATAGGCCTCTTCGATCTTGAGCCACTTGGAACCAGCTTGTTCCAGCCAACTGCTTTATGTCATCGAGCCATCTCTTCTGGGGTTTTCCAATGCCTCTCTTGTGTCCCATGGTCTCCAGTGAACAAACCTAGAGGTCCACCTGTTGTCTTGTTGAGCTACGTGTCCTACCCATTGCCATTTTAGTCTTGCTACTCTCTCCAGGATGTCTGTTACATTTGTTCTTCTCCTGATGTCCTCTGAACGGATCTTATCACTAAGGCTGAGCCCTAGCATCTGTCACTCCACGGCTCGTTGTGTTTGCTGAAGCTTGCGAGCACTTTCCTTCGTCAGAGTTACCGTTTCTAGACCGTAAGTAGTAACTGGCAGCACGCATGTATTATAAACCTTGGTCTTCAGGTTACTTGGAACATCCTTGTTGGTCAGGATGAATCTTAGTTTTTGGAATGCTGTCTAACTCATACCTATTCTGCAAGGAATTTCTGCACGTTGGTTGTCTTTTCTATGTTTTATCTTGTGTCCAAGATAGATGTACTCATTGAACACTAAATAAGGCCTGCCACTCAATTGGAGTGATGCTTAGGCCATATATGACAGCTAATGGCAGAACGGTTGAGGATCCAACCAGCCTTTGGGCTAAGGACTGAACATACACACACATCCCAAATCAGCAAAATATGCAAAAGAATGCAAAATTTTAAAAAATTAAAATGCATTATTATCGTTTGTTACGTCTCTACCCCGTCATCGCCATTAGACCTGTCTGTGCCAGTGAAAAACATGTATCCTGCCTGTGGATGGAGGCGTTAGAATAACACCCACGATATCCTATGCCGGTCGTAAGAGGCGACTAAAGGGGGCCTCAGGGGCTCTGGACTCGGGAGCGTAGGTTGGCGACCACAAGTCCATTAGCTGAGTTTCCTGGCATTGCTTCCACTTACTTGTTCCAGGCTCCTCACTTTCATCTATCGTATCCGACCTCCCTTGGTCAACTCTTGTTCTTTTCCAACTCCAGCAGTATTAGGTCTAGGTAGTCTTTAATTTTCACACCCTTTGTGATTCTTGTCTTTCTTTGGCCGATACTTTTCATTTTTCAAAGTTTTGGATCCCTTCCATTTTTTTTCTCTCTCTCTCTGTTTAGTGTTATATAGAGGATGGTTGCCTTGTTGTTCTTCCTCTTAAAACAATAATCATCACCACCACCACCAACCACCTGAAAGACATGTATGTAGAACAACTCTGATTGATAATCTTGCCCTTGTCTCTTTATTTTTCTTGCTTTCTCCCCAGCGGATTTATCCTATTATGTGTTTTATCCCTGCTCATACTTTTTCATTTTCAGTTGTTTGTTTTTTCTCATTAACTTCTCAGTTATTATATGTACATTGAATTCTGTCAGAGAATGTGTAGCAGTAAGCTGGTATTGTTGTGTTTGCAGCCAGTATGGATCTTCACCTGCCCACCCTGAACCAGCCCAGCACGGTGGAGTACCTCGTGTGCACCAGGACGTCAGCGTCGGAAGTCCTGTCCCCCATCTTGGGAGTGGCATTTTCTCAGACCCCCACCTTGCTGTTGATCCTGCTGGGGACGGGCGAGATGCTCAGTATGGCCGTGCCCTCCATGGTGTTAGAGTCAACAACTGATCTGGAAAACGAGTCGGCTGCTACTGAAGGACTAAGTCCTCTCAAGAGGGTAAGTTTATATATGGTCCCCTTTAACTGTCTATAATGCTCGTGTCTCGACTTGACGGTAGATAAATGTATTACATATTAGTGATGGGCCCTGTTGACTTGGTAAAAGTGTCATCCCCAAATTGACTCAAATGTAATAGACTGGTATAACTTGGAAACAATATTCTCTAACCCGTGGGTAAATACAGTAGTTTCTCGTTAATCCAAACTAATTGGGACTGGAGTCTCTTCGGATTACAAAATTTTCGGATTAACCGGAAAATATTTTTTAATAATAATGTTATTGTTTTTACGTCCCGCTAACTTCTTTTACAGTTTCCGGAGACATTGAGGTGCTGGGATTTTCTCCCGCAGGAGTTCTTTTACATGCCAGTAAATCTACTGACACGAGGCTGGCGTATTTGAGCACCTTCAAATGCCACCGGACTGAGCCAGGATCGAACCTGCCAAGTTGGGGTCAGAAGGCCAGCGCCTCAACCGTCTGAGGAAAATGGTTTCTAGAATACAGAACAGTACATACTGTAATCTGAAATGTCCATTCTTTTGCAGTTAGATTTATAAAATACTGTATAAAAGTACAGTAGGTTAGTTAAGAACCCGTAGAGGAGAAAACGACTAAAACTAGGTTAAAACTTGTCTCCTAAAACTGCTAAAATACGGTAACATTGTGCCCGGGATGCGAAGAGCTGCTTGCAATGCTCATTTAATAGTTCTGCCGCTCTCTCAGTGGTAGCGTTGCAGAACGTGAACACGTGACTCACTCATGTGATGTTTATGAGACGCTGGTTTAACGCTGCATCTTCGAGTAGATTCCAATCGCTACAGCAAAAAACAAAAACTAACAGACTTTGTAAAGATAAACGACCAGTGTTTGATGGTTTATGATATGTACTGTAATTATGTTTACATTATGTTATTCTCGTAAAATATGACTAACAAAATGCAAGTAAATCTTCATTCTATAATATGTTATTTCATTTCAATAAGGATAATTTTTTAAAAAAGTTGAATATTTCAGTTCGGATTAAGCAGACTTTTGGATTAATGGGACTCTATGTAATGCAAAAATTGAGCTTGAAATTTTTTATTTTTTTTATTTATTTTTTTTTTTTTTTTTTTTTTTTAGGTGTAGCTATGATGTTCTTTTACACTTATTAGTATTATTATTTAAGTAGTTGTGTACGAACTTTATTTGGTATAATCATGATCATATTGTGAGATTATGTCATGAAGCATCTGCTGTATATATATTAATATGGGTTTATTTCATGTAAGAACATGCAATTAATAGTATATAATTTATTATTACCTATACTGTATATATGATGTATAATCCATTGCAACATTGTGCAACTGGATTTGTGTAGAAACTTCCTTACATTGTAAATAGGCTGTAGGAGAGAGTGAAATTTACAAGAAAGTGTGTTATGTCATATCCTTCTAGAAGTCTGGCCAGGCAAAGTATAAAAAAGAGGCAGTCTTGAAGATAGAGTTGTTTTAATGAGACTTGTGTGGAAGTTGTGTTAGCCGATTATTTGAAGTCAAGTATGTGAATTGGTTATGTTGGTAGTTGATTGTGACATGCTACTGTAGCAGTCAGATGTTTGTTTATGATGGCAGTTCATTAATGCGTGTGTGACTTGTAAATAAAACAATGTACACAACTGACAACATTTTGTGTGCGTCTTTATGGATACATCAAAATAAGCAATAAACAACTTCAGAAACACTGGAAGGATTCTGTGGAGCATACATCAGACCTTTTACCTTCAAAAGGTTCTAAATTCCTCACTGAGTTGCCTTTTGAGAAGAATCTCATCCCACTCGAGCACATTACCAGATGTGCCCACTCTCTTTATTTAAGCAGGAGGCTCCTAACTTTTCATCTTTCCTCACACTTCCCTGATCACTGCGACAAATTTTTTGTTATTTTGAAAGCACATTTAGTATTCTTGTATTTTTTAAACAATTCTGTGCCTTTCCTCATTCTATCACTTGCTGGAGAGAATTGATGTTCAGAAGACATTGGTAAGGATGAAATCAGCGGATGGCCTTCTTTAATATGAATGATTCTATAAAATGATGTTTATCGTTTAATCAGTTCCGCATACCAGTGCTGAATACAAATGGAGCGGAGTAGCCGTGCGTGCTAACGCACTACGGCTCTGGAACCAAGCTCTGCATTTGGCAGCCGAGCGAGTTCAAACCCCACCGTCGGCTGTCCTGAGAGTGGTTTTTCTGTAATTTCCCATTTTCACTTCCTGGCAAATGTCTGGACAGTTCTTAATCATAGGCCACTGCCAATTTCTTCCACCTCCACCGGCCGAGTTGGCCGTGCGCGTTGAGGCGCGCGGCTGTGAGCTTGCATCCGGGAGATAGTAGGTTCGAATCCCACTATCGGCAGCCCTGAAGATGGTTTTACGTGGTTTCCCATTTTCACACCAGGCAAATGCTGGGGCTGTACCTTAATTAAGGCCACGGCCGCTTCCTTCCAACTCCTAGGCCTTTCCTATCCCATCGTCGCCATAAGACCTATCTGTGTCGCAGCGACGTAAAGCCCCTAGCAAAAAAAAAATCTTCCATCTCCGTACCCAATTTGATTTGCCATGCAGAGTATCACATAAATTTGTAATAGGAATCATGTTGGAGTATTATGAAATTTTTGTCTTTATTTTCAGTTGCTGAAGGAGCCATTCGATGTACGCATCAAAAATATGTTGAAACATGAGTTGACACAGCCAATTCTTAAGCTTGGAGGGGGAAATAATCCATCAGCTCAGGAGTGTATGGAGGTAAGTTACATTTGTATGTCTGCAAAGTTCTGAGTGTCTTGCTGGTGAATATTTGAGCGATCCTTTTGCACTTGTGCTATTCTCTGAGTGAAGAATCAGGAGTAGAGTTCAGTATGGATTTGTCAGTTTAAGCATATGACTAGTTTTGTTGATTTTTTTAAAGGTACAAGACAAGTCAATTAAGTGCCTTACATAACACTAAAAATAGAAAAGAGGGTGAGGGTACATCACAGATTTTATTTTTGAAAAATGAATCAAAAAGTAATTCCTTACATTCACGCCAGAATTTATAATGTTTTCGTTTTGTGTCGAAGTAGACAGCATTCTACCACTTCATGAGTTCTTTGAAGTATGAGCTTGCAGGAGGGTTATTAAGGCATTCTATTTTCCAGCCTTTTAGATAGCGTAACTGTTGAAGCATGGAAGTTTCTTGGCATGGGTAAGGATTTATTCATTAATAACGTAAATAATGAATAATCAATTGTTATTAATTATCTGCATACATGCATTCTTAGCATATGTATGTGTAAGTGTTTGGGATGATATTTGTTCTCATTGATAAAAATGAATACTTGCCCATGTACTCAAGGGAAGGTATTTAGAAATTCTCGATCATTCGATGCAGCACATGATCGCAAACTCGCTCGGAGATGACAGTTTCTACGTGCACAAAGAAGTTTCTGGCCTGGCTACCGATGGGAGTACCAGGCATTTTGACACGACAGCATTTCAACCAGCTAGCATGCAGGACTGATCTTAGATCCCACAGTACGCTTCGAGTCGCACATTGGCCCGCCTGAAGAGGTTGACACCGAGAAGAAGTCTATTCACCAGCCAACCATAAACTATTATAAAGTATTTGTTTCCACAGAGTAAAGAACGTAGTTTCTAGTTTTCTAATTTTATCACTACGCAGCTCATTTGTTCATTTATTTACGCACATTGTATTTCTGAATTTCATGTGTTTCTCTGGTCGTGCGACGATTGGCAGTTACATAATGGTAATTACTTACTGAACTACCAAACAGATACTTCTCAAATTTTCTGTGCATTCACCTGGATGGCTGCATTGCAGAGGGATTACCACATTTTATCTGTAATTTTAATTTTGAATTAATTTTTATTGATATTTTTTATTTACTTTTCCAAAATGTTCAGAAAATATATTTTTTTGATATATTTTGAAACTTAACAGTATTGTAACCATTGTAATTATGAAGTTTATATCATACTATGTAATCATTGACAGTAGGAAGTACATACCATCGTCAATATTTCCTGCAAGTTTAACGTCGAAATTGTAAATTATATAGCGCTTTAAATAGGAACTTGCAAAATGCTACTAATCAGCCTGGCATTCTTGGCACATTCTCAGCATGAGAGCATGGCACTAAGAGGGTTAAAGACCATTTAAGTCCTAAAACTTTGCCAGAACATGTTCTGGACTGGTCCAGCTAAAACAAGCTGTACATATAATATTATGTATGCTGTTACATTGAGAAAACTTTTGTGTGTACTATATTTTTTCAGAGTGTAATTTTTTGTTTCAGCTGGTGATGAGAACAACGCAGCTGTTTCGGGAAGACTACTTTCAGAGGCACGAACGTGTGCGGGAGGAGATAGAGAGAAGGTGAGTTGATCTCGTAATGTGGTTGTAAAACTATTACAAAACTAACGTACCTTAACAGAGTAGGTGCCTGAGAATACTGTTATGTTTCAGGAGTGGTAGTATAGTTTGCAGGTGACAGAGGCAACATTACTCACTTCCACGTCTCAGTTCATCCATTCTGACACTGAAGTTATTTTCAGATTAATTATCTCCATCTCTTCTGTCAAAAGTTTGCTTTCCACTTACATGTATCCATTAACCCTTACCCCTCGTCTGTCGGGTGAGGCCCGACATTACGATATTTCAGTTTCGGTCGCATGTCAGGCGAGAACCGACGTGACATTGTATCACCCACTGCTCGTCTGCCGTCTCTTAGCCAAAAAAATACACGATGTTATACTGTACTGCCATCTTTTGGTTCAGCGTGAAACTTTGTAAAATCCAGATACTATTTGACAGTCAGTCAAAAATCTATTATTTAGATGGCTGTGTCCACTCACGCATACGAAAACTCGAGCGATGGTAAACAAACTTGGTCGCCATGTGCTCTTCGAGTCATATATAGTTTACTGTTCAGTGTTGTACGTGTCAGGTAACACACAAAAGCACAGTATTTTCGCACCTCTACTCCTTCCTTGTACCCTAATGAATATATCTAAAAGTGAACTGTAACCCAACAGGTAGCTGATGCTGACGGCTGGCACAATTATAAATCAACAGATCCCGATTTCAAGAAATCGCCGTTTACTAGGGTTTCAGCCTACAAACCACTGCAAGGTTTGTTATTGATAAGCTTCAGAAACAAAATATAGGTACATACTTACATTGCCATCTACTGTTGCAAGATGGCCCCCTTTTCTTCTTAGGAATAAGGTTTCGCTTCCTTCTCAGGTATAATTGCAGCATAAGTTACCTAGTACATTTTGCATGTGTAAAGCCTATAGAGGAAAGCTGAATGGGTCATAAGTCACAGCAGGTTCCTACTCTTCAGTAGGGACAGGTTGCAGTCTAGAAAGGAGGTTGATTGTCTTCCCAAGAAATAACAAGGAGAAAGACCAACTTGATTACGAAGATACGCTCAAGACAAAGAAAGACACTGCGTGTTATTTTTTTATGACTTCAACATTTCATTTTATCAAGTCTATTGTCAAACATATTTCATGAATTTTAAGATGTCTTCCATAGTTATTTATTAGCCGAAGATGATCCAACAAGAGTTGAAAGAATGTACTAATTTTACACATGACTATACAGTATAAACCATATGGATTTAAATGGATAGTCCAAGCTTGTATTATAAATAAATTTTTATAAAGAATTGTTGTCATAATACACCGTTGGTGGTAATTTGTCCATTGGATGGAGATGTTAAGCCTTGAGCCGACTCTTTGGTGCAAGTTCCAAACTATCGACCTCTGAAATACCGAACTCTACTACTGAAATGTAAATTTTCCTAAGGCAAAAAATATATTGTACCAATTTGGTGCTATTCGACAGGAGTAGGCTAGGTGCCGTTACTGGGTTTCACCCTCTCTCTTCCTAGTCTCTTATGTGAATTTCATAGTTAGTCTGTATTGTCAACCTTAACAAGTTAGGAGTTCTTAATGGTTGGGTAATTCCACCTTTACGATTCATTTCATCTCACAAATTCCTCTGATGAGGTTGACATGACGAAGGGCAATGCCGCATTTATTGTCACTCACTGGTGTTAACCGCCGGCCGCCCTCCACTTGGTGTTCATTGTCACAATACATACAGTATATACAGATGTGGCGCAAAGTCAAAAGGAATATTTTTGCCTCATTTTAAAATAACTGATGCAGAAATACCAATTTTTAAAGATTAACACTAAAATAGAGACAAAACTCTAATTTCATTTGTCTAGATTGTCTGTGTGTTCAGTGGTAAATGTTGCTGTGGCTGTGTTACAGGGTTCGTACTCTGCAGTCGCTGAAAAAGCACCAGCTGCAGGAACTGAGTGCCTTAGAAAGCGAGAAGGCGTCCCTTCAGCAGGCTGCCGAGACTCTGGCGGAGAAGTACGAGGATGCCAAGGACAAACAGGAGGAGCTTAACAAGAGGTAACACAGTCACCCACAATTTGTACTTCTCACAAACTGTTATCCACTAAAATTACGAAGGAGACAAAGGTGAAATAGGTGGTCAGTGAGGTGAAGGTAATGCCGTTTGCAAATGATATTGTGGTTATTTATTTATTTAACAAGTTAGAAGTTCTTAGTGGTTGGGTAATTCCACCTTTACAATACTATACAATTGTTATTCCTATTTCCTATTTAAAAAGAAACATGTTCCGTCTCTGTTATACGAGACATCTTCAGCCTTGATACTATTATAGTAAGAAAACACATAATATTACCGATAACAATCTGAAACAATGACTTATCCATAAATCTCAGTCAAATCAGGTATAAAGATAACTGAAAGCAGTTCATATTGTTAAATTATCTTGTGATGGAAATGAAGGTAGACTGCTGGAAATTGTAAGTTCCATTGTATTTATAATTCTTAAATTAAAAAATTCAATACTAGAGTAACACTGTCCTGAATACAGTAATATTGTAGTATTCTTTGACTAATTGAATTCATCACAAGCTTATTGTTGTTTTCAAGTGCGTATGTTTGTAGTGGAATGGGGCTTATTTCATCTAGGTGGAATTTCTTCGATGTATTGTTTGCATTGCCAGACAAAACATGTAATTCCATATTTTGAGAATTGTGAGAATTAATCTGAAAATAAAGAAAAACGAAGGGGTATAAGACCTGAACACGTTCTAAGATAAGTCAATTTTAAGGTGTCCTCTTCTTACTTCTTCGTGCGTGTCTCTCTCTCTCACAGCTTCACATTGGAGGTGCGGGGAGCGGTAGGAGAGGGAATCGAACAGAGGGAGGGGGTGCAGAAGGATTGAGTATGTTGATATTAGTTGTAGACATGATGCTGTATAGGCTTTTGGGCTTATTCCATGTCAAGAAAATAAGGTGAAATTCTTTACGTTTCGCAGGGAACTATCAATCAATAATATCAATTAAGTAATACCTGGTTGCCAGCCATTAAGAATTTACGTAGGTAGTTCCCTTCCCTGTCCTTTCACTATTGTTATTTCGTCGCGTTGTTTTCCAAATTCGTACGTTCCTCGGCAGCAGATGTCTTATTCCAGGCTTGTGTCTATATCATACACCTGTCAAGTTCATATGTTACGTACACATGTTATGTGAACTGCTTAGTCTGATGGTTCGGTCAGCTTCCGCTTCGAACGCTAGCGTTCTTGCTACATCATGAGAGCCATCTGGTGGCGACTGAACGTACCATTTCCACTTGTATTATAATCTCTAAATTTTAAAGAGTCATTGTTTAGGAAGCCTTTCTCGTGAACAGTCAAGATTTCTTCTGAGGATGCAGGGCACAGTTCCCTGCGAAACGTAAAGAATTTCACTATATTTTCTTGACACAGCATAAGCCCAAAAGCCTATACAGCATCATGTCTATAAGTACGGGCTGTGAAAGCATCAATGGCAACATTGATATTAGTTGTTTTCTGAAAGAAGGTTTTTATAATTTCCTCGAAAAGAATATTAAGGGTTTCAGAGATTTTGTTTTGGCTGTTGTTAGGGTTATTCCTTTGGTCAGAGTTAATGAAGATGTTCTCGTATGTGTTTAAGAGAACGCCTTTATTAGCTGTTTTTGAGATAGATCCTGTTCAAGATCAGAGAAGCCATGATTATAATTAGACTTGTGAGTACTCATAGCCGAAAATCTACCATATCTCTTGGCATTAACATGTTGTAAGTAACGAGTAGAGAAACTATGTCCTGTCTGCCCTATGTAACTCACTGCACAGTGGGTGCAAGTCAATTTATAGGCTCCTGAATTTGTAAATCGGGATCTAGTATTAATTTCATGATGGTTAAAGAACAAAGTGAAATTTTATTAACAGTTTTAAACACTATACTTATTCTGCTTTTTAAAGAGATTTGTAATTTGATAAATATTCTTATTATTGTATGTACAAGTGACTTAGTTATCTTTTTTTTTTTATTCTCTAACAAGGGTAGTGACAGGTTTATTTTTGATTTTGTTGACAATTTTATCAATGAAGGTCTTGTAAAATCGTTTCTTGATAGCCAAACTGTATATTATAGTCATCTCCTTCTTTAAACTGCTAGCTGATAAAGGGACACCATATGCTCTATGGACTAAACTAAAGAAAGTTGCTCTATTTCTGTGTTTCAGGGTGGAAAGAATCATGTCTTAATGTATTAGCTCTCTGTGTGGGCTTCCTGTAGATGTTGTAGATGAGCTTTTCGTTAGTCCTAGTAATGGTTCTAAATCGAAAAAATAAAATCTTTAAGAAGATAGAGGGAATCGTCTTCTAAACTTGGTATGGTGTTTACAATAATTGACCAGAAAGTCTCTAATGGCAAAATAGTTCCGAATCTTTAGATCAAATAGACTCTTCTGTAAAATTCACATTAGAATCGGAAGTCGATAAATCACTAAATGTTTTGGAATAGGTCTGAGTAGTGTTTTTAAAAGTAGGAAAAATGACTATACGAAGATAAAGTTGGAATTTCAAGGGGATGAACTGGAGCAAATATTTGTTTATAGGAAGAGAAGTTAAGGATTGGAATAATTTACCAAGGGAGATGTTCGATAGATTTCCAAATTCTTTGAAATTGTTTAAGAAAAGACTAGGAAAACAACAGATAGGGAGTCTGGACCTGGGTGACTCTCCTAAATGCAGATCAGTGGGGATTGATTGATGATTGAGACTTCCGACAGGAGGCCTGTAGTTCCAACAGTCACTCTGTAGAAGACAGTACCGTTTCACAATCAGTTGAATATAAACCGAACGGCCTTCTGTATTTATATAAGTACAGTAGTAACTATATTTAAACCTGCCCAGATCCGTACAGCCTACAGAGTGCCCCAGTTCTGAAACATGCTAATTTAGCATGGTTTCTAATGTGATTATACCGATGTCTCCTAGAGTAGATATCTGGCTGTTCCTATAGTTATTGTATTTCAACCTTCTGTCGACAGAGGGCAGCTCCCTCTGTCGCGAGCGTGAAGGATCTTTTCTCGGCGAGACCTTTTTAATATCTTCTCCTTGAAGTAATGTTGGGCTGTTTATGCTGGGGAAAGAAGAGATGTGTCACACACACACAGGAGCGGCGTTTTTGCTTTTCTTATGGTGGTTTTATAAGTTTAAATCTATGCAAAACTGCTGCATCATTTGCATGCTTCGATGAATGATATTGACGGTAATGTAACGTTTTAAGTTTATTTGATGTATTATCTTTCTTTTTATTATGGCCGACCGAAGTCCATCTCGGTACTCGAAGCGAGAATGGCATGTGTATGATGATGCTTGTTGTTTTAAGGGGCCTAACATCGAAGGTCATCGGCCCGGCATGTGTATGAGTTGTGTAAGTGATTGTGGTGCGTCAAAATCTGGTCTCTGATTATTTTAAATGAATTTCTCGATGAAACATTTTTGCCATTATTTGGAGGTATGGTCTGTGTGTCGGCCAGGTCTATTCTAGCCGTACGCAGTATGTAGGTGATGGATCTACGCGTGACCGTGGGGTCACAAACGTCCTACTGTCATTTGCCCTAGGTGGGCTATATATCTACTACTGACGTGAGACCTTATTGATGAAATGTTGTACTGCACTCCACGAGTTGCCTTGATTTTATTTACTCGCACCAATCTGCCGGAATTATTTGCCTTTGGGGGCAAAAGGATCGCGTGATTGAATGAATGTGTAGATGAATGAGCTGAGTGCCAAGATGACGTATCGGTCTGTTGAATTTATGCCTATTTGTTCCCTATCGTGCCTCTTTTCTCCTGGGTGCGAAGTCTTTATTTTGTATGGTGTGCATCCTTGTTGTTTACGACCTGGAGCTCGCCATGTTGGTTTATTTATTTCATGGCCGTGTGCAGGTCCATGTTTTCTGTTATTGTTTTGCTTTGCGTTCATTGCTCCATGGAGCATTGTCTTTGCCCCTCGTGGATTATTTCCTTGGTCCGGCAGTTTTCTGATTTAATCACTTTATTATTTTATCTGCTCCTTGGTGTGTGGAATCGGTATGAGAGGGGTATTGTTAAAAATAAGTGTGGATATTGAAAATGACTCCCACGCTTGGAATTGCGTCTCTATTCCTCGCCGAAGGAAAGATTGAATAAAGATTGAGTTAATGATATTCAGCTCGCAGTTTTTAGTAGCGAGGTCAGTGGTGGAATAAATGCTATCATCTCAAGAGTAACTGTGCCCTATGCATGTAAGAAAAGATGAGGTCACGAGACCTTGGTACGATTATCTTTTGGGCTGATGCCGAATATGTATGTATTACCTTGTTATTATTACTGGTTATTTCATCTAATTAATCCCTTTGATTTACGTTACATTACAATAAATTCTCATCTATCATTTATAACGATTTTTACTCGTAGTAGTGTTAGTTGTTGGCTTTAATTGTTTGAGGAGAATAACGTTTTCAGCTCAGGGCTATGTATTTCGCCCTTCCTGATCGGGGATCCACGGCAAATTTGTTTCCCTACGATTGTCGTGATTCACTATGTGTGTCCTTTAGTTAGGGAGGGTGTGGCTCAGTTCTCAAGGTATGAGCTAAATCAAATTAGTTATCTTGACTTTTTTTGTCTCACTCTCATCCTTGACTTTGACGATATGAAAGTGACTGAGTATTATTGCAGGGCTTTCGAATTAAAACACTGAACAAGCTCCTCCCAGTCAGGGTACAGACTGTTCTGGAAGTTTCATTAGTCAGCACTCAGTTGCTGTGTTGTCCGGCGGCCAGCAGCGTTTTAATTTGAAAGCCCTGACGTAATGCTGTTCCTTACGCAGCCAGTCCCTGTGATGAATGATGTGACAGAGTTCCTCATACAGTTGGTTGGTGTATGGATCTCGCTGGGATTGGGCATGACTTTTTCCCATTAATGATAAATGCAACAGAAAATATTTTGAGCGATTTTGAGATATCTTAACGAATTATATGATTATGGTTAAGAAATTGGTGATTTTGTTTAAAGCAAAAGCAAAATTTACTTATTTTGTGATAAGTGCGAATCTACGATAAGATATCTATTAGGTTCAACCTTTTCAATACTAAAGGCAAAAAAAATGCAAATGCTGGGGCTGTACCTTAATTAAGGCCTCGGCCGCTTCCTTCCAATTCCTAGCCCTTTCCTATCCCATCGTCGCCATAAGACCTTTCTGTGTCGGTGTGACGTAAAGCCCCTAGCAAAAAAAAAGAAAAAAAAGTACTTAGTATTGAAAAGGTTGAACCTAATAGATATCTTATCGTTGATCTCAGTTCAATACGGAAACATTAATGAAGTTCATATCTTTGAAGTGCGAAACTGCAGCAAAATTCATGGAAAATAACGAGCTTGAAATTGTATTACATGTGTGAAGAGAAATGGAAGGCAGAATAAGAATTTCTCAGTTCGACAGAAATTCTGTACCTGTAAGTTTTAATATTCTATTTGTTTTTTACCTTTTACTTTATGTCGCACTGGCATATAGGTCTTACGGTGTCAATGGGATACGAAAGGCTTAGGGGTGCGAATGAAGTGGCCGTGGCCTTAATTAAACTACAGCCCGAGCATTTGCCTGGAATGAAAATGGGAAACCACGAAAAACCATCATCAGCGCTGCCAACAGTGGGGTTCGAACCCACTCTCCTGGATGCAACCACACAGCTGCGCGGCCCTAACCACATGGTCTTCTCGCTGGTTTTAATATTCTAGGAAATCCTTTAACAGTAAGGCGATGTAGAATGAAAGAGTAATTTGTTATGTAATCTTCATTTGAGCTATATTATAGTCCTAATAAAAAATACATAAGGAATAATGTATGATTGCCAATATTGTATTTCACATAAGTTATGTAATTCACAAATCACAAGGATGTAACTTTATATGAACAATTTTAGAAAATGATTACAGCGAAATGCAAACGATGGGTCAAGACATGTTTCGTGAAATAATGCAAAAAATTGGTTCCTTTTCGCAAAATCACACATAAATTAATGCAAAAAACATCATACTTCTACTGATATCTAACAGTACCTTCTCGCTCACTGAGGAAGGCAACAGGAAACTAACTCACCCTAGTACACCTCTTCAGTGCTGCCTATGACAGCCACTGGTCAATCTGTTGAGGATCCAGCCTGCCTTTTGGCTGAGGACTAAACATATGCGTAATAATTATTAACGGTTCAGTGTGGGTAGAGAGAGCGGGAGAGTGAAAAGACAGAGACAGCCATGATAAAACTTACGAGTAAATGAAAATGTTATTCTGCAGTGTTTTATTTTTAATTTTACCTCACACTTTTGGCTGATAATTTTGAAAGTCCGATACTTAAGTAAATTTACTGCTAAGATATCAATTTATTTTTGTCATATTCATGTACTCGTTGGTTATTCAGTAACTCACAGTTGAATGGTTTTACAGGGCAGCACACGTATTACGTATGACAATCCAGAAGCAGCCAGTCATGTCGGTAGCAGAGAAGAAGTTGTCCAAAGAGCTGGCAGGTGTCGAAGAGAAGCTGAAGGAGTTCCGTAAGGGGCTGGAACAGATCCGTAACAAGCAGGCGTATCATCGAGAACAGGTAATTTTCAATGAAGCGGCATGTGGTGTATTCATGTCAGTTGTTACAAATGAAATATTAACAAAAATAAACATATGGGCTAATAATACACACGAATATATAGAAGTTTTTAACATTAGGATTAGGCTACTATTTCAGGTGATTCAGGTGACTGCTTCTGGAGTTGCTACATGTAGGTCTTCCAGAGAAGTAGAAAATGCATACAATGCATGTTACCGGGCGAGTTGGCCATGCGTGTAGAGGCGCGCGGCTGTGAGCTTGCATCCGGGAGATAGTAGGTTCGAATCCCACTATCGGCAGCCCTGAAGATGGTTTTCCGTGGTTTTCCATTTTCACACCAGGCAAATGCTGGGGCTGTACCTTAATTAAGGCCACGGCCGCTTCCTTCCAACTCCTAGGCCTTTCCCATCCCATCGTCGCCATAAGACCTATCTGTGTCGGTGCGACGTAAAGCCCCTAGCAAAACAAAAAAACAAAACAATGCATGTTCCTGCACAATATGCTCTGTATTTCAGCTCCGCAGAGAGAGGCAGGGGGGGGAGTTTCCCAACCCTAATAAGAGCTACTTGCTTTACGTTGCACCGACACAGATAGGTCTTATGGCGACGATGGGATAGGAAAGGTCTAGGAGTGGGAAAGAAGCGGCCGTGACCTTAATTAAGGTACAGCCCCAGCATTTGCCTAGTGTAAAAATGGGAAACCACGGAAAACCATTTTCAGGGCTGCCGGCAGTGGGATTCGAACCTACTATCTCCCGGATGCAAGCACACAGCTTATGTAGAAGGATGTAACACTTTTGCGTGTGTTTATGGTGATTGGTAGTGTGGTGTGTTGTATGAATATGAGGAGCCCTGCATCCCAGAGAAACGACCAAGCAAAGCTCACAGAAGGATATATATTAAAAATGTTTAATGACGGTACAGCCTTGGTTGTATGGCACAGTAGTCGCAAAAGGTGGGTGTTCCCTTACTCCTCGCTCACCTTACCCTGCCGCTAGGATAGCTGGAGCTCCAGCTCCGTCATTTAACTTTTTACCTTCAACAACAACAACAGTGACATTTCCAACACAGAGCAGCTGTTACAGAACAACGAAGTACGTTCATCCAACTCTTGTCTCAACATTGGCACTTTACAAGATTGTCGGTTTTGTTACATGACTTTTATTTGTCATTGACAATTTGACTACAAATATATGAATATTTTTTAACATATGTTTTTTATATCCACAGCTAACAACATAAGAACTTCATAGCATTCCTCAACTTCAAGTTTATATATATTATCTTAAAACTCTGCTCAACATTGTACAAATGCACTAAAAATCAATGAGTCTTATAGCGACAATGGGATAGGAAAGGTGTAGGAGTAGGAAGAAAGCGGCCATGGCCTTAATTAAGGGTACAGCTCCAGCATTTGCCTGGTGTGAAAATGGGAAACCACGGAAAACAGGGCTACCGACAGTGGGGTTTGAACCCACTATCTCCCAAATCACAACTGTGTGCCCCTAACTGCACGGCCACTTCCTAAGTAGGTGACACATTTGGTGTTTTCCTGACAAAATTCATTTTAGAAAACTCACCCATAGATGGTCAAGAGAGATTCGTTTACTCTGGCATTTAGTAGGTCTAGAACAAAATGCAACTTCGAAATTGACAAGCAGCCAGCTAGGTGGCGTCATATTAAAATGTCTGCTCATGGTAACTGAGGCCATATTATTTTATGTTATTTGAGTTCGTTTGGACCACCTGAGGACCACGGTGCTTGTGCTTTAGCTGTGTTGTTGTCCACGTTTGCCGCTTCTGGCGTTCTTGATGGTCTGCTGCTTTCTTCCTGGTACCTCGACCTTTTCTATTGGCCCAGTAATCCTTCATTTTCTTGCTGAACTCCATCTTGCCTTCCTCGGACCATTTCCTGCTCTCATTATGATTTGCTTCTATAAGAGATGTTAGGAAGAGTCTGGTTTTAATAGTTGAACGGTACTTCTGTTAATTATTGTGGCTTGATTAATATTAAGTTCTCCGAAATTCTTCTCTACCTGCTGCATCCACAAGGATCCAGTGGCTTTATCCTTGCTGGCTACGTTGAAGATCTTATAGGACAGCCTGTGGGAATCCATTCTATTACAGATGTCCGTAGAAAGCCAGCTGTCTTCTTCTGAGAGCATCTGTAAGGGTTTCTTGATGTTGGTCACGGTTTGGTTTGTACCATCGCCTTCCATCTGAGAGGATCCTAGGTCCTACTATCGTTCTCAAGAACTTCCTTTCTTGTAATTTGAAGGCTCTTAGTGGGGTCTTCTTAGTCATAGTTAGGCATTCTGCTGCGTAGAGGACTGACGGTCTGAATGTTGCAGTATAATGTCTTAGTTTGGTGTTCATCGATAGATGTTTTGAGGTGTACAGTTTTTTGCAAGCATATTGTTATTGGTGATATTATTTCCAGTCTGTTGAAACTAATGCAAGATTAATAAAACCATCACAGCCCTGTTCAGTTTCTTTTTTTTTTACTTACTTTTTCATGCCCCTTACATTCCTTTGTTTTGTTCGCAGACACACCAGTGGCACGCACAAGCTCGTAAGCGAGACGTGTACCTCAACCAGAACAGAGCCTCTACAATCCGATCATCGTTGAGTAAAATGTGAGTATTGCACAACTTACTATTTTAGAGACAACATTGTCGTCCTTGTTTTTTCGTGCTTTCATGTTTGTCCTAGCATCTCTTTCATTATGCCTTTCATTAATCAAGTCATTCTGCTTACACTTCATCTCTCTTCCTATACTCCTGTCTTTAATGTATGATCATTCTCTTGTTTCTTCCCCTTTGTAATATATATATATGCTACTGGTTTAGTGTTGCACTAATGTACTGAAAGTTTTCAGCGATGCAAGGATGGGAAAGGGCTAGGATTAGGAAGGTAATGGCCATGGTCTTAATTACAGTACAGCCCCAGCATTTGCCTGATGTGAAAACTGGAAACCACGGAAAACCATCTTCAGGGCTGCCAACGGTGAGGTTCAAACTCACCATCTCCCGAATCACAGCTGCACGACCCTAACGGCACGGCCAACCTGCTTTGTTCCTTCCTTTTTATAATAAGGGGCGATCAAAAAGTTTCCGTTCGACTGGCGTACAGTCCTGAATCGGGATGCCAGTCAGCCATACTCACCGTGAGCATTGAGACAACTCATCCCAGTGACGCACCAGGTTGAAAATCCCCATGTCCTGCTGCCTGAAGAAGTTCGTAACCCTTGTCCGACAGGAAGCGTCGACCCTTCAAGGCCTCTTTGAGGGAACCAAATGTGTGATAATCGGTTGGGGAGAGATCAGGGCTATATGCATTATCTAGCGCCTGCTTGTTGTCCGTAATGGATGAGGCTGGCCTCCCAGATCAACCGGCATCTTGTGTCAAAACGTGACACTCATAACTTGGTGCACCATTCCACAACGGTGGTTTTCGACAGACTTGCTGCGCCTCACACATCTTCATTCTCCGATGTATGTCCACAGACGTTTATCCTTCGGCAACCAAGAACAGAATAACAGCACATTGGTTCTGTTTGGACGCATTTAGTAACAATGCTGCCATAGTTCACAACACTACTGCCACACCGATCCCTTTGCCTACACGTCAGTGTTTGTATACCCACATTGCAGTCATGCTACGTTGCATGTCCGCTGCAGCAACGGCTTCAGGCGGAAACTTTTTGATCACGCCTTATACATGTCAAACCCGGTGCTACCTCCCTTACGTCGCACCGACACAGATAGATCTTATGGCGACAACGGGAAAGAAAAGGCCTAGGAATGGGAAGGAAGCGACCGTGGCCTTAATTAAGATACAGCCCCAGCATTTGCTTGGTGTGAAAATGGGAAACCACGGAAAACCATCTTCAGGGCTGCCGACAGTGGGGTTCGAACCCACTATCACCCCAGTACTGGATACTGGCCGCACTTAAGCGACTGCAGCTATCGAGCTCAGACCTTATTTTTTTATCATTAGTCCCGTGACACATTATTACATGCCCGTTAAATATTTTCTATTACACTGGAGTAACTACACCACCATAATTTTACTGTAGGGGTCCGAAACATGTACAGCTAAGACGGTCAACCAAAACAAGTTTGATATCTGAGACAGGAAAGTGATGCAACGAATTCTTGGCCAGCATAGATTAGTCACGATGTACTGGGCGTTCGGTTTTCATTTTACTGCCTCTTATATAAGAAACAGGATTTTATAAAGTTTAAAAAATCCAAGTCAGGTGACTACACAGTTCAGGTCACGTATAACTCTGAGCTTGGGTTTGACCCCCACCGTCGGCCATCCTGAAGATGATTTTCCGTGGTTTCCCATTTTCTTACCAGGCATATGCTGGGACTGTACCTTAGGAAAGACCTGGTGGTTAGCAGCAAAGAAAGAAAAAATATAAATAATTACCCTCAAAATTTGTGATGCATTACCTTTACAACGAAATGTTACTTTGTTCTATCAAAATTGGCTGCATTAGTTACCTCGTTGTTGTTTCAGGACGGAGGAGATAGCGGATCTAGTCCAGGTCGTCCATACTCTCAAACAGGAGTTGGCAATGTGAACAGCAGCATCTTCTATCTGAAACTTTGTGTTTATGTTTAGAATAGAAATTTGAAAATCTAAGTTTTGTATCAAATATACAAGTGATTTTTATAAGTTTAATGTTTTATGATTTATTTTACTATCAATTTCCTATCCTACCATTACCTTCAGTTCACAGGATCACTGTCCTTCAAATAAACTTTCAGCTATTACATTTTGTTGTGCACATACTGACCAAAATTTCCAAGAATATCCTCATAAAACTGTTAATACTTATGTTAATGTCCAATTTCCATAATCACCTTCAAAGTAATTACCCTGGGCTTGAATACAGTATTTTCTCAATTTCTGGAAGCACTGAGACAAGTCTGGTCTCAGCGTGTTCAGCACAGCCTGAGATTCCGCTTAGATCTTTTCAGTGGCGTCAAAACATCAGCCTTCCAGGTAAGTGCTAGAAGTCGCAGAGGGCCAGATCAGCCGAGGAGAGGGTTTACGGAATAGAAGTCGTGCTTCTTGTCAGGAAGCCATCAGAATGAGCTAGGTGTATGCGGACATATTGTCACGATACAGTAACTAGTCCCTGTCATTCTGCGTGCCAGGCAATTTGACCCTCCCGTCTTCCCTTGTTATCTCAAAACCTGATAGTCTGATGCAATGGAACGAACTCCTTATGCACAATTCCTTGAACGTCAGAAGGCACTCAAACCACTGAAATGTTCTTGCTTGATCACCAAAAGTACTTTTCAGCATGCAATGAATGTCAGCCACAGTTTTATTGATCTTGAAGCAAAATTTAATACAGAATCTTTGCTCCTCGCCATATTTGCTGCTATTCATTTAAACCCTTGCATCGCCTAGGAGTTCAAACAATCTACGGTATATAAGTTATTGAAAAAGTTTTCTAAAAGCAGTTTTGCCCCGTCCGCCTGGCAGTTCTATTGGACCAATTTGCTGCATTCTTTTTTCATTTTCTCCGGAATGACCTGCTGCAGAACAGGACGAGTCCACTAGTATTTATGTAAATGAGCTCTGTAGTTACTAAATATTGACTCCTAACAATTTCTTTAAATGCAAGAACACTTACAACCTTCTGCTGCGCTGGGATCATGTGGTAATCCATGCCTGCTGCATACCTGCAGACTTTCCCGATTTAGGCGGGAGACTCCCGATTTTCAACAGTTTTTCCCGCCTCCCAATTATTCTATTATTTATCCCGATTTTAGCTTATTTTTTGGTGAACTTCAGACATTTCTTCTCAAATCCCGCCATTTCAGCATCGTACGCCAGTGGCTAGAAGTCCTTTGCTTTCAAATGAAATATTGATGTTTATTAATACGAGAAATGCGTGCGAATATGTGTTGATTATTGAAACCTCCATAGCGACTGTCGATCTCTCATTTTTGCGTGCTATGTTCATGTTCGTTCACATCAGTCTAGTCAATTCTAGAGACTAGTCACTAGATTTGTAGTCTTTTTTAGTAATTTAGTGACAGGATTTCAAAGACAGCGACTAGTGATTTTTTTTTTGCAGATTTTAGGAGCCATTTGGAGAAAATTCTGGCAAATTTTAATTTATTACTTGATAAAAATAGCATTGCACCTTAACATAATTGTGTGGCACATGATGCAATATATTAATCTATGCATTTGCTAAGTAATAGCATCTAAGTTCATGACTGATTTACACGTGTGGAGCATTGCTACATACTATTTTCGGAAGGCTTATCAGAAACCGATCATCTCACATACTTCCTGTGAGGGTATAGAGATGTGTAATGGTTAGCCTTGTAGCCTCGTATAGTAACAGTTGGGTTTTGAGAAAATAAGCGTTATAATATACTGTATACCATAGTACTCCTGCATTGCACAAGACATGTAGAATAAGCAGTTTTGACCAATTGTATCTCCTAATTTTTCCTGATTTTCATATCAAAATCTTTTGATTTTTGATTTAGTAAAGTTGGCAGGTATGCTGCTGTCTGCCGCTTATAACAGTCATGGTATGTCAGACATTTTATTGTTTACGTGATCAACAATACTCCTGACTATGTAACTTTATTCACAATACAATGAAGAAAGAAAAACAAACAAAATGCACATATTTGGCAAAGAATAAAATGCAGTTTGCAGCCTCCTTTTTTTCCCACTTTAGAATTTCCCTCTTTTTTTTCTGAAAAGGCCTTTTTTTTTCACTCTCTCTTCTCCCAATCTCATCATATGTCCATACCACTTTAGCTTTGTTGTTTCTATCCTCTCTTGAAGTTTCAAGATTCCTGTCCTTTTCCTTATCCCTTCATTTCTGATTCTATCCTTTCTGGTCTTGCCCTCGATACCTCTTAAGAAATACCCCTTACACTCTTGTAGAAGCTGTTTGCTTGTTGTATTCTTTTCCCAATTTCCTTCGTTATCTTTCCATCTTCTGTGATCACACTCCCAAGTACTTGAAACTTTTAACCACTTCCAAAGTTTTACCATTCAATTTTATCTTTCCTCTTCCTTCCCCTTGTCATTGTTTTACTTTTCTCTGTGCTTACTTTCATCCCAAAGTTTTCTATCTCTTGATTCCATACATCTGGGAGCTTTAAAATACTGGGACACCCTCTCTCCAGGGGTCATAAATATGAAGGGCCCTTGCCCTGGGTTATGGGTGAAGACCTCAACGGCATCTACGGCGGAAATGATGGACTTTGGTTCGGTGGAGACGGGGTAAGGGGCAAACCCGTAGCGTCCAGAGGAGCGGCTACAAAAGGCGTCTGACTCCATGTTAGGGGCGGCCTAATTTGAACCTGGCAGAAGGTAATAAAATGCCTTTGGGAGTGGCAAACGCATCGTACAAACAGCCTAAAAAATGAGTGTGAGTGAATCGAGGCCAGGTATGTAGTAACAAAATTAAAAATAAAACTGCTGGCAGTAAAATGTTTCCTAAGGCTTTAGCCAAGTGCGAGTACAATCACACAGTCGTAGCTGCCAAGCTAACTCGAAGTTTTCATATTTATCATACTCTGTAATCATCATCTTGAAACATATTTTGTATGAACACTTACAATGGCATAAGGAACTTGAAATAAAGTATTATAACTAGAGTCCGGATGTTTACGCTGTATTTTTTTTTGCTTTACGTCGCACCGACACAGATAGGTCTTATGGCGATACGCTGTAATAGGTTAGAATGCAAACCAACTTATGTTGTGTAATAAGAGAGTTACTTCACACACACAACACAAAATTTAATGAAGGAGAATTGCAGTAATACAGTATTGAAAAATATGTGCCACTTGCACATTAAACTCAAAGTCCAGCTTCTGCTGAAGGAAAAATCTTTTCATAGAACAGACAGTTTTGTCACTTAAACAGATTATTACAACACTTGAGATATATACAATATTTACACGTTGCCAGTACACAAACTAAATGAAGACTTGCTGAAGGAAAAATGTTGCATAGATTACTTGCAAAGTCGAAATGCTCATTCAAGAGCTGAAGATTTGAGAATGTAAAGTTTGGAGAGATGTCAGCGAGTCTAGAGGTAGAAACCTCACGAGCTAGCTTCAGTCCACGTGTCCAGTAAGCTGCTTATACAGAGCATTCTCTGATCTGAAGTAAGGTGTAGCTAGCTGTTGAACAACTGACTGCCTTCTCCCACGGCCCACTCGCTTATATAGGGTCTGGAGGGTGACGTAGTTGCCTGGCCCACTCTGCCAGTGAGAACTGGATACAAGCCGCGCTGCGCACGGAATTCAAATATCGGCACCACAACAATTTACATGATAGGAATTATCGTCTACCCACTCTTCTGTAATGCAGTTAGAGTAACATAAATTGTAGCAGTTCTAACAGACCGGGACCTTACTGTTTATGTAAATCTCATAACAGAACTGTTGTTCGGGTAGAGCATGCTTGTTATTTGCTTTAGTATGTTTGCATTCTAAACTATTGCAGCCTAAACATCCGGATTCAAAACAAGGTACACTTCATCGTAAAGCGCCAATCTGTGAAGTGGGTTATCTCAGCTATAGTACGCATTGTGCAACATGTTTTCATGCATGCTTATAAGCGTCATTTGCATGGGATCATGGCTCGTTATCAGCATCAGCAGTTAACCTCTTAACATAAGTCTTTTCTCCCACAAACTCTCTCTGCAGTTTTTACTAATGTCTTCTCGAACCTTTCCCATTCCTCCTCTCCTGATTTTGTATCATCTGTTTGTAAGTTCCATCTTATTTCTTTCTGGTATTCTTCGTTGGTTTTCCCCCTGTGTGTGGGGAACGCAGACGAAGAATACACCCACGGTATCCCCTGCCTGTCGTAAGAGGCGACTAAAAGGGGGCGACCAAGGGATGATCAGATTAGAACCATGATACTACTTGTAATTAGTACCATCACACAGGGAACACCACGGATTGCTTTTACTTGCGCGTAGTACCACTATGTTAGGTACACAATAGGTTTGTGATTAGTAGCGACAGTGTGTGGCTCAGGATGCATTTTACAGTACCTGTGAGTCGTACCACTATATGAGCGTCACCATGGTTCTGCCTTGCCTATGATTAGTACCCACTATGTGAGAAACACCATTAGGTCTGTGTTACATGTGCGCATTACATTACCTGTGAGTAATACCATAATGTGTGGAATACCGCGAGTCTACGCTACTTTTGATTAGTACTGCAACATGACAAATATCATGGTTCTACTTTCCTAGCGATAAGTACCAAAATATAAGACAGTTTGTTTTTCCGGGACCCACAGAACCTATTATCCACCTTTTACTTATAATGGTTTTTCCATCTTTGTCACAGATTCCACAAAATATTTAGGAATCCTACTAGGTAAGATTTGGAAGCCAAGATTTTAACCAAAAAAAAATCCTTGTTTACTTTGCTCACGGGGAGAACTTGGGGTTCAGATCCCACTACTTTATTAATTTTATATAGGAATATTATGTGATCAGTATTAGACTATGGATCCATGTCTTTATATGGCAGCTAATTTAACATTAACCAAACTGGATTCTATTCAGGCACAATTTATCAAAATTATACTGGAAGCTTTACACTCTTCACCAAACAATGCGATACTCGATGAAGCATCTGAATTTCCATTAGTTTAGAAGGAAATTCATTGCTTCAAAACACATTCTGAAGTTATTTTTGATCATGTCGCACCCTCTTCTATCTAAACTAAGTCTTCTATTACGTTATTATCGGGAACGAAATATCCCTGAACACCGATATCCTGCACTATTATGGGCTTATAAAACATTTTCGGACTTACATTCATCCATAATGCAATCGATTTCTAATTATTTAAATACCTTTCATGCTAATTTTTATGTTCCCCTCTTATTCTTTCCGCCATGGGTTCAAATAAACCATCAGCTTCTATGGTTGTATTTCCCCTGTTTAAAACTCTGTATCTGTCGTATTCTCAGGGTATTCCAGTTTTCTTCACAGATGGATCCAAACATCACAATCCAATGTGAGTGGGAGGGGCTGTGTATGCGCCGTCTCTAAATATTTCCAAGTCATTTACCCTACCATCGTATGCATCCTTCTTTACGGCACAGGTTTTTGCCATTAGACAGGCTCTACTAATAATTAAATATTCTCATATTGAACTGGCTTATATTGCTATGGATTCTCTTAGCTCATTTCATGCATACATCAGTCGGAACTGGTATTATTTTATTTTATGAAATACTTCCTCTCATGCAGAGGCTGCCTTGCGACAAAGTATACTTGTACATTTATTTTTAGAAGAGAAATAGCGCGCGGCTGTGAGCTTGCATCCGGGAGATAGTAGGTTCGAATCCCACTATCGGCAGCCCTGAAGATGGTTTTCCGTGGTTTCCCATTTTCACACCAGGCAAATGCTGGGGCTGTACCTTAATTAAGGCCACGGCCGCTTCCTTCCAACTCCTAGGCCTTTCCTATCCCATCGTCGCCATAAGACCTATCTGTGTCGGTGCGACGTAAAACCCCTAGCAAAAAAAAAAAAAAAAAAAGAGAAATAGATATACTGTACTTGAGAAATGTTGAAGGTAACCTTATTGTAACAGTGATTTCTTAGAATTATCAGTGAGCCCCTTGAGGCTATGATGGCAATCTCCCGTAACGTAACTGGCAGAGACGTCTGTTTCCAGAAATTAGCAGCAAAAGCGGGAATCATTCCCCTTACTCCAATCATCAGACCTACTATGTCGATTTCTTCTATTTGGTATTTCTCCCTGTAATAAGGAATTATTGGTAAGTAAATATTCCTTTTCTCTAGGTTAACATCTGAGGGCTGTGACTTATGGCTTTCAAAGCGAATTGTGGGGTCGATGATGTAACCTCTCTTCTTATTCTTGAAAGCAATGATGTCAATCCTTCTGTGGCTTCCGTTGTCCGCTAAGCCATGAACCTCTTCAAATACCTGGAAAGCATGGCCTTTTAGCGTTGCTGCAATT
Source organism: Anabrus simplex (assembly GCF_040414725.1). NCBI lineage: Eukaryota > Metazoa > Arthropoda > Insecta > Orthoptera > Tettigoniidae > Anabrus > Anabrus simplex. Next base: position 204,857,290 of record NC_090279.1, on the reverse strand, counting down.
AGAGAGCGGATGTTATGATGACGCATATTCCTTAAAAGTTCACCATGAGGACAAGATCCCAGAACATGGGCAAGAGATCTGTTTTGATTTACAACAATCCGGTACTACAGTAACATTAATATGTAGCATGACCTTATATGGATTTTTGGAATCGCTGCAAATCGCACATGTGGCAGATGTGGCAAGCTGATTGGTGTAGATCTGCCAAGGATAGGGGTAGCCATTTGTTTAGGATACTACCTGAGATTCCTACAAAACCTTGGTTTTCTAGGCATTATTATACTCACCGGCATATAAGGAATATTATTTGCATGCGATTAAATGATGTTATTAGAATTATTTAGAATTAAGGTAGTAGAGTCTAACTTACGTCAATGCGGAACTGAAGCAGGAACGATTAACCATGTTATCTTCCAATGCCCTTTATTTGATCCAATCCGCAAGCGTATCTTAAATTTGCTTCTAAAAAAACAGTTCCCTCTGCCTACTCATTTATCATGCTTGATTCTATCTCCAATCCCTTGAATTGCTGAAGTTCTGTCTTTGTTTTTGTCTGAAACCAACATTAGAATTTAATGTATTTTGCTTGTCTGGAGATCCGGAATAGATATATCTTTCTTTCATCTTCGTAGAAAAATACTGTTGATCTGACCTATTAGTGTTTAACGGTTTAATTTTCTTTCTTAGGTTAGGCTACTTCATTGTTGATCACTATGATTATTACTTTTCCAAATTTCCCGTATCATCCTTCACAGATGTGGTATTTCTTATTACAACGACTAGAGGCTGGGTAAACTGCAATGCGAAGCCCACTAAACAAAAGTCAAGAAGGAGAAAATAAAATGTTGGTGAGGGTGAGTAGGATATTGTTAGGGAATGTACAAGTTTTTGGTGATATGAAAGAGCGAGGCAGAGGAAGCAACTTCCGTGAAGCAATCTCGTTTCCTCACTGATAGAGCAGCTGAGACTCTTCGCTTGAGGTTGTGTCTGCTTTTGCTTTCTGCAATTTGTGAACTAATAGTAGCAGAGTATTGACTCTGAGACTGCTTTGCAATTACGGTTGTTTAATTTTCATCATATTTATTAAATGCTCAGTGCTACTTTATCTGGAAAGATTTATGATTTGATTTACACTAAACAAAAACTTACAATGTGTGCTTTTGATGTGAAAATTGGGGTTGATATAGATGTTGATTCTCATAGGGAATCTGAAATGTTTGTCCCGAATGAGTAAATTTATAATACCAGTATAAATGGTCCATTATTGGGCACTAGCCATGCATCTTGGTAGGTGTGCTAGGTACCAACTGATGAGCCCAACCTAGCACATGGGGGCGAAACGCTGGCAACCTGGAATGAGTTAGCTAGAAAATTTATAATGTCCAATAATGGACCCTTGGAATCTCAAGGGTACAGACTTTATAAAGGTATACCCGGGAAGAGAGTGATGAAGAATGTCCCACAATTTGGAACAGGATTTTTGGTCAGCCTTAAAATAATAAACTCAGTTCAAGAATTCAGATCACAGTCTCCACGACTCTCAACGCTCACCTTAAAGGCATCTAATAAAATCTATACTATAATAAATGCCCATGCTCCCACTAATGATAAAAACAACTCCTCAAAAGACCAGGAGGAAACAGGAGAATTTTGGGACCTATTGGACCAGACCATAGATAACATCCCCAAACACCATATAAAATTATTAATAGGCGACTTCAACGCTCAACTAGGCAGAGAAAGAAAATACCGTGACATCATCGGAAAATGGCCAGCACACAAGAAAACAAATAAAAATGGAGAGAGACTAGTTGACCTGTGTAGAAACCATAATTTAATCTCAAAATCTACGTGTTTTAAGAGGAAACCTCAAAAACTCAAAACATGGAAACACCCTGACTACACTAAAGGAGAATGGCAACTGGACCACGTCTGCATGGACAAATACCACCACAAAGAGATCTATAACGTCAAAGTCCTCCGAGGAATAGACACAGGTTCAGATCACTACGTAGTTAAAATTAAAATTAAACTCACTCCCCAGAGGAGACAACAAAAGCAAGCCCTTAAAACTAAAAGAAAAATAGATCCTACCCAGCTAATCAACAACAAAAATTACCAGAAAGCAACTGAAAAAATAAAAATCACAGACAAACTTGAAGACTTAGTACACAACCTTAAACAAATTCCAGAAGACCTAGCTCCAATTAAACCACGTAAAAAACACCAACGGTGGAACAGTGAATGTGATGAAACAGTGGAGAAAAGACATCAGGCATGGCTATTACATCAGTCCCAAAAGACAGAAATATCCTATCAAAAGCTAGTACAACAGAGAAAAGAAACTACCCAAGTCTTAAGAAGAATAAAAAGACAACATCATAAGGACACCCTGCGGTTAATTGAAGAACAGTTCAGTAAAACTAAATCAAGGGACTACTACAAAACCTTCAGAAAGCAGCTCCAAAAATATGAACCCCCGACCCTACTGATGAAGGATGAAGATGGTAAGCTGGCCCATAACAATAAAGACAATGCAGAAATTCTGGCTAAACATTTCAACAAGCTTTTAAATTGTGAGGAACCTACAGAACTCCTTCATTTGGACACCAACACCCCGATAAAAACATCACCAGAAAACATCAATCCCCCCACAATAAAGGAAGTCTACCAAGCTCTGAATAAATTAAAAAACTACAAAGTGCCAGGAGAAGATCAGACCTTTGCGGAAATCTGGAAATATGCAGGAACCTCAGCAAAATTTGCCCTCCATCAACAACTTGTCTCTATCTGGATTAAAGAAGAACTACCAGAACACTGGACAACAGCCCTCATTCATCCTCTGCACAAAAAAGGGGACAAAACCGACCCTAATAACTACAGGGGAATCTCGCTCCTAGACATAACATACAAAATATTTTCAATAATCATCCTTAATAGGATAAGTTTACAACTTGAGAAAAAACTAGGAGAATATCAAGGAGGTTTCAGACCCTGGAGGAGCTGTCCTGATCAGATCATGAGTCTTAAGTTGATAATGGACTATAACAGGAGAAGAAACAGAGATATGGTGATAACATTTGTAGATTTCAAGAAAGCTTATGATTGCATCCATAGAGAATCTCTGTTTAAAATTTTAAGACACCTTGGACTACACCCCAAATTAATAAACATGATAAAATTGACTCTCACCAATACCAAGTCAAAAGTGAAGTTTAGGGGTGAAACATCAGAGACATTTGAAATTAAAACTGTACTACGGCAGGGAGATGGGCTCTCACCACTATTATTTAACTGTGCTCTAGAAATGGTAATGAGGGAATGGTTTAGAAAATGTCCCCCCAAAATAAAGATTGGCCGAAAAATCAAAACAAATTGCCTGGGTTTTGCTGACGATTTAGCATTACTAGCAGTGGACATAAAAGAAGCAAAAACCCAGATATCAGAACTTCAAAACATTGCAAATAAAATTGGCCTCAAAATATCATTTGAAAAAACAGAAATTATGCCCCAAAAACCAACACAGCTAAAAGAAGTCACCATAAATGGTAATAAAATCAAAATAGTAACTCAGTTTAAATATCTTGGAGAAGTAATAACACATAACTTAAATGAAAAAATCTCAATCCAAGTAAGAACAAATAGATTAGCTAAAGCACAAAAATTAACATGGGATATCTACAAAAAGAAATGTCTATCAATAAATACAAAAATAAAACACTACAACACAGTTATAAAACCGGAAGCTACATATGCAGCAGAAACACTCTTTTACCTGAATAAACAATCAAAGACTGACAGACTTCAGAAAATTGAAAGGAGGATTGGAAGAACCTGTATCAACAAAAAATATCAGAAAGATGGACAGTGGCGGTTAATACCTAACAAAGTCGTGTACAAAGAGCTAGAACCCATTACAGATACTATGCGTAAGAGGAGACTGGGATTCTTTGGACATATCATGAGGATGCAGGACTCAAGACTTCTGAAACAACTAGTACAACACAATCTCGTCTCAAAAAATACCACAACAGGATGTAAATGGATCAGAGAAGTAAGAGAGGCCTTACAACAGAAGACACCAAAAATAAGATAAAATTGAATACAAAACTCAAGAATACAAACCTCCGCTTTACCCTTACACAAAACAAACCAACAACACGCACATTTTCAACTGAGGAAAGGGCACGAAGATCGGAGCGTCTGAAGAAGTACTGGGAGAACCGCAAAGCCCGAACAATCCCTTCAAAGAGACCTGAACGACGGACTGACTAAAGTGATCCTATGTGGTCATAAAAGAAGAAGAAGAAGAAGAAGAATGGACCCTTTATATTAGTATTAAAAATTGGGGTTATCGGGTAAAATTGGTGCTCCCTTGTGAATTAATTCTGGATTTATAATGCTTGTGAAAAGTGCAATTTGTAGCTAAGAAAAAAAAAAAAAATGAGGCCAGGAATGAATGTACATCTCAAGGTTCCCCCAAGAATGCAGAAAAACCAGTAAACGTGCATTTTTTATATCTGTACATATGAAAATGCAGCAGGAAAATGTAAAACACTACTAGGGAAAGTTGTGAAAGATGCTGCTACAAATAAAACTTATAGACAGCAAAATTTATTTTCCCCTCTAAATATATCATAAGCATACATAGTGATATACAATTAGGATGTTTCAATACATTGTAAAAGTGGTCTAGTGATATCAGTCCATACAAAGAAATAAGCTCCTGATATAAACTTTTCCTCAGACAGATTAGCCTATACAAAAAGTTCCATATAATATGTTTTATGTTATCTAGTCCAATTGTGAGAATATGATAAATATAATGATCCCTTTTATAAGTAACGGCGACACTGGAAAAAGATTAAGCTTTTCATATAAGTTATTTTCTCCTCTGCCTAATTATTAATTACCATATACTTTATCCAACATTCAAATCAAATTGAAATCACTTTATTTGCAAATGAGGTGCACCTCGGCAAATGGCCTACTTTGGCTGTTCAATCTCCATAAACCAGGATATGGAATTAATTTATTCACAAAATTTCTTTGTTTACAATAACCTGCACAGGTCGAATGCCCTCTAACATTTCATTTCTTTTTTCTGTTGCTGTTTATTCTTTTCTTGAATATCTGTACAGATTTTGGAAAAGGATCAAACACCTCCTCTGATAAACTGTTCCACTCCTTAACGCCCTTCCCTGTCAATGAAAATTTACCCCAATCGCTTCTGCTAAAAATCCCTTCTAATTTTATACTGGTGGTGGTCAGCCCTGCTGATGTAATTATTTTCCAACTGAAGCCTCTCACGGATTTCCCCTCATGCTTCCTCTTTTGTATTAACTCTATATAATCCTATAAGTCTAATTTTCTCCCTTCTCTTACTTTTTCCCACCCAAGTTTCTCTAACTTTTTTGATGCACTACTTTTTCTCCTGAAATCCCCTGTTACAAATCTTGCCACTTTCCTATGCACGCCATCTATTTCTTTTATTAGGTATTTCTGGTGAGGATCCTAAGTATTTGTACTTGCCATCTTTCGGGACAATTACCTCATCCAAAGTATAATTAAATGCACTTTTTAACCTCCTGTTTGTATTTGTAGTAACAGTTCATTTGTCTCCATTAACCTCCATATTATTCTCTTCAACCCATTGTTAGATATGGTCAAGGTCCCTGGTTCGAAAGAGGGCAGTTTGGGTTTAGGAAAGGTTATTCCACTGAAACTCAACTTGTAGGATTCCGGCAAGATATAGCAGATATCTTGGATTCACGCGGTCAAATGGACTGTATTGCGATTGACCTGTCTAAAGCATTTGATAGGGTGGATCATGGAAGACTATTGGCAAAAATGAGTGCAATTGGACTAGACAAAAGAGTGACTGAATGGGTGGCTATATTTCTGGAAAATAAATCTCAGAGAATTAGAGTAGGCAAAGCTTTATCTGGCCCTATAATAATTAAAAGGGGAATTCCTCAAGGCAGTATTATCGGACCTTTATGTTTTCTTACATATATAAATGATATGAGTAAAAAAGTGGAATCAGAGATAAGGCTTTTTGCAGATGATGTTATTATGTACAGAGTAATAAACAAGTTACAAGATTGTGAGCAACTACAAAATGACGTTGATAATATTGTGAGATGGTCAGTAGGCATTGGTATGATGATAAACGGGGTTAAAAGTCAGGTTGTGAGTTCCACAAATAGGGAAAGTCCTCTCAGTTTTAATTACTGTGTTGATGGGGTGAAAGTTCCTTATGGGGATCAGTGTAAGAACCTAGGTGTTAATATAAGAAAAGATCTTCATTGGGGTAATCCCATAAATGTGATTGTAAATAAAGGGTACAAAATGAAATGTCGTATGGCTTTTAGTGCCAGGATATCCCAGGACGGGTTTGGCTCGCCAGGTGCAGGTCTTTCTATGTAACACCCGTAGGCGACCTGTTCATCGTGATGAGGATGAAATGATGATGAATACAACACATACACTCAGCCCCCGTGCCATTGGAGTTAACCAATTAAGGTAAAAATCCCCGACCCGGCCGGGAATCGAACCCGGGACCCTCTGAACCAAAGGCCAGTACGCTGACCGTTCAGCCAACGAGTCGGACATAAAAGGTACAGATCTCTGCACTTGGTTCCGAGGGTGTTTAGGGGTTGTAGTAAGGATGTATAAGAGAGGGCATGTACGTCTCTGGTAAGACCCCAACTAGAGTATGGTTCCAGTGTATGGGACCCTCACCAGGATTACTTGATTCAAGAGCTGGAAAAAATCCAAAGAAAAGCAGGTTGATTTGTTCTGGATGATTTCCAACAAAAGAATAGCATTACAAAAATGTTGCAAAGTTTGGGCTGGGGAGACTTGGGAGAAAGGAGACAAGCTGCTCGACTAAGTGGTATGTTACAAGTGATAATGCTCATGTTTGGTCTGTATTGAATTTGATGTTTATCAAGAGTATTACAAAGATGTGTATCCACCTTTTCAATACAAGTTATTGTAGTTAAGATTTACATAATGTTATAAAGTCTTATTCGCTACAAGTTTCGCCCTCCTTCAGGGGCATCATCAGCCTTGACTCAAACCTTAAACTCATTGGTCAGGATCCTGAACAAACCTTATGTCTTAACAAAGATTAAAAATTCTTAATATTTTGTACTTGTATAATACCTTAAAATTGACACAATAAAAACATCTACACTTGTGGTTGATACAAATGATTGCTAATGAAAAAAGAAACTTTATGATAAAATAAACTTTTCTGAAGTTAGAATTTGGTCACTCCTTTCTTATCTCTTGTGAAGTTTACAATGTCTATGACTAAAATGGATCTTCAACTTTTTTTACGCATGAGCTGCTTGAAAACATTAGTAGTCATTTGTCTAATGACTTGTTCTTTCTGGAAACAGTATTTACTAGTTGGTTCCAGAGCCTAATGTGAACTCAATCATGAAGTGAAAATGTCAGACTGTTGTAGACCACTAATCGTGAAAACATTATTTGAATCTGTGTTGTACGATTGGTTAAGTTGCAGTCAAATTCAACATTAAAATTACTGTTGTTATAACGTGTTTGTTGGATGAATCCAGCTTGCTGTCATGTGTGATGAATTGAACGAATAACAAATTCTCAATAAAGCTTAGCTGAAATTGTTGCTCGATTATGATTATGCTCTTCTGTTACTTAAAATTGTTGGTCGAATGGTGAAACTCGACACAGTTGCTGAGTGTTGGCTCTTAACTTCTGGAGTATGAATTGAAAATTATTCCTTCAATTGTGCTGGACATGTCAGATATAGTCAAAGAGAAATTTTAAATAAGGCAGTATGTACCACTCCATTGTATGTAATACCTTCTCAGTAATTTGATCGCTCCCTGCTGCTTTTCCTCTCGGAAGCAGTTGAATTTGTCTGAAAATGTCCTTAATTGTGAATGAGAAGCTTCTTGTTTCCTTATGTGCCTCTCCATCTTCTGTTTTGGATTCCAACTCCTGACAGTCTTCTACTGAATCAGTGAATTCCCTAGTAAATAGATTTGCTTTCTCAATACCTGTTAAAAAGTGTTCACCCCCTTCTCCCACCATTGTGGGAATTTGGATTCCTTTTACCTTTTGGTTCCTAATATATGAATACAGCTTTTCCCTTTGAGGTCATTACCCTTATGAAGTATGCCATTCATGTAACATAATTCTCTTTTGCTTCCTTTTTCACTTTATAAAGTTCCCTCATTAGCTGTTTTCTAGTTTCTCTATTCTCTCTACCCTCTTTGATTTTCCTGTTAACTGTTCTATATTTTCTTTTTAATTTTATTTCCCTTGTATAATGAACAGGGTCTGAGGTCATTTTATCTTTCTAAACAGGAACAAATCTCTTCTCTCCTTCGCAAATGATTCCTTGAAAGTTTGCCCAAAGTGTATCCACATTACTCCCTTCACTTATCCAACAACTGGATTGTGATTTAAGGTAAGACCGGAATTCATCAACTTTAGTTTTTCTGTAGAATTTCTTGTCTAGTGTGACCCTCTTATAAAGTCTTTCTGGTACCAGTCCTACATTCATTATTATAGCCTTATGGTCACCTCAGTTTTATCAACAATTTCCCATGGTTTAACCAAGAATACATCTAGTAAGTTATTGAGAGGACTTGGTGCTTGTACAATTTGTGTAAATCCTCCCTCCCAAATTAAATCATTTGCCAGTTTCTGTTCATGAGCTTCACTTGCAGCTCCATTCCATTCAACTTCAGGCAAGTTTAGATCTACTCCAAGGGCATAGCCCTAATGTACTCACTCCGCTGGCTGTATATACACGGGATTGCTGATACAAGCATCTTTACGATGTGACAGCGATCTGTGAACTGCCACCAACTCTTACGGAAATGTCCAACGAAATGTGACAATAGGTTACAACCACTGAATTAACTTTTGTTTTGCCGTGTGGGCAGTATGCGCCGCGGCGATAGTTAAGAGCCTTTCGAGGCCACTGTTCTCATGACAGAGCTTGGCTTGGAATTTGCTCACAGCTGGCTGGTTAATAGTCAATGGTGCGTGAAATCTTTAATTAGGTTGTAAAAGTAAATGTACCTTTTTGGGTAGGTTGGGTGCGTCCCTGGCATTGGTAATGAACACACCTCTCTTCTATAAAGATTTTAAGGTGTTATTCCTATATATCTCTTCCTGAAGTAGTGTGTTATAAGCTGGAGTGAATACACTAGGGCTATACCCTAATATTTTACCCCTTTCATTGGTAAACCATTCATGTGAGCAATAAGTTTCCTTCACTAGAATAAACACACTCCCCCTCCCATTTTATCTGCCCGGTCACTATGATAGAGTATACTTTTCTAGAAATACCTTTCTATTATCCACCTCTTCTCTCAATCTTGATTCCAATCATATCACCACATCAGTCTCGTAAGATTTCATCAATGTACCGGTACCAAATTTTAATTGCTTATTTTCTTACACTTAGTTTACCAAGAGCAGTCTCAGACCTCCTTCCTCCCTAAAACTTGACTGTTGCAATTGGGTAAATTGAAATTCCTCAGTAGTCGGTATTATAACACTTGTTAATCGATAATTCTTTAATATAATGTTTTCATTGTGTACATTAGTATAGGCTACTTGTTGAACTCACTTATAATTATTATGAAAGTTGTTACCGGTATCAATAAAAATTGAGCTTTTCTTTTCTTTTTGCTAGTGGTTTTACGTCGCACCGACAAAGATAGGTATTATGGCGAAGATGGGATAGGAAAGGCCTAGGAGTTGAAAGGAAGCAGCCGTGGTCTTAAATAAAGTACAGCCCCAGCATTTGCCTGCTGTGAAAATGGGAAACCACGGGAAACCATCTTCAGGGTTGCCGACAGTGGGATTCGAACCCACTATTTCCCGGATGCAAGCTCACGGCCGCGCGCCTCTAACCGCACGGCCAATTCGCCCGGTGGAAAATCGAGCTTAGGTAGGTACATAATTCCTAATGGTTTTGACATGGAAAAAATATCCGTATAAGATCCATGTGCAGTATTAAAACGTATGTATAGGATCTGGAAACTGTTGATGTGCCAGGTGATAAGTTTAAATTTTTAAAAAAAGTATATGCCAATCGCTAGGAAGTAGAACGTGGTAAAAATTTACATTCGCAAAGAAGTAGAACACGATTGAAATTCACGTCGCCGGCTATTGCCGCCATTTCAATAGTTTGGCTGAATGCCAACAGATGGCGCATACAAACCACACCTTTAGCGCTCACACAGCCATTCATGTTCCTCGAGGTCCTGTTCGATTTAAGGAGTTTATCAAGGACTAACACTTATGCAGAGCGCATTAGTCGTTACGTTATTGTATCTAATTTTGATCCTTTCTGCACATTGTGTGCAATAAAATGATGATTATTATTTATGAAACCCGGAGGTGTTGGACCACGGCCTGCTTGATGTGTTGCTCAAGCCATCCCGTTAATACGTGTGCAGCGATGTATCCAGATGACCGTGAGTTGGACCCGTAGACGCTACTAGCGCAAGGAGTGGCCAAATACTTGGAGTGGCATTGCATTGCAAGGGTTTGACAGCGGCATAGGTCCTACCCTTCCGAGGGCTCGGCTCAGACTGAATACTTTCGCCCTCCACTCTTGTGAGCGCGCTGTTGTACATCACGTCACTCACCCATAGCCCACGTGACGAATACGGCAGCTCCTATTGGTAGAAACATCTTCCGATTGCTATTGGTCGATTTGAGTTTGACACCTTGGACCACGTGGGACGACCACGTTTTTGATGTTTGTGACATTTTGCTTCATTTTGATTTGGATGCGTACATCTGTTATCTTCGTTTGCGTGTTTGAAGAAAAAGTACAAGATATTTGAGGTAAGCATCCTTAAGTAAGTTAATAAGTTGATGATTGATAGTTGCTTCTGTTCCCAAAAATGTTTTTTTATTATTTTTGACTGTCACCTTTTTATTACCTTTTTGCATGGTGGTTGATATGATAGTTACATAAGCCTACTTGAAACAGACACCTTAAAATTCAGTTGATGTAATGTTATATTATGTCTGATAAGCCACTATCGTTTTGATAGTATTGATATTAGCAGTAAAAATATAAGCTGATTACAGTGTCCTTAATTATTTTCTTCTATTTTTTTTCATGTCTCAGACCATGCACGAAAAGTGTCAGATCTGTGGAATGTACACAGATAGCGAAGAAGGCCGGCAACAGGGAATCTTATTTCATCATTTCCCTGTTGCTAGACCTAACATTTGCAGAGAGTGGTTGGACATTGTGGGGGTTGAACGGTTGCGGCAGCTTCCCCCGAAGCAGCTGAGGAACCGCACTGTGTGTTCGAGGCACTTTCGTCACTCCAGCTATCCAGGACCCCTATCAAAGATGCTGTATAAAGATGCTGTCCCGGAAAGAAGTAAGTAGTTGTTATTATTGTTGTTCACAGTACCGGTACTGTGACCTATCACATTTTCCTGTGATTCATTTCAAATTGCTCTCCAGAGGTAATGATCATAAATTCATCAGTGCCAGATGAGGGGGAACCTCGCTTCTCATAATGAAATTTACTATAATGCCTGTCATACCTGAGCTTGCCTTACCTGTAAGTTGAAATGTGTACATTTCTTTGAGGCAGAGTGTAGCTGAAATACCTAACATTTATTATTAACAAAATAGTGCACACATGTGCAAATGTTATTCCTTGTTATAATCCATCAATGGCTTTACGTTGCCTGTATTGTGAAGGCAAGGTATTTAAATGAGCTCACTATCCTAACTGCCTCTTTATCCGAAAACCATTTGTACCGTTTTGTCCAGGTTAATTTTAAGTTTGTTGTCTTCAGAATATTTTTCAAGGCTGACCATAGTTGCTTGAAGATAATCTTTGTTGTTAGAACCTATATCTAGGTCATCAGCGTATAAGTACAATTTGGTTGCGTTAAGAATTATTTCTGTAACGTCTGCTGTGGCGATATTGAATAGAAGCAGACTGATAGATCACCCTGTAATACTCCACCCCACTGTTTAATAGTATCTGAAGTTGTTTTGCCATTATGAATTCCTACTTTATTTTGTGACAAGACATTGTTTAGTATTTACCTGCTTGTTACCATCATGTTTCCCGGATCTGTGTACATAATCTGTTGCACTAGAATTCATACAATGGCGCCTTTCACAAAAACTAAGTCAGTGGTATTGTACTGTTTAGGGTTATATATATCTTTTCCATTGAGTTGTTGATTACTTTGTATCCTTCATCATTTATTAATTATAGTATAATCATTGTCTTTTGATATGGTGTATTAACTCTACAATTTAGGTCACCTCCCAGAACTACAGGCTCTTTATTTTTCACTATTTTGATGGCTTTCATTATGTGCTGAACTGCAGTGTCCACTCTTCATTTAGAGGATGGTTTGAGGTCAGGAGTTCTGGTCAGTGATCTACGTTGACTTGGTGTCTGCACAGGTGACCCTGGGGATGCTTGGAGTGACCGGGTTGGCTAAGCAGAGGTGAACCAGGCCCATGGGGGAAGGGGATGGGGAATTTCTAACATTTGAATGTACCATTTTGAATTTCTTTCCAACATCCTCTCAGCATGTAGGGAATCTTTTCTGGACTCAGTGAATATAAAATGTGCAAGTACAATTAGGTTTTCTTCCTTAAGTTCAACTGAACATGAATGGAGCAAAAACAGTTGTATGACATCTCTCAATACAGTTACTGTTAATGTATTCAAGTGCTTAATATTTAGGTGGACAATATCATATGCTCAATGTAATTTTATTGCTGTTTTGCCTACTGTAAGAACCATAGAGGGACCATAAGAACCATAATACATGTTTATGAATGAATGACATTATGAGATTTGAAAATCAATACCCTGCATTCACTGTAGTAGAGGAGGAAAAAATGGTACCATTCTTATTGTTTTTTCTTGTGCATGTAGGTGTGCCTGAACACGAGTCTGGTCCTCGGCCAAGGCCTTCAGCTGCTATGACTGCTGCTCCCACCACCTGCACTCCTACTGCCTCTGCTACTGCTACTACTACTACTACTACTACTACTACTATCACCGGTGCTGTTGCTGCCACCACCATCTCCACGCCTGCTGCTACTACGAATAAACTTTTAATGAGTCATCGCTCGTCTGTGCTGACAGTGATATATAACCCTTAGAAAGAAATCTTCCTTTCCTGAGTGGATGTTGTTCATTGTAAAGAGTTGTTATTATGAAGAACTATTGAGGTAATTTCTTATTCTCTTCAGCCTGTGGACTGTAATTGTTGTTTCACTACTTGGTATTTATGTGCTCAGTGTTCTCCCTAGGACCTTTCTAATGGGTGCACCACCCTGCCGGTTTTAGAGACCGCTTGACTAAACCTAGATATATGCTAATTACATAATATTATTAATAGGTACACATTTGAGTCATTGGGTGCTCCAAATTCACCTATAAATACTGTAAATCTGCCAATTTAAATGATAAATCATTACCATAATTGCATCAGTTACATCGGAGATCAAATGTTTAGCTTGACCACTATGTAGTCACGAGCAGGGGTCTGGATTAGCGTGGAATCGCTTGCGAGCCCTCTATTCCGTATGACATCACAAACCTGTATGGCAGTCCACATGTCCACAGCAACCGAGTGGGAGGCCTAAGTCCAGTGTTACATGATTTGGAAGGAGCAATAGAACACTAGACGTTCAACGTACTCTGTTATAACTTGTTCATGATAATAACATTCAAATAGTTCAATTGTGCAGTTAATATTTACCTGTCTGATATTATTGTTAACGCCCTGAGGGGAACGAATTGAAATTTATATTCATATTGAAGTTTTACGTAGTATTCCCCGCCCGGCTACTCATTCTTGCCACCCGCCTGACAAACATTTCTGGGGAGAACACTGGTGCTAATGTTATTATTGTTAATTTTACTTTCAAATTAAGCAATTTCAGTTTATGAATGCTAATGATTGTTTAGCAATATATTTAATTTTGTATTACAAAACACCCAACAAGTAGGCTGTGCAGTGTGGTCATGTATCTATGAAATTGCGCTTGGGCAGTGGTGGGTTCGAACTCCACTGTCAGCTATCTTGAAGATGGTTTCCCTTCTTTGCAATAGGCAGGCAGATACTAAGGCCATACCGTAATTAAGGCCACAGTTGCATCCTTCTGAGGCCCATTCCATCGTTGCCATGAATCGGTGTATGAGCCTCATAGGCAAAAAAATGAGATCATTATGAAGCCCAGAACATCATTATAATTGTTCATAAAGGTAGAAAAATGTTAAGTTCATGTTCAGTGTTGTAATTCAAAATATGCCATACATCTGCATGTTTCAGACCCCCATTTGTCTTAATTGCATTCATAAAGACTTTTATAAATTCCTGCCCTACAGTTGTTATATAATCAAACACTTTATTTAAACTTCATGGGACATGTATTATTATCATTAATATTAGTATTACTATTAATATTATTATAGGGAGATTAAGTACAGCATGAAACATATCTGCTCAATGGGAAGTGAAAAACTGTAATGTGGAGTTATTTTCAAGAGCAATGAACCTTTCAAACATGTGGTTTACTGAACTCATAGTCTGTTCCTTTATATGAGATCATCATTTGTATGATAATATTCAAATACTGAAGTGGAAGTGTCGTGTGATATTGTGTGAATGATTTGTGTAAAGAAGTCATAGTTTTGCTTAAGCATCCATTTCTACCAAAGGAGGTTTCACTGAAAATCTTGTATTTTGGAGAACATTTCTCATCAGAACACAGGAAATATATTATGCTCTCTCCTCTCTTATTTGCAGTTTGTATGCACATCCTCCTATACAAAAGTATGTACTGGTATGTATGCAATGTCCAAGTAACTAAATTAATATTTGTGAATTTTGTGATGTTGGTAACCCATTCACTTGATGTGATGGTAACAGTTCTACAAACTTTCCTTATCATAGTACTGGGCAAGTTGGCCGTGTGGTTAGGAGCGCACAGCTGTGAGCTCGCATCCAGGAGATAGTGGGTTCGAACCCCACTGTCGGCAGCCCTGAAAATGGTTTTCTGTGGTTTCCAATTTTCACACCAGGCAAATGCTGGGGCTGTACCTTAATTAAGGCCACAGCTGCTTCCTTCCCATTCCTAGGCCTTTCCTGTCCCATCGTCGCCATAAGACCTATCTGTGTCAGTGCAACGTAAAGAAACTAGCCTTATCATAATTGTCCCCCTGTGGGTAGGGGGTGGGCAACCACGTAGCCCTTAATTGAATTTTGGCATTGTTTCCGCTTACTTGTGTCAGGCTCCCCACTTGGTTGGCCGGGTGGAGTGCATGCTGTCAGACCACAGATCAGCCTACTCTGCAACCACCAACATAGATTTCCGCCTTCGATATACAGTAGGTACAAATGGCACTGTGTGAAGTGAGTTTCCACTGTCTCAACAGGCATTTCGCCTAGATCACAGCAAAGGTCCTTGCACACCATAATGTTGTGGAAGTAGCAGCATATTGTTCATAATACTGTACTAAATTAGCATACAATTCCTTGGACATAGCTCTTAATAGGCGGAGCTATGTTGTGACTTGGCATGGTAATGTTTTGTGCTGGATCAGCTGCCATATTATTGTACGTAGATCCTGATGCTACATATTTCTGTCCATTTATTAGAACGCCTCTCCTGCGGATGGACTGAAAGGAAGCATTATTTGTACCTCCTGCATGTTGTAAGAGGGAACAATCACAGAATCTGTAAGCGCTCTCTTGTCTTTTAAACCCACAAACATATTCATGATTCCATCTTTTTCCATGTAGCAGAAAAATTTAGATATATCCTACTGTCACATAAAATAGAACATTTTTAAGTATTGTAAATAGTGCAGATCAATGAATACACGGGATGCATACAATTTTGTAGCTTGACATTGTTTATCATCTAAATGCAGATGACTGATTGAATGATATGTTGTGTTTTGGTGCAGTATGTAGGAACAGAGTATGTGCTATCATGTCTTGGTTTCTTCAAACACTACTCTGCCAGAGATTTGCCATCCTCTAGTAGATGCAAAAGAAGTACAAATCTCAATATTTCTCAGTGTGTGTCCCTAGGTGCCTCTTTTGACAGACTGAAAGATGTATCATATAGTAAGTTCCTTGGGAAAGTACAAATGGTGTTGCTGAAAACTTTTGCAATGTCAGTGCAACGTTAGACTGCAATAAGAGAGAAAAGTATTATGTTGTAACTTGTCAGTTCCAGTCTTTCTTTCCTAAATGAATGATTTTGTATTTGTGTTGTATTGCATAGTTTTCTGGCTGCTGAATATTAATTGATGATTAATACTGCTGAATGTAATGTCATGAGATTATGATATACTATGATCACTGAAACTTTTGTGCAAATTTCTACACAATTTTATACCTGTAACACTGTGGATAGTAGGTAGAATGTAACTCCATAAACCAAAAGATCATGTTTCATTTCAATTTATCTTTGAATCCTACAAACTCCCTCCTTATCATGAGAGTTTCCTTTCATCATTGTGGTTCCTGTGTATGGTTTTCTTTCTTACATTGTATTTATATTTTATTTCCTGCATAAGTGGCATATCTTGATACTATTGACTGTTACGGTTGGCTTAAGTAGTGTTAAAGAGGACTGATGTACGAGGGGATGTTAGTGTCTATTTCTGTCATAGGTCTTAATCTGAGATAGGGATTGCCAATCCCACTCACCTTCTGGTCACTTCCTTCCTCCCTTTGTGAGTTAGCTTCCATTTTCCTCAGCAGAAACAAACAAATGCAGCACAGGCAAGGCCAGTCACTCCCATCCTTCATGGCTTTGTGAATTAGTAAAAGTAAAATATAACTCCATAAATCAAATAATTATAATAAGCAGCACAAGCTGGTAAGCTTCTTTTCTCCAGCAAAAATTTATTAATAATAATAATAAAGCACAGGCCAACCTCCAGGTGTATTGTTGTTCAGAATGCAGTATTTCAGAAAAAGGTAACAAAGAAGGAAAGAAAGAAAAGGAAATGAAAGAAAAAATGAGGAAAAAAAGAACAAAAATATATTTAATATAATATTTAAGAGGGAGGGGGGGGGGGGCGAGAACCTGGGGACCCTCCGCGCGCTAAATGATTTAAATCGCCCGCCCGGTAATTTTAGTTCAGCCCTGTGCTCACTAGAGGCGCTATTGTGCAATTCCTGGCGATCTTTGCGCAGCCGTTGCGTACAGAAGTGAAAAATAACGTTGAGAATCATCTCTTAGACTCTTACTCATTCTCTTTGTTGCATTGGGAGAAACGTCACGTCCCAGTCCTTGGCGGTCCTTGGTTTGGTTTTGCAGTCTAACTCGGCAAGTCTCTTTGCCAAGTGTTAGCAGTCTGTTTCAAGCGTGTTTGTAACAAGAAGATAACAGGTAAGGCTATACATGTTCTTCAGTTAACAATGTTTTAAGTCTTCAGATAATTGATTGAATATAATCTAAAGTAAGTTGTGGAAGGCTGTAAACTTTCGCTCCACGTTAATTTTAGATTTGCAATTGAACTGTGATTAGATTGAAACCTGGAATAGGCCTAGGTTTCTGTCAAATTGGTCCAATTGGAAATATTCCCCTAGCTGTGAAGTATATAGTGCTATTGTTGTCTGTACATAAATTATATCTGGTGTGGAAAAGTACTACGCGTATCTGCGTTCGGTAATTGTATTCATTTTACTCTTTTCTTTCCCCATTCAAACTTGTAGAACCATGCGTTCCCTTCTGGAAAAATTGCGAAGAGGTACGTTGCAGTATAAGTTAAATGTTTAAATAACGCACTTCAGTTAGGCCTACTTTACATTCTCGTAAATTTCTTTATAGATTTTGATTCGCTGCTCTGTATTAAGATAGTGTAGGTACTTCATAATCACTCCTTCACGAATGGTTGTTGAAACCATTTGAAGTCATAACAGCCGATCAATTATCAATGTTGTCGGACCTAACCTAACCTGTCACTATCAGTGGTTTTCGTTGCATCACAACCTAACCTGTCACTCAGTGGTTTTTCGCTAGATCACAACCTAACCTGTTACTATCATTGGTTTTCGATTAATTACAATTGTTTTCGTAAGGGATGCTAGAGGCCTGTTGGTCGCTTCGCGGTCCTAACCTGGGGGTTTGCTTCTCCAGACCAATGGTTTTGCCACTAGCCAGACCTAACCAAACCAGACCAATGCTTTTCGTACTTGCCGGACGTTCATTATCGTCAAGTTTTGGCCATGTCACGTCAGCCTCATCATACCGGACCGTTAATGTATTTTTTACGAACCAGCTAGTGAAGTCTTAACCCAATCTAGTGCCTGTGAATTGTTACGTCGTCTGAAACGGCCAAATATATCAGACCATAATTCATACATTTTAGCTGTCGCTACACGTCTCTTCGAATTATCCGCCACGGTTGCAAACCTCAACATTCTAAATGTCATACATGACGTCATATACTCACGAACAGCAACCCCGGAGCCCGTGCTCAACTTGGATGTCTGAATTACGACGTAATGCAATATTTTTACATGAGCTGGTCATAAAGCAACATACAAAATTTTCACATCTTGAAGCCATTTCTGATTAGACTGCATCAGGACCGTAATACTGGAAATGAATACAAATTTGGAATGCTTTTCCATATTTTTTTACAATGTAAAATATGCGTACAGTAAGTTGTAATTATATGTATTCTGCATTCATTCCTAATATTTTAGTATATAAATTTTAAACTGGCTTCGAACTTAGCATCAAATAAGACTTTAACTACCATTGTTGTCAATACTGTACATACGACGGCCTTGTTTTGAGTGAAAATTCACCACTGTGTTCACTAGTGTAACATTTTTTAATCGATTTGATATTTTGTAAATGTTTTTTAATGTATTCACTCATGCTACATATTTTTATAATTTCCAACCAGACATCTGGTAGAATTTTGAGGTATTTGATATGACTGATGATGCCCCACAGAAGGGGCGAAACATGTCTCAACTATTTTTAACGAGGTTTAACTAATACGTACCGGGCGAGTTGGCCGTGCGCGTAGAGGCGCGCGGCTGTGAGCTTGCATCCGGGAGATAGTAGGTTCGAATCCCACTATCGGCAGCCCTGAAAATGGTTTTCCGTGGTTTCCCATTTTCACACCAGGCAAATGCTGGGGCTGTACCTTAATTAAGGCCACGGCCGCTTCCTTCCAACTCCCAGGCCTTTCCTATCCCATCGTCGACATAAGACCTATCTGTGTCGGTGCGACGTAAAGCCCCTAGCAAAAAAAAAAATAACTAATACGTTACAGTCTTGTACTGTATTGAATAGGTTGAGTTAAAATAAATTTCTTATATTATTATAAATTAAGATTTTTTCAATACGGAGAAAATTATTTTCATTACTTGTAATAAAAACTTAAACTTGTCGCAAGCTCTGTGACACTCGGGTTGTTCCTCCGCCCAGAACACACCTTCCCACTTCCCTTCAACACTCCCTGCTCAACGTAGCAACTACCGGTACTTGTTCTGAATTCAGATACTTACCTCAGCAGAAGGGAGTCCTTTTCTGCGCATTAGGGCCAATAACAAGGAAGTAACACAATTTAGTTTATTCTTGCTGAAGATGTTCCTTACGGGAAGAAACATACTAGATTTAATAAAGGATGTATGTAGTGAATAGGTGGACGACTTAAATATAGGCTAATTAAGTTATTTTTAAATACTCGCTACTTGACTTTATAGTCAATACGAGTTTTTATCTAAAATGAAGCTGGTAGAGCTTGACACAATTAAGATGAAACCAGGCCTCATCCGAAAAGAACACAAGCTGTGGGACAAATGATCTTTCAGTGATGTAAAATACCTCTCATATCTCTCTTATGGCTTAATCAGCAGGTTTTTAACAATGTTAAAACTGTTCGTGTGTGCATGCTTTTTATTGAGTACTGAACCAGTAGTTTCAAATGTATTTATAATTAAAATTACATGAATCTGAGCTCATGAAGGTGATGCTTTGTCAGTAAATTGCTGAACAAATGAGTCACATATGCGTTGATCGGACTCTTACTGACAGTAACTTTTACATATGGAAATAACTGTCTCATGTTAACAGCTGAAATTCAAAGTGGTGACTGCTAGGTCGAACACGTGCACGCTCCTTGCAATGTCAAGAACTATGCGTGCTCCTCCTGTACTGCTGCTTAAGTCTGGGAGATTAAAAACTCCACTGGACGGTCTGAGTTTGAGACCCTATATACTTGTCTGAGGATTATGGTTTCATAGCCTTGCTTTGGAACAACTTTCTCCATACTTTGTTACAAGTTAGATCATTTTCTTTTGGGAGGAGAGTTTATTACTGCACATCATGTATTGATTCAGCTGTATAGGTATGACTGACTGACTGGTTGTTTCTTGTATTTTCTAGGTACGCTGGACATTAAATGTGGAATGTTCTGCTCTGCATTCCTGGCAGATCAAGCAACTCAGAGAAGACTTGAAGAGGCCCTGGTGTTGACAAACTGTCCATCGATACTCGACAAGCTCAATCACCGTAGTCTTAAGTTTTTGGTGCTGTTTACCCTGTTACTTGCAACAAGTTATGATGGGAAATGATTTCCTCTGTGCAGAAACAGGTCTGTGTTGCTCCATTTTGAAGCTCTTTAGTTTTAATACCTTGGATAGATTGTTCCAGTTCGTTATACAGTACATGAAGAAACCATTTCTTGTTTTAATGACAGAATGGCAGTGGGGTGTGTGAGCATCTGTTAAGTGGAGATTTAATTTACTAATGGCCATATAAATATTCTTTCTATTAACATACTACAGTATCCTTTTCTTTTTACCTTCGGTCGCAACACCACTCAGAGCACGGCATGGCTGGCGCAATGACCCTTGATAGCTAGCCAGTATATTGGAACAAGGCCAGAATTCGCCGGCACAGCTATGACGACGTACTTACGGGACCCCCTGGGTAGTAGGGGCTTTCGGGTGGGGACAATTCAAAAGTTTATTGATGAATTTTCCCGTTTCACGGTCAGTTTCTTCACACTCGTTCTTTTCCCATCTTACTTCACCGGTATCCACATATCACACATTATACTTATTCTATCACTTGCATATTTCCATATTATACTAATTTCACTTACCTCTTAAAAATTCCTGGGGGCAGACTGTCTAGAACCAACGATCTTCGACTCCATAGTCCATCGCCTTCTCCACTCGGCTAACGAGTTACTTGACATTCAAACGTATTAAGGAGATATTTATACGTACATACGTATACATGCACGTAGTACACAAGAAGTGAAACGGATGGCATCGCAAAGAATTTCATATTTACACCAAAAGATGGCACTCTCGTCTCCCCCTCACTCTCCCCCCGACCCTCAACTGTTGCCAACTTAAATTTCAAAGAGAAACGAAAATACATCAAACTCAAGTCATGAGTTTCATTACCACCACACGTTACTTGTATAAAAGGGGACCATGTATCCACGTTCCTTCCAGTCATTCGGCACAGTATAGGCATACAAAGTGGACGTTCAGTACCAATAATATGTCGGGAATCGCCGTAGTAGTCAGCAAATATCAAGATAAACTGCGGAAATCCACATTCATTCCGCGTTCCTCTTACTCGAAATTCGTACTCGGAAAGCCGGGAGTACCGAATAGGAGATTTCTCCAACAGCTTGTATCGAACAAGGAAATGGTCATGGCATTCCTACGGAAAAACCAGACTGATTAGACACCGTCAAAGTGCCTCAAGTGTCGCTCCAACATGACCTTGGAGGACACAAAACAAACAGGCGACGGCGTACGATGGGCCTCTAATAAAGGACCAAGGGAATCGAGGTGCAAAACCACCAGAACCATACGTCAGAAGTCTTGGTTTTCCAAAAGCAACCTCACAATTCCCGAAATCATACAACTGACATATGAAATAGCTCACAATACACACTCAGCCGATATAATCCATGAATACGGCTTCTCCAAAACTACAATCACCGACTGGACAAACTTCTACTGAGAAGTACTCATTAACTATATAGAAACATCAGAATCCATCGGCGGCCCGAATACAATTGTCGAGGTCGACGAGAGCAAATTCGGCCAAAGAAAATATTATAGGGGGCACTTCGTGGAAGGCCAGTGGGTTTTCGGTGGTGTAGAGAGGGGTTCAGGCAAATGTTTCTTCACCACCGTCGAAGACAAAGGCCCAATCCCTCATATCCACAATAAAGCAGTGGATAAAGCCCGGGACCACCATCATCATCATCATCAGACTGCTGGAAATCCTACAGCACTCTCAAAAAACATGGGTATGAGCACCTCAGTTAATCATTCAGTCGAATTCGTGGACAAAATAACTGGTGCGCACACAAATACAACTGAATCCACATGGCGCCATGTCAAAGCATCCGTCCCGGAATATAACCGCAGGAAAGGCCTCTACACCGGCTACCTCGCGACGTACATGTTTAATAAACAATGCAAAGTAGCAGGCAAAGATAAATTTAATAAATTTTTGGAAATCGTCCGCGAGATTGACTGGTAAGCAAATACAGTGGTAAGTCTGAACAGGCTCGCCAACATTCACCACTGCCGTCAATATATCT
Organism: Anabrus simplex; assembly: GCF_040414725.1. Taxonomy (NCBI): domain Eukaryota; kingdom Metazoa; phylum Arthropoda; class Insecta; order Orthoptera; family Tettigoniidae; genus Anabrus; species Anabrus simplex. Next base: position 204,834,650 of record NC_090279.1, on the reverse strand, counting down.
TCCATGATCCTGTTCTCTCAATGCACATGTGTGCAACACGAAAGACAGTTCTCGCCGTTCCTCCCTTCGTAACAGACATGATACCGTCGCCGTAGTGTCGAGTGATGTTTTAACAGCAAGTACAACTACACGAAAACATTCCACTCGTGCGTCCAGCTCTCTGATAGTGGTCATTGTTTTAAGAGGAAGTACAACTAGAAACAAACACTCCTGTCCACTGTCCAGCTGTGTGATAGTGGTGATTATTGTTTCAAGAGGAAGTACAACTAGAAACACACTCCTGTCGTCTGTCCAGCTCTGTGATGGTGGTGATTGTTTTAAGAGGAAGTACAACTACCAAGAAAGAACTCAACATTCTACCCAGTCCTGGCTCATCGTACCGATTATTGTTTCAACAGGAAGTAAAAGTACCGAAAACAATTCAATCTCCTGTTCGCTACTCCACCCGTATTTGCACTTCAGAGAGTACTACTACGGCAGCACAACAATATCTTGTGCCACTCCTGTCGCAACAGTTCCTACACTTATGGTGAGTACTCATAAATTCATATCCTCTCTAAGTGATTTCCATATACTCCCAATGTATAGTGTTGTTTTCCAATTAGTGACATACTGACCAGAAGTGTACTTTCAACAACAGTCACTCAATTAGCAATGCTGTCGCACCTAACCTAACCTGTCACTATCACTGGTTTTCGGTGGATCACCCCGCTCGTTTAGTGATGCTGTCGCACCTAACCTAACCTGTCACTATCAGTGGTTTTCGGTGGATCACCCCGCTCATTTAGTAATGCTGTCGCACCTAACCAAACCTAACCTGTCACTACCAGTGCTTTTCGGGGGATCACAACCTAACCTGTCACTACCAGTGGTTTTTCGATGGATCACAATTGCTTTCGTAAGGGATGCTAGAGGCCTGTTGGCCGCTTCGTAGCCCTAATCTGGGGGCTTGACCATTGATTCATATATTTAGCGGCCGCTACAGGTCCCTTCGAATTATCCGCCATGTTTGCAAACATCAACTCGCCAAACACGTCATATAGACGCACAAACAGCGGCCGCGGAGCCCGTGCTCGCCCGTGCCGGCGGATCCTGGACTTATACCAGTATATTTGATAAATAAAGGATTCCACCTAATAGATACTAATTTACTAATGTTTACTAACAATGAACACAAGGAAGTTAATGAACAATTATGAAAATATTCATTTATTGGCACAAACTCCTCAACAGACACAAATTTAAATGGCAACCTAGAGCACAAAAGTCCCCTGTATTATAATATCCTAATTTTGCTCAAGATATTAGGAAGGAAATATGACTTCATAACTAACATAAACAAGCTAGAATGCTCCAATTCTCAGCTAGAATCTCCCTCCCCCACAAGAAACAGCAAACAACGAAGGAGCTGAGGACACACCTTCCCCCACTTCCCCTCCATACTGCAATGAACAAGTTTTCACACACACACACCAGTAGTATGTGAATGTAAAAGGGCAGATTATCATGTGTAGTTAGATCTTAAGCGTACTCAGCCTGTACCACTTCCCACAGACGACTCTCCACCACCTACTGTACTAACAGCTGCTCTCCATCTAGTATTGTATCTGTGACTGCGGGACCTACACGTGCGTCATGATGTGGAGGGGAAGCGGAGGGAATAGAATGGGGTAGCTGGTGAGTGTTCAGTCTGTCGAGGAGGGGAATTAATATAGAAATAGTCTAGAGATTATTGTTTTGGTGGAAAGGTGGATTTTTATTTTATAAGTTTTGTCTCCATAGACCGATCAGCAGTGTGTGTAGTAGCATTATCTTGCATGAAGTAACAATTACTCCTTTCTTCTTCAGTCAGTTCTTGAAGGAATGGCCTGAGAATGAGGTCTATATATATCAGTCGGCATCTGTTTGTTGGTAGGCCCTATAATTCTGCGAGCACTTACTGCGCACCAAACTCCTATCTTTACATCGTGAAGTGGACGAACGTGCAGCTGGTGGAGATTTTCTGCCCTCTACTAATGACTGTTTTCACTGTTTATATAGCCACTTAAGTGGAGTCATGCCTCATCACAGCAGAATGAATTTTTATGTAGTAAAAAATAAAAATATTTATAAAAATGGAAAAATATGTATAAAATTAAGCAAATTTGAAGGGTGGCAGCTGAAAACGATTGACAACATTTTATTATCTAGAATTTCAATATTAAGTTTACAAGTCGATTATCTTTCTTTAAATTATTGAGAACATTTATAATTAAACACATTACTTAGAGCAAGTCATTTTATTACCCAATGTATAGAAAGTATATGTACAGTGAAGTGAAAAACGCAATTTTTATAAGGACAAATACAGGACATTGATCTTTCTTGCCAGTTAGGCACCGTCATTACGGGAGGATCGTCTGGTACCGCAATGTCACTTTCATCTTAGTTTGGAATATTTTTGGAATTAACACTTCATAGAACACCTGAGCATTGGGATTGACCTTTGCCTTTGCAGATTTTATAGGCAATGGTCCATTTTAAAACCTTCGCACTTCTGTGGGGCTGCAGTCTTACTTTTTTGTTTTTAGAACCACAACAGCTTTATTGTAACTTCCAAAATAAGTCCCTTTATGTAAAATAAAAATCTCCTGATGTTTGTCAGTTTTCACTATTCTGTTTGGTCTTCCATGCATAGGACATTTTGGTTTATACAACTGTGACAAAAGCTCTGTCCAGCTATGAATGTTGACTTCAATACCACAGGTTACTACTTTCAAAGGCGAAGGTTTTGTTCTGCTGCTTCTAAGCACATCTCTCCAGTCATCTGGTGTCTCAGTGTAAGATTACAATAATGTATATAGAATGTCAAATGATGTACACTGTATTTTCTTTTGATGCCTTCTCCATTCAACGAAGGTTGGCAGTCATCCTAGCGATTGTAGATTCGTTGCTTGCTGCTTGAAGTAGTGTGCATGTTGTTGGTACCAGTCTCGCATGTTATGCGACCAAAACATCCTGCCATGATTGTGTGTGCCATCTATTTTCCCTTGCAGAACAGGTTGCAACATGCATGATGTGTCCAACTTCTGCTTCTTAATTGTCAGCGAACTTGTCTGTGTTCCCATATAACTTACTTCAAAACTGAAGCATCTGTAACCCTTTCCATCCATGAGATATGAAGCATTTGTTGATAGGTTCACATTTCAAATGTCTGATTATTTGTACAAGTTTGAAGTGAGTGTCCATCCATATCATAGAAAAGTGTTGAAATCGCATTGCATCATATATGAAGCCTGAGCCCATTGCTGAGGTGTTCATTAGTCAATAACTTCTTCAATCTGTTGAAAGTGTTCAGAGCTTGTTTGATTCTACACTCCTTTTGGAACAAAAACTATTATTTGAAATATTGATCACACATGTAGGACTGTCTTCAGATCTTTATCATCCTCCATAAACAAATATCTGCGTATTGGAAAAACAACTTTTACACTATTGAAACAGTTCTTGTGACTGTACAGTAGAATTCCATTAGTCTGGCATCCAACAGTCCAGAACACCCGATGGTCCGGCACCATTCCAGGATTTTTTAAATGCTATTATCTCTTAATAATCTTCCGTGAACAATTTGATGCATTATTTGTCGAAACCAATTGAAGTGTATTTTTTTATTTCAAAGTTAATAGTGCAAATGTATCTCTACAGATCTCTGGAAATATTCAACTTTAGAAGGTTGTGTGCTATACTGAGTACTGGAAAGCCAACCATATGATAAAAGAACAGATTTCAAAAATTGAATGTATGGGCCACATTCAAAAATGGATGGGAACATGCCTTCAAAAATTGAAGTGGACAGAAGGAAAAGAGAAGTTGTAGATGGAAAGTCTCTAAATGATAAAGGAAGACTTACAGATAAAAACATTGAACTCTGGCATTATTATGGAGTGATAACAAGAAAAAACACTTGAAAAGAGCAGTTGTGTTATTAAACTAATGGTTCTGCTGATCAACATTGTACTGCAAAACGCCGTGTTACAGCTGTTTTCGCTGTACGCCTTAACCTATATCATAGTAAGAGGTACCACCTGATAGTCCGGCATTTTCGGTAATCCGGCACTGGGCGGGTCCCAAACGTGCCAGACTATCAGACTTCTACTGTACTTTGCTTGATGTACGTAGGTTATGTTCTGTGTGAATTGAACAGCTGTAATGGTGATGTGGAGAGGTTAAGCATATGGACCCTGATCAGTTGTTGCTCGTCAGCACATGGACCTTGATCACTATTACCAGTGTCCTAATATCTTTTCCCTTCAATAACTCTGTGACTATGAACTTTGTGCCGAACAGAATCATACAATTATATACTGTATGTATTGTCTGAATTAAGCTACAAGATGGCACTACACTCATTTTTGACCAAAACTGGACTATGATAGTTTTTAGCTGTTGCCCCTCATTTTGTTTCAATATTGCAAATTTGTCAACACAAGTTACACATCACTACGAAATCAAGTTGTGGCAGATTAAGAGCTCACTATTGCATTGACATATGAAGACTGTTTTCCATCACAAACTGATGTTGGTTGTCTTGCAACAATGCACGATACTGGGAAAAGGACCTTTCAAGTCTTTCATATTTCATCAAAAGGAATGTCACTGGCACTCAGTATTTCACTTTCACCACTGTGCCCTTCAAAAACTTCAGTCATCTTGCCCATAGTAGACATCAACACCACAGTAGTGTTAGTTAAACCAGCATGGGCTGCACACTACTTTTCTGTTTTGCCACCTTTAGCGCAGTCACTTGCATGCTCCCCATTTAATTAATGGACAGGATACACTTTTTGTCAAATTATATAACAGTTTGTCTGGGAAAAATAAACTCTGACAATTTGGAGAATGGGTGCAAATATTTATTAGGCTTAATAATAAAGTTTAATGTAGTAATAAACTGTATTAAGGAAAACTATGCATGTATTTTTAAAAAAACATTTGGACAACAATGAATTATCACTCCCTCAGTTTCAGGATTGGAGTAAGTTATTCTAGTAGGTCTTCTGCGCCTTATACTGGGGACCTTGGGTGGTTGATGGCAGAGGTTTTTCACTGGGTAATGGATGTGGCACATCCCTGTACAGCAGTCGGTATTTGAGTGAAAATTCTGTTGATGGATCCCATGACATGTCACTTGACTTATAGTTGGGCCCACGAGAGTTGGAATTTGACGTTTAGTGCCACCGGCAAGAAAAAGTTGACTAACTCTGGTTAAATGGTCTGTTGTTATGCCACATTTAAGGAAGCTATTGCCACGTGCGTTGGCTTGCTCTGTTGCTTTTGTGATATTATTCGGAGTGGTGCTGTGTTAGTTGTTGCTGGTTTATGTAATTACAGTAAAATGAAATGTCGTATGGCTTTTCGTGCCAGGAGTGTCCCGAGGACATATTCGACTCACCAGGTTCAGGTCTTTTGATTTGACACCTGTAGGCGACCTGCGCGTGGTGATGAGGATGAAAGGAAGACTACACATACACCCAGCCCCCATGTCAGCAAATTTAACCAATTATGGTTAAAATTCCAGACCCTGCCGGGAATCGAACCCAGGACCCCTGTAACCAAAGCCCAGCATGCTAACCATTCAGCCATGGAGCCGGACGTGTAATTACAGTGAAACCTCGTTAATCTTTCTGCAGGGGACAACGAAAAGGAACGTTTTAAGCGAGAAAACGTACTACTGAATATACAAATAAAAACTAGCCAACAGGGATGTGGAAACACTAGATACGATTTTTCCAACATTAGAGGATTTTACGTCGTGTATCCATGGGTACAGTGAAACTCTATAAGACGAGAGTATTAAGAGGTGAAAAAACATGGACAAATGAGAACTTATTCTGCTGGGGCTTTAACATAATAGTGCACTGAAAAGTGTTAAAACATCAAACAAATATGAAAACACTAGTGCCAGTGTCTTGGAAAGGTGAAGCATTTCAACTGATGAGCCCACTACTACACTAGTGCAAAACACTGGTAATTTCATGATTGAAAAAGTGTGAAGACTTACATGTGTTTTTAAAAAAATACATGTTTTCTCTTAATTAATTTTTAAGAGATTAAATACCAATTTTCATGTCTGTAACAAGTTGTTTGAGACATGCTGTAGATAGTCTTTTAAAAATTCACCCAGTTTGTCATTCCTGTTCACCCCCTGTTTTGGATTTTCCAAAAACAAAAAAATGTTTATTTTTTAAGGAGATTCCAAATGCCAATTTTTATGTCTAAAGACTTTTAAGTTTTTGAGATATACTCATTTAAACAATTCACCCTCTTAGTGATGGAACATCTAAAAATCCTCCCTTAGTGGGCACCTACACGTTTCTTTATGGCCAGTAGTTTTGGCTTGGTAATGATGAATTGGTCAGTCAGGTCATGTTATTTTGTGTATATAAATTTGAATTGTACCCATAAAAAAATGGAAGTATTATTGCAGATCACACTCTTTCTAAAACAAATGTCAGAGAAACCCTTTCATTTTGAACCAGTCGGTTATTACACATTTTTCTGGTCAGACAGTGAATTGGAGGTTATACATGTGTGACTCCAACAGAATGACTTTGGATGCTGTTTTTAATTCAACTAAACTTTGACCGACCAAGGTAGTCTAAACTGGAAGGTGCGAGTTTCATCATTCCACAAGCTCTGCGCGCTTAACATGAAGATGCCAATTGACTTGCCGACAAACTTTAATTTACCTATGCATTGTTTTTGCATTTTTATTTGGCTGATGACCCAGACTGGGGTTGAAACCGCTTCCGCTTATAATAAGAATGTAACACTACATTTCTTATTTACCTGTATTGAATAGGTTGAACTAAGTTATTTGTTATTTCAATTTAATTGTAAACTTGAATTTCATAATCTATGATCTTCATATCCGTATTGATCAACTACACAATTAGAAATAGGAAAGGACTTCATATCAATACTTACTTATTGCACTTATGCTACAGTACTGGTTTTGACCCCCTACATAGGGTCTTCATCTGAACAATACATTCACATATAGATCATGAAGCTATGATTAAGATTACATTGTCTAGAGAATGCCATATCATAAAATATTTGGTCATGTCCAAATGGGGCATATCAAAACGGGAACTAGCATGTGTCACTGTGTGACAATGCAATTGTATGTCTATGATGATATGCTTTTGGTCTTAAAATTAGTTTATAAAACACTATCTTCACTTAAAACTAATAAGTATATAAGATTAAAAAACAATATATGTAGGAACACTTCATGCACGTGAATCCTCGTGTCTTGCGTGTTATTCAGTTCATCGGTTGGTTTCTGTGTTCAAGTCTTATGTTAATAGTTGTACACTTGGTTGATGTTTTTGGAGCTTGAGTGATATGATTTGCTTGTAAAATTATCACATATGTATAAAAGATTTTGTCTTCCAGTATATACATAGAATAAAACACTTTCTAAATTAAAAAAAAAGAGATTGCCAGGCATATGGATACAATTAGGATAGATTATGTATATTCAGCTCTGCTGTATGTTGAATCTTGTTGTTTTATGTTAAAATTGAATCATGTTGTTCTGTGACATCTGTAAAATTTGAATGGCATTGGATTCAAACTGGTGGCTCCTTTCCCATCTGTAGCTGTGCAGTGATATAATTATCTGTGGAAGATAAGATTGAGCTGTGAGTGATATTGTGTTGGAGGAATGTCTAAGAATTGTGTGTGCTAATTTGAATATGTACTTACGGTTATTGGTGTGGGCAAGTTGGTTGTGTACTGCTTCGTGTTTGTCTTGGGCTCATACTAGCTGCTGTGAGGGGTAGGGAGAGTTGCTGTTGTGGGGGGTAGGGCTGGAGCTAGGTGTGTCGTTTGATGTTTCTCTGTTCTGTGTCATGGTTTATTATCTTGAGGTAACGGTTTTTTAGGGTGGGGATGACTATATTGAAGATGTTAGTTTTTTCCGTAATTTCATTTATGTTGAAATTTGGATTGGTATACTGATCTAAAGAAATGTAAAATTCTTCTGTTATGTTGAGCAGGGGTTTATGTTCAGGATTTGCATGTCTTTCTTGATGTTCGTGAAGATAAGATAGTCTTCGATATGTTGGCCTATTGAGGAAAAACGATTGTTTTACAGCATTTGTGTGTTCATTATATTGGGTTAGAAAGGTGCATCCAACGTAGCTTGTCTCCCAGTTATTGCATTTAATACGGTATACCCCTGAGTGGTTGTATTTATTGTTGCTGTTGATTGTCCTGACGTGTATGATATTGGTACTGTTGTGTGTAGTTTTAAATGCAAGTTATTTGTTTTGTTTTTTTAATGTTAGTTATGGGATATATGTGTACAATTGGGACAACACATGAACCTTCCAGAACATCACAACCACCATCACTGAAATAGAAAACGCCATACAGAAAATCCCGCATGAGCTACGAGATTGTCAGATATAATATTGTAAAAAAGGCTCCCACAATATATCGACAAAATTCACATTAACTCCCAAAACAATAACTTTGCCAATAAGACGCACATAAACTCGGAGAAAATAAAACGGAATAATCTACTCATAATGAAAGCCGACAAAGGCAACACCACTGTTATCAACAAAGACCAATACATATCGAAAACTAAACAATGTTTTCAAGACAACACTTTCCTCATCAAATGTAAAGATCCAACTAATAACATACAAAGAAACTTCAAAGTTTTATTATAAAACACACACTTTAACTGAAGTAGAATCCTCAAAACTTTAATGAATGAAAATACCAACTGCTAAAGCTTATCCCAAAATACATAAAGAAAACATACCAATGAGACCTATTATCAACTACAGAGCTAGCCCAACCTATAAACTCCTGCAATTTATCCAAAAATTCCTTAAAAAGCCCTATGTATTCAGCCAATGAAACAAATGCCAAATTCAATAGGTTTCTGTAATATAACGAAAGGATTAAAGACTGAACACCACCACATTCTTGCATCATTCAACGTAATAAACATGTACCCCAACATTCCCACAAAACAAACCATAGAAATCATTGAATCCAATCTAACAAGTCACAGCATTCTAAGCACTTTAGAAATAAGAGTTCATTAAATTACTTGATTTTGCCATTAGTGACAACTACTTTAAATTGTGTCTTTAAGGCTTACCGATGGGATCTCCCACCTCTGGTATACTTGCTGAAATTTACATAGATCATTTAGAGCACACTCAATTAGTAAAATAGACAATATATTTTTTGGTGTAGATTTGTTGACATATTCATCATTGATAATAGGTCCATAAATGAAACCAATATATTAGACAAACCCAACACAATAGACCCCAACATAAAATTTACCACAGAAACTGAAAACAATTGCACTCTGAACTACTTGGACATGATAACCAGACATGAAGGCCACCTTTCTTACAAAATATTTAGAAAAGCCATGCACACCTCAAACACAAAGATTCTGTTCACCCCAACACACACAAAAGAGCAGCTTACTACAGCATGATACACAGAGCATTTAATGTACTGTTAACAAAAGATTTCAATAAAGAATTACAACTAATTCATGGCATAGCTAAAAACAATGGATACAAGAAAGAAATGGTTAACAAAATTATTCACAAAATAAAATCCCAACCCAAAACCAAATTAACAAAAATAGACAAACCCAAGAAATATTATGCACTATGCACTATTCAACCTTTAATAATGTACACATATATCCCACAACTAACGTTTAAAAAAAACATAACTTAAGAATAGCATTTAAAACTACACACAACAGTACCAATATCATACACGTCAGGACAATCAACAGCAGCAATAAATACAACCACTCAGGGGTATACCGTATTAAATGCAATAACTGGGAGACAAGCTACGTCGGATGCACCGGTAGGAACTTTCTAACCTGATATAAAACACACAAATGCTGTAAACACAATCATTTTCCTCAACAGGCCAACATATCGAAGACTATAAACACAGTTTCACGAACATTGAGAACGACATGCGAATCCCAAACATAAACCCCTGCTCAAAATAACAGAAGAATTTTACATTTCTTTAGATCGTTATACCAATCTAAATTTCAACATAAATTAAATTACAGAAAAAAACTAACATCTTCAATAGTCATTCCCACCCTAAAAAATGGTTACCTCAATATAATCAGACAAAACATGACATGCAACAGAGAAACATCAAACATGAAGCTGTTTTTGTGGTAATCAAAAATAAATGTGAAAGAAAGAAAGATATTAAAATTAGGACTGTTAGGCAGTACCATATGGCTGATAAAACAGGCATGGGGGAGTTTTTAATAAATAACTATGATCGGTGGAAAACGGTAAATAAAAATGTAAACAGACTCTGGGATGGGTTTAAAGCAATTGTTGAGGAATGTGAAAATAAGTTTGTACCTTTAAAGGTGGTAGGGAATGGTAAAGATCCACTATATTATAACAGGGAAGTAAAGAGACTAAGAAGGTGCAGGTTGGAAAGAAATGGTTAGAAATGGCTGTGAAAGTAAGAAGAAATTGAAGGAACATACTAGGAAATTGTAGCTAGCAAAGAAGTCGGCTAAGGATAATATGATGGCAAGCATAATCGGTGGCCACTCCAATTTTAGTGAAAAATGGAAGAGTATGTATAGGTACTTTAAGGCAGAAACAGGTTCCAAAAAGGACATTCCAGGAATCATTAATGAACAAGGGGAGTGTGTATGTGAGGATCTTCAAAAGGCAGAAGTATTCAGTCAGCAGTATGTAAAGATTGTTGGTTACAAGGAAAATGTCCAGATAGAGGAGGCACAATGCTAAAGTATTAAAATTTACCTATGACAGCAATGACATTTACAGTAAGATACAAAAGTTGAAAACTAGAAAAGCAGCTGGAATTGATAGTATTTCTGGAGATATACTAAAGACAATGGGTTGGGATCTAGTACCATATCTGAAGTACTTGTTTGCATGAAGGAACTTCACCAAATGTATGGAGAGTTGCTATAGTAGCCCCTGTATATAAAGAAAAGGGTGATAGACATAAAGCTGAAAATTACAGGCCAGTCAGTTTGACATGCATTGCATGTAAGCTTTGGGAAAGCATTCTTTCTGATTATATAAGACATGTTTGCAAAATTAATAACTGGTTTGACAGAAGGCAGTTTGGGTTTAGGAAAGGTTATTCTACTGAAGCCCAACTTGTAGGATTCCAGCAAGATATAGCAGATATCCTGGATTCAGGAAGTCAATTGGACTGTATTGCAATTGGACTTGACAAAAGAGTGACTGAATGGGTGGCTCTGTTTCTAGAAGATAGAACTCAGATAATTCGAGTAGGTGAAGCTTTATCTGTCCCTGTAAAAATTAAGAGGGGAATTCAAGGCAGTATTATTGGACTTTTGTTTTCTTATATATATATCAATGATATGTGTAAATAAGTGGAATCAGAGATAAGGCTTTTTGCAGATGTTATTCTATTCAGAGTAAGAAATAAGTTACAAGATTGTGAGCAACTGCAAAATGACCTTGATAATGTTGAGATGGACAGTAGGCAATGGTATGATCATAAATGGGGATATGTCAGGTTGTGAGTTTCACAAATAGGAAAAGTCCTCCCAGTTTTAATTACTGTGTTGATGGGATGAAAGTTCCCTTTGGGGATCATTGTAAATACCTATGTATTAATATAAGGAAAGATCTTCATGGGGTAATCACATAAATATGATTGTAAATAAAGGGTACAGATCTCTGCACATGGTTGAGAGTATTTAGGGGTTGTAGTAAGGAAGTAAAGGAGAGAGCATATTTGTCTCTGGTGAGACCCCAACCATGGGCGCCCGCAGGATCTTTTCCAGCAGGGGGCACATTAACAATTTTCTTGAATATAAGAACCAATATAACGTCAGCAACATTAGATTGTTTACAGAAACTTCCAGTTACAACATATACTAGATGGCTGTCAGTAATTTCAGCTTATGAAATAATCTGTTATGATATTAAACAATTGAACATTAACATCTTTAGAATTCCAGGGGGGGCAAGTGCCCCCCTTGCCCCCCCTTGCGGGCGCCCATGACCCCAACTAGAGTATGGTTCCAGTGTATGTGGCCCTTACCAGGATTAATTGATTCAGGAACAGGAAAAAATCCAAAGAAAAGCAGCTTGATTTGTTCTGGGCGATTTCCAACAAAACAGTAGCGTTACAAAAATGTTGCAAAGTTTGGGCTGGGAAGACTTGGGAGAAAGGAGACGAGCTGCTCGACTAAGTGGTATGTTCTGAGCTGTCAGTGGAGAGGTGGCGTGGGAGGACAATATGAAGATAAAGTTGGAATTCAAGAGGACAAATGGGGCAAATATTAGTTTATAGTAAGGGGAGTTAGGCATTGGAATAACTTACCAAGGGAGATGTTCAATAAATTTCCAATTTCTTTGCAATCATTTAAGAAAAGGCTAGGAAAACAACAGATAGGGAATCTGCCACCTGGGCGACTGCCCTAAATGCAGATCAGTAGTGATTGAGTGAAACACACCTAGCTCCACCCTTACCCCCACAACAGCAACTCTCCCTACCCCTCCTTCCCTTCCCCTCACAGCAGCTAGTATGAGCCAAAGATGAACAAGAAGCAGTACACAACCAACTCTCACATCAAATGCAACTCAAGCACACCAATAACAGTAAGTACATATTCAAATTAGCACACACAATTCTTAGACATTCCTCCAACACATCACTCACAGCTTAATCTTATTTTCCACAGATAATTATAACATCACTGCACAGCCACGGATGGGAAAGGAGCTACCACTTTGAATCCAATGCCACTCAAATTTTACAGATGTCACAGGACAACATGATTCAATTTTTTAACATAAAACAAGATTCAACATACAGCAGAGCTGAATATACATAATCTATCCTAATTGTATCCATATGCCTGGCATTCTCTTTTTTTTTAATTTAGAAAGTGTTTTATTCTATGTATATACTAGAAGACAAAATCTTTTATACATATGTGATAATTTTACAAGCAAATCATATCACTCAAGCTCCAAAAACATCAACCAAGTGTACAACTATGAACATAAGACTTGAACACAAAAATCGACCGATGAACTGAATAACACGCAAGACATGAACGTTCATGTGCATGAAGTGTTCCTACATATATTGTTTTTTAATCTTATATACTTATAAGTTAGTTTTAAGTGCAGATAGTGTTTTATAAACTAATTTTTAAGACCTAAAGCATATCATTATAGACATACAATTGCACTGTCACATATAGTGACATACATGTTAGTTCCTGTTTGGATCATATGGCATTCCCTAGACCAGGAATGGTGAACCTTTTCCAAGTAGTGTGCCATTTTAAGTCTGGTTTAATATTCTCATCTGTTGACTGTGCCACTTGTTTACCATTAAGGGATGTCTACAACCTAAAACGCCACCCCCCTCCCCCCCACCCCCCGTTGTGACTTCTTTTCTAAATTCCTGATTATGTTTCATAATAAGTTATTTATTTGTTCATTTATTTGTTATACATATATCTTGTAAATATGTTTGATTGCATGTTCTGTGGGGCTGTACCTCAATTATGGCCACGGCAGTTTCCTTCCCACTCCTATCCCATCGTCGCCACGAGACTTATCTGTGTCAGTGCAACGTAAAACAAATTGTAAAAAATATATTAGATATAATAATCAAAAGTACTAATATTGCGAATAGACTTCACTTCCTCCATTAGCTTCATTATCTTTCCATGTTGTAGTTTGTACACTTGACAATTTAACTATATAATTTCTCCCTCATCACATTTCCATAAGGAAATGTAAAACAAAAACAGCTATCCTTGTTTATAAGGTCATCATAACATACATGTGGGAGTTATCCAAATTAGCTTTCAACTGCTCTGAAACTTCTCCACTCATTATTCTATCCTTTAATTCTGTTAATTAATAGTTGTTTGGTAGGGAAGTTTTCAAATAATGTGTTGGATGTCAATAAGAAACTTTCTTTCAACAACTCTCCATCAGAAATTAGTTTCGCATGCATACTGTACTATGCAGTGAGACAGATAAATACAGCCGCACTGATACTATTCCCTGGCCGGAAAGATGATACAAAAGAACTAGTTTTTGTCTAATGTTCGATATTTTCTGAAAGGAACTCTCTCCTTTCTTCATTTGAAATGGAACAAACATTTGAATGATCAGTCTCGAAATTGTGCTTTACATTAAATGTAGGGGATACAATTGTTTTCGAACACAGGCAACACATCTTTTTATCAGTCCAAATTCCCTTGGTCAGAGTTCTTGAAAAATACGGTCACCACCTTTGTTAAGTTCCTGTTCTTTTCGGCACCGAAAACATGTTTGCGATGTCCGTATGCAAAACCTCCAGAAAGAGACTCGCTTGACTTTCGGACCTATCCGTGTAATGGTGTTGCCATTATTGCACATCCGAATGGAACTAGTATTTAGATTTTCGATATCTATTTCTTCCACGTGAAACACTAAGATATGCATTGTCTGAAGTACAAGACGTATAAATAAAATATTATGTTCATGTGGCGTGCCACCGAAATCGTGTTTGCGTGTCACCTAGTGACACGTGTGGCATAGGTTTGCCATCCCTGCCCTAGACAATGTAATCTTAATCATAGCTTCATGATCTATATGTGAATATATTGTTCAGCTGAAGATGACCCTATGTAGGAGGTTGAAACTGGTACTGTAGCATAAGTGCAATAAATAAGTATTGATAGGTGGATGTCCTTTCCTATTTCTAAACTTTAATTTTATCTTCATTAGTATGGAATTTCATGACTTTTTCTGTATCCATAATTAGGCTATCACAAGACAAATATGCATCATGCTGGTTAACTTAACATGATTACAGTATGTAGGCTATTGCGTGACAAATATTTGCTACCCTTCACTACATAACTAAACACAAAATACATTTCTAACTTCTAAATGGAATGCGAAATACAAGCACAAAGGGGCTCATTGAGTTATTCTGCAGTGGGACTGCTAAAGGCAAGCAAAACTGAGCATTTCTGAGGCTAATGGCTTGCTTCCCAAAGGTGCTTATCCTGTGGAGTTCAAGAATTCAAAGCATTTTCTAGTTACCATGCAACTGCAGTGAAGGCTCTTACTTGACTTGGAAATAGTGTTCCTTCCACAAGGGATGACAAATAACATTACTAATCGGTAATAGCAAAAATTCACGGGGCGAGTTGGCCATGCGGTTATGGGTGCACGGCTGTTAGCTTGCATGAGGGATATGGTGGGTTCGAATCCCACTGTCGGCAGCCCTGAAGGTGGTTTTCCGTGGTTTCCCATTTTCACACCAGGCAAATACTGGGGTTGTACCTCAAGGCCATGGCTGCTTCCTTCAAACTCCTAGGCTTTTCCTATCCCATTGTCGCCATAAGACCTATCTGTCGGTGCAACGTAAACCCACCAGCAAAAGAGAATTTGTGATGTGATAAGTGATTTTTATATTGATTTAATATGATGAGAATTTGGACTTAATGTTTATGATGTGCTAAGTGAGAATATGTATTGAGGGATTTTTTTTTTTTTTTTTTTAAGTTAGTGTCTAGTTGTACAGTTCTATTCTCTATTTAACATGTGCATTTGTTGATACTGTCACTATACTGATCATCTGATCAATGTAATTTATTGGCAATGACTTGTTCTATCTTAAATGCTGGAATGATTAACAATAGCTTAGGAATGGGTCACAGTTTATTGAATTACATTAGGCCTACATATATGATTAAGCATTCAGCCTGTATGAAAGGATGATATGCCTCAGATGGAGGTAACTGTGACAATGCAGTGTACTTCATTTTTATTGCTTTCACTGCTCAAATGTCCCCTGTCTCTTGTAGGCCCAACTATAAATGAACCTTGACAGATTTCTCATTGGTGTGATTGTTTATAATTCAGTATACATCCAAACAAAGTAATATTCCAGTTCAAGGAATTAATTTTTAAATATATTTTCTTTGTTTGCAGTTGCTGAGAGCTGTATTTTCCTGTACTGCATGGATGAGGTGAAGATTTGCTATGGCAGTAAGAAATTGTTCAGCAACCAAGACAAGAAAATAGTTGCTTAATTTTGTACTCACGAAAATAAGTAGTGTTGCAAGAAAGTTTATGGATAGTGTTCTTATCACCATGAGAGGATGCATTTTAACTGTTAACATTGGGAAAATAGTGGTAGTTTTTTTTGCCCAAAGTAGACTTTTTGATGATTAACTATTGTTACTAGGTACAGAAAATTTTATATGTAGTTCATTATTTTGGCAATTAAATGCAAAATAATAGAGTAACTGTGGAGCAGTTTTTATTTATTGCTGGATTGTTTGTAATGTATTATATTTTAAATTGATAAGGATGTCTCTTCAAAAAATTTGCAACTGACTGAACATTTTCAGTTATTTTTCTAGATGAGGGTGATGGAAATAGTGAAATAAGTTATTTGATATAACTTCCAAGGGGGTCATCAGACTGACACTACACAAAGTACTGTATCTTGAGATAATGGTACCAACCTTTTTTTAATGGAAAAACTGTTTTGTACACATAGTCTTAACATTATAAATATAGCCCTGTGCCTATTTTGAAAATCAGAAGTACTTTTTGAAAACAAGATGTATATTTCTGATTTTCAAAATAATCATCGTATCAAATTTGTAACATTTGTAGGTTTATGGCTATGTGTAGTTCCATTTAGGAAAACAAAGTTGGTGCCATTACTGAAAGTGGAAAGAGAATGTTATCTTGAATGGTTACGGGTTAAATGAGGTGGACCTCTTAGCTGAGTAATTCTGTATAACACATTTTTTAGCATTCAAGTATATTATACTGTGTGTGGGAGTGTCTCTTGAAATGTGGTTCATAATACCAGAGTTGCAAATTGGAAATTTTTGGTTTTGCTGTTCTGTTCAGGTGTTCATTTGTGATCTGTTTGTGATAGGAAGCTAGCAATGGTTTCCTTCCTACATTTTCTATTGTAACTGTCAGTTTTCCTAGGAAATTTTCATAAAAAGTAAACTGAATGTTCAGGATACTTAACATATGATAAAACCAAGAGTTGGTCTTTTCTCAGCCTTGATAATCAGTTCTATTACTTTTTGTATCACTGAGAAAATTATGTAATAAAGAATAGAAAGAAAAAAGAACTTGTTCTTATGTATGCTCCTTCCACTTTCCATTTCATGTGCTAAAGCCAGTTTTAATTGATCTGTATTGCACCAAGAACACCTTTTGCTCAGGTGCCTATATTGAAATGAATAAAAAGGATTTTAACATTTCAGGTTTTCCATTCTGAATACACCAAAATAATGGAAATTTGGACTTAGTTTTTTTTTTTTTTTCCTTCATTCATTATTTTCACAATTACATCAAAATTAAAAATAATTATAAAAACTTACATTATTCCACTAAGATTTGTGGAAAATTATGAAAAAATAAAATTTACAATAAAAAAACTGAATTTTGAGCAGAAAAACAGCTTTAAAATATACCCTAAGTCCAACACCTCATTTCAAGTGTCCAGGTTCAGCGTCGAAACTTTGATGAATCACAGACTTTCCTGTTCAAGAAAAAAAATCTGAAAAATTAATATTACTAAGTACATCCAATACAGTACTGCTGTTGCACAAGAAGAGAGCACTTTTACTCCCCCACTTGTGCAATAGCAGTACTCTATACATATCATTGAAGCACTGACAAAAACTACTGTGTGATGTCCAAGAACTCTTTGAGGCAATTCTCAGTTTTGAACCGTTAGGTTTTGTTATCTCAAGTGGAAACATTTCACACAGGTGTTTCTGCAGGTGCAACGATAAATTGTTGTCGTTATTAAAACATTAAATGTAGCAGTACTGCCAACAATCGGAAGTGTGTATGCAAATATAATGCACACAATTGCCTACTATGAAAATTCTCTGCCTGTTTCCAGTCATTCGACCAAGTCACAAATACAATGAATGAAGCCCCATCTAGCAGCGAGGGCAGGAACCATGCCAGCTGCCGAAGCCTGTAGCACTCCTCTAGGGCAATGATTAATTACTGATGGATGAAAATATATTAATGTGTGTTGCTGGAATGAAAGAGAAGGAAAACCGGAGAGAAACCTGTCCTGCCTGTGCTTTGTCCAGCATAAATCTCACATGGCGAGAGGCCGGCGTGCTGTCTCCTGAGTCACTGAGGTTTTATAATTGCCTGCGAGTGAATATTCTTGTGGAATATTTTATTTACCACAGTTAAAAATCTCACATGGCGAGAGGCCAGCGTGCTGCCTCCTGAGTCACTGAGGTTTTATAATTGCCTGCTAGGGAATATTCTTGTGGAATATTTTATTTACCACAGTTTAAAATGGCACCATCATTTCTTTGGTTTTGTTGGCACAAGATATCGAAAGGGCATGTGTTTTATCATCCCTTCAACTACTGTAAGTCATAAGAGACTTATTATCTCATTAGAGTAGGCCTCTTCTTTGCTAGTGTTTCAACATCACACAAATACATTGAAGATCGGCAACGCCTTCTAGGTGTGAAAATGGGAAATGCCTGAAAACCATTTTTAAGGCTTCCCTGAACCCGCCATCTCCCAAATGCTAGCTCACAGGTACGCAGTCCTAACCGCACGGCCAACTCGCTTGGTTAGAGTAGGTCTCTTGTATTCTTAAATACTGAAAGACTGGACCTACCAGGAAGCTTGACTGAATAGTGCAAACACTAACAATTTTTCTCGAAATAGCTCGTCTGGTGGCCGTGATTATTATATGCTCTGACACCGTGGTTAGCCAGTTCAAGTCATACTGGTTGGAAAAAAAAAATGCTGGCAGGTAGTATACGTGGTGGTATACAATTTCTAATCACTAGATTATGTGCCAAAAGCCTAGATTAAATTCTAAACTTCTCTGCAGTGCTCATACAGAGTGAGGGCATATGACACGGGTGATTCGCCCGTCATATGGCGACGTTTAGCCTTGAGCAGGCCGCTTGGTGCTACTGTACAGAAGTAGGCTACTTGTCAGCACCGCGTTTCACCCTTCTCCCTTCCTACTATCATGTCATTCATTTCATCTCATTAGCTCCTCTGATGAGATTGACATCAGAAAGAGCACCCGGTTGAAAAATTATCTTCATACACAACTCCGTTACACAAATGGGGCAAGGGTTGGACATACATGTTAAGTGAACCAAGATTGGTAAGTTTTTAAGCTCATTAACTTTCGGTTCAGGTTATCTGTACCATTTTCAATAACAACTGTTAAACACTTCCAAGAGTTGGCAATAGTACTTGATAAAAAAATCATAAAGCATTTCTAACAAGTAAGGACAACTTTCTGATCACTGACTTGTACAAGAAATTGGGAAGCCCTCATATTATATTCAGATTTACACTATCAATCCATCATCACTGATCAGCAATTAGGGCAGTCACCCAAGTGGCGGATTCCCTATCTGTTTACCTAGCATTTTCCTCTGTATATTACCATATTTACGCGAATTATACCCGCACATTTAAAAAAAAAATATTGAGGCATGAAATTAGGGTGCGGGTTTCATTTGCGTCAATTTTGGAATTTTTTTTTCAAAATCAGCCTTCCTAAAGAAATACGGGTATTTACGCAAATAATCCCTGCACATTTAAAAAAAATTGAGGCACAAAATTGGGGTGCATTTTTTTCTTCCAAAATCAGCCTTAAAGTTAGGGTGCGGGGATTATTCGCGTAAATACGGTATTCCAATCCTTACTCCCATCCTACAAACGAACATTTACCCCAATTTGTCCTCTTGAATTCAAACTTTATCTTCATATTGTGATCTTTTCTACTTTTATTAAAGCTCCGCTAAAGGTTTAAAAAGTAATAAACCTCAATCCTTGAGACAAGAACAAGGCAATATCATCTGTAAAATAATATACATTCTAACCAAAGAGCTAAATGAGAGAGAAAAGAAATAAATTAGCCAACGAGTTTGTTCATACTTCCTTAGGGATCGAATATAATAAATGTACTTTTGTGCCAAAGTAGTCCACAGAAGAACACGGTTAAAATTCTACATCCACACACTGCTCCAAGAAGGTTGTCCATACTCGCTTCAAAATGATAAAATTCTCTTGAATACCTTCATTACAATGTAAGAACATGAGGAAATGTTAGATATACCATTGTAACAAACAAATAAATCAAGAGAACTTGAAACACTGGAAGGGAAAAAAACTGAAAGAAAGAGTGAAACCAGATAGCATGAAGCACAGTAAGAGATTTCTCAAGTTATTCTTCCTACCACATTTTAACTACAGAAACTCAATTCAAAATTATTCTGTTTCCAAATCAAATTTTCTTAAAGCTTAATTCCTTATTATTTGCAGGGCTAACAACAAAAGAGATGGGGAAATTAAAAAAAAAAACAAGGCTTTAAACATTACTTTTAAATATGCTTCTTCTTTACTACAAGGAATTAAACCAGTTTCTCGGAGACCCAGGAATATATCTATATTCTAGAGATAGCTCCTTTCGTTTCAAAATTATGATTTGGACAGACCTGTGATATCCTAAAACAGTACTTTCATTATAATTTGTTGAGTGATCAATTGATAACAGGACTGTTCGACATGAGACTCATCCTATCAAATTATACTGCATCACTGTATGAGAAAAATAACATTATTTGGCTTCCCAGAACTGGTCTCGAAATCAATCACTTCAAAATACTCCTACAGAAAGCTATTTGGCACTTATATCTTCACTTAAAACATCCAACCATTTTATGTTACTTGAAATCACTGTTTTTTTTTTTTTTTTTTTTCCTTTTCTGAATCCATCTTGCTATCAGTTTTTCTAAGTCACGGTCTCTTCTTAGATATCCTATCACTCACATCATTCAGCGGGTTTAAAAATGTGGCTTTATGTTTTCACTCAACAACTAGGATATACCTTTAAGACTTAACGTTTCCTCGTTCAGTACTAATTTGGGCGCCATTACAACATTGGATATAAACAGAAGACTACAGCTACAGGCGAAGCCTTGTACAATCAACCAGTGTCAATCCGACACACAATCTTACGAGCCTGGGCACATTTTATGCGTTCAATAACAGTCTAGATGTTCAGCGGACTATTTTAAGTTAAAGTGAGGTTGTCCCTTTATTTTAATTAGACATAAAGATTTTAAGCCAACATATCTCTCTTGCTCATGGTATTCTTCCTTACAGGACTTCCACAGTCCCATTTGACTTCTTTAAACAGACATTCCACCGTTATATGTTTAGAGACCTATGTTTCATTCTTGGTTGTGTTTTTTTTAAATCTTGTCCCCCACTGCTTTGAAAGACATAAAAGCAAGAGGACTGACTTTATCGGATGCATGGTCGGCACAAGGGGAACCATAATATCCTTCTTTAAAATTACCTTGTGAAAAAGGTTGCATATCCCTAACAGTACAGGATCTTTCTTATAAGCCCAGACCGTCTCCGAGACCTAAGAAGCTGTAGGGGAGGCATGCGCATGGTTGCTGACCTTGTAATAAGAAGCATGCATCTGTTCGACCTAGAATCAACAGGTCATGTCTGAATCTCAGCTGTTAACATGGTGAGACAGTTATCATTGCAACACCATATTTTCAGATGTAAAAGTTACTTTAAGTACGAGTCAGCTCGACGGGTACGCAATGTATTTGTTCACCAATTTCCTGGTGAAGTGCCACCTTCATGAGCACGCCGAGCCACGAGAAAATGGGTTAACAGAATTTAATGAAAGTTACTAATATAGAGTCGGGGAATAAGAAACTACAGTTATAAACAATTTTATTCGCCCTGTATGAAATTGTAGTTGAGGGGAAGGCGCCTAAAATTTAATTTTTAAATACCTATGTTATTGGTCCTATCGAAAAGTACTACATAACAAAAGTTATAGAGAATACAATTTCCGACCTATTTTATTCAATTTTACTGAGTGATATTTCAGATGATATAAATGTTGATTCCCATAGGGAATCTGAAATATTTGTACTGAATGAGTAAATGTCCAATAACGGACCATTTAAATAGGTATTTCAGAGTCAGAAGAAAACTAAATGTGAAGGCCTGCAATACTGAAAGCGCATAACACTGATCAACAATAACATTACACTGACCATTGTTTGTGGGGATGTTCTTTGTCTCTTATGCTGCCGCTCAACTCCGATAGATGGGATTACTGCTACGTACCAAGTATAACAGCCTGACTGAATAGTGGCGGGAAATAGCTGGGGAGTTAGAAAACTTTCTTCTTTAGCATGTCATTCCTCTAGTTCATACATTTTCTGATACCGTACTGCTGGTACGTAACTCAATGGTTCATTATAGTATTCCAGCTATTCGATCCACACCCTGACGCACTGTTTTGAATGAGCAGTGTGCACTCTTAAGGCAGAGGCTCACTTAGTAGTATGACCTGGTCTAGAATTACAATTTAGGCATATTCCAAATTATAGCACCACAATTCACTAAATAACTCAAAATTCAACCCTGAAAAGAACTGTTTCTTAAAAAAAGCTTCTTTCTCTTCACTTTTATTAAAATCTACATTCATTTTATTCAAAATTAGCAGTGAAGATAGGGTTTCTCCTCTGGCTTGGAGGAAAAAATTGTCTCCAAGTCAGATAGATTTTTCCGCCACCAGTGTAGTGAACTGAGATTTTCCGACTCATCGGGTACTCCTAGGAAACAGATTAGTAAAAGGGCAATAGTTTTTGCCCTGGGACTCTCCTCTATTCGACCCTCCACCCCCTCTGAAAAAAGATTAAGAGTGTTCACGTATCACGGCTGTCTGCGGCCTGGTCATTCCAGCTCTGGAACTTTGGACTGTTAGATTGGCGGTGTAGTACTGTTCGTAAAAAATGAGAAAATGTGTGGTTTTTTCACTATTTCATCGAATATTTCATGTGAAATCACTGCTTTTTCTCGGACCATTCCTCCTCACGTCATTGTAAAGACCTATGTTCATTTCAGTTGGGAAAACCACTAAGACAGTCTTTCTGAGGAAAGGTAGGTGGAAAGGAGTGTCTGCCATGTCTGTCTAATGTTCTAAGGGGAAGGAGATTGCAGGCCAAGGGCTCTATTCAGGATCAGAATTCAGGACAGGTGTCTGTGCGAAATCGGTACGAGTCACTCCAGGTAGAACAACAGAGGGAAGATGAGGGACAGGGAAATGTTGCTGAGATGCGTGGAAGTAGGAGGAAGGGAAATGTAGAGTAGAGGATAGGAAAAGACAGGTGGAACAGGGTCATGGGAAGGAGAAAATGGAGGAGGAAGTAGCTTCTGCAGCTATCAGGAAAGATAGGGCTGACCAGGAGGGGAGGGGATCAAATGAGGTGGGTAGGGTTGAGGCTCTGGTCATGGGGGATTCCATCGTTAGACACGTGGGGAAAGTGTGTGGAGGAAAGGGAACCAGGGTAGAATGTTATCCAGGAATTAGGTTGAGGCAGATGTTGAGGAAAGTAGAAGAGAGGGAGGAGGGGAAGGGTAATAGGGAGGTACATTCAGGGAAACGGGATGGCCTAGGGAGCGGTGATAAGGGAACAGGGAACTTGAAATCAAGTAGGGATGACATAAAATTGTTAGTGTGGAACTGTAGAAGTATTGTAAAGGAAGGAATAGAATTAAGTAATTTAATAGATATATATTTACCAGATATTGTAATAGGAGTTGAATCATGGCTGAGAAATGATATAATGGATGCAGAAATTTTCTCACGGCACTGGAGTGTGTATCGTAGAGATAGGATAGGAAAGGTGGGAGGGGGAGTTTTCATTCTGGTGAAAGAAGAATTTGTAAGCTACGAAAAAGTTAAAGATGAGACACATGAAATTCTAGGTGTAAGGCTCATTTCTAAAGATAATAGGCAACTTGATATATTTGGAGTGTACAGATCGGGAAAGGGTAGCACTGATGCGGATTCGGAATTATTTGATAGGATAGTCAGCTATGTGGGAAACGACATGGAAAGAAATGTGATTGTAGCGGGAGATCTGAATTTGCCAGATGTCAATTGGGAAGGAAATGCGAATGACAGGAAGCATGACCAACAAATGGCAGATAAGTTAATATGGGAAGGACAGCTGATTCAGAAAGTGATGGAACCAACCAGAGGGAAAAATATTTTGGATGTGGTGCTGATAAAACCAGATGAGCTCTATAGGGAAACTGAAGTAATAGATGGTATTAGTGATCATGAAGCTGTTTTTGTGGTAGTTAAAAATAAATGTGATAGAAAGGAAGGTCTTAAAAGTAGGACTGTTAGGCAGTACCATATGGCTGATAAAGCAGGTATGAGGCAGTTTCTAAAAAGTAACTATGATCGGTGGAAAACGGGAAATAAAAATGTAAACAGACTCTGAGATGGGTTTAAAGAAATTGTTGAGGAATGCGAAAACAGGTTTGTACCTTTAAGGGTGGTAAGGAATGGTAAAGACCCACCTTATTATAATAGAGAAATAAAGAGACTAAGAAGGAGGTGCAGACTGGAAAGAAATAGAGTTAGAAATGGCTGTGAAAGTAAGGAGAAATTGAAGGAACTTACTAGAAAATTGAATCTAGCAAAGAAGGCAGCTAAGGATAACATGATGGCAAGCATAATTGGCAGTCATACAAATTTTAGTGAAAAATGGAAGGGTATGTATAGGTATTTTAAGGCAGAAACAGGTTCCAAGAAGGACATTCCAGGAATAATTAATGAACAAGGGGAGTGTGTATGTGAGGATCTTCAAAAGGCAGTATGTAAAGATTGTTGGTTACAAGGATAATGTCGAGGTAGAGGAAGAGACTAAGGCCAAAGAAGTAATAAAATTTACGTATGATAACAATGACATTTACAATAAGATACAAAAGTTGAAAACTAGAAAAGCGGCTGGAATTGATCAGATTTCTGGGGATATACTAAAGACAATGGGTTGGGATATAGTACCATATCTGAAGTACTTATTTGATTATTGTTTGGCCGAAGGAGCTATACCAGATGAATGGAGAGTTGCTATAGTAGCCCCTGTGTATAAAGGAAAGGGTGATAGACATAAAGCTGAAAATTACAGGCCAGTAAGTTTGACATGCATTGTATGTAAGCTTTGGGAAGGCATTCTTTCTGATTATATTAGACATGTTTGTGAAATTAATAACTGGTTCGATAGAAGGCAATTCGGTTTTAGGAAAGGTTATTCCACTGAAGCTCAACTTGTAGGATTCCAGCAAGATATAGCAGATATCTTGGATTCTGGAGGTCAAATGGACTGTATCGCGATTGACATGTCTAAAGCATTTGATAGGGTGGATCATGGGAGACTACTGGCAAAAATGAGTGCAATTGGACTAGACAAAAGAGTGACTGAATGGGTTGCTATATTTCTAGAAAATAGATCTCAGAGAGTTAGAGTAGGTGAAGCTTTGTCTGACACTGTAATAGTTGAGAGGGGAGTTCCTCAGGGCAGTGTTATCGGACCTTTATGTTTTCTTATATATATAAATGATATGAGTAAAGGAGTGGAATCGGAGGTAAGGCTTTTTGTGGATGATGTTATTCTCTATAGAGTGATAAATAAGTTACAAGATTGTGAGCAACTGCAACGTGACCTCGAAAATATTGTGAGATGGACAGCAGGCAATGGTATGTTGATAAACGGGGCTAAAAGTCAGGTTGTGAGTTTCACAAATAGGAAAAGTCCTCTCAGTTTTAATTACTGCGTTGATGGGGTGAAAGTTCCTTTTGGGGATCATTGTAAGTATCTAGGTGTTAATATAAGGAAAGATCTTCACTGGGGTAATCACATAAATGGGATTGTAAATAAAGGGTACCGATCTCTGCACATGGTTATGAGGGTGTTTAGGGGTTGTAGTAAGGATGTAAAGGAGAGTGCATATAAGTCTCTGGTAAGACCCCAACTAGAGTATGGTTCCAGTGTATGGGACCCTCACCAGGATTACCTGATTCAAGAACTGGAAAAAATCCAAAGAAAAGCAGCTCGATTTGTTCTGGGTGATTTCCGACAAAAGAGTAGCGTTACAAAAATGTTGCAATGTTTGGGTTGGGAAGAATTGAGAGAAAGAAGAAGAGCTGCTCGACTAAGTGGTATGTTCCGAGCTGTCAGCGGAGAGATGGCGTGGAATGACATTAGTAGACGAATAAGTTTGAATGGCGTCTATAAAAGTAGGAAAGATCACAATATGAAGATAAAGTTGGAATTCAAGAGGACAAACTGGGGCAAATATCCATTTATAGGAAGGGGAGTTAGGGACTGGAATAACTTACCAAGGGGGATGTTCAATAAATTTCCAATTTCTTTGAAATCATTTCGGAAAAGGCTAGGAAAGGCAACAGATAGGGAATCTGCCACCTGGGCGACTGCCCTAAATGCAGATCAGTATTGATTGAGTCATTATAATGCAATTCCCCAACCTGATTGTGACTGATGGTAGGCAAGCAATTTTTTACACACCACCAGTCTTCAAGATATGTTTGTGACATAAATAGTCAATATAATAGCTCTCCATAGGTCCTGACCAACTATAAACATCAATAACAACCAAGCACTGTTACAAGAATCACAGGCCGTTAACAGTCAAGTTAATATAATAAAATGAACAAGTACTCACCATAATGTTAAAACGTTATCAATCTGGAGGTTCCAAGTCTGTTCTGTTGGCAAATGAGAGAAAACTTGCTGACCTATAACCCAAGAAATATTAGTTAGGCCTCTCAGATATGATAAAAAATTAATGTCAGGGTTTTTCACTTTGTACTGCAGATTTAAGTACAGCCAAAACCGTTTATTGTGACATCGTTTTTAAGGACATATTGGATATAATGGTGAAATCTAATGATCCTGTCCAAATCCTATAGAAGCACTGTATTTTTAAAAATTGCTTAGTATGCCATATCTTATAAAACAGCATATTTTTTTCACATTTTCTGAGAAATGTATCGATTATAACGTCCAATGTTTTGCTCTGTTATGCGTTTGGGGATTGTTGACAACAATGTAAAGCTTATTTTCAAACTGTTCTTTTCAGTAGATTGCAGATAACATCCATCTGTCTGTTAAACGGTCAAGGCAAGCATCACTCTGAAAATGTTGGAAAAGAAAGACAAATAATATGGCAATTACAAAATGGGGAAACAAACTGCTAAAAAAGAACTGTGTCAGTACTGCACCAAGCTCCTTTCAAGCTAACGGGAAATCCATCTCCAAGCCCGCAGACACTCCCTCAGCCTTCAATGAAAAATTTTTTTTTTTGCTAGGGGCTTTACGTCGCACCGACACAGATAGGTCTTATGGCGACGATGGGATAGGAGAGGCCTAGGAGTTGGAAGGAAGCGGCCGTGGCCTTAATTATGGTACAGCCCCAGCATTTGCCTGGTGTGAAAATGGGAAACCACGGAAAACCATTTTCAGGGCTGCCGATAGTGGGATTCGAACCTACTATCTCCCGGATGCAAGCTCACAGCCGCGCGCCTCTACGCGCACGGCCAACTCGCCCGGTCAATGAAAAATTCTACACAGAATTTCTTGCAGATACAGTCAGATGGGGACATGTATATAACGTCCCTCCCTCTCTCCAGCCTCTACTTCTCGGAAGTTTGAAGAGGATTCGACCCCATGCGGTGAGTGGCCCTGACAAAATACCCAGCTGTATATTCCAGGACTATGCCGAGTCAGCGGCACCATCTCTCTGCGAACTTCACTGTGGATCACTGCCTCAAGATTGGAAGAGAGCTGATGTAGTTCCGATTTTCAAGAAAGGGGACAAACCATTCACTGACAACTATCAGCTCGTGTCTCTCACATCCCATGTCAGTAAATGTATGGAGCGACTGGGAATACTTTCAGGAAGGTAATCTGCTAAGTGAAAGTTCCTGTATATAATACTTTATTAACAAAGGCAGTTCTCCCTGGAGAAATCTAAAATTGTTAAGGTAGACTGCGTGGCTTTTGACCAAACCCCACATGAATGACTTTTGTGGTGTTTGATGGAGTTCGATCTTCAACCGTTAAAATAACCTCAGGAGTATGTCAAGGCACCATCTTGGGACCTTTATTATTTAATGCATTTACCTCTGATTTACCTAAACGTGTGACCTCAACCATGGCCCAGTACGCTGATGACACAGTAATGTACAGGGATATACAATGTGCAGATGATTGTCTGAAGTTACAGTTGGAGCTGGACACTATAGCATTGTGGTGTTACCTCAACAGTTTCAACATCATCATCATCATTTCCCATTATTCAGCTGTAGCCAGGTAGGGGCAAATATGGTTCCTCTCCACTGTCTTCCGTCTTTCCACCACTGCTCCTCCAACACTGTGTCCCAGTCCAGGTTTCTTTCTCTAATACTGCGTTGGATTGTGTCCTTCCATCTCAATCGTGGTCGTCCGCAGCCTCTCCTTCCTTGCATTTGCATTTCCATCACCTTTTCTGGCATTCTTTCATCACTCATTCACTTTATGTGCCCAAACCATCTTAATCAGCTCCTCTCTATTCTATCATTAATTTTTTCCACTCCAATGTCTTCCCGGATTTTCTCATTCTTTAGTTTGTCTCTTCTACTCTTCCGTATCATACACCTCAAGAAAATTTCAGCTGCCTGTATTTGACTCTCATCCTTCTTCGTCATTGTTCAAGTTTCTGCTCCGTAAGTTGTTATGGGTACGTAATACATCTTGTACATAGCTTCCTTTGCTTCCATTGGCACATCCTTGTCCCATAAACACGTTTCTTACCCTATGATAGAAACCACTTCCAGCTTGAATCCTCTTACTAATTTCAGCATTCAGTCGAGCATACTCCATTAATTAACTCCCCAGGTATTTGAACATCTCCACTACTTCCACGGGCTCTGCGGTGTAGGGGGCACCGCATCCGCCTGTCACCTGGCGGCTCTGGGTTCGAATCCCGACCGGGTCAGGGGTTTTTATTTGCAAACGATTAATATCCCTGGCCTGGGGACTGGGTGTTTGTGTCGTCCTTAATGATCCTTTCCTCACATTCAAAACTTTACACTTCCACCATTACCAAATACACGCAGGTTCACAACATATGGTGCAAAGTAGGGGCAAAAGATCTTCTTAGGTTGACGCCCCGAATAAATAATGGAAAAAAAAAAACTTCCAGGGGCTTGTCTGCAAATCTAATCTGACCTTTCTTCCCTCTAGTCATAACAAGAGGTTCACTCTTTTCTACACTTATTTTCAATCCACATTCTTCGATCTTCCCATTCACCACATCCAACTGTTCTTGAACCTTCCTGTCATCTTCTCCCCAAATCACATTATCATCTGCAAATAACAACGTGTCCATTTCTCTTCCTCCATATGCTGCTTTTCTTGTTCTCATGATGTCATCCATTCCTATTGTAAACAGGCTGGGTGATAGAACACTTCCCTGTCTCAGCCCACTAGTGATTTTGAACCAACTTGTCCTGCTAACTTGTGTTTGCACGCAACTACAACATTCCTTGTACATTGCCATGATCATTTTTATTAATACCTGTCCAATTCCTTTTTGCACCAGACTGTCCCAAACTTTAGTCCTGGGGACACTGTCATATGCCTTTTCACTGTCAATGAATGTCATAACCATATCATTCCCATACTCCCATTGCTTTTCCATTCGTTGTCTCATAATGAAAATGGGCTCTATTGTTGACCTTCCACTTCTGAAACCAAAATGATTTTCCTGTATCTGATTTTCAAACTTATCCTACTTTCCAGTATCCTCTCCATTATCTTAGCAACATGGTAATTCAGAGTAATTCCCCTGTAGTTCTTCAATACTTTCTTATTGCCTTTCTTGAAAATTAGGATGATTATTCCTTTTTGCCAATCCTCGGGGACCTCCTTATTCTCCCAGATAATCCTGAGAACTCGATATGTCCACTGCAGGCCTACAGTTCCAGCTGCCTTTATCATCTCCACTGAAATTTCATCTATTCCAGAATGTTTTTCATTCTTCATCTTTCTTACTGCCATTTCAATTTCATTCATTGTAACTTCTTTATCCATTTCTTCATCAACTAATTGCCTCTCCTGGTGGTCCATTGAATGACTGTTATTAGTTCTCCTGTTAAGCAACTTCTGAAAATACTCTCTCCATCTATTTCTTATGTCTTCTGGCTTTGTTAATATTATGCCACCTTCATCCTTCACAAATTTGGTGTTTACTTGATCCATCTTTTTGTTTCTTACGATACCATAAAGTAATTTCTTGCTGCCCTGCATATCATCTCTCAATTTCTGTGTGAATAAGGCCCAGCTTTTCCTCTTTTCTTCCTCCACTACTTTCTTGGCCAAATTCTTTGCCTTGACATATTTTCTTCTACTTTCTTCAGTCTTAGATGTTTTCCATGCCATTTTCTTTTCCTTCACTTTAATCTTTACCCTATCATTCCACCAGTGTCTCTCTTTGTCTTTCACATTTCCTGATGTTCTACCACACACCTTTTCTGCACATCCAACCAATGCCTCCTTAAATCTTTTCCATTCATCTTCAACATTCCCCATCTCCATCCTGTGTACCAACTTCCTTCAACTTCCATACTTTAATTCTTTTCTCTCTTCTTAATAGGTTTTTTTCGATCTTTCCCACTCCTATCACCACTCTATGATCACCACCAAAGGCTTTTACAGGCATGGCTGTAACATCTAAAAGGTTCTTCTGGTGTTCTTTCTCGATTATATAATCAATCATGGTCTTTGTTCGTCTGTCTCCCCAACCATACCTTGTAATCTTCTGACTGTTCTTCTTCCTAAATCAGGTGTTTCCAACAATCATTTGGTTCCTCATGCAAAAATCCACCAACAACTCGCCTTCTGGATTTACATTACCATATCCAAAGGGCCCTACAACATCTTCCTTTCCTTGTCTTTCCATTCCAATTTGTGCATTTAGATCTCCCATCAATAGCACTTCCTTATCTTCTATCTGTCTCTCCACTTCCTCTAAAAAGTCCCCGTTTGTGGGGCACACAACTGAAATAGATCAATCAAGCCATTTTCAAACTGAGTCTCATCACCATCATCCTATCGCTGACACATTTTGTAGATTCCACATATTCTTGGATTTCTTTTCTAAGTATGATGGCCACTCCATTTTTTGCTTCAGGTGCTATAATACAGCCTGTATCCTTCTTTCAGAAGAATCTCTCCCATGTCCCTCTTCTTGGTCTCACACGGTACAAGTATGGCTATATCTTTTTCTTTCATGAAGTCAACCAGTTCTTCTGTCTTTCCCGTCAGTGTTAGGACATTTACTGATGCAATCTTGATACTGGCAAATGTAAATGCATTAGGCTAAGTAGGTCTCAAAACACAACAGACTGTATATATAACATTAAGGAAGTGAGATGCACAGCTGCCAGGGTGCTTGCTCGGTTTTATACACAGAAATCTTCTTGGGTGCAAGGCGAATGCCATACCTGACACTAACGTATGGTCCACAAGCGTGGTACCACGCCATTACAGCTAACCTTCACAAACTAGAAGGAATCCATCACACTGAATGACTAATTAACAAGAACAGTTCCCGTCAATCGCGTCCTTGTGTAAACAAAGCAACGTAACCTTCTTACACAAGTCTCTCATGGAAGCCACTCACCTATCACTAGACTCTCCTTAACCTGCAGCTCTGTCTGCAGGACAAAGTGGTGTGTATTACAGCCCCCTTTGAGTGAAATGAGTCCTACAAACTAGGTTTCTTTGGTCGTTGAGTGCAGCTTTGGAACGACCTCTCCGCCAAAATTGAATGTAAAGATAGTTAAAGGTTATGTTAGGAAGCACGTGCAGTGAAAAAAAGTATGTGAATAGTTGGAAGAATGAACCAGGGAGTGAAAGAATGTGTGAATGAGAAATATGTACAAATTATACTTTGTTACTTTACCTGTAAATAGTATATATGTTTTAGTGTAGGATTTACGTAATTATTACAAAAAGGTCATGGGGCACTGCGTGTAGGGGGCCTAGCCTTCCATAGATACTGTAAACGTTTATGGTAAATGAATAATGAACGTCAGCTTTGCGAGGGAATTGTGTGTATCACATTCAATGACTTCTACAATATGGAACGACAGAGAGAACATCTCGTTTATTAGTCAAGACTGTGTGTCTGACATTATTGATCAATTTACACTGTCACTACTTCTTTCTCACTTATTATTGTATATTGTATGTACCGTGTAAGCATCAGAAGAAAAATTCCTCATTTCCACTCCACAAATATCATATTGCAAATACAGTTCTTATTTTAGTTACAGCATGTTTTTTCAATTTTTAACTTTATTCTCTTAATTAACCATGTAAGTGTGCAGCCTAAATTCTAAAGATAAGACATTTTTAGCAACAACAAAAAAAAGTTTGTGCGACTATCGCCTATAACAATTAACAGTCCCTTCGGAGTCGTCATAACCGGTCTCGACTGTACTTCTATTTCTAGGATAGTCTAAAGTACCATCCTTATTGTATAATATGACATAATTTACAAGTACTCACCTAAGAATTAAAACTTCACCAATCTGGAGGTTGCACGTCCAATCTGCTGGCAACTGAGAGAAGACTTCTTCACCTACAATAACCCCAAAAACATTAGTTATTAGATACGATAAATAATTAATGTACAACAATTTACACTATTATCAGACATAAGTTATTTTATTTCTAGGAACGTGTTAAGTACCTGATTCATTTACGATATTTTGGCAATTAAGGGCAGTTTTAATTTCTCTTAGCAAGTACGTAGAAAAGGAAATAATAAGCCGTCAAGTATCAAGTATTAAATTTTAACTCCAGGCCTAATGTTTCAGTTAACCTGTGATCATTACGATATGCCAGGCTGAGTAACTCAGACGGTTGAGGCGCTGGCCTTCTGACCCCAACTTGGCAGGTTCAATCCTTGCTCAGTCCGGTGGTATTTGGAGGTGCTCAAATACATCAGCCTCGTGTCGGTAGAGTTACTGTCATGTAAAAGAACTCCTGTTGGACTAAATTCCAGCAACTTGGCGCCTCCAAAAATCGTAAAAGTTGTTAATGGGACGTAATTCCCATAACATTATTATTTTTTTTTATAATAAGGACATGCCTAAGTTAAGTTGAGAATTACAGTGTACTTATTTTAATAGATAGTACAGTAGGAGCATCGTTTCAATTCGTATTAAGTACACAGATCATATTGTGAACATAATACGTCAATTAAGAATAGTTTACAAAACAATTTTAATGATGATGATGATGATGATGATGATGATAATATTAATAATAATAATAATAATAATAATAATAATAATAATAATAATAATAAAAATAATAATAAAAATAGGGTAGGTAGGGACCCTCTTTGGAGGCAGTCCTGCCTGTTAGCCCCGGTGTGTATCTCCTGGTAAGGGTCCCAATTCAGGGTTATGGGTGAGGACCTCAACGGAATCCACGGCAGAGAAAATGGAGTTCAGAACGGTGGAGATCCCAGAAGAGGCAGCTCAGTACTCAGTGAGTAGTATGAGTACACTATTCATCAGCAGCGTCTGTTCCCCATGTAAGGGGCAGCCTGAATAATTGCTAACTATAAAATACCTTTGGAAGTGGCGACCCCTTCGTAATAACAGCCTAAAAGTGAGTGTAGGTATGCTATCAACATCCCGACCTGGCAGAAGCCGAACAAGGGAAATGAAATGGCATATGGCTTTTAGTGCCGGGAGTGTCGGAGGACAAGTTCAACTCGCCAGATGCAGGTCTTTTGATTTGGCGCCCGTAGACGGCCTGTTCGTCGTGATGAGGATGAAATGACGATGAAGGCGACACATACACCCAGCCACCATGCCAGAGGAATTAACTCATTATGGTTAAAATTCCCGACCCTGCAGGAATCGAACCCAGGACCCCTGTGAACAAAGGCCAGCACGCTAACCATTTAGCCATGGGGCCGGACAAAACGAAAATAAATAATTACCGAGGACCCGTGCTGCTCTGCAGCATTCGTTATTATTAGGTAAGATAACATAAATCATCTTGATGTTGTTTTGCCTGCCCTTTTCAATGGTTTTATGAACATTTAATAAGAAGTACGTAATGATGTGCCACAGTTCGTAGTCAGAATTCATCCCTTCTGGCGTATTTGTGTTGTCTGGTAAAAACCTATCCATTTGCCAGGCAGAGAACTTTTTTAAGATACATAGCCTTCACTCCTAGAGTAGTGAGGTGCTCCCAGATAACGTCTAAGGCATATGTCATGATGGGGTATGTTTGTACATAGACATTTTTATCTTAGCAGCATGTAGTTATTCGGAAGCTGGGAAAGGTTAAAATCAAAGAATATCTAGCAAGGAATAGTATTCTTCCATGATCAGAGGAAGTGTACACTCTCTGACTTGACAAGTAGTAATCAAAGATGGCTGCGTACAAATACATTACTAAGGATGGAAATCACCTACAATACATCAGAATATTAATGAAAGTGTTAGTAGCTTAGCAACCTGTTAATTACAGAATGTACTGCGGGTTAGGGTAAGCAGTGTTGCCAACTTATATTTTCAAGATCCGCTAAATACTACTAAAAATCCGCTAACATTCTGCCAAGAAATCCGATTAGTTAAGTATATAAATTTCATTATTCGTCCGTATTGAACCAAGATTACAATTTATTAAAATTCGTATCCACCTTATTCAATACCAAAAATGTTGTTAAGATGAAATTACAACATGTATATTTATTTTATCAGGACTAGTTTCAACGCTCTATATTGCATCATCATCAGCTGATATACGTACACTGGAAACATTGGCAAACATATATAAGTTTATCTACATCACACACATTTAAAAAAAATTATGATAAAGATTTAAAAACCATATTATAATTATACTATTTCCGAGTCCATATTGTCCAAGACTTGCAATTATTAAACTTTGAATTGCTAAAATCTAATGCTATTTGGTTTAAATAATCATTAAAATTACACAAAACTAATAATAAAATCACGATCTTCTTAAAAACATTCACTTGGCTTGACGTTTTTTTAAAATGTTTTTGTAGAACCATATTAAAACCGTTCAATAAAGTCCAAATTTTAAATTAAATGAAATTTCCGAAAAACCAAATATTCTTTTTGATTTTCTTATTGAGTTTTTTTAAAAATATACATATACCGGACAATAAGACGGTTTTTCATATTATGCGCAGTAGCTTTACATACTGCCTTCCACGATCACACCCTCCGGAGCTCCAACAGGTTGCCGCCCCTCAGATGCTCCTCCCTCCTTCCCCTAGTTCCCCTCTTTGACCCAAAACCAACTTGGACACTGGATTGCTAACACAACAAGGTTCACTTAGCTACATGGTGCTTTGCAAGGACAGCGATCTCACGAGGTGAGTCACATGTTATAAGACGTAAAGTTTCACACTTTTTCAGTTAAAGTGAAGGTTAATATATTCATATTATTTCAGGTCCACATTGAACTGAGAATGAAATAATTGGTACTTCATAAAGCACCGGCTTCTGAGTCCGCCTCTTTTCACGATCGCCACATTTCAACATTTTGAAGATTTCATAGAATAATTTTAATATAGTTTTAAAAGATTTTGAAGTGTCAAACAGTGCCAATGTTATTTAAGAAGATTGTTTAACCTTATTCTGCGACATTATGTTCACTACATGGCAATAGCCTGAGGACTTTATTGAACGGTTTTAATATGGTTCTACAAAAACATTTTTTTTTAATAAAACGTCAAACCAAGTGAATGTTTTTAAGAAGATCGTGATTTTATTATTAGTTTTGTTTAATTTTAATGATTATTTAAACCAAATTGCATTAGATTTTAGCAATCCAAAGTTTAATAATTGCAAGTCTTGGACAATATGGACTCGGAAATAGTATAATTATAATATGGTTTTTAAATCTTTATCATAATTCTTTTTTTAATGTGTGTGACGTAGATAAACTTATATATGTTTGCCAATGTTTCCAGTGTATATCAGCTGATGATGACGCAATATAGAGCGTCGAAACTAGTCCTGATAAAATAAATATACATGTTGTAATTTCATCTTAACAACATTTTTGGTATTGAATAAGGTGGATACGAATTTTAATGAATTGTAAGAAATCCAATTTCAAATAATGAGCAATAATAATAATAAAAATAATAATAAGAGTAAATGTCTGCACTCACCTGATCTGTGAGTTTCACTGTGATCCGGCAAGCTAAAACTTGTAGGCGTTTTACTGCCAGGTGAAAAACTAGGAATCCCCTACCTCAAGGGCCACACACAGAACAGGCCACTTCATTAAACGGTCTTCCTTCACAGCATAAATATAAATGCTACTCTCTCACAGTTTCATTATCTGTCGTCATTCATCAACTTAAAGATAAGTACCCATTCCCCACGCATTACAAATTTATGATACCATGATTTCATAACATCAAATCCAAATCACATGTTTTCCTCATGCGACTGCTAGCTCCTGACAAGAAATACGGAATAGCTCGGAGACAGAGTGGAGTACAAAAATTTTTTAAAACGTAAAATGGATCAAACACTAAATTCCGCTATAATAAATCTAGAATTCCGCAAAAAATTCCGCTGTCCGCTAAATGATATATTTCTCCGCTGACAGCCTTCTAATTCCGCCAAATTTAGCAGAAAATCCGCTAAGTTGGCAACAATGAGGGTAAGCCTTCGCCTGCAATTATTGGAGTGATCATATAATGATTTGATTTGATGATAACTCAAAGTTGGCTGAACTTAGAGATTTATCAATGTCTCAAGATTTACTGGCAGGTAATTCCAGAGAGAATAAAATGAAAATGAAGCAAACTGATCCAGTAGAATGGACGGACGGAGTTGACAAAGCTGATTTTAGTAAATTCTTTTAATATATAGTATAGATAATAATAATCATGAGGGGAGCACTACAAAAGAAAAAGATACCTAAAAGTAACATACAGAGTGTCACTGTCTTAGTCAGGCGCAGAGTTAACAGACCAGCTACTATCCGGTTGGACTCGTGCCAATGTCTGAGTACTGGTGTTACACCACCTTGTATTCTATACTAGACTGGAGAGAAGCGAGGACCTCATTAATATAAGCTCCATTTTTCAAGTATTTAAGGATTTAAACAGAATTTAGACATAAATGTTTATACATTTCTAAATATTTTTCAGTGTGATCTGATAGAACCTGATGAAGTTCTTTCAAGAACGAAACTCGTATTCTATTTTAATCACTTTTCTTTTGTCAGTTATAATTCTGTTACCATATGTTTTCTTTCACAAGTAGTTCATAAATTGACTTATCAAAAAATTGGTTTTGGCAGGCTGAAGACCCTAACAGTTAGAAATGATCATATTCTGCCTCAGATTTTGAGATTCAACTTATGAACAGCCATCGCCCTCTAACTGTTCTCAGGCTCACTGATGATACAGAGTTTACAAGAACGGCGATCCAAAGTTTCAAGGAAGCTGGGCTTCATCTGAGTCCCAATTACGGTAAGTCTGTGCTGATAAATATCTCCATCGCGGAACATACAAAAGCTGACCTTTGCACTGAATCATTTTTTGATCAGTTCTACATCATCTCAGGAAATTATTCGATATGTCGGTGTTACCTTCACTTATACAATCATTCAGTGAAACCTTGAGATGGAACTTGATACACTAGCACGATCACCAGTACTTCACCACAACCAAAAATCCTCCATATGTCAATGCTTCAATTAGTCCATCTTTCGGCTTCGCTTTTCAGACAATTCCTACAGAAAATCTGTCCCATAAGTTCCTCGATGATGCCGACAAAATGATCTTAAGAGATCTGAAGCCTGCCTAACGATACTCCTGACACCTCAATTTACACCTATAGGAAATTTAAGGGTCTTGGTATTTTCAGAGCAAGATGGGAAGCGACCCTCCAACAATGAATGGGCTAAGATGCTTAAAAAGAGTAAATAGCCCTTATTCCAACAACACAAAAAAGCCTGATCAAGAGAGTATACAATATCTTAAGAATCTTGGCCTCACAGATGATATCAGTGAGGAAAATCTAAGAGACAGTCTTGTAGGTACCCAAAAATTAAGCAAAGATATCAAAGAGTACCAACCCACAAATAAATGCATTTCTAATCATCATGGTTTAACAAGCAGTGAGTGGGGTGATGGGTAGAAAATAGTAGCTAACGTGGCAGTGGTATACAAGCTGTACCTAAAAAATCCCAAGCCTATAACCATTGTAGGTGCTGCCTCGAAGAGATCAAAACACCTTCACATGCATTACGATATCACTCATATGGTGAGACTCTGTGGAACAGCAGACCTTACCAAATCCGTTCACTGACAGCAACAGGGCTTACTGACGTTGGGTATACTGTTCATGAGGCACTCTGGGGTCTATCTGATGAAGGAAGTACACGGTGTATAGACAATATTACATACAAAAACGTTAATGAATCTGCATTCACTATCAACTAAACGATCATATTCAAATGTCACCCAACCAACCTATGGAACTGGATAAAGAGAAAATGACATTGCCCAATCCGACTGTCCCTTATTACCTTAAAAAGTATAAAAGCAAGAGAACTGACGTTATCGGATTCATGATCGTCACAAGGGAAACCATAACATCTTTCTTTAAAATTACCTTTTGAGAAAAGGTTGCATATCCTAACAGTATTATGAAGAAAATAGCCCTTGCAGCCCTTTAAGGATATGTTGCAATACCCGGGCACCACCTACACCAACAACATCTTCTTCTATTGCAAGTGACAAGCGGTGATACCTCCACTACTGGATACAAATGCCAAACTTTCTGCAGCTTTAGCTATGTTTGTTAAAAGGACAGAATTGTGGATGTACTTTTAAACAGTGATGTTTCATTTATATTTATATTATACTCTCTATGCAGACATTACACTCAGCCTTTGCTTTTAGTATATCCCCAGAAATCTGATCAATTCCAGCTGCTTTTCTAGTTTTTAACTTTTGCATCTCTTCGTTATCTACCTGGATATTATCCTTACATCCAACTATCTTTGCATATGGCTTTCTGTCCTTCACAGATTAACATAGTTACCGTTTGTTGGTCGCGCTTTCCGTCAGTCGCATTACCTTCCCAGTTAAGATTTGATATCATCCTAGACAATCAAGTACCTTTACGTGTCGTTCCCCACAAAAATGATCATCTTATCAAATAATTCTGTGTCAGCATCAACCCTTTCAGGTCTGTACACCTCAAAAGAATCAAGTTGCCTATTAACTTTAGGGTAGAACCTTCCATCTAGAATTTCATGTTTCTCATCCTTAACTTTTTCTTAGCTTACAAATTCTTCTTTCACCAGCATGCATACTCCCCCTCCTACTAAATCTCTCCTATCTTTATGATAAACTCTCCAGTTAACAAAGAAAATTTTTTGATTCAAAATAGCCTGGAAGGTTCAATGACGATTACTTTATATTAGTAAGCCAGTTTCTTACACGTCACCTGTCTTCAAGATATATTTGTGACATGAATAGTCAACATAATAGCTCTCCATAATTCCTGACCAACTGCAAACTTCAATAACAACCAAGCACTGTTACAAAAATCACAGCCTGTTAACAGTCAATTTAATAATACACAATGAACAAGTACTCACCATAATTTTACAACTTCACCAATCTAGAGGTTCCAAGTCCGTTCTGTTGGCAAACGAGAGAAGACTTGCTGACCTATAACCCAAGAAATATTAGTTAGGCCTCTCGGATATGATAAAAATTCCATGTTAGCATTTTTCAGTCTATACCGCAGATTTAAGTGCAGTTGAAACCGTTTATTTCGACATCGCTTTTAAGGACGTATTGGATATAATGGCAAAATCTAACAGCCCTGTCTAAATCCTATATAAGCACTGTATTTTAAAAAGTCGCTTAGGACGACATAGCTTATTATCATATAAAACGGCATATTTGTTTAAAATTTTCAGAGAAATGTATTGAAGTCACCCCATCTAATATTGTATTAGCTGTGTCAAACATAAAGAACGGCAAAGCAGTTGGCCCTGATGATATTCCAGCTGAACTATGGAAAGTCCTAAGTGCCGAAGGAAATAAAGGGTTGACGAAATTTTTCAATAAAATCCTTGCTGGATTTCCAATGCTAGAACAGTTCCGTCAATGCTTCCTTGTGTCCATCTACAAGCAACACGGTGATGTCCGAGAATGTGTGAATTACCGAGGCATCAAACTCACTTCACACACACTCAAAATCTGGGACCACGTCATATGAGACTGCATCAAGGGTTTCATTAACATCCACCAGAACCCGTCTGGTTTCATACCAAGTATGTCAATAAGTGACGCAATTCAGACTCTCCAGATCTTGATTGAGAAACACTGTGAGCTATGTAAAGACCTCCATAGGGTATTCATCGATCTGAAGAAAGCCTCTGATCGCGTTCCTAGAGATATTGTCTGGGCAGCACTACAACATCAAAAAGTTCCTGAGGTGTAAGTAAAGATGATCCAAAATACGTACCTCCGTCCATCTACTATGGTGAAAACCACTGCAGGTGTTTCAGATAGTTTCCGTGTTGATGTTGGTGTACATCAGGGATTGGCACTAAGCCCAGTACTGTTCAACATTGCCATCAACTACCCGACGGAGCAGCTGATGACAGACCTGCCATGGACCATACTTTATGTAGATGATATTGTTTTGGTTGGTGAGTCATGTCACGAGATTGGGGCAGTCTTGGAACAATGGCAAGTAATACTAGAAGCAAATGGATTAAGAATAAGTCGCAAGAAGACAGAGTGCATGTTCTTCAACTTTGCGCAGCCACGGCAACGGGGTCCCCACAACACTGTCTTCCTTGCTGGAGAACCACTGATGATGACCGACAAGTTCAAATATCTTGGATCAGTCATTAGAACTGATGGTAATATCGATGCAGACGTCAAGCACCGCGTCAGTGTTGACTGGATGAAATGGTGGTCTCTTACTGGTGTTCTGTGTGATAAGTGGATGCCAGTCAAATGAAAGAGCAAAGTGTACAAAAACATTGTCCGACCTGCCATCATGTACGGTTCCGAATGTTGGGTAAGGCAGAAAAAGCATGACCAGTGAATGCAAGTCACAGAGGTGCAGATGTTGTCATGGTCGGTGGGAGTCACTTTGCGTGACAAAGTGCGCAATGAACATGTGCAAGGAAAGTTGTGCCCATCAGCGACAAGATGGAGCAAAAACAGCTTTGCTGGTGTGGTCTCGTCAAAAGAAGAAATGAACACCATGTAGTACAGAAAGTTCTTGCCATCGAAGATCATCTTAAGTAACGTGGAAACAAACTGCTAAGGCTGCTTCAAGGAAAAGTGAAGTGCCATTAGATCTGGTACAAGAACGTCAGACATACTCTCTCCAAGTCAGACGAGCCGACCGTGTGAGCTTGGGACTGCCCATTTTATGGATGCATATAGTCAGGAAAGAAGAAGATAAATGTATTGGCTATAACGTCCAATGTTTATTTTTCTTTGTTATGCATTTGGGGATTGCTGACAACAATGCAAAGCTTATTTTCAAACTCTTCTTTTCAGTACATTTAAATCAGTCTCTGTTAAATAGTCGAGACAAGCATCGCTGTGAAGATGTCGCAAAAGAAAGAGAAAGTGTTTAATATTGAAGAAAAGCCACAAATATGGTGATTACAAAATGGAGAAACAAACGTCAGCGTTGTGAAGGAATAATGTGAATCATACACAACGATTTGTACAATCCGGAAGGACAGAGAGAACATCTCATTTTATGAGTCAAGACCATGTACAACATTGTTGCTGCACGTACTGTGTAAACATTCAGTGCCACTCCACAAATACAGTGCTTATTTCAGTTATGCTTTTATAAGTTATAACTTTATTTATGTTAATAACCATGTATGTGTGTAGCCCAAAACCTAGAGATGACATTTTTAGCGACAAAAAAGGAAAAGTCTGTGCGACTATCGCTTATAATGACCATTACTTAACGGTCCCTTCAGAGTCATCACAACCGGTTTCGACTCTACTTCTACAATATGTGACAATAAAGTTCGGTCAATAGTCCTGTACTATCAACATAGATGAACAATGCACGAACAGTGACCTTACTGCCCTTCGAAATAGTCCGCTCCCATAACTATGCACTGCTGAGATAAGCGATATATGTCCTGGAAACTTTGCAAGAAGGCTTCCTTTGAGACGGTGTTCAAAAGCCTTGTCAAGTTTCGTTGGATGTCAGGAATATCATCAAATCTCTTTCCTTTCAAAGCGAGTTGCAGTCGTGGGAATAGGAAGAAGTCTGGAGGATTGAGATCTGGCGAGTATGGGGGATGTTCAAGTTGCACCACCCCCTTTTTTGCCATGAACTGTTTGACGATATTGGCTGTGTGTGGGCGAGCATTGTCATGGACAAAAAAACCATGAACCTTGTTGTGCGTACTGGGGTCATACCCTGCATAGATGTTTCATGAAACGGATCAAAATTTCAACGTACCGTGCAGCATTCAACGTCGTTCCCTCAGGTAGAAATTCCTTGTGGATAATGCCTTGACTTTACATGTTATAATTCTCATGTTTAGGTCCGTATTGAAATGTACAATGAAGTCAAATAAATATTAAAGTTTATTTATTCCACCTTTTCAATACATAAAAAGGGATAATGAATTAAATAAAATTATAGGGACATGTTTTGCTCTTTAATTAAGGGTATCTTCAGCCTTAATCTCAAACTGAAAGTTGATTA
Source organism: Anabrus simplex (assembly GCF_040414725.1). NCBI lineage: Eukaryota > Metazoa > Arthropoda > Insecta > Orthoptera > Tettigoniidae > Anabrus > Anabrus simplex. The sequence continues at coordinate 204,791,849 of NC_090279.1, read as the reverse complement.
ATCACTTAATCAGGTACCTGATTGTAATTAAATTACATATGAATGTGAAGGAAATGTGCGAAATGGTTGACAATAGTTATGAAATTCTTAATATCAGGCCTTAATAAAGTCTAAAATACACATATTCATAAAATTATACACTTTCTTGAATGTAGTTAAGAAATTCTTGAAATGAGGCCTTAATGATGTTTGAAATACAAATAGTTGTGAGTTTATACACTAGAGGAAACTTTTGGATCTTAAATAGATTGAATGTCATTATAATAATTACATCAAGTAGGGTTTATAATAAATGTGAAGTGATAAAACTGTAGTTTTCTAGAAGCATGAAAGAAGAAGCATGAATGTGAAGGAAATGTTGGAAATGTGCAAAATGGTTGACAACAGTCATGAAATTCTTAATATCAGGCCTTAATGAAGTCTAAAATACACATATTCGTAAAATTGCTTCTAGGAAACTACAGTTTTATCACTTCACATTTATTATAAACCCTGCTTGATGTGATTATTATAGTGACATTCAATGTATTTAAGATCCAAAAGTTTCCTCTAATGTATAAACTCATGACTATTTGTATTTCAAACTTCATTAAGGCATCATTTCAAGATTTTCTTAACTACATTCAAGAAAGTGTATAATTTTACGAATATGTGTATTTTAGACTTTATTAAGGCCTGATATTAAGAATTTCATAACTATTGTCAACCATTTCACACATTTCCAATATTTCCTTCACATTTATATGTAATTTAATTACAATCAGGTATCTGATTAATCAAATTTCAGTTTGAGATTAAGGCTGAAGATGCCCTTAATTAAAGGGCAAAATATGTCCCTATAATTTTAATTCATTATCTCTTTTTATGTATTGAACAGGTGGAATAAATAAACTTTAATATTAATTTTACTTCAATGCCTTGACTATATAAAAAAGGTGATGAGCATCGTTTTGATGAGCGACTTTTTGGCTCTGACCATTTTTCTGATCAGGGGATCCCGGAGAATGCCATTCCATGCTTTGCCGTTTCGTTTCAGGGTCATACCTGAGACACCAGGTTTCATACTCAGTGACAATACAGTTCAAGAAATTTGGTGTCGCATCCGCCGTTTCGACAAAATCCTGTGAAGCCTCTAAACGTGCATGCTTTTGATCATCAGTTAAGTGACGTGGCACAAGACGAGAACTGTACATTGATCTTTTGGTCGTTCACGTTCCTGTTCGCAGTTCAGAACCAACACGCTAAACACGCACTGTGTCAAACAGGTCTTACACGGCACACACACGATGCTCAACTGAAGAACGTTGGGAGCGGGTGGTCAAAACCTGCTGCTACACAGGTGCAACGTTGCGCCTCGCCAGTGTTGCCAGATCGACCATTCTGACTTCATTCACCTAACTTTATTGTCACAGGTTGTATTTCTAGGAATGTCTAAAGTATCGTACTCTACTTTCTTATGGTATAATAAGATACAACTTACAAGTACTTACCTAACAATTAAAACTTCACCAATGTGGAGGTTCCAAGCCCAATCTGCTGGCAACTGAGAGAAGATTGGCTGACCTACAATAACCCAAAAAATGTCAGTTATGATGAAAAAGTCCTTGTAAGGGAATTTTATACCATACATTACACCATCTAGGAAAACAACAGATAGGGAATCTGCCAACTGGGCAACTGCCCTAAATGCAGGTCAGTATTGATTGATTGATTGATTGGCAATGATTAATTGATTGATTGATTGGCAATGATTAACGACTGACAGATGAAATGAAATGATACTGGAGTGTGTTGCTGGAATGAAATATGACAGGGACAACTGGAATACCGTGAGAAAAACCTGCCCTGCCTCCACTTTGACCACCACAAATCTCACATGGAGTGACTGGGATTTGAACCAAGGAACGCAACGGTGAGAGACTGGCTCGCTAGCGCCTGAGCCACAGAAGCTCCTACACCTATCACCAGAGAAACAATTTCTTCAAATAATTAATACAATGCCACTAGCATTGTCCAGTTCCCTGGCTGATTGGTCAGCGCATCGACCTTCGATTCAGAGGGCTGTTGGTTCCATTCCCGGCCAGAGATTTCAACTGGTTAAGTAACTTAATTAATTCATTTAATTTAATTAATGAAATTAATTAAAGTAAATCATTGGATATATGCCAACAGTTCCATTCACAGTGTGGCACTCAAGCAGGTATCTTCCTTCAGATACTTGGGAAGAATAATATCCGAGGATGGCTACTGTCACCAAGATATCAAGGTGCGACTTGGAATGGCAGGAGCAGGGTCTACACAGTGCTTTAAGCCTAGAGCTGAGGAACCGATTTCTTAAGATATTCATTTTGTCAGTGGCATTATAACGTGGAGAAACGTGGACTCTGAATACCAGTTTCACTTGTCGTATTCACACGTTTGTAATTTGGTGTTGGAGACATCAGCTTAAGATTCCTTGGACAGATTGAGGTTGGTGAAGGAAGTGTACTGCTTGGACAACTTCATGAAAGATGACTCGCCTGGATTGGGCACACGCTGCAACACACAAGCTTACTACAAGACATAACAGAAACAAAAAGGAAGACCATGGCACATTTTCGTTGGCCAACAGAAGCAAGAAGTGGAAGTTCACACTTTTGGGCCATTACAATAGAAGGCCCACTGCGGTGACAACTTGAGAGCTGTTATTAGAAGAGCAAACCAGCCACACGGCTGATACTCCACAGGGTGGTGCACAAATAGTAACACATTTAATTTTAGAATAACAACATTTTTCACAGAACACTCATTAAAATAGGCTACAAATAATGTATGACATGTTTAGCCCATATTGTCAACTTTGAACAGTTTAAATATATTAACATTAAAAGTTCCACCTTTACAATTACTTACAAAGGTTTTTATTCTTAAAGCAAAGTTAAAGGTACATGTCCCCAAAAGGATCATCTTCAGCCTAGCAAAGTACGAAAGTTAAATAGTAAAATTAGCATAACAGAAAAAGGTCTTATATACATGTCCACAACAACTCACATTTACATGGTCTTAGTATGCCAACTGACAACAAAGTGGTGACGTGAAATCCACCTGAAACCTCTCATCGTTGTTCAAGTATAAAAGAATCTTATGTTGGCTGACACACACATTAAGAGAGAAAAATCATGACTAATAGTTCAGCATAGAACCAAGCTATGGCAACTCCGGTCTAGAAAGCCAAGAATAACAGCCTCATAATCTGCAGGACTCCGGGCTGAGCAGCGGTCGCTTGGTAGGCCAAGGACCACCAGGGCTGGAGTGCCGTGGGGGCTTTCTTTATGAACAGTGTCCACGATGGTAGAGTGGATCCAAACTTTCCTTTTATGAGCGAGACGAAGCATGCTTTCATTTGAGTGATTATGTCAGTTCACAGAACAATAGAATCTGGGATACAGAGAACCCACACATTTTATAGCCAAGACCTCTGCACAATCTGAAGGTGAGTGTAAGGTGAGCTATTGGTGCCCGACAAATTATCGGTCAGATATTTTTTCAGGACTCGATTACTTCCGACCATTATATTCACAGCATTCTAGAACCATTATTTGCTGACTGACTGAAGAAGAAAAGAAGGTATGGCTATTTCCTGTAGGAAGGTGTGACAGCCCATATGGCCCGCAGCTCTAGGCGGCAGTTGCAGGAAGTGTTTGATGATGATGAGATCTTCAACAAAGGCCTATAGTCCCCTCATTCACCTGATTTAAACATATGTGAATTTTATCTATGGAAATCTCTCAAAGGAAAAGTTTACAGGAATAATTCTGAAACTGCAAAGTCTGTTTCTAAATCTCATAAGATGTAAAGCTCGCATCACAGCTTAACAAGATAACTTTCAACATATTCTGTAAAAACTGGTGAGTCCAGTTTCATTTACTAGTTTATTTTTTTCCTTCATTTATTTATTTGTCCCACGCATGTATATAGCTGGCAAGTTCAGTTTCGTTTGGTTTCTATGGGTGTAATTATGCTGCTTATTTGAGATGAATACGACCGCTCACCATTGTGGGACTGCACTCACTGTCAATGCTTCTCCGCATTCCTATGCCTCGATACTCTGCTATGAAATCTTAAAATATACTCTGTGTATATACAGAGCCATGAAACTACATCCAAGCTTCTGCAGGGACATCTGGTATGTTTCACAGCCCTCAGCCTTATCATCATTTCTGTTCATTCTTGCAATGGACCCACAATCAACCGACACCCTCAACCTATCTTGATCTTCATGTCGTGCTAACTACAGTACCAAAAACAGGCATGATGGCCAACACCAAACCCACAAAAATGTAATGATCCATTAGCACTACATAGTCTGTGAATTAACAACAAATTCATGTAGGCCTACCTAAAATAAATTGCAAGAAACTGGGTAAAGCTTCTGTTGAACCTTCGCGTAAGGCAAGTTACAGATCTAATATGGCGCGGCTTGGACGATGTCACAACATGCTAAGGCTGCCAGCTTAGGTCCAGCAGGTGACAAGATCATTGGAATGGGATCATAAGTCCCCAAGTTCTAGCCGCAAACAGGTTAAGAGGTCTTTAGTATCCCCTGGAGTCTTGCTAAATGTGACAAAAAGTGACAAAGTGGCAAAAAATAACGTTGCAAATAATAAACTTCATGACACGAACATTTCTGCACTGATGTTCATTGATCAGAAGCTGTCTGTACAATTTCAAGGTCCACTTTAATTATTTCTTTAATTAATTATGGAGGGTAAGAGAAGTAGAGGTAGACCAAGACGACGATGGTTAGACTCTGTTTCTAACGATTTAAAGATAAGAGGTATAGAACTAAATGAGGCCACAACACTAGTTGCAAATCGAGGATTGTGGCGACGTTTAATAAATTCACAGAGGCTTGCAGACTGAACGCTGAAAGGCATAACAGTCTATAATGATAATGTATGTATGTTAGTTAATAAAGAGTATAAAAATGTACATAGAGAATTGTGGGTGGTTAGTTTCCACTATAATCTAGTAGGGTTTTCTTGCAATTCTTGCACCAGGAGAAGTGATATTTTTTTTGCTAGTGGCTTTACATCGCACCGACACAGATAGGTCTTATAGCGACAATGGGATAGAAAAGGCCTTGGAGTTCGAAGGAAGCGCCCGTGGCCTTAACTATGGTACAGCCCCAGCATTAGCCTGGCGTGAAAATGGGAAACCATAGAAAACCATCTTCAGAGTTGCCAACGGTGGGATTCGAACCCACTATCTCCCAGATGCAAGCTCACAGCCGTGTGCCGCTAACCACATGGCCAATTCGCCTGGTAGAAGTGATATTTGTCACACAAACCACATAAACAGTCTTTGTTGGGTTCATGGCATTTCATATTCTGTGGTGGAATCCATGTATCACAAGCTTTGTCAGTGCAGAATGCATGTTGTGGTTTCCTTTTGTCAATGCTCTATCATTCATGGCATCTGTAGAGTAGAATTTTTCTTCTATTTTCATCCCCTTGTCTCGTCGGAGGATCAGTAGTTTCCTCTCTTGACTGGCTGATGGCAGCATTAAGTGAAATCTCAAGTCCTCAATGAAGAAGGTTTCTCTAATACCAATATAGGCTAAATGGTCCGTTATTTGGACATTATACATTTTCCAGCTAACTCATTCCTGGTTGCCAGCGTTTCGTCCCAGTGTGCTAAGTTGGGCTCATCAGTTGGTAAATAGCACACCTACCAAGACGCATGGGTAGTGCATACCGTGGTTTCAATTGCAAGTTCATATGCAAGCCTTGAGGGCGTGTTTTTTGCTATTCTGAGGGCTCTTTTTAGGAAGTGGGCTTTTCCTTTTTCTATTGTCTCTAGATCTTTGATAGTTATGAATTCCCAGATCAGTTCCAAGCCGTATGTGATAATTGATACTATTTTAGAGTTGAACAGAGTCATAACTGTATTCAGAGAGAGCTTTGTTATATTCTTCAGACTGTAAATGGCTCTTACTGCAGTAGTTGCTCTTTCCCTGATGTGGATCCTGTATGATGTTCTAGATGTCTCAAGAGTTAGTCCTAAGTATTTGAATGAATTTACCAGATCTATTTGTTTTGTTCCTAGTAATACCTTGTCTTCGGCTGGTACCCTGCCCCCTTTTCAAAAAACTATTCCTTTACCATTAAGCTTAACAGTGATTTCATACTTTTTACAAGGGGATGAAAAATGAAAATAAACATCGTTAATGACGGACTCTTAACGCTAATGCATGATAATTAATTATTAAAATGCACCGTAATATAGTACTTACAGCAGCAAATATTATTCAGTGCAAATCCATACTTGATATTTTTGAATGAGCAAAGCCATATCTCGTCACTCAAACAGGAGTATTTCAAGTTAGCAATACACCCACCCACCCACACACACACACACACATTACAGAATAATCACACCACCGATATTAACACTTCTTATTTACTACAACACACGTGTGTAAACAGTTTACACATTTGCAGTATCGCCAGAATGCATGTAAATAAGACATCTTCTTCTTCTCCTTGCTTGCTGATGCTTATGGGCTGTGTCTCCGACATTTCACCCAGTCAATACTCGCTTACTCATGGAAACACACTAGTATAAATGAAAAACTTCAGTTCAATAATTGATGCTTGAGCTTGCAAGTAGAAAAACACAAAACACTGAACTTTACTATATCACATAACAACCCTATTTTGCTAGAGTAGACTGTTGTCATACGGGAAACTTCCAATCTTGCAATCACACTGCGTCTAAAGCTTCACCCACACGAAGAATCCAAAATAGCACTCACAAGTAATACACTAATGCTATGAGGAATCACTCAAATGGAACCTTCAAAAGCATGAGCAATTCTCACCCTATATTACAGACAGAATTATAACACGATATTGGCTTCATCTAGAAACAAATTTAGCACTCGAATAATCTCGACTGTAGGATTACAGAGCAAACAAGAAACCTGCTTGAGTCGCTTGAGTTTAGTCATAAGTTTTTTACGGGGGTTAGCATATAAAGAACATTCAAATAAAATGTGGTTGGAGTCGCCATTACGGATATTTGTACCACACAAACAGTTTGTATCCTGCGTTAAATGGAAACGTGATCGATATTGTGGTGTAAGGGCATGATTAAACCGTAACCGAATGATGTTAATAATATGTCGTCTAGTATAAGATCCTCGTATAAACCAAGGTTTAACTAAAAGTGTTGGTTGTAAATGATAATAGAAGTTACCTTTGACTTGTGCAGTCTGTCGGTAGAAATTCTGCCATTCTTGACGCCCCTTCTGTCGGATAACAACTATATAATCAGAAGCTGGAACAATATTGTTAGTATTCGGAACAGGAAGACGAGAAGCTTGTTTTGCAAGACAATCTGCTTTTTCATTACCCTTGATACCCACATGACCTGGTACCCATACTAAAGTTATGGAAATACCGACGTTGTCAAGCATATAAAGGAGACTCTTGACATTGTATATATACCAATTATACGATAACTCATACGAAACCAAAGATTGTAATGCACTCAGCGAATCCGTATAGATTGTAGCTCGCGTATATCCTTGTCGCTGAACAAAAAGTAAAGCTTGCTGTATGGCGAATAACTCCGCCGTAAAAATCGAACAGTCACTAGGCAAACCATATTGTTCTTTAACATTTAGAGAAGGTATATAATAAGCGGAACCAACTCCATTAATGTTCTTTGCCCCATCTGTAAAAATGTTTATGCTTCGTGGAATATGAGAAAATTTCACTCTTTTAACAGGACATATCTCGGTCCCCTGCAGACAAGTAACGTTAGTAGAGCCATTACGTATAGGCCATATTATTTGTGGCTTAAAACAAGAAACCTGATAGGGTAAGGTATAGGGTAGTAAAGTAACACTGTGTATTAAGGTACACTGTTTCGACTTCAATGTAGTAAAAGCATGAAACAATACGGGCAATCTGCGTAAACCCTGGCGCCGAACGGAATAATACTCCGAGAGTAACTGTAACTTCGGAATTAAAGGATGACTTGTTAAAGAAAACTTTTTAAGTAAATATTTCGTCGCAAGTATTTTTCTACGTACTGGTAAGGGAGCTTCGCAGGATTCAACTAAAAATGCATTGGTAGGTGTGGACTTTAAAGCTCCAATACAGGAGCGTATTGCTTTATATTGACAAGTGTTAAGAATATTCAAGTTAGTAGAAGATGCTACGTCAAAAATATGTGATCCGTAGTCCAATATCGACCTAATAGTGGTTTTGTACAAAGATAGCACCACAACGGGATCTGCCCCCTATTGCCTACGGGTTACAGCTTGTATTACCTGAATATACCGTTCACTCTTCGAACGCAAATATAAAAAATGATGTTTCCATGTAAGTTTTTGATCGATAAATAACCCAAGATATTTATGGTGACTAACCACTGGTATTTCATACTGATCAAAAGCAAGTGGCGATCGGTCATAGGTTCGGTGATGTGTAAATATCATTGCTCGACATTTCGCTATGGAAAGATTTAACCCATGGGCCTCTAACCATGTTCTAGCTTCATGAAGCGTGAAACTAATATGTTGTCTACAGAGCTGTAAAACTTCATGTGTACAATAAAGCAAAAAATCGTCAGCATACGCCTGTAGTCGAGCATGACGTAAAATGACCGCTTCAAAATCTTTCATGAAAAGAGCGAAAAGAATACCACTCAGAATATCGCCCTGTGGCAACCCATTACTTACTTGCCGGGGCTGGATTGTATAAGGTGTCGATTTAAATCGGAGCGTTCGATAAGTCAGAAGTTGTCTGAGAATGCTAATAAATCCCTCAGGAATCTTAAGAGTTGCAAGTTTTTTCCATAATATGTTCAAAGGTACGGAATCATAAGCCCGTTGAATATCAAGAAAAACCGCTATGGTACTATGTTTTTATGACGAGCTAATAGTAAATCGATAACAAAACTATTAAATGCATCAGATGTACTGCGTCCCTTAAAAAAGGCATATTGATATCGAGGCGTCAAGTTATAGTATTCTAATACCCATAGGATTCTTCGAAGTAAGCTTTAGAAAGACTTTACGGAGGCACGAACCGAGGACTATACCGCGATAATTACTTACCTCATTGGGTAACTGCTTATTTTTAAGAATGGGAATTAGAAAAAATTCATTCCAACTAACCGGTGTACTGTGATTGCGAAAAATATCATTATACCTGTTTAATAATGCCTTCTTTGCTCTAATAGGTAATAATTGGAGCATTTGATATGATACATTATCTGGACCTGGGGAGGAATTTGAGCACGATTGGAGTAGTGCCTCTAATTCCTGATAATCGCAGGGTTGTAGCAATACGGAAAAACGTGCGTCTAGTGGGTCTTGGGAATGAACATACTGTGGCACAACAAAATCTGGAGTCTCTCTAACAAGAAAATCTGATAATACTTGACCTGGGATGGTCTTGGCAGGGGAGTGCTGTGTAACTCGTGTGATTGCCCTGATGGCATTCCACAAGTCTGCAATTGGAACCTGACGCGTGAAGGACGATATAAACTCCCTCCAAGCGACACGACGTTTTTGATGAAAAATTCGGCGGGTTTGTGCTATGTGTCGTTTGAGACGGAAGTAATTTTCAGGTGTTGCGTGCTGCCTATATTGTCGAAAAAGTACTTTGCGGGTTTGAATCAGCAAATGACATTCGTCGTCCCACCACTTAACATGCACAGGTTTCCTAGAAGATAAAGGGGGTGAAGATCTGATAGGGTGGTGAAGGTTAATATAAGCTGTTAAAATCTGCAGTAAAGTTTGATATGAAAAAGTATTTTCCGGTATTTTTTGTAACGCATCCTCAATGTAAGCGGTATATATTTGCGGTTTAAATCTCCTCAAAGATCGAATCATGTTATTTTGAAATGTGTGGTGCGGTGGAGAAAAGGGTCTGCCTACACCATAAGAAATAACAATAGGGAAATGATCACTGGAATAAGTATCACTCAAAGCAGGGGCGTATATAAGGGGGGCCCAGGGGGCCTGGGCCCCCCCGAAAAATGTATAAGCCTTGAAGAACCGGACCAAAATGATGGGAATTTTCGATCGTTGTTGAGATACCGAGCCAACAGTTAGCAGTTTATGTGCCAAACCTGGACGATTTTTGTAACTCACTAAAAGAACGCTTTGAATCTCACAAGGAAATAGTTGCATCCTTACAAAACATCCTTCCACAATTGTGTATCGTAACAGATTTCGGTTCACTGGAGGCTGCTTTTAGTTTCTACGAAGGAGATCTGTCACATAAAGAGATTGTGCAAAGTGAGTTTATGTTGTGGAAAGAAAAGTGGAGTCAGGAAAATCCTTCAAATATTCCCAAAATGGCTGTAAGTTCTCTAGAAAAATGTGACAAGACTTTCTTCCCCAACATTTATACCCTTCTCAAATTACTCGCCGTTCTTCCTGTTTCCATCGCAAACGTAGAAAGAACTTTCTCTAGCCTAAGGAGACTGAAGACTTACTTAAGGAACAGCACATCTGAAAGTAGGCTTAACGGGCTTGCTTTACTCTCTATCCACAGATACATTATAGTTAGTGACGAAGAAGTTCTTGATAAGTTTGCAAGTGTACCAAGAAACCTGGACTTCGTTTTGTAACCATTGGTGTACTGTATGTATGTATGTATGTATGTATGTATGTATGTATGTATGTATGTATGTATGTATGTATGTATGTATGTATGTATGTATGTATGTATGTATGTATGTATGTATGTATGTATGTATGTATGTATGTATGCATGTATGTATGTATGTATGTATGTATGTATGTATCAGCCCAAATCAATGTTTCCTTTTTCCTTTCTAAAGTGTTTGAAATCGACTGACCTCTTAAAATTACTTAACCTAACCTTACATCAATCTTGGCCCCCCCCCCCAAAATATATTCTATATTCGCCACTGACTCAAAGTATGCCATGTAGTGGTAGACACCATATTTCGCTTACACAATGTTAAATCTACTGCGCTAGGAGGGGCAGAAGGCGCAGTCAAACGCGTAGGAGAGCCATCATTCAAAATAGCAAAAGCATGGTTATTTACTTCATTAAGGAACTGTGTACCTTGAAGTGTATCCAAATTTCCTCCCCACAGTGTGTGATGAAGATTAAAGTCCCCAAAGATAAAAACATATGGTTCGGTAGTAAATTGTTGATAGAATTGGTTCCATTGTCTCTCAGTAATGGAACATTCAGGAGGACAGTAGATATTCACAAGAAAAAAATGCATATAATATAATCCTATAACATATGTATGGGGTATGGCCTGCATATTCGAATGGATGCGATATGTCACGGACGAGTGGACCAAAAAGGCAACCCTACCGTAACCGGGTCCATCATTACGTAAAACTTTGTAATTAGGATGCTTAATGCGAGTCTCAAGATTAAACCAAGTTTCTTGTATAGCTAAAAAGTGAGGTACTGTTTCCTGTATTAATTTAAATAGCTCATGACGCTTGTTCATGAGACTTCTAGCGTTCCATTGAATGATTCTGATCATAGAATTGAATAAAACTACAAACCCTGTCCCTTAACTGGAATACATTATGAGCTAACGCGGGGTGATCACCCAATAATTGTACCAATTGCTGAATAGATTGATAAAGACCACTTTGAAGATATTCTCTTTGCCTATGAAATGACGAAAGCGGTTGCGCCATTGAGGCGCTACTCGTGGCAACAGGTTCGTCCAAAGGTGCCTCCATCCGACGGCTTGCGCCTTCGGAAACAGGTGTAACTCTTGAAGCTGCCATCTCCATGCGGGGAATCTCTCGAACCAAATTTTGATAACCTTCCTTATCATATCCTGGGGCTGGTACTGGTCTCGGTGATTTTAAAATTACTTGTGTGAATTTTCTCTTACGGGGATTCGACTGTGTAGGAGTCTGCCCATCCCCAGTTAAAGGGGGAAAATTTTGGGAATTGTCTACTACATTATATTCATTAGGTTGGACTTTTTGTACAGCGTCCTTGAACGATAAGTTCTGATGGCTCATGATCTTTTTAATGTGGACTTGCTGTTGGTGAGTTGGACAGTCAACATCGCCAGTTGAATGGGTGCCGCGACAATGCACGCATTGCAGGAAAGTTTCCGTACAGTTCGCCGTAGTATGATGCAATGCACATTTCCCACACCTGGGACTTGTCGCTCTGCAATGCTTATCAACGTGACCGTACCGTTGGCATTTTTTACAGATGATGGGAGCAAAAACATATGGCTCCACCTCTAAATACACCTGATATAATGACACATACTGTGGAAGTTTCTGTGCACGAAAAACCACTTTTATAGAGCCAGTAGGGACATACTGTGTGCCTTCTTCGTTAACAATTCTACGGTTCAAACGCTTTACAGATTTTATAGTAGCAGGAGACTTTAAGTGCTTTAATATAGCATCCTCTGTCAAGGTCTTCTCTACTCCCCTGATAACTCCTACCCGCAATACATTAGAGCTAGGTATGTATGCCCGTAACTTAAGCTCAACTATTATAGGGCGTTTCAAAAATGAATTTGCCTGTACTGCATATACAAATTCTATTTGGACCCTATTTCGTCCCTTGCGGGCCACTGATTTTATGCCTGGAATATTTTTCTCATAGAAAATTCTACCCAGGGTCATAGGATGCATGTTACCGACATTGCCTGTTGCTGTGGACTCCACAAAAATAATGAAAAGTCCATAATGAGTACTAGGATAAAGTTCCTGCGACTCAGTCTTCGAAATCGAAGCATCAGTCTCTTTATTCACCACCGCATTGGGTGTATTCGATTTACTCACTGTACCACTATCCTCACTTAGACTATCATCCTCATCCTGGTCCATTTGAACTGTCTCTTCCCGAGCAACTGTGAGGGTTGAAGGATCAGGAGACTCCTCACCACCACTTTGCTCCCCCATAACGTACGAATTACACTCGTAGAATCACTACTCTATACCGTCCACGCTACCTCCTCACAGTGACTGTCAACTCAACTGCACACGAGCACTGCTAAGAGGGAACTGAGGATAGAATAGAATAGAACGGTTTTAGAAGTAAATATCTTGTCTTGTCTTGTCTTGTCTTGTCTTGTATTGCGGATATTTATTTGGGATTCAATAAATTCTTTCCCAGTCACGAGACCATTAATATATTACACTTATATCACAAAAGCACACGATTACATCACTAATGCCTGATTTTAGAAGTAAATATGACAACATTGAGACGGCGGTGATGACAACAGTAATAGCAACAATGTTGCCAATAGAGATAATCAAAAATGTAACACGACAGTTATTTTCATAGCTCACTACAGTTACGGCAAATACAGTATTTGGTTACAGGTCATTTGAGTTTGGCAACATCCAAGAGGCCAAAGTGAAAGTGCGGGATCTATTCGTGTATGCCATGCTGATGTCTCGTGTTTCGTTTCATTTTGCACGGATAGGTTCGAGTCAACGAGCTAGAGAGAGGACTATGGAGTGGCTATTGGGCCGCCATATTTGAATCTACTTGAAAATCACGTCCGCCATATTGTAAGCGATCAAATCGAGTGGGCTTGTGATGAAGCAAGTACAGAGGCTGCGCGAATAAATGCCGTTTCACAGTTTTCTTTATTAGGGAAGCACTCAAAGATGCCCAATGTCTGTTTAAAAGTTTTCTTTATTAGGGAAGCACTCAAAGATGCCCAATGTCTGTTTAAAAGGACATTAAAAATGCAAAATACAGGCTACATACATATCGTACAAAGAAAATTAGCGCATTTCCGGTAGGCCTAATTACAAAACAAATCACAATACATCGCCAAACAAATTTAGACCCACATACAGGGAATGAAAATATAGAACAGAAAACCTTGAACAAAGTAATATAACAACATCGAGTAATAATTCATATACCTTTAATAATAATAATAATAATAATAATAATAATAATAATAATAATAATAATAATAATAATAATAATAATAAATCCTGGTCTCTTCCCATTTACCTGAGATAGGCATTTGTATGGATTTAGCCTAATTTTACGACCGGATGCCCTTCCTGACGACGCCAACCCTAGGTGGAGTGATGTATTTACTATTGCGTGTTTCTGTTGTGGTTTGCAGTATGTTCTGTTGTGTGTAGATGTAGAAGGTTATCCAGTCCCGGATCCAGAGGAATTAACTGTCGACTATCCGGTTAAAATCCTCAACCCGGTCAAATCCGGTGCCCTCTGAACCAAAGGCCAGCACGCTGATCATTCAGCCAAGGAGCCGAACACTAAACAACTTAGCAGGTTCGATCCTGGCTCAGTACGGTAGTATTTGAAGGTGCTCAAATCCCTCAACCTCGTGTCAGTAGATTTCCTCCCACTTAAAAGAACACCTGCGGGACAACATTCCGGCACCTCGGCTTATCCGGAAAAGTAGTTAGCAGGACGTAAAACTAATAGTAATTTACGAAAAATAAGTATTCTAGAGCCGCGGGGTACAAGGTTTGAAGTGAACAATGGTGTAATAAAGTATCCCTTAATAATAATAATAATAGTAATAATAGTAGTAGTAATAATAATAATATTAATAATAATAATAATAATAATAATAATAATAATAAAATTAAAATCAGAACAAGAATTTGTAGGATAAACAGTTTGAAATAATTGTTGAAAAATAGAACAGTCCTTCTTGTGTTAATGATCTTAAATCACGTAAGTTAACTTTCCTAAATGATTCACTTCGATATTTTTGGAAGAAGATAATGGTAGCGCCGATTTTTTTAATTGCCTTATGTTGCACCCACTCAGACACGTCTTATAGCTACGATGGGATAGGAAAAGGCTATGACTGCGAAGGAAGTGGCAGTGGCATTAATGAAGGCACAGCAGCCCCCGTATTTGACTGATGTGAAAATGGGAACCACGAAAAACCCACAATCAGTGCTGTTGGCAATGGGATTAGAACTCACTATATCCCGAATGCAAGCCAAGAGCTTTATACCGCGAACCACGTAGCCAACTCGCTCAGTAGTACTGGTGATGTAGGATCCATATTACTCCGTATCGTTGGCAGAGGGGATGAGGTGACTAGGAAATTCTAAATATTGTAGGTGTGGCGTTGGACAGCAGGCGTCTTGGAACATCGTTGTTCACTTTATATTTATTTTCAAAATGCTGGGGAAATGTTTTCTGTAGGATAAAATGTAATAATAAATAGTGGTCTTGGTTTTTCGTCCTACCGACTACTTAGTACGGTTTTCGGAGAAGCTGAAGTGCCGGAGCAACGGAGTTCCCTTACGGACCGGTAAATCTACAGACACAAAGGTGACCTATCTGAGCACCCTCAAATATCAAATATGGCAACTTGGGCTCAGAAAGCTAGCGCTCTACCGTCTGAGCCACTTAGTCAGTCAGGATACATTTTTATCGTGTTTGGCTGTCAGTTCCTACAAGAAAATAAAAGTAGGCCTTATGTAAACGTGCTGGATTGTGCTACACAGGCAACGTAATTCAGCTAATCGCCCAAAACTGTGTACTTTAGTAAAACAAATCAATCTTAAATATGATATTTATTCTTCGTGTTTTCTCTACAATTTATGCAATTGCATGCCACACACGTATAGAGCATAATTTCTTCGATCTAAACTATTAAAAGTATCGCACCATATGCGGAAGAAATTATATGAATGGCGCATAAACTATGGAGTCGCTATTTCGCCTTGGCACCACCCAGAGCGCTGTAGCAGCCATGTTAGCCACTCTATAGTCCTCTTTCTAGCTCGTTGGTTCGAGTATATATAACAAGATAAATAATAGAATAAACACGGCCCACGGGATACCTCGATGCGCTCCTGCTAGAGCGACGCATCAAGTCGGCCGTGAGAATAACATACGTAGAGCTATTATCGAAATAATGTGAGGACTACGCAGGGCTGAGTAGCTTGGACTTGGGCTTCCTAAGCCCAGCTCAGACCGGTGGTATATGAAAGTGCTCATATACGTCAGCCTCGTGTCGGTAGATTTGTTGGCCCGTTAAAGAACACCTTCGGGACAAAATTCCGGCATCTCAGCATCTCCCAAAACCGTAAAAGTAGTTACTGGGACGTCAAATCAATAACATTATTATTTGTGAAGGTGCGGACTGAACTTGCCTTATTAATAAAATGTTTCGTGTATTTGTAGATGCCCAAGAACTGTTGTGTTTTCCATGTATCGTAACAAATATAGCATTAAAGAAGATTTCGTTACCTCGATTAATTTTCCTTCAGACGAGGAATTAAAACAAAAAAGGATTTGCCATTTTAAACGGGATAATTGGGAACCTGGGAAGGATTCAGTGGTATGCATAAAATATGTCCCACACAAAAATTTCAACAGGGGATAACATTTGTGATAGTAACGTCATCGTACTTATACTACCACCTAAATATAATGAGCTTCTCCCTGATGCATATCCAATTATTTTCCCAAATTTGGCAAAATATTTTTCATCGAAAAGTGTCTGATTTTAGACGGGGGTGAGTGAAAAAGGTCCACTGATTCACCCACCCCATTCAGTGATGTTAGTGCCCTCACAAGCCATGAGTTAGCCCGAGCCATACTTCTCACTTTAGGTAGATAAAAAAACATACCTTTGCCTGGTATTGCAACGAGGAACATGTAATGGAATCAGCTCCAGTAATGTTGAGCAATCCACTCTATTCGTCAGGCACTTATAAAGAAAGAGGGCATTGGCACATCTGCGGCGTGAGTGCAATGTCCTCATGCTCATAGTCTCACAAAAAGACTCGCAATCAGACGAAGAGAGAGAAATACCCAAACCCTTCTAGCTGATCCATTTCATGAACCTTATTTGGACTCTTTCCAAGTTTTGTATTAAATACTGCTGAGAAGGCAGCCACACCTCGCAACAGTATTGTAGCGATGACCTAATTAGAGTGTAAAACAACGTTATTAGAGTTCTAGGAGAAACAAATTCGGCACAATTTCTTTTCAGAAAGCCAAGTAATTTAAACCCTTTCCTAGAAATCTTGTCTAAATGTTTCTCGAAGGGAAGACCGTAGCAGTTTGAAAGTGTCACACCAAGATCATTTATTTCATTCACACGAGCTATTTGGAAATTGCATAAATGGTAAGGGTAATTTACTGGTTCCAACTTGCGTGAAAATGTAATTGCGTTGCATTTTGAAGTATTCAAACCAAGCAGCCACTTTTTACACCAGTTACTTAGTAGGTTTAAGTCAGACTGTAACAACTTACAGTCCAACTCACAATTTGTTACTTTAAAGATCTTATTACTGTGCTGTATAACTGATGTTATATCATTTATGAATATGACAAAGAAAAGAGGGCTTAGTAAAGAGCCTTGGGGGACACCTGAACTAGGGTGGTACGGCTTTGACATATTACCATCAGTTTTTACTACGCAAACTCTATTAGTGAGATAGCTTCTAATCCACTCCAAAGCACTTCCTCCTATCCCATATGCTGACAATTTGGTGAGTAGAGCATCATGTTGAATCAAAGGCTTTGGAGAAGTCCGTATAAACAACATCCACTTGTTGCCTCCTATCGAGAAATTCTGAAATGAAATTGATATACACCGCCATATTGGACACGGTAGAGCGTTTCTGTACAAAACCATGCTGCGCTATATTAATACACTGTGAAACTGAACTGTACAATCTCTTATACACGATCTTCTCTGCCACCTTTGAAATTAGGGACAATAACACAACAGGCCTATAGTTATCAAACACCATTTTGTCTCCTTTCTTGAACACTGGTATGACGTAACCGTTCATCCATTCACACGGAAAATACCCTGACGAGAATGGCTTATTTATTATGATGCTAAGTGGCCTACCTAGCTCAGATGCACAGTCTTTCAATACTATTGCGGGTACGTCACCTGAACCAAATGATTTGGAGGTATCCAAAGAAGCAAGAATTGAAGATACCTCTGCTGGAGAGGTCACTATTGAAGTTGGGCCTATATCACACACGGACGAAGTGGATAGATTACACTGTGCGGCAGGTGAGTGATACTTTTCAAAGGTATCTGCAAGACTGTCCAAGATGATCCTCTTGTCCTGTAATTCTTTCCCGTCTTGAAGCATAGTAGATGGTAGGCGAGATGAACTCCGTTTGTTGTTTACAAAATTCTAGAAACACTTCGGGTTGGCAGCTAATTTCGATTCCATCGAAGTTATATAGTTTCTGTATTTTTTTTGACGCTTAAATTCACCGCGTATGGTTGAAAATTGCACATAATCACTATTATGGCCCGTTTTTAAAACTTCCTTCTTGCCCTCTCCTTTTCTTTTAATTTATCTATTACCTCAGAGTCATACAAGCATGGGTACTTCCGCGTGCTAACTATCCGGGACGGTACAGTGTCTTTTATTGCAGTGCGAAGGAAGTCGTAGAAAAGGGTTAACGCCTGGTCGACGGAGGGGGAGTCCTAGATTAAATTCCAAGGAGACAACGAAAGGAGATCTGTCATTTGAGGAAAATCGGCCTTAGTCTATACAAACATTAACTTCCTCTGCGGTACGGGGAGCATAAATCGCGGTAAAGATAGAGTGAATTCTACAGCTCGATGGTCGGATGTAATTACCTTTTCCGTCTCAAAGCAGTCCAAGTGTCCACAATATTGATCCGAGATTAGAACAAGGTCTAGGAAGTTCTCGTTTCTTGTTGGAAAGTGACACATTTGCATGAGTCCGAATTCACTGACGATTTCAAGAAATAAGAAGACTTCCGTACATCATTGTTTTATACGGGACCAGGATTCCAAGCCAAATGCCTGATGTTAAATTCTCCGCAAACTACTACTACTACTCAAACGTTTTCATTCCTCCCCTGAAGGGGGAGGCGGGCCTCTTAGACGGTGACGCCGTCTCTCAGGCCGGGAGATTTGTTACGGTGAAGGAGATGTGCGGAGAAGGTGAGGGGGTGGGCGGCCGTGGCCTATACTACGAACTGTCCCGGCATTCGCCTTAGTGCAGGAGAATGGAAAACCACGGAAAACCATTCTCAGGACAGCCGACGGGTGGGACCAGGCGTGAAGTCCGGCACTGTGCCCCAGGCCCGTTTCCCGAATTCAGAGTCGTAGAGCCACGGTACAGCCATGGCCAACTTTCCTCTGCTCGGTTGGACGGTCAGAGTACAGAGCAAATGGGACAACAACCCACTCTGCATCTACCGCCTTCGCAAACTACAAGGATATCCAGCGGGCTTAAAACAGCTGTGACGTTGGCCAGTGTTGCTCGAAGATTACTCATCCTAGCAGTCACTTCCTCCGGTGGCAGGTAGCAGCACACTACAAACACAGACCTCCCTGATGTTGGGATGGCCTTGACCACGAGACACTCCCAGTTTCCCGCCAGCTCTGGCCGGGAAATTGGCCTTAGAGCAGATTTCACAGCAATCATAATCCCCCCCTTTCACTTTGCTGCTATGGACCTGATGTCTGTCTTGACGAAACGCACAGTAATCAGTAGACAAAAGTTCATTATCACTAACAGAATCATTTAACCAACTTTCAACTATACAAATTCAATCTTTGCTGGCGTCACTGAAAGCGAGATTAAAGTCCGTCAAAGAATTACACATGCTCCCTACATTTTGGTAGAAGAAATTCATACCGCTGTCATACTTGTTCCTTGGTTCAGATGTATGTCACCGGACAAAGCCAATAGAAGCACACAAATCGCTGAACCAAATATCTTTGGGCTAGAGTTCGTCCGTTGTTTTCTCGCAGACAGACCGCCTCGTTGTGACGTCACCAGATACATAGTTCCATTTAAAGCCAACACGTGGGCCGAAATACGAAGCTTCGAACCATTCACAAAAGCGTTTTCCCAACCGTTTACATATTTCACGGCGAAGTCTAGCACATTCTCATCCCGGAGGCAAACTCAATTTGTAGCAATTTATTTCATTTCTGATATCTAACCTGCACACACTCCGCCCCCCGCCACGCACCCGTGGACCCGTGGACCCGTGGACCTCTTCCTGTCTATAAATGTTTGTGCCCCATCCCACTTCTAATTCCCAATCGCCGCCTGAAGTGAAGCGAATACGAAATACTCCGGGACAGATCCCAGCGTACACAAGTGGTTTATGTTCGAGTGAATGGGCATTATCTCTACAAAGAAAATAAGCAAGTTGAAACATTTCATTATATCCATATATAAATGAGTTTTGTCTGAACATCGCTCAGAATTTAAGAAGAATGGTATTTCTGCATCGGCCGTGTCCACAGTAGCAAGGAAATGCACTTTTTAAGTTTCTGTAATGTCTGTCTGTCTGTCTGTCTGTCTGTCTGTCTGTCTGTCTGTCTGTCTGTCTGTCTGTCTGTCTGTCTGTCTGTCTGTCTGTCTGTCTGTCTGTCTGTCTGTCTGCACACGCATCACGAGAAAACGGTTAAATATAATTGAATGAAAATCGGTATATAAAATCGGGGATTAAGTCTCTACAATCTAGGCCATAAATAATTTTATTCACGCTGAGAGAAATGGTAGTTTATAGGAAGGCCTGAAATTTAATTCTCAAATATTTATGTTATTAGTGGTCCTATCTTAATGAAAACCAACAGGCAAATCGCTACAATCTAGGCTATAAATAATTTTATTCTGGTAGAGTGAAACGGTAGTTTAGGGGAAGGACTAAAATTTAATTCTCAAATATTTATGTTATTAGTGGGCGTATCGACAAATACTACATAACTAAAGTTATATAGTATTAAATTTCCGATCATTTATGTCTTATACATTTTTACCGTACCGGCTATGATCACAGAGATATTCATGAATTTGTATTTTTGTTACTAAGTCCATATCAGCGCCGAATCACGAGAAAATGGGTAAACAGAATTTAATGCAAACCGGTATGTAAAGTCGGATAATAAAGAACTACAGTCTACGCTATAAATAATTTGATATGACGCCCTAATATCAAAGAGTCGAAAGAAAACTAAATGTGAAGGCCTACAGTACAGAAAGCTCATAAAATTGATCAACAATAACATTACATTGGCCATTGTTTGTTGTGATGTGCTTTGTATCTTCTGTTGCCACTCATCTCCAATAGATGGGATTATTGCTGCGTACTGAGTTCGTATTTTTAATTTGCTTTATGTCACACCGATACAGATAGGTCTTATGGCGACGATGGGATAGGAAAGGGCTAGGAGGGTGAAGGAAGCAGCCTTTGCCTTAATTAAGGTACAGCCCAGAATTTGCCTGCTGTGAAAATGTGAAACCACAGAATCCCATCTTCAGGGTTGCCGACAACGGGGTTCGAATTCACTAACTCCCGCATGCAAGCTCACAGTTGTGCGCCCCTAACCACACGGCCAACTCGCCCTGTTATACCGAGTGTAACAGCCTGCCTGAATATATATTGGCAGGAAGAAGATGGAGAGTTAGATAACTTTCTTCTTTAGCATGCTATTCCCCTGGTCAAAACATTTTCTGATGCTACTGGTACGTAGCACACTGATTCATCATAGCATTCGAGCTATTCAATCCCTACTTTGTGGCACTGATTGGATTGAAGAGTGTGCATATTTAGCGGAATAATGGCAGAGGAGCGTTCACGTCTGTCTGCGGCCTGGTCATTCCACTGGAACTTTGGACTGTTAGATCGGCATCGTATTCGTAGTACGGTTCGTTAAAAGTGAGAAAATGTGCGGTTTTTCATTTGAACGAGTATTTCATATGATAGCATTGCTTTTAATCGCGACATTCCTACTGACGTTTTTGTAATGATCTATGTTGACTTCAGCTAGGAAAACCACAAATCCAGTAATTCCGAGAATACCGTAGCATTGACGTTGTCCTTCTCCTTGTCTGAATGGTAGCGGATTCGGTTGGATTCCCGATTAGGCCGAGGATTTCAACCACATGTGGTTAATTCCCTAGCACTGGAATTGGGTATTAGAGTTCGTCCTAATACATGACAGCGGCACTGCAACTGTTATTTTCTTGTGACAGATTCATTCCACAACGGTTGTGTTTCCGAAACGATTGCGTTATATCTGTTACAGCTCTAGTTTAACATATACAATATTGTCTGCTGTCCACCTCACAACTCTGTCGAGCTCTTCTGTTCACAAACCTCTAAATTATTTACAGGCTTATTCTAAATTAGTTACCTGAAAGTACCAATGAATGATTTCGAAACAATAGATCTAATTTTATTCAGATGTTTGTCAAGCCTCATGCAATATTATCAAGTTTTAGGCCAAGCCGACAGACACCCTTGTGTCAACTGTTTGGTCCCAGCCTTAACTCACAGGAATATAGTCATCTTAACTTATTATAACATTCCCATTTAGTACGTATAAACAAATACTGTATCTTAAAGAATAGAAAACTCTTCACGGAAAGAATAGCCTTACATTTTAAATGTTAGACTTCACTCCATTCGTTCTCCTTGCTCGTCTGGAGGGAAACGAGACACATTCACCATGGTGGTGTACTACGGTGCGCTTCTGTTTGTCACAAGCACTCATCGCCTGACCCAGTTGCACAACAGTCGTCATCGTGAAATTCCCCATATCGTAGGTTGTGGAATGGGCAGCTTGCTCTAGGTGTATACTTCTTTGGACTTAGTGCATAAGGTTTCCAAAACGTGGTCTACTACACGAGGGTGTCACTGTCCTTTCTCTCGATGTGTTACACAACCTGTTTCCACGAATCGATCATACCATGCGTTGATAGCTTTCACCTATCGCGAAGCTTGTGGATATCCGCTCTGAAACGTCTTTGTACGGTAATTTGCGATTTCGTTTCATGTAACCACAGAATACACGACACGCGCTCCGCACCGTTGGCAACAGTGTCACGTTTCCCGCCAGACGAACGAGGAGAGTCCATGGAGCGAAGTTTATCGGTTATGCCTAAATCTTGATTATATGACATGAGCTTTGAAAAACATTTGAACACATTTCGATCACTAGTTTCGAAATTATTCATTAAAGTAACTCAGTATTACTGTATACAATATAACACCATATATTGTTACGTGCTCATACGACTATCACCTCTGTTGTATTTCCTTGAAGAGATGAGTAAGTCAGGCTGGAGACCTCCTGGCTGGCCTGAGGGCATGTAACTAACAGCCTCTTTTCTTCGTTTGGTGTCTCCGTGGAGTTTCTGGAAAGCGAAGCTAGAATGTTCCTATTCTGGGGACTCCCCGATGGTACCAGAACTTCTTCACCAGGATCGCCGCGAACTGAGTGTCGTTGGAGCTGAGCTGTGAGGGTTGAGAGAGTGTGGCACAGTGGGAAGTGCTGCAGAGCAGTCACGTGAATTTATTGTGAATTTATCTTGAGTCGACACAAATGTATAGCAGTCATGTGCTGTGTTTTTCGAACCTCTGTGCATGTAGCTGCTATGTAATGTGCAAAGTAAAAGGCGTGAGCGGTCAATCAATATTACGTACAGGTAGCCCGTTCCAGGTAAATAGCTGCAAGCTGCAGACCTGCTGCGAGAAATACAGACTTTATAAATAGCCAATAATTAGTGAACTGTTGTCATTCATATTCAAGTTAGTTGTGTGTGTGTGCAATGATTAGGTTATCCCAGATTAAATTACTTCAGTAAAACAAACAGTGTATTATTCTGAACTATATATATGTATGACAGTCAATCAATCACTACTGATCTGCATTTAGGGCAGACATCCAGGTGGCAGATTCCCTATCTGTTGTTTTCCTAGACTTTTCTTAAGAGGTTTCAAAGAAATTGGAAATATATTGAACATCTTCCTTGGTAAGTTATTCCAATCCCTAACTCCCGTTCCTATAAACGAATATTTGCCACAACTGTATCTTCATATTGTGATCTTTACTACTTTTAAATATACCATTCAAACTTATTCATCTACTAATGTCGTTTCACGCCATCTTTCCACTGGCAGCTCGGAACATACCACCTAGTCGAGCAGCTCGTCTCCTTTCTCACCAAGTCTTCCCAGCCCAAACTTTGCAAAATTTTTGTAACGCTATTCTTTTGTCCGATATCACCCAGAACGAATCATGTGGAAACAAAGACCCCGAGGACTGGATAACTATTAATATGTATGCTCTAACGCAGTGTTAACTGTTTAATATTGTACGAGATGTGTGTTAATAATATCTCTCATACTAATAATGTTTAGTGTAATTCTTTTCATCTTTAGCTTCACAAATATATCGCACAATGACTATTTAGCATTGTTTGAACTGCACGAAGTAGGAAAGAAAAGAAGGGCGGGATTTTGTGGTAGTTAACAGTTTGATCCCAGCCTTGATTCACAGGAATGTGTTCCCCCTAACTTATTATAAAATCCCCAATTAGTCCGGATAAACAAAGTTTCACTATATTGTCCCTTAAATAACAGAATCCTCTTCACAGAAAAAATAGTCTTAAATGTTAAGTAAGTTAAACATTTTGTTGCTATGAAAATATACCAACTGTCCTCTGATAATATATTTACAAAACAATGACTCTCATTGACAGTTCGATACAATACACACAATGTTCAATAATGATAGGGAAGAGCGTCACGATTAAGCATCTTTCTTTTCCTCATCAGCGTTATTATCTTCTGTTCCGGAGAGAAACTCCGCATGGATTGCTGCTAATATTCCAGCTCCAATAGCATCTCCAATAACGTTGATGACCGTTCTAAAGCGGTCAAAAATCCATTCTAAAGCAAACAGTAGACTGATATCAGACAGTGGTAGACTACGAGCTTCTAACACAATGATCAAACCGACTATTGCAGCAGAAGGTACTCCTGCCGTTGCTATACTGGCCAATGCACACATAATGAAGATGACAAATAAATCTCCAAAGTTCAGATATACGTTATGTAAATTGGCAATGTAAATACTTGAGATGGCTAGGTATATTACTGAACCATCCTTGTTCGTCGCTGATCCAATTGGCATTACAAAATTAACTAACCGAGCGTCAATCTGATTGTAATCGATCATACAGTGGATTGAAATTGGAAGAGTTACATTACTCGATGAAGTAGCAAAAGCGGTTACCATGGCTTCCGAGAAATTAGCCATGAAAGAAAATGGATTCTTATGAACAAACAGAAAGTATATCAAAGGGTAAATAATAACACCTTGAACCAGTAACAAAGCTATGTAAACTGCTGTATATACACCAAGCTTCATCATCATTTCGCCATAATTGTTGGTTTGTATAATGTGTTTTGCTATAAGAAATATGATACAAAATGGAGCTAGCCACATGATCCAGTAAGTTATTAGCATTGTAGCCTTACTCAGACATTTTATTACACTGACCATACTTTCACCTTTAGGTCCCATTACTCCAAGAGCGATGCCTATAAAAATGGATACACTTACAATTCCCACCATATTAATAGAATCTACAAAAGTTCCTCCCCTCTTTATGTTCCAGTCCTTCATATCTACGGTGGAGTCATTCGGATTGATTAGTACTGTCCGGTATTGCCTTATAACCATCCCAACTATATTTTGAGGAAATAAATTACGAATCAGATCTAAAAATATATCTGCAACCGTGACACTTGTTGTGATTTTCCTTTCACTGGAGGGCTTCAGTTCAATCTGAGAACCAGGCTGCGCAACTAGTGCGCAAGTAATTGCCAAAATAGAGGATAAACATTTCGTTGCGAGGATATATGTCGTAAAATTACAAGCAATCCTTCCAGAAATATGGCTTTCTAAGGAAGATAGTGATGATATTAAACAGGCAATCATCAGCGGTACAGCAATGCCCCTTAACATTTGAAGATATATTTCTCCGGGAAAACCAACATACATCGCTTCTCTCGACGTATATGGCGTACTTCTCACGTTTTTCAAAACAACTCCTACTATTACACCAGTGATAACACCACAAATTAACAAACATATTAACAAATTTCTTTTTAGGAATGAACAAACATTGCGGAACCACGCCATCGTCACTTATTGAAATGAGATTATCCAGGGAAACTACTCCAGGTTTTCTTTTTAGCCACTTCAAGTCAGTATCTCGATAATAAGAAAACGATGTAGGCTAGTGAAATAGTCGAACCTGATAGGTTAGAACAGCTGCTTTAATTGCACGCTGCTCCTAGTGTACGTATTTCACAACAATAATAGGTTTGTCACCGCCGTCTCGATCCTCTTACACTGCCTGCTCTATGCCACTAGTTTAACAGAGGTGGGCGCGAATACCATAAATTCTTCGCTTCGCCGTAAGAGTGCAGTAGCAGACGCACAATCTTCGCTGTCGGTGTGGGTGTAGCACTGTGTTATTGGTGCATGAATGTGTGTGAACAGCTGAGCTATTTCGTACAATGAGTAAACGAGTCTGGTCACTTTCGTTCATACAAGAGATAGTTTGTATAGAATTGTGAAATGAATTAATCATGTTATGCTTACAGATATTTCAAAAGGGATTTTAAGGTGTACTTGTTTCTTTCCGTTTGTGCAAGGTATATTTTTTTTTGTAGAACTGAAACTTCAGATTCTTTCCCCCGAAATATTCAACTGTTGTGTACCATTTTGCCAATCTCGGCAAGATGGTTCGCAGTCAGAAATGATACGACTCCATGAAAAACCGTCTAGAAGGGATAAGAGAAAAGCGGTCGTCGGCTTAAGCTAGGCAAGGACCTAATGAAGGAAGTAATTGGATATCCTCAGATTACTCTCGCATCTGTGCCTTTACACCTTATTTCAGAAGGCAATGGAGCCTCCGTGGCTCAGGCGGCAGCGCGCCGTCCTATCACCACTGGGTTCCGTGGTTCCCGGTCACTCCACGTGAGATTTGTGCTGGACAAAGCGGAGGCGGGACAGATTTTTCTCATGGTAAACCGGTTTTTTCTGTCATATTTCATTCCAGCAACACTACTGAATATAATTTCATTCCATCTGCCATTAATTAATCCTTGCACCAGAGGAGTGCGACAGGCTTCGGCAACCGGCACAATTCCTATATCCTCGCTGCTAGATGGGGACTTCAGTGATTCCATTCCTGACCCGGTCGAATGATTGGAAACAGGCTGCGGATATTTTTTCAGAATGTGATTCAAGCCGTGGAGGATAGTGGATTCCTTGTGATAAGAACTGTGACGGACAATCACAAAACAAACGTCCTCATGTCTAGACATTTTGGACAACCTCAAATATCCAGACGATAATATTCAGGTAAATCAAACTAGAAACAGGAAATCAAATCCTAATTTGCGGGTACTTCGTTCGTGTTGCTGAAGAGAGGATAGAGTGTGACATTTACGTCAGCAACATCTCACTGCCTAGAGTTTCGACACCACTAAATGGAACTGATTATGCATCTGGACAGAGGAAGAGTTAGAGTTCGATACCAAAAACCTTGTTTTGTTGCTCTGGTGAAGCATCTGCAGGAGTTCGTTTAAGCTGATGTGCCCTATTTTCGAAGTCCTTGAAACTTACGACCGTAATACGAGGACTTGCGACCTCCTCCATTTCAGAATGTGTTTTGTTACAGTGTGAGGTCAAAGAACATCAGCAAACTGTTCGTGATATTATCCTAACCAAGTTCGTAAGTCCTCTATTAACTGATATTGCGTTGGCAAGAACACGAAAAGTACGGTACCACCCCAAGACCTCGTCCAGGAAAATCTTTAATTTGTGACCCTTTTGAGGCCAACTGCGACTTCATACAGGTAATATTGCCGGTATTTAATATTACTTACGTAATTTACGAGCTTCAGTGAGCATATGACTATACTGCATAGTGTTTTGTAGGCTGTCACATTTGGACAAGTTTGGAACATTGTGCGTCATTGCCTGCCATCTAGAAGAGAAATTTTGTCGCAGCCTATTTGCAAAAAGTCTCGCACAGAGCAGCATAGAGCAGGCAGGCAGTATAGGAGGATCGAGACGGCGATGATGTCTGTAGTACTTCACTGCCATTTGATCATCACTTCATTTATTCTGCTGAACTTTTTGCCGTACGCCAAGCTCTCCTTTATGTTACACAACATAATTATGCAAAAGCAACTATCTGCACCGATTCTATGAGCGTATTACAATCACTCTCCTCCACTTCCTTCTCATACAATTGGTACCTATATACAGTAGCGGCTCGCTCTAAAGGGCAGAGGGGCACGTGCCCCTCCAGCTAAGTAACTGTTAATGCATCGTTTTATAAATACTGGTGATTTGAATGGTGATACATTCAGTTTTGATATTAGGCGCCGCATGCAGCTAGAGCGTCAATGTTTTCATCATACACGTACTTTGCTTCCTCCGGCGGGCTCTACGCTGGCCGGTCATGCTGTGACGTGTGCCCTTAGCTGCTGATTCTTTCTTAGGTAAATTTCGTTCACGCATGCGTGGAACTAACTAATTTTTAACATGCACTGAATGGGAGATTGGGTCATTACCGAAGACAGCCCGCTACGATTCCGAAAATACTCGAAGGCTTATCGCGCCGAGCAGAACATCATGTTCCAAGTCTGTCATCTGCGGTCTGATAAACATGCTGTACTGGCTAATGAAATTAGTCAGTATCCTATCTCGTAACATTTAGTGTGGTGTCGTTAAAAGTAAATCTGCCGTGTTTTGTGTGCGGACATACAGAATCCCTATGAAGAGTCGCTTAGGGTATATCACGCAGGTATGATTAACCTGTAGGCAACGTACAACGAATTCTGTGAGTGATATTTTAAATAGACCTTTTTCTCAACTGTCCCTAACGGAAAAGACTGAGATAAAGACACTCGGTCGATCAACGCCTCATTTACAACTACAGCAAGTCGGACAATATAAAGGGCGTGAATATCGACGTAGATTCCAGCCAGGGGTGTATACAGAATACGGGTGGTTGTGTGGCTGTGATTCAAGGAATGCGTTTTTCTGTTTTCCGTGCATGTTATTCGGACATGACCTGACGTGGACGAAAAGCGGAGTAACAGATCGCAAACACTTGAAAGAAAAAATTAAAAAACACGAAAGTTCCTCCCAACATATCAATCCATGCATGGAATTAGCTGTGCTAGGGAAAGTTAATATAGCGACTCAACTGGATTCTGCTTATCGCCAATCCATTAACAAACACAATGATCAGGTTAGGAAAAAATAGGCACATATTACGCAGTATTATTCAGTGCATACAATTCTGTGGCTTATTTGAAGTGGCGCTTCGTGGCCATGATGAGACAGAAAATTCTCTAAATCCTGGAATTTTCAAAGGTCTCATTGATTTTACGGCTGAAATAGACGTTGCTCTGAAAGAACACCTGGCCAAAGCTTCTGTATTTAAAGGTACTTCAAAGACCATCCAGAACGAGCTTCTTGACTGTATGTTGAATGTGTGTGGGGAACAAATTTCTTTAGAAATTGGGAAATCCTAATTCGTTGTAACAGAAGCAGATGAAACAACGGATGTTTCAAACATATGCCAATTGGTACTTGTTTTTCGATATGCATTAGAGGGTCACATCCATGAAAGATTCTGGGGGTTCATGAATCCAACCGACAAGACAGCGGATGGATTGAGTCAATGTCTGTTAGAGCAAATTAATCCCATATTAAGGGACACACCACATAAACGTATTTGTTAAAGTTATGACGGAGCCAGCGTAATGAGCGGAACGACAGGGGGTGTGCAGGCGAAATTGAAAGTACACTACCATAATACACATTTCATTCATTGTTATGGACACCAGCTAAATTTGACAATGCAGAAGGCTTGTTCGTACAATCCCCAAGTCAAATTATTTTTCTGTAACCTGTCCCAATTCCAACTTTTTCCCAACTCGTCTCACAGAAGTGACCTATTGAATGAAATAATGAAGACTAGACTACTCGCTGGAACTACAACATTCGTACGGTGAATATAGTTTAGGAAAATAGAGACAAACTGATTGAGTGCTTTCGTAGAATAGAAGAAGATGGTAAAACGTCTGTTAGCGTAAATGAATCTAGTGGACTGCGATGTGCTCTTGAGGATACCCTATTCATATTCTGGTTTTCTATTTTTCACAAATTAATGCCGCATGTTGACATTTTGTACAATCAGCTACAGAAACGCGAAACAGATTTAGTCCAAGTAAAAAAGGCTATTTCTGACTTCGCAAAGTGTGTAACACAACAACGTGAAGAAATAGGTACAATTTCATGTGATCTCACGGACTACAATAATTCCAATTAAAGACCTAGAGTAAGTGACACAAGGACCACTGCAGCGAAAGAAGTATGTGACGTTGTAATGAATCAGGTCCATGATAGGTTTGCATTTACTGGGTATATTGAAGCTGCAACACTACTGTATTCCGATTCATTTGACAAATTCTCTATAAACTTTCCATAGAATGTATTAAATTCTACTGTCTTACATTATCCAATGTTGGAGAAAGAAAGGCTAAAGACGGAATTAGAAGTGATTTATAAACGGACAGATTTCAGGCAAGTCAAAGGAGCTCTACCACTCCTCGCTTTTATTTTAGAAAATAATCTGAAATCAACGTTCAAAGAAACGCTAAAGTTTCTCAGGATAATTGTGACAACACCCATGTCCACAGCCGAAGCAGAGCGCTGTTTTTCGACACTGGCTCGTATTAAGACATTTCTACGCAACACAATGACCGAAGAACGACTATCTGCTCTGGCAATGATTTCTATTGCGAAAGACCTTATTTACGATATGCCTGACTTTGACGATAAAGTCATTTCTAAGTTTGTGAATTTAAGGCATAGAAGAATGGAATTCGTGTTTAAATAAAGGGATAACACTGCGGTCGTTGAACAAGGCCCTACCGTATTCTTCATTTGTATGGCCAGGGCGAGTGGGCTGTACTTCATTCGTCCTGTAGACTCACTAGTAGGCCTATCAGTCGGTACAGTAATTTGAACGGACTTCTGGATTACAAGGCCATCCAAAGGTAGTTCCATAATGTATATAGCGCTGTGAACGTATTACAGATAGACTTCAGTGGCAGTAGGTACATTGAAATAGTTCAAGATACATTAGTGACAGTAGGTACTGTACATTTAAATAGTTCAAGATACGTTAGTGACAGTAGGTAATGTACATTTAAATAGTTCAAGATACGTTAGTGATAGTAGGTTCTGTACATTGAAATAGTTCAAGATATATTAGTGACAGTAGGTTACTGTACATTTAAATAGTTCAAGATACGTTAGTGACAGTAGGTGCTGTACATTGAAATAGTTAAAGATACATTAGTGACAGTAGGTACTGTACATTTAAATAGTTCAAGATACGTTAGTGACAGTAGGTACTGTACATTTAAATAGTTCATGATACGTTAGTGATAGTAGGTTCTGTACATTGAAATAGTTAAAGATACATTAGTGACAGTAGGTACTGTACATTTAAATAGTTCAAGATACATTAGTGAGAGTAGGTACTGTACATTTAAATAGTTCAAGATAATTTAGTGACAATAGGTACTGTACATTTAAATAGTTCAAGATACATTAGTGACAGTAGGTGCTGTACATTTAAATAAATCAAGATACTTTAGTGACAGTAGGTACTGTACATTTAAATAGTTCAAGATACATTAGTGACAGTAGGTACTGTACATTTAAATAGTTCAAAATACATTAGTGAGAGTAGGTACTGTACATTTAAATAGTTCAAGATACTTTAGTGACAGTAGGTTACTGTACATTTAAATAGTTCAAGATACGTTAGTGACAGTAGGTTACTGTACATTTAAATAGTTCAAGATAATTTAGTGACAATAGGTGCTGTGCATTTAAATAGTTCCAGATACTTTAGTGACAATAGGTGCTGTACATTTAAATAGTTCAAGATACTTTAGTGACAGTAGGTACTGTACATTTAAATAGTTCAAGATACGTTAGTGACAGTAGGTGCTGTACATTTAATAGTTCAAGACACTTAGGGTGATGAATAGTCTGGATCGGTGCCTTCTTCGAATGGACACCAACATTTCATTCCACAGCTTCTCTTAAAATGAAGAAGATAACAGTGAAGTAGGTGAGTAATGATCAAGTATTTAACATTGTATGATGTGTATCCGGGTATGCATTTCTTTACTCATCTCTACATTTGTGAAAAAGTAGCGTGCCCCTCCGCCAGTTACCCTGCTGCTGCCTATTTAACGTAAAACATCTTATTTATACACTCGATCACACAAACGTCTATCTCACTTTCGTCTGGGTGCCAGCGCATATAGGTATTTTTGGAAATGAAAGAGTCGATACTTATGCAAAGCAAGCAGCACGTCTTCTGCTTCCCGCCTCTACTATAGCCATTCCCCCCACTGATTATTTTATACATGTCAAAAAAGAGACTCACTCTGAATGGCAGTCACAGTGGCATGACACTGCCAAGTGCAAAGGCAGATCGTAATACCAACTGCAACCTCTTATTCCCCTAAAACCGTGGTTAATAAGAGGCCAGTACTATAGACGACACATAACTACTATCATCCGTCTAAGATTTAATCATGTCCTTACTCCGCTCTATAAATATCGTTTTCATCTGACAACTCACCCCTTTTGTGAATGTGATTACCCCGACGGAGATGATAAACATATCTTTTTCCAATGTCCTTTATATCGTTCAGCTCGCCGACGTTTTTTTACATCACCTTATCCAGCACAAATTTTCATTACCTACCAGTATTCTTGTCTACTCTATAATCTGACACCCACTGCAATTTCAATAATTACTACTTTTCTTGATGACTCAAACCTCACTTTATAACTTGATATCATATTACTCTTTCATTTCTTTTTGTCGGTATGCTCCTGGTTTCCTTTGTGTGTATAACCTGATCGTTTGTTTTTTGTGGTGACTCTTCATTCTCAGTTTTTCTTCTATTTTGTTACTGGAGCTGATTACTACCTTCTCTACGAAGCTTATCCCCTAGCATACTATACCGTTACCTCTCTATGAGTTAATCAAGTCTATCATGCGCACTTCTTTTTCCAAACCACCTGTGTTTTCTGTCGTGTGTATAATACAGTGCTTCCATTTATTTATTTATTTATTTATTTATTTATTTATTTATTTATTTATTTATTTATTTATTTATTTATTTATTTATTTATTTATTTATATTTATACAGATATCTATATGGTGTTTTATAAATCCCATAAGAATATTGATTGGGCGAAAATCACAAGGAGCCCAACACAACATTTCGGTAAGAAGAAGAAGAAGAAGAAGAAGATCATCTGATCGTATGCAGACATTGAATACAAGAATATGCCTTGCTGACAAGGTAATTTTTTTTGCTAGTTGCTTTACGTCGCACCGATACAGATAGGTCTTACGGCGACGATGGGACAGGAAAGGGCTAGGAGTGGGAAGGACGCGGCCGTGGCCTTAATTAAGGTACAGCCCCAGCATTTGCCTTGTGTGAAAATGGGAAACCACGGAAAACCATTTTCAGGGCTGCCGACAGTGGGGTTCGAACCTACTATCTCCCGAATACTGGATACTGGCCGCATTTAAGCGACTGCAGCTATCGTGCTCGGTAGGTAATTTTTAATCTCGTGTCAGAAACATATACTGTATATATAAGGCACAGTTCAATTAATCTTAGATTATTTATGACCCAAACTTGGCTACTTCTAGTGCATTTACTGTGTAGTAATGAAGGTCTTCTTGAGTACAAGAGGCTGGACACATTTGGCTTTGCAGCAAATGTTGTACAGTCTGGACTTCTCCATATTCACACTGAATATCATTTTCATCAGATATCAGTCTATTCAGGGACGTTCATGTCAGCCATTTCTCGTAATGGCCAAAAGGCAAAGTTTTCGAAATTCTTCTCCACCAGTGGGGAGGATGCGCGTAGCTTTTTCAGTGGTAGGTCTAAGTTCCTTCTGTGTTCTAAGGAAGCTCTTCCTTGATTACGGACAAGGTAAGTAGAGTAAATTATATGTCATTCATGGATCAATGTCTATATACAAGTCTGGACACGTTCTCAGAATTCTTTCGGGCAGTGGCCATTTTGAGACTAAAGCTCTCTACTCTCTGTCGTCTGCGTGTTATCCAATGTAACGAGATTAAAGTTATAATAGCGTATTGTGTCTCTCCAAATTATTGTAAAAGTAAGTCATCTAAAAGGATTAAATTATTTCCCGAAAGAAAAGAATAGGAAGGCAAAATGGATGCAGAATTTTCGACATAATAAGTGGCAGCCAAAGGAATATTCACCGCTGAATGAGAACAGTATAAACTTTGCTAGAGAAAGTGAAGTAATAATCACCAAGTTTATTATATTTGCTTTTGTAAAAAGTATGTCTAGCAAATTAGTTTTACTGACCATATCTTGATTATAATATTTTCCTGAAACTTAATTTTGAGGAATGTCAATTCGAAGTAAAGAGAGCAGATAGAAGGGGGCTGCTGAAATGGAATGAGATCCCAATACTCATCGACATTCCTAATCCCCCGGAATCTTTCTTGTGTGTCATGAAGACCTCGCAGGAAAGAGGGCTGTCTTCAATGCTTGTATAAAAAATTATGTTTGCAAATTTACTGAAATAGCAATAATTTATTGTGATAATTTTCTAAATTCATATAAATCTGTGATATCTCAGATTCTATAACTTTTAGACTCCGGTTTTTTATAATAGTAATGAAAAATGTATTCAATAATTGTTATTATTATTATATAAAATTCATATCACTCTATTATAATATACTCGCGTTCTCATCCCGAGGCAATGCAGCTTTTTTTCAGGCACACGCCCAATAAAGGTGAACTAATAATAATAATAATAATAATAATAATAATAATAATAATAATAATAATAATAATAATAATAATAATAATAATAATAATAATAATAATAATAATAATCGTACGCCTCAGCTAACGTGTGCAGACATTTCAATATGACGCCATCTGGCTGTCTGATCGTCAATTTCGACATTCCGTTTTACTCTAGGCCCACTACATGGCAGACCCAGTAAACCGAAACTCTCTTAGTCGTCTATCTTTTTCTTCTTATGACGCCGTTTCCCTCCGAAGGTTGGCGATCCAATTGATTATGATTACACGCTAAACGGCAGCACGGAATATTTCTATCGACGTATGTCCATAGCACCGCCGCAAGTCTTTCAGCCAAGAAATTCTCCGTCTTCCCACAGATCTTTTGCCATCAATCTTCCCTTGAATGATCAGTCGGAGAAGTTCGTATCGTTCACCTCTCATGATGTGCCCGAGGTAGCTGAGCGATCGCTTCTTGATGGTTATGAGAAGCTCTTTCTTCTTGTTCAAGATGTTGAGAACTTCTTCATTTGTCTTCGGTTCTATCCAAGATAGTCGGAGCATTATTATGTATAAGTACATTTCAAAAGATTCAGTCCGCTTCTCCAATAAAGGGCTAATCGTCCACCCTTCGAAACCATACAGAAGGACAGGAAAGACAAAACAACCTAGCATTCGAACTCTGAGCTGGAGGTTAAGTACTCGGCTGGTGAATAAGGTCCTCGTGGTATTGAACATATTTATTGTTTGTCCAATCCTGGATAAGATTTCACATTTTGAATCACAATGCTGATTCACTAGAGTTCCAAGATATTTGATGGAAGATACTTGTTGGACGATGTTTTTGTTGATGTAAAGGGAGGCCTGGTTTGGTCGTGTGACACCAGAGATCTTTTACATGCCGACATCGTACGACATGGAGTGTCGAATTTACTTTTTTTTTCGCCCTTCAAAAATCCGACTACCTCCACCGGGTTTGAACCCGCTATCTTGGGATCCGAAGGCCTACACTCTACCACTGATCCACAGAGGCAGCTAGAGGTGAGCTGCATGTAGCACTCCAACCATGTACCAGCTTTCCTGCCATTCTTAGATTTCTCGCAGTACTGGGTATCGAACCCGATCCCCGAGTACAGCAGCTGATAACACTAACCAGGCGGTATGCAAAACGGTCTTAATTTTTTTTTGCTAGGGGCTTTACGTCGCACCGACACAGATAGGTCTTATGGCGACGATGGGATAGGAAAGGCCTAGGAGTTGGAAGGAAGCGGCCGTGGGCTTAATTAAGGTACAGCCCCAGTATTTGCCTGGTGTGAAAATGGGAAACCACGGAAAACCATTTTCAGGGCTGTCGATAGTGGGATTCGAACCTACTATCTCCCGGATGCAAGCTCACAGCCGCGCGCCTCTACACGCACGGCCAACTCGCCCGGTTAATTTTTATGAATATTGAATAAAGCAGAATATGGAATTTGAACACAAATATTAAGAAAACAAAATTAATGATATGGATGAAAGTAAATAATTTAAATAAAAACGAAAGAGGCTGCTGGAGGTTATAGATTGCAGAACTAGACGTTGTAGAGTAAATAAAACAGAATATCTAGGAAATATGACATCGAATGAGATGTTGAATGACCAAAGAATACATGCTGAAATGAAAGGGTTGGTCACTTTACACAGCACAGGATGTTTAAAGAGGAAGATCTCTAGTACGGAATACGAGTTGCATAAAACTATTTTAAATGCTCTGGTGGTATCAAGAGCTTTGTATGGGGGGAAATATAGGGCATTGAATTAGAGAGAAAAGAATTAGACGTAATAAGTAATAAAATCTGCAAAATAATTATGAGTCTTCCAGATTGCACAGACAACAGCGGAGTTTGAATATTATGTGAAGATGTAAACATTCAAGCAGATATAGCCAGAAAAGTAAATAAATATATATATGTATATAGTTTAAGATTAAGAGAGGGAGAAAGGAGGAATATACTGAATTTAGCATACTGACAACAGATGAAACACTTAAAGGGTGATTACTGACTAACGAAAGTGGAAAGGATGCTCGACAGAATAGGAATGGGAAGTTACTGAGGTAAAGAGATTCAGAATTAAGATAAGGAATTCATAATGAAAGTGATGATTAGAGTGAAGGGTACTGAGAAACAGACGATTATGGCAGAATGTGGAACTAAAAGACATTGCTGGAATTTTGTAAAAGTATAGAAAATATGGCAATAAGGAGAGAAAGGCTCCTTAACAGGGAAGTAAGAGGCACGGTGTGGTGACTAATATATAAAAATAAGGGACACATGAAAAAATAACGAAAATCATTATTTATTCAGTGGAGAAAAATGTAGGAGGCACAACTATTAAGAGTATGTAGGAAAACTGAAACACTGAGAGTTAATTATTTGGGTCATGAACATACAACAAAAATAGAAAGAGAGAATTCTCTGCAGTTGTTAAACTATTAAATAAAGAGTGGATTACAACGAGAAGAATAGCAATATTTTTTATCTTAAGAAGTATGTGGCAAAAGGAAATAAGAAAGAACAAAACAAGCATTAACAAGAATAATGAAGGATAAGAATAAGAAGGAAAATAACAATGAATACACTAGCGGAAATGGAAAGTGTTACACCATCAAGTACCACTCCGATGTTTATCAAACTTTGCGGAGATGTTCATCACATAACACGTATTGAATGATTAAACTTTCAGCCCATTCGGAACTGTCCATCATCATCGTTAGTATGAGGTATGACACTCACGGGCACGAATACACTCTTTTATGCGGTGTGGCATGGAAACAAACAGCCCCCAAATGACATCTTGAGGGATTTCTTGCCATGCCTGAAACACAGGTGCCACTTCATGAAGATCGCTGGCTGGAAGCTGGTATGACCGTATACGTCTTCCCATCACATCCCAGGCATTCTCGATTGGTGACAAATCAGGGTGCCTGGCAGGTCAGTCAAGGATCCGTATATTCCTCAAGGCGTTTCTGGTGTAATCTGCAGTGTGGACTCTTGCATTATCCTGCAGGAATATGGCGTTTGGTACCCGATTTACGATTCTTGCCACATACTGTCGAGCATGTAGCCCCCCTTAACAAGTATTAAATCCGTCCTGTTGTCACATCTAATTGCTCCCCATATCATAATTCCAGGATTTGGAGGGGTATGTGCCTCAATAATCACTTCTTCCTGTGAATTTTTACCAGGTTGTCTACGGACATGTTCACGTCAATATGACCTCCACAAACAGAAGCTATACGCATCGTTGAACGCCACAGAATGCCATTCGATATCCCAGTTGACTCTGGCTCTCTACCATACAAGTCTCGGTTATCTGTGGTTTAGTGTCAGCTGTAAACAACGCGCGGCAACTCGAGATCTCAACCCAGCTTCCAGAAATCCATTCCCAACTGTTTATTGTGACACTCTGCCTGTAACCTCTGCCCAGATTTCAGCTGTTGTCATCCATATGTTCGTCAGCGTCAGCCGACGAATGCTAAGATCTTCTCGTCGCATAGTCCTTCTGGAAGGGCCCGTGCCTGCTCTTCGTGCCACACTGCTGCCCTTAGTCCACCTCGTCACTACTAGTTCTGCAGTCATTGCACTACAGCCAACTGTCTGCGCAATCTGTCGGTATGATGCTCCCATATCCCTCAGGCTCATGATTCGACCTTTCACAAAGTCCGAAAGATGGCAATAAGCTGCCCGTGCATGTCCTCTAGGCATGCTGTGTTGCTGTATCTACTTGAAAACAGACAGTAACGTTAGAAACACCCAAGAGCCATCAGGTAGACACACTATTCGCCATCTTTAGAAATTGCCTTTTCCTGTACTAACAATTACATCGTATGAAGATGAAATTTTAATCAACATATCTCAAAGGCATGGAAATACTGGGGTATCACTTTGGTGGCATACGGTCAAGGTATTCATAGTGTAACACTTTCCATTTCCGCTAGTGTATAACTACTAGTAGGTTAAATATAACGTTAAATGTAGTAATACATACATTGCTTTATTGCCGTGCCATTCTATTAATCTTCAGTTTAACTATTAAAGTGCAGTTCAATTGAATGGGAACATCCCTTCATTCATTAATTCATTCATGTATTCAGTCATTCAGCCATTCATTCTAAAACTCTCTCGCCAGTTTGTGACTATCCGTGACCGGGTGAGAAGAGTGTTATTGATTCATTCATTCATTCATTCATTCATTAATACACGACCACAATTCAACCATGAAAGCATCCATTTACCAATTCATACAGTCATCCACTCATTTAATTCAGTCATAAGGTATACCGCCAGAAAAAACATGCACCATTCACAAGGGCAAAGTCATTTTAAACACAAGCGATGTGACAGGTAGTTCACCGTTACAAGAGTACCGTATGTGATTACAAATTCAGACCAAATGAAACACACATGTCACAATAAAGGGTGCCCAAACAGTCGCATCAATACACAGTGTACACCCACCCACCCCCCTATGTTGGGAATGCAAGCGTATATTCGCGCATACAAGCGATCATAAAGTTGCCGAATGGAATCCTGCAATAGATTGTCCCAAGCATCTTGCACCTTTTGATGCAATTCGGTAATGTTTCTTGCAGGCTCTGGAGAACGCGTAAGTTCCCCTTGACGCAAGTGTAATAGACTAGCATAACTTTGAAACAATATTCTCTAACCCATGAGTAAATAACGGAAATATCTATTATTATTATTATTATTATTATTATTATTATTATTATTATCGATATTCCCATTATTTACCCATAGCTTAGAAAATTGTTTCCAAGTTATACTAGTCCATTACATTTGCATCAACCTATATGGTAGGTAAGGTAAAGGTTATTCTACCCGAAGGCAGGTCCGAACCTCCGCAGAGGTGTTCCTGAGCCGGAATTGACGTGCGGTAGGGTGGCCAGTTCCTTTCCGCTCCTCCATTCCCTTACCCCCACCAACAGCGCGTGGCAACCCATCCAACTCCTGACCACGCCAAATGTTGCTTAAC
This sequence comes from Anabrus simplex, assembly GCF_040414725.1. Classification (NCBI taxonomy): domain Eukaryota; kingdom Metazoa; phylum Arthropoda; class Insecta; order Orthoptera; family Tettigoniidae; genus Anabrus; species Anabrus simplex. The sequence goes on along the minus strand of NC_090279.1, from coordinate 204,752,069 downwards.
TTCCGATATCTCACGTGATCCGGTGTTTCAACACGGCTACGGCCGTTGGCTACCTATATGGAATTGTTTAATTTTAACCGTCCACACTTCTTTAATCATTATATTACTTTGTTTATGTTTAGGTACCCTAAATTAGGCCTACTGACTGAAAGAAATATGATGATAAATTTTTCATTTAGTCTGGTCTTAATTCCATTGCAACAGATCACAATATATTAAACCCGAGTTCTTTTAGGCGATAAAATAGATATCACTGTATCACAATTCTCAGGTTATAGGAAAACTATGCATGGTTGTGAAAGTAGTGTGCAAATACGAGATGGAAGATCTCAGTGGAACAAAACAAGAAGAGGTGTCCAACAAGGGAATTATCTTTCCCCATTGTTATTCATTTCACTCATTGGTACTATTACAAAGGAACTCAAAGAACTAGATAAGGAAGATATTAATGCGTTTGTTCTTGTTGATGATGTTGCAATTTGGGAAGGAATTGAGAGAGATGTCCAGAGCAGACAGGATCTTTGGAACATCAAGTTTAAAGAATATAAGTTAACTGTGAGCAACAGCAAAACAGTGGTGATGGAAGTTAGCAAGAAAAATACACCTTGTAACCTCGCCCTCGAGGGATAGAAGATTGAATGTGTGAATACCTTTAAATATCTGGGGAGTACAATATCAAATGAAGGAAGTGTCAAAAGCGAAGTGTTGAACAGGGTGCAAAAAGTATTCAACCCCTTCCATCAAGTATGGAACATAGTATGGGACAAGGGATTTCCTCAGAGGGCTCAACAGACTCTATTTAAGAGTTATCTCCTGCCCATCATGAACTATAGTCTAGAAAGTTCTGTCGTACATAAAAGACAAGTAAGTCAACTAGCAAGCTGTTGAAGTGATGTTCCTTAGATTAGCTGTACAGAAAACAAGGAAAAAAATGAGGAATGATCAGATAAAAAGAGACCCCGAGGTAAACCTGACCATGGAAGAAAGGCTGAGTGTTGCAAGGTTGAAGTGGCTAGGACACGTTAAGCGGATGAAAGTGACTTGAACATGAAGGAAGTATTTTGAAAAGATTGTTCCGGGACGAAGACATATTGGATACCCTAGAAAAACGTGGTTAGATCAGATAAGAGAAAAATTTCGAGAAGAGAAAAGAAACATGGGGCGCCCTAGAGAGAAAAGAAGCACGCCAGGATCGTAATAAACGGAGGCACGTCGTTCTTAAACATCCTACCGGGCTCGCTGAAAGGAATTCATGATGATGAGGAGGAGGAGAAAGAGAAAAACTATTAATTACATGAAATGCGAAGCAAATAAAACTAATTTTAACAGCTTTTGTGTTCTTAAATCCATTTTTAAAATCCAAAACTGGCTTATATGCAACATGAAAATGCTGTAGAGAACGCCCACACTGAATCCCGTCCTCTATCGTCCCTGAAAGTTTGTAACAATCACGAATACACCAAGAGTTTTATGACACTTGTTTCGGTTATTTGGTCATATCTGTGTTCAGTGCTGTTGTGAAGTCAGTGATCATTATCCTGTTATACTCACGAGTCTGGATCTTGACTGGTTTTGTTTACTGTACCGTTTCGACCTGTGAGAATACTGGCAAGAACATCTCGCAAGTTATATTTCATGTTTCCTAAACACAAGGGAATAAAAAGGGAGTCGTAAAAGACGTAACTCAAAGACAACATAAATGTCGATAGTGCTCGCGTATGTTTCCTTCATTTTTTCCTGAGGATTAGGAAGGAGATTTAAAGAATGAAATTTTAGTGTTGCTAATTACTATTGAAAAATAAATTGAAACCGAGTGACATTCCTCCTCAACAGATGCCTAACTAGCATTAAAAACCATGTACATAATAATAATAATAATAATAATAATAATAATAATAATAATAATAATAATAATAATAATAATAATATGAAAATGCTCCAGGTTTTCTAATAACAGTAATTGGTCGAATAAGGAAGGTGAAGAAATTCATATATTTGGGAGAAACAATTCAAGAAAATGGTTTGGAAAAGTCCGATGTAGACGAAAGTATACACAAGATGGAAAGAGCATAAGGTATAAATAGAGTTATGTACAATAAAATGTGTTTATGTAAAAACCTCAAAAATACAACCCTAGAACACAGTAGTCAAACTGGAATGCCTATACGTGACTGAATGTTTAGTACTGAATTAAAAGCTGAAGAATCGGTCCGCAACGACTACAAATGTCTGGAAATCAAGTAATATTGAAATACAGCGGAACATAGAAAACAGAACAGAAACAATGCGGAAGAGGCGATTGAAATTTTTGGACATTTATACAAAATAGATGACAACAGGTTAACCAAACAGATCTTCAAATATCTTCGGAACAAGAAGTCAACATCAACAACCTGCATTCATGAAGTCAAAAAAGATTTGGAAATAAATAATATAAGAGAAGACGCAGCAACTGTTTGAGAAACTTTTAGAAATAAAGTGTTTAAAATGGAAGGATTCCAAGGTCGGGAAGGAAAGAAAACAGACTCAGAATGGTCCTAGGACAGGAAAAGGATACATAGTGAGCAGATGAAGGAGTATTGGAAGAATGAGAAGAAGGAACAACAAAGGATGAAGCACTGAAATTGTCACGTGGTCCCTAGAAGACCCTAACGGAGAAATTATAATAATTTTACCGGGGGTACACCTTCTCCGTCCCATTGAACTGCGCGCCTTGTAGAAGGCCATCTGTGCTATGAATCTTAAACTGTGTACCACAAGATACTTGGACATTTAACCTTTAGATGTCTCAACTATCGGGCTATGTCCCCCTCTGGTGGGGTTACGGGCAATTACCCTTTAAGGGAATTTTTAGTTTTCAATGTTTGTAAACCTTAAGTTTGGTAGATTTTTTTAAATGTTATAGTCGTCAGCACCCCTACGGCTTCCTTCTTGATTAAGTTATTAACCAATTAGGAATTTTGTGTATATTTCTCTAGCCAATTACAATTGGGGATGTGTACAGGCAATCTGCCTAGCTCAAGAGAGTTCTGGAACCTCCCCTCTGAAATACTCTAAATGCTGGTGCTGTAGGGCCGTATTGTCATCTTCATCGCTCCGGTCAAGGATGTGTGCGGCGTATTTAGGAAGCAGGGACAGCCGTCGTCGGAAGGCCCAACTACTCAAGATAATGGCAGACATCCCCCTAACATGTGATTGATCCAGGCAGATAACTTGAGGGAAAGGTTTCAAACGACTTGTATTAATGTAAAATCCAAAAGTCTCCGTTCAAATGTAAATATTTGGCAAGTCTAAAAACTCTGTTTGAATCCCTGTTGGAAAATATGTAATTTAGGGAGTAAAGAATGTTCAACCTCGGTTAAAATTTTCTAAACCCCTAAATTCTTCAAACTTCTCTTGGTACTTAATATTTCGCAACTAGTCATCCCTCTGTATTATAGGCCTAGACTCTGCAACTTCAATCCATAAGCCCTTTTAGGATTTTAAGTGTTTTTCAAAAGGAGTGCAACAATTTGACCTCCTAGCATTTCGTTTATGGCCGATCATCTTCTTTTTATGGGAACTCATTGCCCCGGTTTAAATTGTCATTATTTATAGACGATTGGGTAACAGACCGTCCAGCAGAAATGACAGTAAATACAGTTTTTGAAGTTTATAAGGTGTAATTGTGTTAGAAGCTTGTGCCTCCTCTGAGAGGCTGGACAGTAGTAACTTCTGGAGCGCAGTCTTCTACAGGATGATCACAAAGTCCCATCACCCCTCGTCTATTACACAGATCGTGTTTTCTATGCATTACTCTGATGTTAATGAATTGTTGTTTCTTATTGTTGTAGGTGTTGATATACACTGACTGACAGAGCAAATGCAGCACCAAGAAGGATTGGTCAGAACTTTATGCCAATTGCAGGGTAGACTGACGTCACTGAGGTATGCTCATGATGTGAAATGCGCCGCTGTGCTGCGCACGTAGCGAACGATAAATGGGACACGGCGTTGGCGAATGGCCCACTTCGTACCGTGATTTCTCAGCCGACAGTCATTGTAGAACGTGTTGTCGTGTGCCACAGGACACGTGTATAGCTAAGAATGCCAGGCCGCCGTCAACGGAGGCATTTCCAGCAGACAGACGACTTTACGAGGGGTATGGTGATCGGGCTTAGAAGGGCAGGTTGGTCGCTTCGTCAAATCGCAGCCGATACCCATAGGGATGTGTCCACGGTGCAGCGCCTGTGGCGAAGATGGTTGGCGCAGGGACATGTGGCACGTGCGAGGGGTCCAGGCGCAGCCCGAGTGACGTCAGCACGCGAGGATCGGCGCATCCGCCGCCAAGCGGTGGCAGCCCCGCACGCCACGTCAACCGCCATTCTTCAGCATGTGCAAGACACCCTGGCTGTTCCAATATCGACCAGAACAATTTCCCGTCGATTGGTTGAAGGAGGCCTGCACTCCCGGCGTCCGCTCAGAAGACTACCATTGACTCCACAGCATAGACGTGCACGCCTGGCATGGTGCCGGGCTAGAGCGACTTGGATGAGGGAATGGTGGAACGTCGTGTTCTCCGATGAGTCACGCTTCTGTTCTGTCAGTGATAGTCACCGCAGACGAGTGTGGCGTCGGCGTGGAGAAAGGTCAAATCCGGAAGTAACTGTGGAGCGCCCTACCGCTAGACATCGCGGCATCATGGTTTGGGGCGCTATTGCGTATGATTCCACGTCACCTCTAGTGCGTATTCAAGGCACGTTAAATGCCCACCGCTACGTGCAGCATGTGCTGCGGCCGGTGGCACTCCCGTACCTTCAGGGGCTGCCCAATGCTCTGTTTCAGCAGGATAATGCCCGCCCACACACTGCTCGCATCTCCCAACAGGCTCTACGAGGTGTACAGATGCTTCCGTAGCCAGCGTACTCTCCGGATCTCTCACCAATCGAACACGTGTGGGATCTCATTGGACGCCGTTTGCAAACTCTGCCCCAGCCTCGTACGGACGACCAACTGTGGCAAATGGTTGACAGAGAATGGAGAACCATCCCTCAGGACACCATCCGCACTCTTATTGACTCTGTACCTCGACGTGTTTCTGCGTGCATCGCCGCTCGCGGTGGTCCTACATCCTACTGAGTCGATGCCGTGCGCATTGTGTAACCTGCATATCGGTTTGAAATAAACATCAATTATTCGTCGGTGCCGTCTCTGTTTCTTCCCCAACTTTCATCCCTTTCGAACCACTCCTTCTTGGTGTTGCATTTGCTCTGTCAGTCAGTGTACATCTAAATCATGGCGGATGATTCCACCTAAACTATGGAGGAACGGATCGTAATGAGCACGTGAGCTCACGAACGACCGCATACAGGAAAGTCAGTGAGAGATATTCAGCATAATTTCACGGTAAGGTTTCAGAAACCTTCTCCACCAATGAGGTATTGCCTGATAAATGGATTCGACGTGGTTCTGTCCATTTGCCTGCGCCTTTGAAGTGGCCACCCCGAAGTCCTGATCTCTCATCCTGCAATAATGCATTATGGGGGTTCATTAAACAGGAGGTTGCTGCCACACGTTACGAGACAGATGGCGAAATTACGGATATTGTTCGACGTGCATTTACTACCATCACGCCAGGAATGTTGCGGAGAATTTCACATCGTACATGGAGGAGAATAATACTCTGTAATGAAAACAATGGTGTACACACAGACACCCTGGAATAAATAATAACGAATAGTCACACTACCTCAAAGTTGTACTCTGCCATGATCCCACAACAATAATACACAAACATTCATTACCATGTATGTAATACATAGGGAGTAACGGGACTTTGTGATCACCCTGTAGAATGAAAATGAGTGGAGCAAACCTGCTTTTGTTAAAAGTGTAGGCCTACCTGTTTTGAACTAGACTGCTCAATCCTTGCAAGTTATTGTGTCAATAATATTCTCTATTGTGCCTGAATTCTGGACTCATAGTCCACTGTTATTACCCGAGCTAATTAGCTCATTGTTAACAGTTATGTGTTGCGTATTCAGAGTATCTATCACATTTTAACGTCAAAAAGAGGAAAAAATAACATTTCAAAATTTAGTGCTTTAACATACACTGTGCTAATTTCACTGTCCATCCAATCACCACAGAACATTCTTACACCTCTGTAAACCACGGAGATCCCGTAACAACAACAACAATAATAATAATAATAATAATAATAATAATAATAATAATAATAATAATAATAATAATAATAATAATAATAATAATAATAATAATAAAACGCCTGTGTGGAGTAGTGGTTAGCATCAGATAACTTGTCTTGTTATGCCAGTCGTAGACATATTGTTTTGCCTGCCATTTTAATGGTTTTATGAACATTTAACAAGAAGTGCGTTGTGGTATGCCGCAGTTCGTAGACAGAATTCCTCCATTCTGACGTCTTCATGCTGTCTGTTTGGTAAAAATCTATCCCTGTATTCGCTTTTTTATCCTGAAGTTCTTGATGTAAAGCTTGGTATTGTGTCGCACAAGGCAATGGCATTTTTAATCGCAGTTCTTCTATATAGAACGGTTGTCCTGTAAGCTCATAGGTTGGTCACGAAGGAGCGTTTTTTGCCAGGCAGAGATGCATAGCCTTCACTCTTTCTAGTGTAGCTAGCTTATCCTTTGACAGGTGTTCCCAGATAATGTTTAAGTCATATGTCATGATGGAGTCTGTATATATGTAGACATTTTTTTCCTTTTAACAGCATGTAAGTTGTTAGGAACGCTCTGCTATCTCTTGAATATATCTGGAAAATGAGAAAGTTAGAGGATCAAAGAGTATCTAGCAGGGATTAGAGAAAGTGTATACTCTCTGGCTTGACAGGTGGATGCAATGATATTACTGAAGATGAAAGTCACATATATCAGAATATTAATGAAAATATTAGTCGCTCAGCAACCTGCTAAGTACAGAATATATTGCTGGTTGGGACAAGCCTTCGCCTGCAATAATTGGAGTGATCATTTAATGATTTGATTTTAGGATTACTCGAAATTGGTTGAAGTTATAGAACAATCAATATCTCACGATTCACCGGCAGGTAATTCCGGAGAATATAAAACAGAAATGAACCAAATTGGTCCAGTAGAACGGACGGACGGATTTGCCAAATCCGTTTTATTAAACACTTTTAAAATACAGATCATCGTCACATATCACAATTTTTCCGTCTTCCAAGTTAATGTTTCTTTGGTCCAAAGAGTAAAGAATATAGCGCAACGTCATCTTGCCAAAGATATCTATACACTATACCTTCAGTGTTCTTCTTTGGGAAATCATATTTCATTAATGGTTATACAACTTAAGGTTGATAGAAGAAAACGGTGCAGTTACTTATATACTAGTTAGTCCCATGTTCTGAAACGTTCTTAGCAGATGCAACAATTGCAGGTACGGTACGTGCTGCTTCTCACTTTACCTAAATTCTAAGTTCTAGTTTTAATGAAGGTAGCGAAGACAGAGAAACACCACTCCCTGTTTGTGAGATATTTTGGTTCAGTTCACGAAGAGATGAATGTACATTTTATATTGCCATACGAGTCGCATAAAGTTGATAAATTAAAAAAACGAATTGTCATAGTGTTCAGTAGAACGAGTGGAATAAACATAAACTGTAGCTCTTTCACGCAGTAAGATAGGGCCACCAAGTGCATAACTACAAAACACGTCGAAGCCAGAAGTTAACTTTCATCAATGTTTTCATGGTCAAGTATGGTACCGGTATAACGAAATTCATCAATGAAAAGAAATTGTATAAAGACCCGAGGGCACATGGTTATTTGCAGGATATGACTGCACAGAAAAGATTGAATGAATTAGCTCTTTTGTATACACAAAGAACGTGTGTTCGAAGAAAATATAAGTATCCCTTTAAAAAGGGGACTTTCTATAAACAAATATTTGCCCCAATTTGTCCTCTTGAATTCCAACTTTTTCTTCATATTGTGATATTTCCTTCTTTTAAAGACACCACTCAAAATTATTCTTCTACTAATGTCATTCCACGCCATCTCTCCACTGACACCTCGGAACATACCACATAGTCGAGAAGCTCGTCTCCTTTCTCCCACGTCTTCCCATCCCAAACTTCGCAACATTTTTGAAAGGCTACTCTTTTGTCAGAAGTCACCCAGAACAAATCGAGCTGCTTTTCTTTGGATTTTTTCCAGTTCTTGAATCAAGTAATCCTGGTGAGTGCCCCATACACTGGAACCATACTCTAGATGGTGTCTTACCAGAGACTTCTATGCCCTCTCCTTTACATCCTTACTACAACCCCTAAACACCCTCATAACCATGTACACAGATCTGTTCCCTTTATTTACAATCCCATTTATGTCGTTACCCCGATGAAGAACTTTCCTTATATTAACATCTAGGTGCTTACAATGATAGGGACCGAGCTCGATAGCTGCAGTCGCTTAAGTGCGGCCAGTATCCAGTATTCGGGAGATAGTAGGTTTGAACCCCACTGTCGGCAGTCCTGAAAATGGTCTTCCGTGGTTTCGCATTTTCACACCAGGCAAATGCTGGGGCTGTACCTTAATTAAGGCCACGGCCGCTTCCTTCCCACTCCTAGCCCTTTCCTGTCCCATCGTCGCCGTAAGGCCTATCTGTGTCGGTGCGACGTAAAACAACTAGCAAAAAGCAATGATAGGAGCCTCCGTGGCTCAGACGGCAGCGCGCCGGCCTCTTACCGCTGGGTTCCGTGGTTCTCATCCCGGTCATTCAGTGCGAGATTGTCCGACTCGTTGGCTGAATGGTCAGCGAACTGGCCTTTGGTTCAGAGGGTCCTGGGTTCGATTCCCGGCCGGGTCGGGGATTTTAACCTTCGTTGGTTAATTCCAATGGCTCGGGGGCTGGGTGTTTGTGCTGTCCCACATAACACTATCCTTCACCGCAATAACACGCAGTTGCCTACACATGGCAGACGCCGCCAACCCTCATCGTAGGGTCTGCCTTACAAGGGCTGCACTCGGCTAAAAATAGCCACACGAAATTATTATATTATAGTGCGAGATTTTTGCTGGACAAAGCGGAGGTGGGACAGTTTTTTCTCCGGGTACTCCGGTTTTCACTGTCATCTTTCATTCCAAAAAAACTCTCCAATATCATTTCATCTGTCAGTCATTAATCATTGCTCCATAGGAGTCTGACAGGCTTAGGCAGCCGGCACAATTCCTATCCTCACCGCTAGATGGGGCTTCATTCAGTAGCGGCGACTGGGAATTAAAAGCGCGGGCGCAAAAAAATATACAGACAACAAACAGCACCCGGGTTTGTGTGATATAGCGGTCGAGGGGGGAGGAGTTAACCTTAAAACTGAATAAAAGGCCACAAAATGGTTTTTTATGTTCTCTCATCGAATTCCGACAGAGAGATAAGGATTGATAGTTTACCACCTTAAATGTGGTATTAATAGTTTTTTTTTTGAGACTGATTAAATATTATAGAATAAAACTTTCACCAAAGGAACAATATTAGTCTACTCATTTACGAACATTACCTTGATTATTGATTATACAATTAAAAATCGTTAAGTATTTGATTACACACTACGAAACTAACAGACACTAAAGAAACTTCCAGACGGACGAACGCGCGCGGCAAGGTGGTACCTCAGTGTCTATGACCTGAGGAAACAAGTATAGCCCAGGTACCCTTCCTCATAGCGCAGGCAAGTAGTGATGGGACATTCGATTCATTTTACTGAATCGATTCATTTGATTCCGTTCACGTTACTGAATCGATACAGTGATTCGATTCACGGCTCATTGGTCACCGCTCCTACTGCATCTGTGTAGTATGTGCTGGTAAGACAGCAGCAACAGCATTCAGTGCTCGCAGCTGCCATCTGGTCTTCATACTATGAACTCCTTTCTTAGAAAAAATGCTAGTTACTCTAATACATCGAAGGTTTCCGGCGACGCAGGGTGGGAAAGGTTAGGATTAGGAAGGTAGCAGCCATGGCCTGAATTAAGGTACAGTCCCAGCATTTCCTGGTGTGAAAATGGGGAAACAACGGAAAACCATCTTAACGGCTGCCGACGGTGGGATTCGAACCCACCATCCCCCGAATGCAAGCGCACAGCCACGCGATATTAACCGCACGACAACTCTCTCAGTCATTTTTGAAAATATGTATTTTTCTATCAGCTGAGGATTTTTTTAATCGTCATATTTTGTATAGGCTACCCGAGATGTACAGTAGCCCGCTGGTTTTCTGATTCAACATACTGTTATTGCGTCTGTCCACATATGATTGAAGTCTTGTGCAACGATGTGACACATGAACTGAGAGAATACTGAGCCGTTCTTCCCAATATAAAACAGGTACTTTTGAAAGGTCATGAGCATGACTCTTAGTCATAGGGCAGGCTAGAGTCGAGTTTAATTGTCAAATGTCAACTAAGTTATAATACTAAGATTCATTAAACTAATAAATAGTATAACCTAATAGCCTACCTACTTACTAGCTACTTCAGAATTATGTTGTGACTACCTTTTTAACACTGCAAATAAATCCATCTATTATTTAAAACTCCCTGTAAGAAGAGGACAGTGAATGCAAATGGGTATTATTTTCAAATGAGCTGAGTTCGAGAGTCCATTATAGCATACGATTCTTTCAGTGTAGCATGGCTCACTGTATGTCTTGCTGCAGTGAGCCGATAAGGAGCCGTGCGTATCTTGTGTCTCACTGAGCCGTGCTCGTTCACGATTCTTTCGGTGTGCCATGGCTCACTGTATGTCTCGCCGCAGCGGAAGCTCGGCTCTCCGCGTGTCCAGTGAACCGATAAGGAGCCGTGTGTATCATATGTCTCACTGAGACGCGCTCGTTCACGATTCTTTCGATGTGCCATGATTCACTGTCTCGCTGCAGCGGAAGCTCGGCTCTCCGCGTGTCCAGTGAGCCGATAAGGAGCCGTGTGTACCTTGTGTCTCACTGAGCCGCGCTCGTTCACGATTCTTTCGATGTGCCATGATTCACTGTCTCGCTGCAGTGGAAGCTCGGCTCCCAGTCAACGTCCAGTGAGTGCAAAACTCAGCACTGTCCGCTGGGAGTAAGCTGAATCGTGTGCCGTGAGCTCGCCGTTCCTGTGAATCGATTCACTCGGACACTTCAATGAATCGATACACTGCTTCGAATCATGCATTCAGTAGCCAACACTACAGGCAAGGTCTCCACTATTTGCTGTGGAGCCATATGAATCGATTGCTAGGGGCTTTACGTCGCACCGACACGGATAGGTCTTATGGCGACGATGGGATAGGAAAGGCCTAGGAGTTGGAAAGAAGCGGCCGTGGCCTTAATTAAGGTACAGCCCCAGCATTTGCCTGGTGTGAAAATGGGAAACCACGGAAAACCATTTTCAAGGCTGCCGATAGTGGGATTCGAACCTACTATCTCCCGGATGCAAGCTCACAGCTGCACGCCTCTACGCGCACGGCCAACTCGCCCGGTATATATGAATCGATTAGCCAGGACGAAGGAAATTTTGTGCGTATTTCCGCTAATAATTTTAGTAACGATTAAAGAAGAAGAAAATAATTATCTGATAAGACAACAGGGTTTGTACAAATGGCATTTTTAATAATTATATTTACTAATTTCAGCCGGCTAAAATGTAATTAAATGTTAACATTATCTCCAAAAAATGGGGGGGGGCGACTTGCCCCCCTCCCCAATCGCCGCTACTGTCTCCATTCATTCCATTTCTGAACCGGTAGAATGACTGGAAACAGGCTATGGATTTTCACTTTCATTTTACTTACAACGATCTCCGAAAGGAACTTTCACGCCACCAAAGCAGTAATTAAAACTGAGAGGACTTTTCCTATTTATGTAACTCACAATCTGACTTTTAACCCCGTTCATTATCATACCATTGCCTATTGCCCACCTCATAATATTATCGAGGTCATTTTGCAGTTTCTCTCAATCTTGTAACTTATTTATTACTCTATACAGAATAACATCATCCGCAAAGAAAAACTTATCTCTGATTCCACTTCTGTACTCACATCATTTATGAATATAAGGAAACATAAGTTCCAATAATATTGCCTTGAGAAATTCCCCTCTTAATTATTACAGGGTCAGATAAAGCTTCGCTTACTCTAATTCTCTGAGATCAATTTTATAGAAATACAGTCATCCATTCAGTCACTCTTTTGTCAAGTCCATTTGCACTAATTTTGGCAGTAGTCTCATGATCTACCCTATCAAATGCCTTAGATAGGTCAATCACAATACAATCCACTTGATCTCCTGAATCTAGGATATATGCTATATCTTGCTGGAATCCTACAAGTTGAGCTTCAGTGGAATAACCTTTCCTAAACACTAAATGCCTTCTATCGAACCAATTATTAATTTCACAAACTTGTCTACTATAATCGCTTGTCTAGTATAATAATATTCCCGGCCAGGTCAGGGATTTTCACCTGGATCTGAGGAATGATTCGAGATGCACTCAGCCTACGTGATAACAATTGAGGAGCTATCAGACGGTGAAATGGCAGCCCCCATCTAGAAAGACAAGAAAACACGACACCTCGTAATACTGCATGCCTTCAGGGTGAGCAGCGGTCGCTTGGTACGCCATGGCCCTTCGGAGCTGTTGCGCCATGGACTTCTACATGCCTCATTCGTGCCAAATTGAAGTAAGTTCGTAGTAATTAGTTGTGAGAGAAGACTCCCTTGGTAAATAAGCCTAGCTGGTTTTGTAAATGCAGAACTGATGACAAACAAATCCTAGAACATTTAAATGAGAAGGTTTTAGTGCATCAGAAAGTGAACAAAGCCAGAAAGTCACGCAAACAGTGTGGCAAGCGTAAAGTGCTACGGAAAACAGGCTTCGTTGTGTGATAGTAGACAACAAAATCCAGTCACAAGGAATTTGCACCACCTAGTACTAAAATATCACGTATCATTACCGGTATGTGTAATTTCTCGTGTATTACTTTTCTATACACATCGACTAATATGTAATGTTATACGAAAAGAAAATCCACAGCCTGTTTCCAGGCATTCGACCGGATCAGGAATGGAATGAATGAAGCCCCCATGTAGCGGCGAGGATAGGAATTGTGCCGGCTGCCGAAGCCTGACGCAGTCCTCTAGGGCAATGATTTATGAATGACAGATGAAATGAAATGATATTGGAGAGTGTTGCTGGAATGAAATATGATAGAGAAACCGGAGCATCCGGAGAAAATCCTGTCCCACCTGCGCTTTGTCCAGCACAAATCTCACATGGAGTGACCGAGATTTGAATCATGGAACCCAGCGATGTGAGCCCGGCGCGCTGCCGTCTGAGCCACGGAGGTTCTGTTATTCGAATAGTACAAAATTAATTTTTAAATGTGAGAAAAAATGCTGTTTTCAGATTTCCGCAAATTATTCCTTTAAGTAACTAAAAGGTCCACCTCTGTGGTGTATTGCTTAGTGTTTTAGCTGCCACCTCTGTAGGCCCGGGTTCGATTCCCAGCTCTGCCACGAAATTTGATAACTGGTAGGAAGGCTGGAACGGGGTCCACTCAGCCTCGGGAGGACAACTGAGTAGAGTGACGTTCGTTCGATTAACCGCCCCCTCAGCCATCCTTGGTTTTCCGTGGTTTCCCACTTCTCGTCCAGGCAAATGCCGGGATGGTAGGCGATGGTGATTTTTGTTTACAACGAGGTAACCATCCTCTCTGAATAAATTAGGTGGAAACAATTAAAATAAAACAACATTATTTATTCAAGGAAGACATTCCGAAATGAATTACAAAATAAAACAAACAACTAAGCCGAGAATTTCACGAACGAATAAAAAATGAACCATAAGTTCCCTGAGTAACAGAACACTTGCAATTTACATACCCTTGATTAATCCACTGTCACATGGCTGGCACAAGTAAGTGGAAGCAATGGCAGGACTCAGCCCAAGGGTCCCGTGGTCGCCAACCCACGCTCCCACGTTGAGAGACCCTGGAGTTCCTTTTAGTCTCTCTTACGATAGGCAGGGGATACCGTGGATGTTACACTATCGCCACCAGGGGCGTACACGAACGGAATATTGGGGGATGTGTCCCCCTCCCCGAAATGTTGAAGTTTAGAACTTGTGATTCATTTTGGCAACCATGTAAATGGAGATTTTAGGTAGCTCATGTTTTGTTTTTAATTTGAACTACGTATTTACCAACAATGTGTTGATGTTTCCATTAATAAATATAAAGAATTAAGTTTTTCTTGTAAAACCAATCATCCTGAAACAATGGACTTTATTTCTGCACTTAACATTTTGCGACAGTGATATTGTCCCAGCAATACATCGAGTACTGAAACTCTTTGCTGCCTCACTAATAACCACTGACACTCCAGAATACTCTCTTTCGTCCCTGAAATAAAAAAAGGTTATTTGCAGAATATGACTGCACAGGAAATATTGAATGTGTTAGCTCTTTTGTATACACAAAGAAGAACATGTGATCGTAAAAAATATAATCCATGAGCTGGCCAGAAAAACAGGAGAGGTCTGTTATTGTAGCCTAATCAACATGAATATAAATGTGTCTTAAATGAATTGTGATATTTTAGTGTTTCTAACGTCACTATATAGCCTCCCACCACGAAAATAATTTCTGCGTACGCTTCTGATCGCCCTCCTCCCCCTACAGGAGGAACATGTGTGACTTTAGTGCAATTATTTAACGTAGAGTAGTCATGGGTTAAAATGTCATTATTAATCAGCAGGGCTCGCAAGTTGAAGATCTATAAATTGCCTACAAAAACCTATAAAAAGGTCTAAAAATCAACAAAAAGAATTATAATTTCACTATCGAAAAGGTCTAACAGCTTAAATGTTTTTAACATTTGCAGTCGATGAAATTAAATTATGGTTTCCTTCTGGGAATTTAAGGTGACACTCCGGAGATAAAAAGATATGTTTACTTAATGCATGTATTTTCACGAAACTTTGTGGGAATGTCACCTACATAAAAGTAGAGATATCACGAACATTTATTTCATATACTGTACAATTAATAGTTTTCCCAAAATAAATTTTTTGTTGATATTTTTAATTCATTTCTTCATGAAATTTAATTAACATGATACTGTATAGCCTTTTGGGCTTATGTCTTGTCAAGGAAATAAGGCATGACACGACATAAGCCCAAAAGCCTATACAGTATCATGTCTATAAGTACAGGCCGTGAAAGCATCAATGGCAACTTTAATTAACATATTAATGTAAATTCATAATTAGGTAGATAATACTTCTTTTAAAAGCACTACGTATCGATTTTCTTGTACATAATTTATATAAGGAGATATATCGTTTTTGTAATTTTTGCGTTCTAAAATTTTGGACATAAAAATCCCTACTACTTGAAAAATTCTGCAATCAAAAATTTCACACGCAGGTTTCTTAATATAGCTGTGATACATACACCATACAAATTTTGTTACACTTGGCAGAATATTATGGGAGAAAAATGAAATTAAAATGTAAAATTACAATTGGCAAACAAAGAATTATTACAGTGATAAATTGTTTGAATACAGCGGAATAACTTCGTAACGAGAAAAAATAAACTCAATTCTTTCAATTTCAGCCATTTAAAAAATTCACCAAAATGACCAAAATATCCATTTTTATATCCGGAGAGTCTCCTTACTTTTGATAAATAAACAGAATGCTTTAAAATGTAAAATTCTGGTGGTATGCAACATATAGTGCAAAATTATATGAGTGAAATACTACTTCTTTCAGACATTATATATTTGAAATGAACATAATTTAAAAAGTAATTCCGTGTTTGTTAAAAGTAGAATTTAGAATGATATATTTTTTCCACCTGGAATGAATTCAGCGAACCCGCCATCGACATCCTGGAGAAAGAAATTGAAATTAGTAGAACTGGAATCGTATTTGGCTTAACCACACTAGGGTTATAGAAATTGGCATTCAGAAACCTTAGATCAGTTGGCTTTGCAGTATATCGCAATAGTCCTCTCCACGTTCTAAGGTGTAAAGGATCGTCGGTTTTCAGACAGCACGTTGCGAAACACCGGGAAACTTCTGTCCACATCAACGGATGTTGAGGGTTCTTCCTTGAATCAAGTGAGATCTTCCTCTTAAAAAGCAAGTACATCAAAATTTCCTCCTGTCAATATTTCGCAGATCTTGCACATAATTTGATACCCCTGGTTTTTTCTAGCACTAGTTTATTGTTCATTTAATTCCATTTTCTTCCTTTTCAGACATGGTTCATTTATGTGTCTAGGGAAAAGATGTTTGAAAGGTGACGAATGAACTAATGATGATTTAAATTGAGAATGGACAATAAAAATATAGTGGAAAAAGGGTTAAGTTGCAGAAAAGCCAGTAATACCAAAAAGTGACGAAAAAGGCAAAAAAAAAGGACCAATAAAACCCACCATTTTCTGTTCTACAATGACCCAGGGTGAACATTCATTATTTTGGGCCTCGTCTTCGAACACTCGAGAAGAAAAGTATTTTTCCTCAACTTCCGGGCCATATTAATCACACAATTCCCTTTCTCTGTTTCAGGTTGTGTTTCAGTCTCTTCTCGGCATTACAAGACAAAAATGACATCTCTTATTCTGAGAAGTGGAATGTGTAGCTTAAGACAACCTTTTCTGAAGATGCGATGGGCAAATATATCAACTAGTGCAGCGCGCTACAGTGATGACATAGATGAGGCTTTGGAGATCGTTGAAGCTCCAAGGCTGGACAATAAATATTTTTTGATGAAACGCGAAGAAATCTGCTATCATGAGAGACTGAAAGAGTACATTACTGTTGACCAACCAATGAAGATCGCTCCATTCAATGGTGTTCCAGAGGAACACGTTAAGAGCCGCCTAGTGCGTATTTACATGCCACCGAAGCATGCAATGCAACAAGGAACTAATCACACCCATGTCTGGGAAATGGAGTTTGAAACTAGGGCGCGCTGGGAGAATCCTCTTATGGGCTGGTCATCGTCTGGAGATCCATTGTCCAACATGAAAGTTAAGTTCGACTCTAAAGAAGAAGCTATTGACTTCTGCGAGAAGAATGGTTGGCCATGGTACGTTGCAGAACCGCCAAAGAAGAAACCTAGGAAGCCCAAAAATTACGGAGTAAATTTTGCATTTGGTAAACGGACCAGGGTTTCTACCAAATAAACACGGTATTAAATAATTATATTATTTCAATTTAAAACAATTTGCTTTCATATTTCATACTAAGTTCTTAATAGTTATATAATTTAGCTTAACAATTTTCTAGCACCGGTAATGAATGTTGAGTGATCCCTGAAAAGAAATGTCGAGAAATGTGCTTAATACCTTATTAACAAAATTAATCCACTGACACTTGTTTTTCAATTAAATAAGCAAACGAGAGCGCAATTAAATTTTGATTATGATTGTTGCTGACAACCATGGAATATTTTTTCTAAGTTGTTTTACGTCGCACCGACACAGATACGTCTTATGGCGACGATGGGATGGGAAAGGCCTAGGAATGGGAAGGAAGCGGCCTTGGCCTTAATAAAGGCACAGCCTCAGTATTTGCCTGGTATGAAAGTGGGAAACCACGGAAAACCCTCTTCAGGGCTGCCGACAGTGGGGTTCGAACCCACTATCTCCCGATTACTGGATACTGGCCGCACTTCAGTGACTGCAGCTATCGACCTCGGCGGGAAAGAATCGGCCGTGGCTTTAATCAAGGTACAGCCCCAGCATTCGCCTGGTGTGAAATGGGAAACTACGGAAAAACATCTTCAGGGCTGCCGACAGTGGGGTTCAAACCCACTATCTCCCGAATACTGGATATTGGCTGCACTTAAGCGATTGCAGCTATCGAGCTTGGTAGGGTCAATTTTTAGATTTAATAATAATAATAATAATAATAATAATAATAATAATAATAATAATAATAATGTTATTAGCTTTTGATTAGTTGCCACCCGCGGAGGTCCGGATTCGATTCCCGGCTCTGCCACGAAATTTGAAAAGTGGTACCAAGGCTGGAACCGGGTCCACTCAGCCTCGGGAGGTCAAATGAGTAGAGGTGGGTTTGATTCCCACCTCAGCCATCCTCGAAGTGGTCTTCCGTGGTTTCCCAGTTCTCCTCCAGGCAAATGCAGGGATGCTACCCAACTTAAATCCATGGCCACTTCCTTCCCTCTTCCTTGTTTATCCCTTCCAATCTTCCCATCCCGAACAAGGCCCTTGTTCAGCATAGCAGGTGAGGCCGCCTGGGCGAGGTGCTGGTCCTCCTCCCCAGTTGTATCCCCAACCCAAAGTCGCACGCTTCAGGACACTGCCCTTGAGGTGGGAGAGGTAGGATCCCTCGCTGAGTCCGAGGAAAAATCCAACCCTGGAAACAATAGTACTATGTAACCGAATGAGTTGAACGGGCCATATAGATGTAGCTTGCATTCTGAAGATCGTCGCGACTGGGACAGCGTAGAATGCAGACGTGTCAGAGGCACCGCCGTCTCGATCTTCCCATATTGCCTGCTCTATGCGAGGCCTTTTGTGAATAGGATGCGACAAAAAATTCTCCGTTAGATGGTAGGCATAGGCGCACAAAATTCTTAACGCATTATTATGACGACAGCCTACAAATTACTACGCAGTACAGTCATATGTTCACTGAAGGTCGTAAATTACAGTAATTTTAATCAGTAATGTTAAATATAGGTAATTTTACCTGTATGAAGTCGTAGTTAGCCTCTTCATGTGGGAGTTAAAAGATTTTCCTGCATGAAGGTTAACATTTTTGTGTTCTCGCCAACGCAATATCAGTTAATACAGATCTTACGAGCTTACTTAGGATAATATCAGTAACTGTTTCCTGATCCCCTTTGTCCTCACACTGTAACAGAACACATTCCGAAAGGGAAGAAGTAGCAAGTCCTCGTATTACGCTCGTATATTTGAAGGACTTCCAACAGTAGGGCATAACAGCTTCAACAAACTCCTGCAAATGCTTCATCAGAGCAACAAAACAAAGTTTTGGATATCAAAGTCCTCCTCTATCCTGATACATAATCAGTTCCATTTAGTGGTGTCGAAGCTCTAGGCAGTGAGATGTTGCTGACGCAAATGTCACACTCCATCCTCTTTTCAACAACTAGAACCAAGTACCTTCTGTAATAAGGTGTAAAGTTGTAAAGGCTGAAAATGGAGAGTTATCTGAGAATATCCAATCACTTCCTTTATTAGGACCTTACCTAGATATAGCCGACAACCGCTTTTCTCTTAATTCCCATCTAGACGGTATTTCATGGAGTTGTGTCTCTTCTGGATGCGAATCACCTTACATTGCTAAAAAGAGAAAGATATTCCACCTATTCAATACAATAATATTGTTGCACGAATTAATGTAGCAACATATTTAATATGTTATGGGACCGGTTTCGACATATGTCCATGTCATCATCAGCCGACACAAAAATCGCAAGAAGTCAACACAAAAATTATTTTTTAACCTCAAGATCTACAGCAAGAGTGCCTCTGCATGAACTTCTATTTTTAATTCAAGAAAAGTGTCATAAGTGTTACAATTGTGTTGACTTCTTGCCATTTTTGTGTCGGCCGATGATGACATGGAAACCGGTCCCATAACATATTAAATATGTTGCTACATTAATTCGTGCAACAATATTATTTTATTGAATAGGTAGAATATCTTTCTCTTTTTTACATTGCAATTATTAGTTCAATACGGATCAGTGATGAAGTTTTTAACTTTAAATGCCAATCACCTTGCCTACATTTTCAAAATGGAACTGCAGTTTATTTTTTTCGGGGCGAAAATCTGAAGTTTCAGTTCTACAAAAATATGACTTGCACAAACGGGAGAAAACAAGTACACTTCAAAATATATATAAGCATAACATGATTAATTCATTTCACTGTTCTATACAAAATAAGACTTGTGAACAGGCACGTTTATTCATTGTACGAAATAACTAAAGTTGTCACACTCGTACCTGCACCAATAACACAATGCTACACCCACACTGACGGAGAACATTGTGCGTCTATGGCTGCACTCTTCCGACGACTTGAAGAAATATTGGTATTCGCGCCTTCCTGTGTTAAACTGGTAGCAGGACGAATACAAATGCATATAGTGTGGGAGTCTTTCATTTTCACGCCCTTCGTGGCCCTTGTCTTCCTTTGGCCGATATCTTCATTTTTCGAACTGTCGGACCCCTTCCATTTTTCCCTCTGATTAGTGTTATATAGAGGACGGTTGCCTAGTTGTACTTCCTCTTAAAACAATAATCACCACCACCTGACGACTTCTGCTGGTTGATATGTTCCTACACTACGCGGCGCTGGTGTAGATAGATGGTGATCAGCTGTCTCACGGCCAAGATGGCCGTGGCTGTCTCCGAACATGCGATTCTATTTGAGATCTGATGTGACTTAATTCGGAATTTATCGTTTAAATAAATGATTTAAAACCATTTGTTCATTATTGTGATGTTTCAGAACTGAGCATTCTGTTTACTGACCGATGACTGTGTTTATGTGCGATCTGTGTTTCGTTGAAAGTAATTCGTGAAAAATACGTAGGAAGTATTTTACATTTAGTAATGATTTAATGACATGCTTTCTGAAATTGGTTCGTAAGTATCTTAACGAATATCTCAAACGTGTATGTGTTTATAGAGCTAAGTGATATTTCAGAAATTCACCACGAAATTAAACTCAGTTGCAAGTAATAATTATAACCTTAAAAATACATATTCAACTGTTAGTGTATACGCTACGTAAAGGCCGGTCTCCACTGATTAACATTTAACACCAACATGTTAAATTTAACATGTTACAATTGACATGTATATTGTGATTTTGTCTTCCAATTGACTCTGCATGTTAACTCAGAATGTTGAGGTTAACACTTTTAACATGTTGGCGTGTTTTCCGCTTCAAGTGGAAAACATGTCAAGTCAATTCGTTGTTCGTGAGATGTTGGCACAGCTTCGGCAACTTTCTTGCCGTTTCCATGTCAACAGATAGGCAAACGACGCAAACGACGTGCTTCTCGTGAAGTAGGTAGGATTATAGTTACAAGACACCGCAACACTCATTCTCTTTGTTATAACTTATAAGCTACAAATACAGTACCGGTACCGGTACGCACATGTGTGTCGTTCTCTCTGCACTGTACTAAAATTTATAGTCAGAAATGGAGTGGAGCAAGATTACTTTGGACTTAATTAATGATATAATAGAAAGGCCTTGTTTGTGGGATGTCTCATCAAAGGAATACAGAGATAAAGCGAAGAAAGCCGACAGTTTCCAGGAACTCTAAATTATCTATAATTGTTTCCGCAAGTGCATTGAAAAAACCTAGCGTCCCTCCGCTCCCATTACAGTCGAATATTGCAAAAAAATCAGAAGTCCGGTGCGGGAGCGGACGAAGTTTATACTTCAAAGTGGTTTGCTTTTGAAGCAATGAGCAGGATGAGGGAAAGAAATGTCCCTAATAAAACTGCATTTCTAAGTCATAACAAGAAGCAACAGTGGCAATAACAAAGGGCCAAATCCTCTTCACCTGAGTCCATTGTCCTTATTTGAAAATACTAGACACCACCTAAATGTATTACCACAAATTAATATGATGAACTACTTAGGGCCTATATATAAACAAAGAAAGTCAAGTTTGACATGTTTATTAAGTGTGGACACAATGTTAAATGAAACAGTATTCAACATTTAACATTGAACATGTTCATGGTGTCACCAGTTAACATTTAACATTTTTAACACTTAACATGTTGTTGTTAAATGTTAATCAGTGGAGACCGGCCTTAATATAAACATATTAAAGCTCTGCAGGCACCCACATGATTGTTACGTACGGTATGTCATACACATTTTTTCTTACATAACTACTTAATTCGTATGTTAACATGCTCAGTTTAATTAATCTTACCAGCACTTCACCCCGTCAGTCAGTTGACTGGACACCCTGGAAATTTTCCGAGTACCGGTATGTTTTGCGGTCGTACGAGCTTGCATTTCTTTCTTACGTCTTTTATTCGGAAATAAAATCGGCATCGTATATAATAGAAAATTAATGTTGGTACCGGTACCAAGTCCTGAGCGTGTTCAGTACAACACTCCAGTCCATGAGAAACATTCATTGGAAGTAAACTATCCAGGCAGACTGAAATATTTGTCCCTATAATGCTTCTTGTACACTAAGATTTCTCGTAAAAACTTCCTCTACATGAGAAAAAATAAATAATAATCATTCGATGGGCAAATGGGATAGTTGGATGAGGTACTCTATTCCTGTAGACTTGTTAGGGCTGAAAACGGACTGCCTTTCGCCTCCCCTGTATTATTTTGCAGGGAACCAATGCATGCTGTACAGTCTGTCCCTTTGCTTGCATGTTTAACAATATACCCACAGAAGTGATGAATAACGTTAATTTTTGAACTGGTGAGGGCTATTTTTTCATCTTTCCAACTTGATATTGGTGGCTGATCAAAGGTAAGCTTGCTGTAAATTTTTTCCTGATCTGTACTTATGATTTTGGCATTCCCTTTGACAACAGCTTACCATGGCTCTAATCTGACAGAAAAATGATGTTAAGGGTACTATCACTGAAAGACAGAACTTGACGTGGGATAGCCTTCGACAATTTTGAGAACGGAGTGGGATATTCTGGGGGTGAAAAAATGCCGTTTTTCATTCGAATGTTTATCGTAACCCGGCTTGCAACTCGGGACATAGAATGTTGTAGGCATATTCACATAAGGTAGTAAATTGAAGCATATGCCAAAGTATACGTCCCACTTCTCAAATGGTTAATTTTTTTTACTTTTCAGTTCACGAAAAGTTAACACCAGATATTTTGCACGTTTAAACCTGGAGAACGCATAAAAATACCGAAAATGACCACGAACTGTTTACACACTTCCGCATTAAGCTAACAAAAAACGTACATATTTGGAAATTTTATCGATAGCAGCGCTGCAGGTGGCGGAGAACATGTACACCGAGTCTGTTAACATGTGATTCAGAGGGAGTCGTCGCACTATTAATTTCTATTCTTCCTGCTGGTGGCATAGAGCATGCAGTATAAGAGGATCGAGAAGCCGTGGTCAGAGGAAACGAGGATCGGGTGATTGGAATAACGGCACAGCAGTACAGGATAAGAATAGGATGTTAGGAAGGAGCAAGGTGGTGCTGGAGGAAGTGTGGAGTGGAAGGAGGGAGAGACAAAAGCAACACAAAGAAGCGGCTAGAAATCATATTGCGTGCGGTGGTGATAGCATTCTGTAGATCATAGGTTCGAAACGCATAATCGACAGCCCTGAAGATTGTTTTCTGTAGTTTCCCTATTTTTACAGCAG
The DNA here is from genome assembly GCF_040414725.1 of Anabrus simplex. Taxonomy (NCBI): domain Eukaryota; kingdom Metazoa; phylum Arthropoda; class Insecta; order Orthoptera; family Tettigoniidae; genus Anabrus; species Anabrus simplex. The sequence continues at coordinate 204,728,649 of NC_090279.1, read as the reverse complement.
GCAAATACTAGTGCTGTTATTATGGCTACCGCTCTTCTTCCCCAGTCCTTGCCTTTTCCTATCTCATAATTGCCGAAAACTTATCTGAATTAGCGCGACGATTTAAAAACACACACACACACAGCGTACTTTTTAGTTGGCACTATTATGTATGCTTACTTGGATGTAAATACAAGTGAATCCATCCCGGATGATGTATGTGACAGTTCTTTTACGATCGGAACAAGTAATTATGATATGTATGCAGTCGAAGTGACCTATAATTCCATGGAAAATATCCCGTGTATAATAAGATATATCGGTGGGCAAGAATTGTAGTCAAGTTGACGATTGAGGGACAGTCCCTTTGTCAGTCTCAAGAAACAAGTCTCTTGAAAAGCAAACTCGTATTTTATGTTGTATTTCTCCGTACATTTCAAATGAATTGCTGTGACTTTGCAACACATGACCCACAGACAGGCCGTCGGATTAAACTTTCTTCTCTGAATCGTCTCAACATGATAATACAAATTAGGGTAGGGGGCCAATACCCGGACAGCTCCTATTTTCGGACACTTGTAACGTCTATGTGGTTTACATTTGAAATAAGCGGCAGATGTGTTTTCGAAACGGTTAACTAGATGGCAGCATCCTCTTTGCAGTAGAGTGAAACAGTAGTGAATGGTAGGACTCGCACGGTTCTTGATCCAGACAATATTAAAAGTAACACGGTGGGACGCGCCTCCTCCTTTTCCTTGACTGTATTTTTATTCTGAACTTCCGTTCCACTTATTTATTCACGTATTCATTCTGGTGAAAGAAGAATTCGTAAGCTACGAAAAAATTAAAGATGAGAAACATGAAATTCTACGTGTAAGGCTCATATCTAAAGATAATAGGCAACTTTATGTCTTTAGAGTGTACAGACCGGGAAAGGGTAGTGCTGACACGGATTCAGAATTATTTGATAAGAAAAACAGCTATGTGGGAAACGACATGGAAAGGAATGTGATTGTAGCGGAAGATCTGAATTTACCAAATGTCAATTGGGAGGAAAATGCGAACGACAGAAAGCATGATCAACAAATGGAAAATAAGCTAATATGGGAAGGACAGCTAATTCAGAAAGTGGCGGAACCAACTAGAGGGAAAAATATCTTGGGCATGGTGCTGATAAAACTAGATGAGCTCTATAGAGAAACCAAAGTAATAGATGGTACCAGTGATCACGAAGCAGTTTTTGTCGTAGTTAAAAATAAATGTGATAGAAAGGAAGGTTATAAAAGTAGGACTATTAGGCAGTACCATATGGCTGATAAAGCAGACATGAGGCAGTTTTTAAAAAGTAATTATGATCGGTGGGAAACGGTAAACAAGATTGTAAACAGACTCTGGGATGGGTTAAAGAAATTGTTGAGGAATGTGAAAACAGGTTTGTACCTTTAAAGGTGGCAAGGAATGGTAAAGACCCACCTTATTATAATAGAGAAATAAAGAGACTAAGAAGGAGGTGCAGATTGGAAATAAATAGAGTTGGAAATGGCTGTGGAAGTAAGCAGAAATTGAAGGAACTTACTAGGAAATTGAATCTAGCAAAGAAGGCAGCTAAGGATAATATGATGGCAAGCAATCAAGCATAATTGGCAGTCATACAAATTTTAGTGAAAAATGGAAGGGTATGTATAGGTACTTTAAGGCAGAAACAGGTTCCAAGAAGGACATTCCAGGAATAAAGAATGAACAAGGAGAGTGTGTATGTGAGGATCTTCAAAAGGCAGAAGTATTCAGCCAGCAGTATGTAAAGATTGTTGGTTACAAGGAAAATGTCCAGATAGAGGAGGCACAATGCTAAAGAAATATTAAAATTTACACGTGATAACAATGATATTTACAATAAGAAACAAAAGTTGAAAACTAGAAAAGCGGCTGGAATTGATAAGATTTCTGAGGATATACTAAAGACAATGGGTTGGGATATAGTGTAATATCTGAAGTACTTATTTGATTATTGTTTGGTTGAAGGAGCTATACCAAATGAATGGAGAGTTGCTATAGTAGCCCCTGTGTATAAAGGAAAGTGTGATATTACAGGCCAGTAAGTTTGACATGCGTTGTATGTAAGCTTTGAGAAGGCATGCTTTCTGATTACATTAGACATGTTCGCGAAATTAATAACTGGTTCGATAGAAGGCAATTCGGTTTTAGGAAAGGTTATTCCACTGAAGCTCAACTTGTAGGATTCCAGCAAGATATAGCAAATATTTTGGATTCTGGAGGTCAAATGGACTATATCGCGATTGACCTGTCTAATGCATTTGATAGGGTGGATCATGGGAGACTGCTGGCAGAAATGAGTGAAAGTGGATTAGACAAAAGAGTGACTGAATGGGTTGTTATATTACTAGGAAATAGATCTCAGAAAATTATAGTAGGCGAAGCTTTATCTAACCCTGTAATAATTAAGAGGGGAATTCCTCAAGGCAGTATTATTGGACCTCTACGTTTTCTTATATATATATAAATGATATGAGTAAAGGAGTATAATCAGAGGTAATGCTTTTTGCGGATGATGTTATTCTGTACATCCAACGGCCGTAGCCGTGTTGAAACACCGGATCCCGTGAGATCTCCGAAGTTAAGCAACATTGGGCGTGGTCAGGAGTTGGATGGGTTGCCACGCGCTGTTGGTGGGGATAAGGGAATGGAGGAGCGGAAAGGAACTGGCCACCCTACCGCACGTAAACTCCGGCTCAGGAACACCTCCGCGGAGGTTCGGACCTGCCTTCGGGCAGAATAACCCTTACCTACCTTATTCTGTACAGAGTAATAAATAAGTTACAAGATTGTGAGCAACTGCATAATGACTTCGATAATGTTCTGGGATTGGCAGTAGGCAAGGTATGATTATAAACGGGGTTAAAAGTCAGGTTGTGAGTTTCACAAATAAGAAAAGTCCTCTCAGTTTTAATTACTGCGTTGATGGGGTGAAAGTTCCTTTTTGGGGATGATTTTAAGTATCCGGGTGTTAATATAAGGAAAGATCTTCATAGGGGTAATCACATAAATGGGATTGTAAATAAAGGATACAGATCTCTGCACTTGTTCTGTGTGATTTCCGACAAAAGAGTAGCGTTACAAAAATGTTGCAAAGTTTGGGCTGGGAAGAACTGGGAGAAAGGAGACGAGCTGCTCGACTGAGTGCTTCATTAAGGCATACAGTGTAGAATATTGTGTTTAGTTCGGAACGAGTTCGGAACCGACACCAACAACTGTGAATGCGCAAGCGCGTACTGAGCACCGTTCAGAATCGGTTCGTTATTGCGGCTAGGGAGCCAAGCCCCATCAGAGAGACGACTGAGTTCAAACCACACCACCGGCTGTCCTGAGAATGATTTTAGGTGGTTTCCCATTTTCACATCCAGGCAAATGCTGGAACAGTTCCTATTCGCAGAATTCACCTTCATTTTATCTTCATTACCTCCTCGACTGAGGTGGTGGTAATTATTGTTTTAAGAGGAAGTACCGGTGCTACTAGGCAACCATCCTCTATTAACACTAATCAGAGGGGGAAAAAGAAGATAAGGGCCATGAAAAGCGTGAACAGGAAAAATTCCCTAAGCGCCGCAAATATAATACAGGCGGGGTCGGAAAAGAACAAAAGTTGTCCAAGGGAGGTCAGATAGAAGCCTGGCTTCGAATGAGGGTGGCAGGAAGAAAGGCATCTGGCCATGTAATTTCATCTCACCTCATCCCCGATCCCGTACTAGGAAACGGGAGTTTAGGGGTAGGAATGCAATACTGTACTTTAAACGCTTAAATACCGAATTGACGAATTTTCTGATCAAGAATGCACAATGAAAATCCCCCATCGGCCTTGATTTTTACTGAAAGTTATCGAAAAAGGAATACACTAGAAAAAAAAATACGATCAGTGACTGGTTCAGAACAGAATATAACAAGACATTCTACTTCAAAATAAGTTTACGTTCGAAAGAACTGTACATAATGAGAATAGGTTCTGCTTTAACAGTAGCCATGGCAACTTTATTCAGCTGAATTTTGTGTCGAAACAGTCTGAGCTAATGGACAAAATATACACTTTATAAAAGACTGGAGAACAAACTCGTTTTTTATCATGTAAGGTAGCCATATAACAGAGGGTCACTTCCTCATCTCTACACCTTGGTGTAACATTTATCTGCCTACCGGCTAGCTAGCTTTATTCTTTATTTTACATCAATATTTGTCGTTGTTAAAGTGGAAAACACTTTTAAAGGAGCTTGTTTACTTTATATTCAAAATACATGCAAGGCATTTCACACAGAACTGAATTAAAACAAAATACTTACTTTCAGCAGGTGTTCGCTTCTTTTGAATTTTCCAGCTTGAAAATCTCTCCGTGTTTCCTTTGCCCTGAAGAAGAATCGTTACGTCAAACATGAACTTTTTTCTTTGGTGGTCCAAAAAAGTACTTAACGCCGGATGGATATCTTTTTGTAATCCGATCCTCAACCGAAACGAAACAGAACGGCATAATTATTATTTAACGTACACCTATAACACTGTTCCTGCTTGGTTTCGCGGACAAGGAACGTTATTGCCACTGTATTTGTCTTCGTACACGGATAGAAACACGGTTGAAAATACATTTTTCATTCCTATTATCTCGTGTACCAACTTACTGCAGGATGATACAAACGCGGCTTGGCACTCGCCAGTTTCGCTCATAGCGCCAATTGACGGCTGACTTACTAACCACCACCTATAACGGAGATAAGGACACTCTTTCCTTCTACTCGTTATGATCAATAGTGTATAATAGTCATAAGGATCATAAGTCCTGTAACAATTCCTAAGCCAGAAACAGACCACAGTATTCATTAAAATAAATGCGGTTAACTCCTGGTCATACTGCTACCTTTGAATGTTATAATAAACTAACACAATGTGGCGACCATGCTCAATATTTGTGGTTTAGTCACCGCCGTCTCGATCCTCCTATACTGCCTGCTCTATGCGAGCCTTTTTGCGACTACGCTGCGACAAAATTTCTCCGCTAGACGGCAGACATAGACGCACAATGTTCTAAACTTATTCTAATGACGACAGCCTACAAAACAGTATGCAGTATGGTCATATGTTCACTGAAGCTCGTAAATTACATCAGTAATATTAAATATCGGCAAAATTACCTGTATGAAGTTGCAGTTGGCCTCTTCATGCACAATTTAAATATTTCCCTGGACGAAGGCTTGGAATGGTACCGTACTTTTTGTGTTCTTGCCTACGCAATATAAACAAATAGAGGTCTTACGAACTTGATTAGGATAATATCACTAACAGTTTGCTGATATTATTTGACCTCACAATGTAAAAAAGCACATTCTGAAAGGTTTTCTTTGCTGGTTGTTTTACGTCGCACCGACACAGATAGGTCTTATGGCGGCGATGGGATAGGAAAGGCCTAGGAATGGGAAGGAAGCGGCCTTGTCATAATTAAGGTACAGCCCCAGAATTTGCCTGGTGTGAAAATGGGAAACCACGGAAAACCATCTTCAGGGCTGCCAACAGTGGGATTCGAACCCACTATTTTCCGGACGAAGGCTCACAGCTGCGTGCTCTTAACCGCACGGCCAACTCGCCCGGTATTCTGAAAGGGAAGACGTCGCAAGTTCTCGTATTAAGCTCGAACGTTTGAAGGACGTCGACAATAGGGCACAGCAGCTTCTGCGAACTCCTGCATATGCTTCACCAGAGCAACAAAACAAGGTTTTGAATATCGAACTTCTACTCTGTCCTGATGCATAATCAGTTTCATTTAGCGGTTTCGAAGCTCTAGGCAATGAGATGTTGCTGACACAAATGCACACTCTTCATCAACATGAACCTAGTACCCGCAAATTAGGATTTGATTTCCTGTTTTTAGTTTGATTGGAATATTATCGACTGGATATCTGAGGTTGTCCAAAATGTCTAAACATGAAGACGTTTGCTTTGTGATTGTCCGTCACAATTCTTATCACAAGGAATCCACTATCCTCCACGGCTTGAATCACCTTCTGAAAAAAAAATCTGCAGCCTGTTTCCAGTCATTCGACCGGGTCAGGAATGGAATGAATAAAGCCCCCATCTAGCAGCGAGGATAGGAATTGTGCCGGCTGCCCAAGCCTGTCGCACTCCTCCGGGGTAATGATTAATGAATGACAGATGAAATGATATTCGAGAGTGGTGCTGGAATGAAATATGACAGGGAAAACCTAGGTATCCGGAGAAAAACCTGTCCCGCCTCCGCTTTTTCCAGCACAAATCTCACATGGATTGACCGGGGTTTGAACCACTGAACCCAGCGGTGAAATGCCGGCGCGCTGCCGCCTGAACCGCGGAGGCTCCATCACCTTCTGAAATAAGGTGTAAAGGCACAGATGCGAGAGTAATCTGAGGATAACCAATTACTTCCTTTATTAGGTCCTTGCCTAGATAAAGCCGACAGCCGCTTTTATCTTAATTCCCTTCTAGACGGTATTTCATGGAGTCGTATCTTTTCTGGCTGTGAACCACCTTGCCGAGATTGGCAAAATGCTACACAACAGTTGAATATTTCGGGGAAAGAATCTGAAGTTTCAGTTCTACGAAAAATAGGACTTACACAAACGAAAATAAACGAGTACCAACACCTTACAATCACCTTTGAAATATCTATTAGCATAACATGATTAATTCATTTCACAGTTCTATACAAAATATCTCTTGTACGAACGAAAGTGACCAGACACGTTTACTTATTGTACGAAATAACCCACATTCATGCACCAATAACACAGTGCTACACCCACACTAAAACAGCGAAGATTGTGCGTCTACTGCTGCACTCTTACGGCGACTTGGAGAAATGTCGGTAGTCGCGCCTTCCTGTGTTAAAATAGTGGCATAGAGCAGGCAGTATAAGAGAATCGAGACGGCTGTGGGTTTAGTACTTCTTTGAACCAGCAGGAATCCAATATGGATACTGTATTCGAAGAAAGTTAGGTTGTGTGTAACAGAAGGCTCATAATTTGCAAACAAGACACCAAAGATTTTAGGTATATCTGCTGGAAATTGATTATATAGGTTTTAAAATTTCGTATTAAGCTGTTTGGGTTTTATATGTGAATGTCGAAATGCAATTTTTGTGCAGGCCTATGGAAAATTAATAACTGTTTTATTTGCTTACTCTGTATATTATTGTGTGTTTTCTTATTTCAGCCCGTGCTACAACTACCTATCGCTTAATAGTCAGCGTTGCGGATCAGAGGAATGGCATCGTTGTTAAGAAGTGGAGTTTGTAATTTGAGACCGTCTATTTTAAATGTATGTAGAAGTGGTATATCTACTTGTCCAGTACGCTTCGGAGATAATATTGATGAGGCTTTGAAAATCAAGGAAGCCCCACAAGTAGATAGTAAGTATGCTATAATGAAGCCTGATGAAATCTCCCATCAAAAGTTGCTGCAGGGATATATTACTGTTGATAAGCCGATGGATATTAGCACCATTAGTGGTGTTCCAGAAGAACACATTAAAAATCGTCGAGTAAGGATTTATATGCCACCAAAGAATGCAATGCAGTCGGGAACTAATAACACTCATGCTTGGGAAATGGAGTTTGAAACAAGGGAGCGCTGGGAGAATCCACTCATTGGCTGGACCTCTTCTGGAGATCCTCTGTCTAATATGAAGGTCCAGTTCGTCAGTAAAGAAGATGCCATCGATTTTTGCGAGAAGAATGGCTGGCAGTGGTTTCTCGAGGCACCCAACGAGAAACCAACCCGAGTTAAGTCGTATGGTTTTAACTTCTCATGGAACAAGCGTACTAGAGTTTCAACAAAGTAAACATTAAGATGACCCAAGTAACTATGTAAATATTCAGATTAGTGATATGCTGTTGAGTACTCTATAACAAGTGACATTTGATTTAAAGTGATCATGTTTACTGTCTTTACAAATTAAATGTGTTGAATATTTAACAGGTTCTCTTAATTGGTGTACTGAAATAACTTATGAAGGTGTTAGGATTTGTTCCTAAATGCTGCTAGAAACTGTAATTTGCAGGCTACATGTTTGAATACCTAAGAAAACTTGAGAAAGCTATATTATTATAGAAATGTTATTAAATAGCCAAATTTATGGTAGAACTTGCTCATGTGCACTGCAGGCAAGTTGCTCCATAGCAGCGTGCTGCAGCATGATTGCCTTTTGTTGCTGCCGGCTTGGTTACTTCCTACCAACTGTTGCTCTAATGATCCATCCTGGCACCAGGTTTTGAGCAGGTGTATATTCATTTTTCATCATTTCCTTTTCATGTTTGCAAGTGGTGAAATTCATTTTTCAGGTTCCGTATTGATTCTACAATGATTACAAAAAGAAGAATATAATGTCCACCCTTACAATACAATTAATACGCTCGGCATAAGGGGGTTGGACTTTATTTATATAGCCCATATGTGTATTAAGTGTGTATTAATTTATTATCACTGTTTCCTTTTCATGATCAGCGTGAGTGATTGGTCTTCTTTTACGTATGTGTATTTATCATCATTGTTTTATGATAACACGCTCGACAGAAGGGGTTAGACTTTGTTTAGGTATGTTTAAGTTGCCATAGTTGATAACTATATATATATATATATATATATGCTTCTTCTTAAACATTTTCAAAGAACTTCGAAATTTATTATTTCCCTAAATAATTTATTCCAATCCCTTACTCATCCTATAAATGAATTTTAACCCCAATTTGTCCTCTTGAATCCCAACTTTATCTTCATACTACGATCTTTCCTACTATTAAAAGCTCCACTCAAGCTTTCTTGTCTACTTATGTCATTCCGCGCCACCTCACCACTGACAGCTCAAAATGTACCACATAGTCGAGCATCTCTACTCCTTACTCCCAAGTCTTCCCAGTGCAGGATTTGCAGCATTTTCGCAACACTACTCCTTTGTCAGAAATCACCCAGAACAAACCGTGCTGTTTTCCTTTGAACTTTTTCCAGTTCTGATATCAAGTAGACCTGGCAAGGGTCCTGTACACTAGAGCCATACTATAACTGCGGTCTTACCAGAGACTTATATGCCCTCTCCTTTACATCCATACTCTTCTTCCTTCTCCTAGCACCGAGCTCGATAGCTGCAGTCGCTTAAGTGCGGCTAGTATCCAGTATTCGGGAGATAGTTGGTTCGAACCCCACTGTCGGCAGCCCTGAAGATGATTTTCCATGGTTTCCCATTTTCACAACAGGCAAATGCTGGGGTTGTACCTTAATTAAGGCCACGGCCGCTTCCTTCCCAGTCCTAGCCCTTTCCTGTCCCATCGTCGCCGTAAGACCTATCTGTGTCAGTGCGACGTAAAGCCAATAGCAAAAAATAAAAACCTTTCCGCTGGTGCAGGGTCTGATGTTGTAATCTTGGCTCACCATTTTGCACAGTCTTGGGCATCGTGTGGTTTTAAATCCAGAGTATTCGTATCAGCATTCACTGTGTCATGCCAGCGTTGCTTTGGATGTCCGAGTGGCCGTTGCTCAGTAATTTCAATAACCTTGGCATTGGACACTTTACTCTTCTACAAGTAATATCAGATAAGATTTGTACCATTTACCTTTCACTACGTCATTTATGTAGCAAAATGCATAAGCAAGTTTTACCAAATTTATTGAGCTATTGATGATCATGGATCCTGGAGATCCGGTCTGCCAACCTCACAATCTGCCACTAAGTTACTGAAATTTTGTATTGCTTGGGTCCAGTTGGGCCCCAAGTTGCAGTCCATCTTCCCTCTGCTTTCTAGGTCTACCAAGTGGACAGGTTACTGCAAGTCTCTCTAGTAGGACTGCTTTGGTCCGGACAAGGTTGGACATGTGTCCTGCCCATCGCTGTCTTATAGCTTTCATTCTTTGTACATTGTTGGGTTGATCCATCAGATCAAAATTTCTTGTTTCTTCCAGAGTCTCTTGCCACTCCCATTCTAAACAGGTCCAAAGTTCTTTCTCTTCACGTGAAGGTGAACAGTTCCTTCTTGTTGTAAATGGGTTCTCTACTTCGTATAGTAATACAGGGACTACAATGGGATTGCGTTAGGCGTTTGGTCTTAAACGATACTGTGCATGATACCAAGATCTGCTTCAAGGTATAGTATGTTTTGGACACATTTTTAACCTGTTGACAGATCTGCATTTTCAGAAGGTAGGCCTACGGTATAAATTTAAAATAATATTAATGTTATGCAAACAAACGGCTGGAACTGCCTGAGACAAAATGTTTGCTGTGATTTTTGAACAAATTGTAACACACATACAATGAGTGAGTCAATCGTCAAGATGTTTTCTGAGGAAAAAGACCTTGACGAATATATACCAGTGGTGTGGCAGTGATTGCTTTCAAACTAAAAACAATCACTAAAACGGTGGATTTATCCCTTAAATTGTAAAAGAATTGTGCATAATAACATAGTGTCCTTTTAACATGAATTGTGCCGTTACAAAGAGAAGTTTCTTAATTGCACAAGAATGAGTTCTGCAAGTTTTATTTTGATCGAGAATGAGGTTAGGAAAGTAGATACCATTTTTTGAAAAAGCATCATCCCAAAAGAAACGGTACATAGCTATCTGCTTGTAAGTAGCAAGTAGCATAATTTAGATATATACTGTATTAAAAAAAGAAATATATTTATTTTCCCTGTAATGTACACTTTTATTTTTATGGTTTTACAATTTGCTTTTACATCACACCGGTAGGATAGGTCTTACAGCAACAATGGGATGGGAAAGAAGCGACTGTGGCCTTAATTCTTTAAGCCCCAGCATTTGCCTGGTGTGAAAATGGGGAAACAATGGAAAACCATCTTCAGGTCCACCAACAGTGAGGTTCAAACCCACTATCTTCCAAATGCATACCAAAGTACAACTTGAAAAACCGTTTGAGACCCAGAGAATAAAAAAAGAAGACTGGGATATCAACAAATGGAATACTGAAAAGGAAGATATAGTGTGGTGGACTGATGGCTCAAAGACTGGGGATGGCACAGGAGGAGGGATCAAAGGGGAAAGACCTGAGAGATGAATCCAGATGAGCCTAGGCAAACACACTGTAGTCTTTCAAGCGGAAGTGATAGCTATCACAACATGTCTTGAAGAAAATCTGTAAATGAACTACCGGGCGAGTTGGCCGTGCGCGTAGAGGCGCGCGGCTGTGAGCTTGCATCCGGGAGATAGTAGGTTCGAATCCCACTATCGGCAGCCCTGAAGATGGTTTTCCGTGGTTTCCCATTTTCACACCAGGCAAATGCTGGGGCTGTACCTTAATTAAGGCCACGGCCGCTTCCTTCCAACTCCTAGGCCTTTCCTATCCCATCGTCGCCATAAGACCTATCTGTGTCGGTGCGACGTAAAGCCCCTAGCAAAAAAAAAAAAAAATGTAAATGAACTATAGGAATAAGAACATTTTTACGGACAGCCAAGCGGCCATTAAGGCACTAGAAGCAATCTGGATAATATCCAGAATTATCTGGTATTGCCATTCACTTCTCCTGAAGCTCTCAAAGTATGTCAAGATAATATGGGTTCCAGGGCATGCAGATATAGAAGGAAATGAAAAGGTAGATAAACTGGACAGGAAAAAGGCAGAAACACATTATAGGCCCAGAACCTGTAGGCGGCATTTCCTATGGACAAGCCCGACACTACATAGAAAAATGAGAACAAAAGAAACAATTGGAGAACTGGAAAAATACTCCAGGATGCAGGCTTGCAAAGGAACTGATAAAAGGACCAAACAAGAAGCATGCTAAAGAACTGTTGAAATTCGGCAGAGAAAACATAAGATGGGTAGTAGGACTGTTGACAGGACACTGCCATCTGAAAAAGCACCTACATAGTATTGGAGTAATAAGAGACAACATACTGCATGTAGGAAATGCAATGAAGCAGAGGAATCAGCTGAACACATACATTTTGAATGTGAGGTGCTGGGTAGAATCAGACTCTCCGCTCTAGGACTACCAGGTGAAGAAAGAGAGAAAATCCAAGGGGAGCAGGTATATCTAGGTGGGAATGAAGGAAAAAAAATGGTAGCAAAAGATCTTAAGAGGTTGACGCTAATTAGGAACTAGTAATTTAGAGGACCAATGAAGAAAAGATCTCCTGAATGCAAGCCGACAGCTCCACGACCCAAACCACTCAGCCACTCGCTCGGCGACATGCTAGTTAGTAACATAATTGTGCTTAAGGAAACCCAAACAATTCAACTTTGCTGAAGTCTAGAGTAATTAGGTACAGAGACTATAGTTTTAACACCGGGCGAGTTCGCTGTGCAGTTAGGGGCACACAGCGGTTAGCTTGCATCCGGGAGATAGTGGGTTCGAACCCCACTGTCGGCAGCCCTGAAGATGGTTTTCTGTGGTTTCCCATTTTCACACCAGGCAAATACCGGGGCTGTACCTTAATTAAGGCCGCGGCCGCTTCCTTCCCACTCCCAGCCCTTTCCTATCCCGTCGCCATAAGACCTATCTGTGTCGGTGCGACGTAAAGCAACTAGCAAAAAAAAATTATGGTTTTAACATATAGTTAATTTACCATCATAGTCTAATTACTGCATGTGTTTTTAACACTTTTAGATTTTCAGTCATAATGATACAGAGGATTTTTACTGCGTTTGAGAAGGTAACATTAACACCAATTAGCTCTAATTTGGCGGTATTGCTGCTTTTGAGTTTAGTTATCAGTATAGTTAATTCAAGATGGTTTGGCGTGGTATGGAGGGACTGAGGATGACCGTTTCTTTGGTGGGGGTCATGTTTCCAGAGTATTCGGTGGACCTCTATAGCATGTCTGAGAAGATTAATTTCTTATAGTAGGCCTAATGTTTCCAATTACAGTAGGCCTAATGTTTTCAAAACTCCTCTCAGGTTATTCTTTCTCTGTTAAATTTCCGTTAAAGAACTCCTGCAGGACTAAATTCCGGCACCTCGACGTCTCCGGAAACCGTAAAAAAAGTAGTTAGCGGGACATAAAGCAAATAACATTTATTATTATTATTATTAAAATATGATCATGATATATTGCAAACAAAAAATGTAAACCTAAGTACAGTAATAATCTTACATTACAAATGCAACTCATTTTAACTACAGTAAGTAAATCGATGTAGTCCAACTTACAATCTTAAGAGGAAATATAACCACGTATTCTGTCTACTGTCATTTCTTGATGGTTACAGTACTTTTGCATCCATCTTTTGGCACAGGCCAGAGCAAAGTGTAGCTTCCACTGAAGTCCCAGTCTCATCCATGGCTGTGACAATATGGAAGCTGCTGGGGAATGGGTGGTGCTCATTAATGACATTCAGAGCACAACCAGTATGTCTGAGTGTCATGAAAGGTGTTGCTCATAGGGTTAGTTGTGCTACAATAGCACTGTCTCGCCCAGTGAGGAAAGCAATGTCAAACTACCTCACTCCTCATCTTGCCTAGTACGCCTCATTTTGGTACTGCCATTGGTTTTGTGGTTTCGCTATAACTGTATGGCCTTTGGTGATGCTATTTGAGGATCCAATCAGCCTCTGGGCTGATGACCTGACAGACACTCACAAAATACGTCATTCACTCAGGCGGTTTTATAATTTACGAAATCATTTCAGCAATTAGATCTGAAGTTCTTCAAATTCATAGATTTTCCAATATTCACTGGAATAGAGTTCCAGAATCTGACAACCGACACTTAGAACAACCAGTAGAAAATAGTAGTTTTGTTGTTGCGAATTTCAGTGGTATAGGTCTGGAATATGTATTACAGTCACGAAAGGAGGAAGGTAGTGGGGCTGTGATTCATTCAACATTCTATAAACTAGAGGAGCTGTGTGCAACTTACATAGTTCTGTGAATTTTAACCAGCCTAGTCTTTCAAGATAGGGTGTTAAGTGAGTGGAGTAATTTAGTGAAAATATGAATCTTAAACATGAATTCACTGCTTTTTATAGCATTTCTGTCTGTTCACTAGTCGCATTGATATGTACATCTACACAGTAACTAATTAACAGGTGTATGAGTGTCTTAACCAATGTATTTTTTAAATTTAGTGGGGGATAGAATTATAGTTAATATTTGAGAGGATGAAGAAAAATGAAATGTTGTATGGCTTTTAGTGCCGGGATATCCCAAGAAGGGTTCGGCTCGCCAGGTGCAGGTCTTTCTATTTGACACCCGTAGGTGACCTGCGCGTCGTGATGACGATGAAATGATGATGAAGACAACACATACACCCAGCCCCCGTGCCATTGGAATTAACCAATTAAGGTTAAAATCCCCGACCCGGCCGGGAATCGAACCCGGGACCCTCTGAACCGAAGGCCAGTACGCTGACCGTTCAGCCAACGAGTCGGACAGAGGATGAAGAGAAGTATGTACTCTCCTGCATACCATTGTTATGTGTACGTTCAATTTAGATTTTCAGACATAATGATACAGAGGATTTTTACTGCATTTGAGAAGGTAATATTAACACCACTTAGCTCTAATTTGGGGATATTGCTGCTTTTGAGTTTAGTTATCAGTATAGTTAATTCAAGAATTACCCCACTGTCGGCAACTCTGAAGATGGTTTTGCATGGTTTCCCATTTTTCACACCAGGCAAATGCTGGGGCTGTACCGTAATTAAGGCCATGGCCGCTTCCTTTCCACTCCTAGTCCTTTCCTATACCATTATTGCCATAAGACCTATCTGTGTCGGTGCGACATAAAACAACTTGTAAAAAAATTAAAGGATTATTGCTTGCATTTTATTCGGATTAATAATGAAAAATGTTCACCAGGCACATTGTTGAGATCATTATTAGTGTGCTTTATTGCAAAATGGATTTTTTTTCAACTGGGGAATGATCTAGAAGAGCTAGAAAACATGATCCAAGAATTAAAAACTGCCTCTGCTAAGATTGGTTTGGAAATGAACATTGGTAAAATGAAAATACTAAGCCCAGACAGTCAACCACTTAAAATGGGAAACCAATATATAGAAGCTGTCGATGAGTACATCTATCTTGGACACAAGATAAAACTTGGAAAAGACAACCAACATGCAGAAATTCCTCGAAGAATAGGTATGAGTTGGATAGCATTCTGAAAACTAAGATTCATCCTGACCATTAAGGATGTTCCAATTAACCTGATGACCAACGTTTATAATACATGCGTGCTGCCAGTTACTACTTACAGTCTAGAAACAATGACTGACCAAGGCAAGTGCTCCCAAGCTTCAGCGAATTCACAATTAAGTATTTATTTATTTATTTTCCACCTAGTCGATACAATGATTGCTTAAGGCAATTGAATGGTTAAAAGTGGTACATGTTTCGTATATTATCAACATCTTCAGCCACATAACACTGTTTAGATGAAAAATATGTAAATTGTATCGACTAGGTGGAAAATAAATAAATACTTAATTGTGAATCTATTGAAGTGCAATACGGACCATGAAGCTGATTTTATGTAAAGCTTCAGCGAACACGAGCCATGGAATGACAGATACTAGGGATCAGTCTTAGGGATAAGATCCGTTCAGAGGACATTCGGAGAAGAACGAATGTAACAGATTCTGGAGAGAGTAGCAAGACTAAAATGGCAATGGGTAGGACACAGCTCAACAAGACTACAACAGGTGGACCTAATAGGATTGTTCACTGGAGACCATGGGAACACAAGAGAGGCATTGGAAGACCCCAGAAGAGATGTCTCGATGACATAAAGCTGATGGCTGGAACACGCTGGTTCCAAGTGGCTCAAGACAGAAGATGATGGAAGCATGTGGAAGACGCCTACATCCAGCAGTTGATTGAAACAGGCTAGAAACGAAGGGGGAATTATAGTATTCTTGGAGGTAGTTAGCAAACTGATAATGTTTGCAAAATTAAAGTCGTTTTAGATGTCTTTTAAATATAAACTAAAAAGAATTGGGGCTAGGACACAGTGGTTGCCAAATCATGCTCCAAAGTTAAGAGCCCTTGATGCCCCTTTAAATGGTCTGGAAATATGAGAGCTCTCTCTGGGAGTACTTATGATGCAGTAAATCAGAAATAAATTTGTGTTGCTATTGCTAGCCTGGTCCAGCATTTGCTGTGTATGAGGAACTACTTGATGGTGTGGTCGAGGATAGAGTTGTGTGTGGTGTACGAGTTGTAGGGATTGTTTCAGACAGCACAAACAACCAGTCCCTGACCCAAAGTTAAGTAAAGGGAGTTAATTATTTAAGATTAAAATCCCTGTTCCAGCCAGGAATCAAACTTGGAGCCCTCTGAACCGAAGGCTAGTTCGCTGACCAATCAATACTCGCTCCCTTACTACGCAAACTTCACCACATACACGTGCACGTAGAATGACTGTCCTTTGTTTACTTCTCGCGGAGGATGTAGTCGGGCAGTCCACAAGGCTGCCAACCGTCTTACTTAGGAACTAACAGGTAATGGTGGAAAGGTGAATGATAACTTTTTCCTTGCCGTGCAGACAGATGCGGCAGCCAAAGATAAAACCTCTCAAAGGGAGTCTGGCCGCAAAGGGGGCACTGTTCTCATGGCAGAGATTGGTTTAAGGTGATAGCAATGCATTCTATATGGGTTAGTAGTGGAATTTATTTGTGCTTTTATTCTGCCAGGGTTGGCAAAGGAATCCAATTATCATTGATGTGAATGATGACACATCTCATTTTACATTGGCCAATAGAAATGCAAGTAGCTACTTCAGCGATGGAAAATGGCGTTTACTGCACTTCATTAGGTTGTAAATGTACTTCCGGGGGTGGAATGGTGGGTTCCTGGACAGCGCAACAAGCACATATCTCCTCTGATAGGAATTTGAAGTAAGATTTCTTTAATTTCTACTTCCTTATAATGTTAAAGTTTTCCCGCTGACCATTCAGCTAAGGTGTCGGACAAACAAATGATGATGATAATCTACTTTAACCACTCTGATAAAATGATCAAGTCAGGTATATATACCAAAAGTTGTATAAATTGTAGATTGTTCTTTTCTCCATACTTCCTCTAATGAATCAATTATTAATAGAATATTGCACAATATGCATACATAAAAAGGTTAGGAATGCAGTTCAACCAAAGATAATGTTCTTTTGGTGCATATTTCCAATTAATAGCATTCACACTCCTTCCCATACAGCTCAATTTATGTGAATCAATTATGCGCACAAATTATGCAAAGGTTAGTCGTTTAACTATGGTTTTGTGCAGTAGTCTATGATTGATTCCAAACGCTTTTCACTTCACTACATGATACCGGCCACAGTATTTATCACATAAATCACATACACAATCTTGTCTTGGGTCGTGAAAGAATTTCGATTTGCATAGTTTATGGTGGTAGCCATGTATCGCCATAGAGTTCACGAAGTGGCTGAGTTCTTGATTTGTACCTCTCCAAGATTTGTTCAGCATTGCCTCAGTTGTATAGAATTCATCCCAGATTTTTTTTCTTTCTTTTACTCTCCCTGTCTTCCATCAACTTCCTCCATCCATGTGTAGAGGACAGGTCGAATTTCATTTGCAGGTCTTCCATTAAAACATTTCTCCCATGAGCTTGTAAACTAGTCTCGGCTTTGTATATTTAGATACCCCGAGGGCAGTCATAAACATACTTTTTTGGTAAGCTTCATCCAGCAACTAATAATAAATTAATTTTTTAGTAAAGGTTTTCCATAGCATTTAAGATTAATGTACATGGGCTTGAAGTTGATAATAGTAGAATTTTTAAAAGTTTATTTCCATAAAGTTGCACTTGCAAAGGATTTCCAAGAGTAGGATACTTATGTTTCTGAAATAACTAGGAGCATTTTCAAATAATATATTAGGCCTACCTGCATATGATGATCAGGAACAAGTTTGGATTACACATTATAAAGGGTGTTAGAAATGTCTGGTAACTAATTACCTCAAATTAGAGTAAGATATTAGCTTTTGTTAAGCCAACTATTTTAACATATGTATGAAAAGAACTTACTCTTCTTTTAAATCCTGACACTGGAGAGAAATGCACAACGACATTAAAGATATAGACTGCTAATCTGATGGCCATCTTTGAATCTACTTGAACCACTGGCAGCCATGACACTTGTAGGCAAAACATATGCTTATTTCCTCTGAATCTGCCATAGAAAGGCTCTGCAGAAGTTGTTGTGTGATGGAGTACGGTCTTTGAGAAGGTGTGCAAGGTTAAAATAAATAAATAAATAAATAAATAAATGTAGGCTATGAATTCAGTCGAATGAAGTCAGGCGAGGTTTGACCAAGAGAGGTCCGGTAGAAATATTAAAGTGGTAAAGCTGGTAGGATACCGCATGTGGAAGGAATGCTACACTCAACCAGGGGTCCGGTGGTCTCAACTTTAGAATCTTTGGTTACCCCATTTAGTGGCCCCTTACGACAGGCAAAGGATGCCGTAGAGATATTGTAACCGGGCGAGTTGGCCGTGCGCGTAGAGGCGCGCGGCTGTGAGCTTGCATCCGGGAGATAGTAGGTTCGAATCCCACTATCGGCAGCCCTGAAAATGGTTTTCCGTGGTTTCCCATTTTCGCACCAGGCAAATGCTGGGGCTGTACCTTAATTAAGGCCACGGCCGCTTCCTTCCAACTCCTAGGCCTTTCCTATCCCATCGTCGCCATAAGACCTATCTGTGTCGGTGCGACGTAAAGCCCCTAGCAAAAAAAAAAAAGAGATATTGTACACCGCAACCAACGAACGTCTGTGCTACATGTCGCACAGCAGTTCTTAGAAAGTAGCCATAAGTAGCAAAAAGCATAAAACGTAACAAACCAGAAAAAGATGCACAATTCAAAAATGATAGCAGAATGACACTGAAGGTATGTCATGAAAAGGCAGGGTACCTTTCTCTATGCGTGTGAATTCCTCAATGAACTGCTGTACGTATAACATGTCTTTCTGTAGTGAATTACTTTATTGTTAGTGCATGACGCCGAATTATCCATTCTTCTACATACGTACTTCTCGTTTTAACCAAGCAAATGCTCACCATATTCACTGCGCTTATTTCATTATAACGTCAATGCAACATTAAGCATGTTTGAAAATGTCGTGTTTATTCTTAAATATATTTTTAATTTGCAATAACGTATAATCTCATCAATTCATTGAACTGATAAGGGCTAACTGTCAAGACCAAGAAGTGGCAGCCGCCATGACAGTTGTAGGCAAAAGTTAGTTCGCTGTGCTTCAACCAGGGGCGCTGTAACGAGTATGCTTAGCAGTCTATATATCTTTAATGTCGTTGGAAATGCAGCACCACTCCTTTAGAGTTTATACTGCATGTATATGAGAACACTAAGAGCAATAATTAACCAAGACAAAGAATTTCATAATCTTAATCTGGAAGTAAATATAAAAAATATACTAAACAAATAAAACCAGGAGGCCATGATTTTAAAATAACAGCACTTAGGCTAATATGTCTAATGCCCTCTCTGGGTGTTTTAATATTCTATGATTTCAATCCACCAACGATTAAGTAGGAAGACATTAGAGAAAATAACAGGTTGATAAAGGACAGCCTTAGCCATCTTACAATACAGGGACTGTTTGTTTAACAAGTGTATCCCTTAAATATTCATGTCAAAATAATGCATTTTACTGGAAATACTGCTTTCAGGAAAAAAGGAAATGCTCAACATTCCTGTTGAATGCTAATCAAGATTTAAAAAGGCAAAAGTTATTTTTGAGGGTTATCTACTTTTAGACAGGTGTTGGAACAGCTGTTATACCCTAAATATAGTTACCTTAAATGGAGATGGTACATTGTCCTTTTTATTTTTGAAGACTGTTCTTGAAATAGAGTAAACTCAAAAAATTCAGAGGAGAGTTTAGACCTGTCAAAGAATGAGAATACAGTGATAAGCTCTCTGACTTCGACACTAGCGGTTCAATAAAAATGTGTCCAACTTTGAGAGGTGCCCGAGATAAGGGTACTATTACTATAATAATTGTAGGCTCAAATAGATCATACGATTCAATTGACCACAACACCCTGTCTAATGTACTACAGGAATATGGTTATAGTCAATAAAACAACTGCATTAACCCAACAGACTCTGACGGACACAACACCTAAAGCGAAATTGATGGGAGAAAGAGAAGGTATTTGTTGGTAAAGCGAAATTGATGGGAGAAAGAGAAGGTATTTGTTATCTTGTCTCCCCTCCTGTTCAAGTTGGTAATAGATAAGATCCTTAAAACGTGGGAGAAAGAAATACCAGGTCAATCTAAAATGACTTATTTAGCAATAATTACCCAGATACTACATCGAAAAGCTTCAGGAGATCGCCATACTCCAGATTTCTTATGAGATAAAACAGTGTATGGATTCCAAGAACCCAAATCTGGATCATTTGCAACGAAACACAGCAACATCATACCAGTTAATCACTTCAAGTGCTTGGGCAAAATTCTTGGGACCGAGCAAGTGGCCATGTTGCTTGGGTCATGTAGCTATCAGCTTGCCTGGGAAATAGTGGGTTTGAACCCCACTGTCGGCAGCCCTGAAGATGGTTTTCCGTGGTTTCCCACTTTCACACCAGGTAAATGTTAGGGCTGTACTGTACCTTAATTAAGGCCACGGCTGCTTCCTTCCCACTCCTAGGCCTTTCCTATCCTATCGTCGCCGTAAGATCTATCTGTGTCAGTGCGACGTTAGCAAATTGTATAAAATATGTACAGTCAAACCTGCCCTAATGGATACCTTTATTTAGCTGACTCCTCTCTATACGGACATTTTTTCACGGAACAGATTTTATTTTACATAAGACATGCTAAATAAGCCTCATTTAAGTGGACACCTCGAATTTTGTATAGCAGACATTGCTATTAGTCTCGTCTCGTCAACTTGTCTTGAACTTCTTTTTTTACACAGGTTTATGTTATTCTTTCTCTAAAAATCCTTGTGCAAACATACAGGGATTCCTTTTGAATGTTCGTACTATTTTGTATCCAAGGAAAACAGAAAGAAACGTACATAGCAATGTTGAATTAGCCGTGAAGTTAATTCTTCTGTATAGGGCTCTCTTCATCTTGTATTCTAATTAATGTACTTTCTGAGAATTCTGGTTGCCCAGGAATGCTGCCAGTGACTGTTTACTCACAAGTTACCAAAGGATTTTTGTGCACATCTTGCATCATTCTATTATAACTCAGATTATCACTGGCAAGGTCCAGGTCAGGTAGTTCAGTTAAACTTGACAAGGAAGAGACTTCCATGTGCTGATTGTTGAGGCAGAAATACCGTAGCATTTCAGTGACCCAGTAAACATGAGTAAAAGGGACGAGCATTTAGATCTTGGGACAAGAAAAAATGTAGTGTGTAAGGACTTTCAGTGAGAAAACCTCCCTAAAAATTTAACTGAGGGAAAACAAGATTGTGAAGAATAAACAATATATTTTAAGTGAGTGGGAGGAAAATAGGAATCGAGGAATGAAAAGAAAGTGCGAGTCAGTTTTTGCAGAAGTAAACATTGTGATATGAATGGTTCAAATGTGTTTGAGCAAAGGAACTGTAAGTAGGCCAATATTACTAGAAAAAGCGTAATTACTCGGCTCGCTGTCGCTTTGAGATACAATATTGCGTGGTGCAGAAGCACGGCACGGTGCAGTTTGAATGAAGGTGAGGTAATTACGTTTGAATATATAAGATGATAAACACAGCACTACACCAGACTGAAGTGAGAGTGGACACACAACACAAGGAATGAGAGCACGCACTAAGTAATGGACGACAAAACACACCAAAGTACACGGCCTCTCTCTCATGAAATAATCATTCCATTAACCTGGGATTCGTGCTAAATGAATCTTTGAACTACCGTTTCTAGTTCTTCCACTCAAAATTTCCGAGGCAACGATTACCCTAGTTTTCATTGCAATTTGAAACCACCCATGGAAATACAAGAATGTCACTTTAATTTCGTATAAAATATGGAGGGTCTCTTCTCCATTAGTACACTATAAGGTATAAAAATAAATACATATTAAGTCAATGAATGTAAAATACATTCTTTCATGTCTCTACTGATAACACTTTAAAATAATCTGAGCTAAACTGTTGTGAGAGCAAATTTTTAACAAGATCACTGCATTTTCTTAGTGCTCACATGAATCCCCTTCATCTGCCGAGAACTGTGTACCAATACCTGCTCAACAAATGACAAATTTCAAGCAGAATTAAAAGCTTTGAAAGCAAGCTTTAAACAAAATGTCATGAGCAAAGAAAACTACAGATTACAGATAAAATTGATCTACGAGTACTTACTACAGAAATCCAGGATTACAAGCCAAGAGCTATATTCCATTTTATATAAGGGAAAAAGAAGCAAGGGAACAAAGTAAAACGTTAGCTGAAATGGAAGTAATTTGCTTGGACTATCAAAAAAATCCCTTCCCTAACATAAGCACTAAGGATGTCTTCTACAATTTCAACAATCAATTGTCCGTGTACAGTGTTTTATACTTATAAGATACTGAAGATGTATGGAATAAAGTTATTAATATTTGTGCAATTATGGGAGTGAGGTCCCTGATCCAAATATTTACTCTGCCACCTGGGCAACTGCCCTAAATGCAGATCAGTATTGATTTTAAAAAATGCTCGGGACGGAGTAAGAACTATACACCTTTACTATGTTGTTTAAAATATTAAGAGATGAAATGAAATGGCGTATGGCTTTTAGTGCCGGAAGTGTCCGAGGACATGTTCGGCTCGCCAGGTGCAGGTCTTTTGATTTGACTCCTGTAGGCGACCTGCGTGTCGTGAAGAGGATGAAATGATGATGAAGACGACACATACAACCAGTCCCCGTGCCGGCGAAATTAACCAACGATGGTTAAAATTCCCGACCCAGGCGGTAATCGAACCCGGGATCCATGTGACCAACGGCCAACACGTTAACGATTTATCCATGGAGCGGGACATTAAGAGATTACATCGTGTCTAAATAGTATTTCCAATTAGAGGACACACTTACATAGAATTAAAAAAAAAATCATTGGCTTGATAAAAACAAAAGTTGTTGTAGAGTTAACTTGGTTAATGCTTTCAAAACTGGAAGAGTCAATCCAGGGACTTAAACTTTCTGAAAGGCCATTACAAACCAAAGTGCCCTTTCACTGAAGATGGTTCAAACGAGCCGAAACATGTCTGAACTTGTTTACTCCGTCTAATGACGGAATATATGATGTATTGAATAGGAGGATACTTTCATTTTTCGCCATTGTAAATTTGAAGACCTCGCAGAAAAAATAGGCCAAGTCACATTTTGTACATTTTCAGGAAATAAAATTTAACCTTTCAGTGTTAAAATACCTAAAACACTCCAATCAAGTGTAAGCAATATCATTATGGTGCTAAATTTCTTATAAAGGAAATACATTTAAAAAAATAACCGAAGTTAAATTATGAAATGAAAAAAAAAAAAAAGGCAAATTCAAAGATGCAAGAAATTTCTATTCAATTTGACCTCGTACAGAACCAAAAACCATGCAAAGAACTGTATGAGTCCATCGTGTCAGATGTTTTGTTTTTTGACACAATAGGCCTTGAGGGAGAAGTACAGTACTAAAAAGAATAAGGTATCATGAAAAATCTTTATTACAAATCCTAATAATGTACTAAGATAACCTTGGAACCTAAATTTAATATTTTAACATTTTTTTGTTCATGGTTTTTCACTGGCTCAAACGAGCCGAAACATGTCTGAACTTGTTTACTCCGTCTAATGACGGAATATATGATGTATTGAATAGGAGGATACTTTCATTTTTCGCCATTGTAAAGTGAAAACCGTCAATACGGAATGATTCTAATATCTTGTAAAGGTCTTCAAATATCATCAATACGAATGCCAGGAGTGGTGGGGATGGTAGAACACACCCACATTTTCCCCTGCTTATTGCAACAGGCACCAAAAGACCATGGACTCTCAACCTGGACAGAGATGCCAACTTCCAAGAAAGGCAATTCGTAATACGGCCATTAGGGCACGGGGAGGAAGGAAATGCGTGGCAGACGTCGATTTTTTTTCCGAGATCTTACTAGTTTACATATCATTGAAAAGTCAATGAACAACATACATTCCAACCAGACATAACATATTCAAAGCCTGGCATATAAAGAGTGTATGACTCTTACCTGAGAAAGTGACAGGTGATATGCAGTACATATCTGAGTGGAGGTTGAAGGATCATTTCTTTTGTTCAGTATTTTAGTTGCTCCCTTAGCAGCTTGTACTTCCTGTTTGCTAAACGTATATTGGTGACATGCTTTTTCTTTCGATATGTGCATCCTTTGCACTAACAGAGCACTTAACAGTTCGGTATTCATATTAGTACGGAATTTAGTCTTGTTCTTCCTCATGCACATCTGAAATATCGTGGCTACACACACTACAAAACATGTGTGAATGAGATTTTGAGAACGCAGCAAAAAGGGCCATTCTTTCGAGTATTCCTCCCTAAATTTTTGAACTATTTTTGGTTCATTACTTGCATCACTAGTCACGGTAACGTAATCATACGTTATTTTCCTGCACAAGAAATTGCTTCATTATTTCCACCTTTCACATTTCGTAACACACGAATAGTATATATCCTAGAAGAGCAATATATGTAAATTTGGCAACCAAAATCGCAATAAATACTTCAACAGTCACGCATGCAATATCCAC
This sequence comes from Anabrus simplex, assembly GCF_040414725.1. Classification (NCBI taxonomy): domain Eukaryota; kingdom Metazoa; phylum Arthropoda; class Insecta; order Orthoptera; family Tettigoniidae; genus Anabrus; species Anabrus simplex. The sequence continues at coordinate 204,703,917 of NC_090279.1, read as the reverse complement.
AATCAGAGTTTGTCACCACTTTGCCGCCAAAACAAAGACAAAAGAACTTGGATACTTGCATGGAAGTCTGATCATGTGACGAACAAAGACAACAACCCCGCAAGATATACCACTTCACAGGTGCCTATTTTTTCAGTACTGGAAGCGTACATTGCGTTCGGCGCGTGAAAATTCGAAATATTATTAAACAAGGGACAGGAAAAGGGTATAAATGATTACTGAGAAATCCAAAAATAATATTCTGAGAATTCAAGCTGTAATGGCATTCCTTGTGTAACCTTTTAAACACTTCATACACTTAGGTTTAAAAATATTTAAAAAAATCGTTATTTGTGGTGTGTTATTCGTAAAGGCGTAATTATGATGGGTAATTCGTAATCATTACGATTGAATCGTATTAGTTGGCATCTCTGCCTGGAGTGTGCATTGGTGACCATGGTTCCCCTAGCTGAGTCTGGAACTGCTTCCACTTACTTGAGCCAGTCTCCTTGCCTTCATCTTTCCTGTCTGACCTCACTCGGTCAACTCATATTCTTTTCTGACCACAGCAGTATTAGGTTTGCGAGGCCTGGGGAGTCTTTCATTTTCATGCCCTGTGGTCCTTGTTTTTCTTTCCTCAGCACCTTCATTTTTCAAAGTGTTGGACCTCTTCATTTTCCCTTCTGATTACTTGTAATAGAGGATGGTTACCAGGTTGTACTTCCTCTTAGAGCGCACACTTACTGGACAAGGGACACAACAAAACGGACATGTTCCAAGTGGATGCAGCACGTGCAATCAAGAGGAATCTCGCACACTTATCGGTCAAGGGCATGGACTGTCCCATGTATCAGCAGGCACGTCCCGTCGAGGTATCGCCTGTTGCATTTCGTAGGACGTGTCCCATCACTTTGCGCGTAAGTTTGGTGTAAAGATTTAAATATGTGCAGCTCAACAGAGGCAACTACTATAAATTTTATAGTCGAAGTAGAGAAGCATGAAGTCCTGTATAATTACAGATTATTCAAATAAGTCGATTATTCAAGTAAGTCCATATGTGAAAATATCTGGCAAGAAAAAGAGAAGCATTCAGCATGAGGGTTATCAATAATCTTTCAGTTGGTAGAATAGGTTTCCTGAATTTGGTATATTTTTTCTTAATGAGGGGTTTGACCATATGCAGTAACTCTTGAAATGTCTCCCAGTTCATTCTATAAAACGTATGAAATTGTAAAGGATCTTCATTACGTTCAAGTTTCTTAGCCAACACGAAAGCACCATTCTCTTGGCAGTCCACATATGAATTGACCCAAAATCTTCTTTTTATTCTAGTCACCCATTTTCTTCGTAATTCCCGAACTAACAACCAGTCTTCCAAATCAATGAAGACCCCCAGATATGCTTGTACGTGGCCCATTGGACACGGGATAGGACAAGTTACTTCAGTCCTGTCTCCTGTCCAAGAAGTGTGCACTCTGACTTAAAAGAATACCGTATTTCACAGCATAATCGTCGCCACCGCGTAATCGTCGCATCCTTTATTTTCAATACAGAAATCGGACTTTAAAACTTTAATTACATAATCGTCGCACGTCCAAATTTTGTTCACTAATCTGGTTAAAAGGTAAATGGAACTGCAACGTAAGTTGCACATGAATGCGCAATTTAAATACGTGTATGGTTTATGGGCAATTTGGCAACACAGTCACGTTTGCGACATGTTGCACAACGTATAAATAAATAATACCGGTATATGTACGACGCATGGTTTACCGGTAGACTATCGGCAGTTTGACAACGTGGTCGCGAGACAGTGTACTATTTATTTACCACCTACATATTATGCTTACCGGTAGGCTATCGGCAGTTTGACAACGTGGTCGCGAGACAGTGTACTATTTATTCACCACCTACATATTATGAGTTCCCATTTGAAATACGTAAGGCTGTAAGTTATCGCTTATCGGCAACGTCGCCAGGAAATACCGGCTAGGTAGGTCGAATGGACCTCGAACCAGCCCTCAGATACAGGTAAAATTCCCTGACCCGGCCGTGAATTGAACCCGAGACCTCCGTGTAAGAGGCAAGCACGCTACCCCTACACCATGGGGCCGGCTCCTGTGTTATTGGGCACGAAGTGAAATCCAAGACGATAACGTAGATTTCCACGGAATTATTCAGCCGAATTATTTACGATGTCTCAGTTGTCATCGCTAGACTCTTATCTTACTACTACGTCATAAGTGTCCGGGCATGGGATGAAAACTTTTATCCAAGCAGTCAAGATAATTATTATCCAATGCTATTAAAGTTTTATTTTATAAACTCGTCAGTAATGTAATGTAAAATCATCAATAACTGGGAAGAAATATTAACCTAATTACCGTATGTTTAAAAGAAATTGAAAAAAATGAATGTTTGTTACTGACATCTCGGAATACAGTCAACTATACAGTAGATCTACACCGCGCTAGCTAGAGCTCCGGTTTGCGAGCTTTGCGCATGCGCAGTAGTGTGTCGCAACCAACGAGCTAAACTGATAAATTGTTGCATGCTTCCTTGCTGCCTAACAGTATTGGCCATTGGCTGCTCTGGAATGGACAGATCACAGATGCATTTATTTGTTTCAGATTTACGTGATTACTGTAGACATGTGTGCGTGAGAATTTAAGTTTTTAATTTGTGTTTTGGGTTTTGCAGAAATAATTTCTTTTAAAAGTGAACAATTACGGAAAGTCATTTATATCACAAAACATTAACGTGTGAAGCATTTATAAGCGATTATGGGTAAATATAGAAACTATTCTGCGGGCTTCAAGCTAAGCGTAATTGCCTTCGCTGAACAGCACGGGAACAGAGCTGCAGAAAGAAAATTTTCTGTGAGTGAAAAGTTGGTGCGTGACTGGCGGAAAGTAAAAAAACAAGCTAAAAAGCACAAACCCTTCTAGACGCGCGTTTAGAGGTCCTAAAACAGGAAAGTTTCCTATAATTGACGAAGAAGTGTTTAGGTACGTCAGTGAAATACGTAACAGTGGCTGCAGTGTATCATATGAAATGTTACAAATTAAGGGACAGGAGGTAGCGCGCAAACACAACATACCGGTAACTCAGTTTAAGGCGACTCGTGGGTGGATTAAGGGGTTCATGCGACGACACAATCTGTCAGTGCGAAGGAGAACAACACTAAGCCAAAAGTTGCCTGCTGATTACACGGACAAGATTTTAAATTTTCACCGATTTGTCATACGTTTATGCAGGGAAACTTCGTACTTGCTTTCTCAAATCGGTAATGCCGATCAGACTCCAATCTTTTTTGATATGCCTCGCAACAGCACTATTCCGCTAAAAGGATCACGGAGTGTATTAATGAAAACTAGCGGTAGTGAGAAGATGCGATGCACGGCAATGCTAGCCATTACAGCTGACGGGAGAAAGTTGCCGCCTTACATCATTTTCAAGGGGAAAACGATGCCTAAGAATATGCACTAGACGGTTCCGAAGATGACGCAGTGTGGCAGGGAGACGAAGAATCTGATACTGGTATTAACAGAGGTGAGGACGGCGCATCAGATAGCGAAATCTGCGATAGCGACACTGAAGATTTGGAATAAATTGCGTACCGGTAAGTCCGCATTTCACAACAAAGCGATAATTTTTTTGCAAGTGTAATATTTTAACTTTAATACTCAAATTTTGGCGTAGGGATGTGGCGACCCCATCGCCCAGTGGGAAACCACTGCAATCAGCTACCCGAGTATTGGCGGGAAAACCATAACATATGCGGAGTATGGAGGAAATGCCTACTCCCAGTCCTGAACAACTAGGATGAACTTGTAGCACTTCATTCATCACCAATTCATACTTCATTAATCACCTTTCCAGATCACATCTGGAATTGTAAAGCCTGACCTTGGTCAGAAATGTTTCGATCGAAAGATCAGACAATCAATGATGATGGGTCTTCTAATGAATAAATCCACCGGTGTGGACAAACAACAACAAGGATCTGCACAAAGACACCACTCGGAATCGGTGGGGTGTCAAGTAGAAGACCTAGGCGAATCGGAGCGCCTGGAAGCCCAACAGACAATCGACAGACAGCTGACAGACAGTGGACTAACCCAACAATGTAAGAAGAGACTTAAGTTCAACAAATCAGGAAAATTTTCATACTTTGCAACATTAAACATTAATTCACTAAGTAAGGTGGGCAAGTTGAAACATTTAACTGATGTGATGGACCAACATAGGATTTTAATAATGGCTTTACAAGAACTTAGGAACACAGACCAGGACCCAATTGAATCAGGAGGTTATCGTCTCTACAAAGGACCTCCAGGAGAAAGAGTAATGAAGAATGTCCCTCAATTTGGTGTAGGTTTTCTTGTTCATAGTAGCATAATAGACTCAATTGAAGAATTTTCTTCAAAATCTTCGAGGATGGCACTTCTAACAATTAAAGTAGGGAATAAAACTTATACTTTAATAAATGTCCATGCACCAACAAATGACAAAAACAATAAAGATAGAGAAGGAGTTGAAAACTTTTGGGAGGAACTTGATTACATATTAGCGAAGATCCCTGATGAGCATATAAAAATCTTACTTGGAGATTTCAATGCTAAAATAGGCAGAGAAAAGAAGTATCGCACAGTTGTAGGAAAATGGCCAGCTCATAAATTAACGAACAAAAATGGCCAAAGATTAATTGAACTTTGTGCAGATCATAGACTCGTTTTGGAAACCACCAGATTCATGAGGCGACCACATAAACTTATGACATGGAAATGCCCTAACGTAAAATTGGGAGAGTTTCAGATTGATCATGTTGCCATGGATAAAGATTATCATAAAGAAATTTACAATGTCAGAGTCCTCCGTGGGGTAGACATTGACTCGGATCATTATATCTCAAAAATAAAAATCAAGTTAACACCAAAAAGGAAACACAAACATAATCATCTCAAAGCAAGGAGAAATTATGATCCCAGTTACTTAATAAATAATAAAATATATTTAGAGAGATCCAAAACACCTTTAAATGACAAATTAGAGACAATGATCAACAAACTTAAAACCATAGCTGAAGAAATTGCCCCAATCAAAAGGAGAAAGAAACATGCGTGGTGGAACGAGGAATGTGACAAAGCAATTCAAGCAAGACACAAGGCATGGATAAATGATCAACAGAGGAAAACGGAAAAATCTCGAGAAGAACTAATTAATGCCAGAAGACAAACAGCTAAAGAAATTAGGACAATTAAAAGGAATTATCAAAAGGAAATGCTTAGCACTATAGAAGAAACATTCAATCAGCATAAAACAAGAGACTATTACAAAACATTCAAGCAATATCAATCTAAATTTACCCCTCCCACACTTATGTTAAGAAATAAAAATGGTAAAATGGCACACAATAATCAGGATAATGCTAACATTCTTGCAGAATACTTTAAAGAGTTACTTAATTGTGAGGATCCTGTGGAACATTTAGAATTTGATCCTAACCCAAAAAATAAAACTCCATTACGAAAGATTATACCACCAGTTTACAATGAAGTGAAAACGGCAATTAATGCACTTAAAAACTACAAAGCAGCAGGAGAGAATCAAATAGTAGCAGAAATATGGAAGAATGCTAATGATCAGACTATTCAAAACCTACATAAATACATCATTGATATTTGGAACACGGAGAAGCTTCCTGAGGAATGGAATACAGCGATAATCCACCCGCTGCACAAGAAAGGTGATCGCTCCGATCCAAATAATTATCGGGGGATATCCTTACTTGATATTACATACAAGATTTTATCCAAGATTATATACACAAGAATCCAAGAACAACTCGACCAAGAACTTGGAGAATATCAGGGAGGATTTCGACCAGGTAGAAGCTGTCCAGATCAAATCATTAGTTTAAAATGGATAATGAAGCACCAAAGAGTTCGAAGTAAGGGTCTGGTCATCACGTTTGTAGATTTTAAAAAAGCATACGACAGTATTCATCGTGACTCATTATTAAAAAGCCTTAAAGAATTTGGCTTACATCAAAAACTTGTTAATCTCATTAATATGACTTTTAAAAATACGAAGGCAAAAGTTAAATTTAGAGGTGAATTATCAGAATCATTCACTATAAGAACTGGACTTCGACAAGGAGACGGACTTTCACCATTGTTATTTAATTGTGCATTGGAGAAGGTTATGCGTGAATGGAACAAGAAATGCCAACCAACTATCAAGATCGGTAGAAATATTAAACTCAACTGCCTTGCTTTTGCGGACGATTTAGCATTACTTGCAAATACAATAGAAGAGGCTAAATTTCAAATTGAACAACTAGAAATTATAGCTAAAAAAATGGGATTACAAATTTCATTTGAAAAAACAGAAATGATGCCAACTTTTAAAGTTGATTTACCAGTTATTCAGCTGAACAGTAATAAAGAGATTAAAATTGTTCAGAAATTCAAATATCTTGGGGAAATAATAACATGGAACACAAATGAAAAAGAAGCAATAGAACACAGAACAACTAAATTTAAACAAGCACAAAGACTTACCTGGCCAACCTATTAAAAAAAATCTCTTTCGATAAACGCTAAGCTGAAACACTATAATTCCATAGTTAAACCAGAGGCAACCTATGCTAGTGAAACTTTATTCAAATTAAATGTAAAATCTACAACAGACAAATTACAGAAAACTGAGAGAAGAATTCTTAGAACAATTATTAATAAAAAACACCAAGTTGATGGACAGTGGAGATTGTTGCCTAACAACATTGTCTATCGTGAATGTGAATCAATAATATCTACAATGCGTAAAAGAAGAATTTCCTTTTTCTGTCACATATCAAGATTAGCAGACACCAGGATATTGAAACAACTATTCGATTACTTTTTGAAGAATAAAATCAATAATAATTGGTTCAAAGAAGTTCAGGACGATTTGGAAGAATTGGGTATAACTCGGCAACAAATCAAAGACAGAAAAGAGAAGAGGATTTTGAAGAACAAAAGCATAAGTCTCAAACTAAAAGCAGTTGAACGGAAACAATATACTATATCGGACACACAAAGGGCTTCCAGGTCGGAGAGGATGAAAAAGTTCTGGGAGAAGAAGAAGAAGAAATTATCTCAAATGTATTGATTTCAGTGCTCCAATGTGGGTGTAAAATATGTAAATAATAAATAAATAAAAAACTCAAATTAATGACAAATTAACTTAATACGTTCATTTTTATTTTCAGGTTGGAAAAACGTTCGCCGAATTGTTGCGAAAAATTATGAATTTTGTTTTAGACTATTTTAATTATTTTGATGTATAAACGCGAGTATTACGTGCATCTTAAATTTGTATCAAATACAATTTAGTTATAAATACATTTTTTGAGTAATACAAATACTGGTATTAAATATTCATCGTATAATGGTCGCACCCTACAATTTTTTTTCGAAAATTTTGGTATAAAAAGTGCGACGATTATGCCGTGAAATACGGTAATCACCATCACCACCACTAAACACCATGTTGTTGCAGACATGGTGATTGTTTTAAGAGGAAGTACAAGTAGTCAACCATTCTCTATGTAATAATCAGAGAGGAAACAACTGAAGGGATCCGACACTTCAAAAATGAAGTTATCGGCCAAAGATAGGCGTGAAAATGGAAGACTCCCTAGCCCTTGAATGCTCTAAAAGCGTTGGGGTTGAAAAAGATCAAGAGTTGACCAAGCGAGTTTAGTTGGGATAGATCAAAGTGAGGAGCCTGGCACAAGTGGAAGCAACGCCAGGACTCGGCTAAGGGCCCTGTGGTCGCCAACCCACGCTCACAAGTTGAGAGCCCCTTTTAGTCGCCTCTTACAACAGGGGATAAACATGGGTGTTATTCTACCGCCCCCACCCACTGTTGCTGTAAAATGAAAATGTTACTTCACAGTTCATTTATTTCCAGAGGTGACATTTCTAAAATTAAATGAGTCATACATGTCAACACTGTACAAATGAATAGTTATGCTAGTGTGGCTTGTTACTGGGATCCTTAGAACTAAAATTACCACAGAGAGATAGAGAGAGAGAGGGCGTGCGTTTCACTATCCACTAAATGTATTGAACTATTATTTATAGTTAATAGCAAGTTCACTCACGTTCAAGTTTTCCACTTGACGCAGTTTTTGCTCACAATCATAACGCAAACTGACACGCTCATTCGGGCGATCACACTGCACACCAAAATCTTGGCTCCGTACACAGCTTCTCAAAGTGCAGTATTACTCCAGAATAGCTCACAATAGCAAGCCTCAAACTCCATGTAGCCACCTGATGGACTCGCTCCTGATGAATGACTCATCAGTGGACCGCTTATTTTCCCTCGTGATTGATGCACTCGTGACCGACCCCAGACTGACTGGTGTGCACTAGTAGAACTCTTTATAAAAAGGCCCATGAAAGAATCTTGTAGTTTCCACTTCGAGATCATTCTGGGCACCTGATCCCTTGCTAAACAGTTTCCAGCTTCTCCTAGGAGCTCAACAATTCGCTGACACTATTGTTTTGTTCGCTGCTGGCCCTGTCAACATTGACACTGGTCCGCTGGTATTATAGTCTCCTGTTGGATAATAAAGTTATTATTTTTACGTGCCACTAACTACATTTTTTGGTTTTTGGAGATGCCAAGATGCTGCAATTTAGTCCTGCTGGAGTTTTATGTGCCAGTAAAGTACCGTTACAAGGCTGACGTATCTGAACACCTTCAAATACCATCGGACTGAGCCAGGATTGAACCTGCCATGTTGGGGTCAAAAGGCCAGCGAACTGCCCGAGCCACTCAGCCCGACAATCTCTCGGCATTACTGCCTGCCACCCTGTTATACACAAACTGCACATTTTCCTGCATATTTATGAAAAATCTAACAAAGTTAGGCCAGGCCCCAACATAGACCTGAATTGCATATAAGCAATGGTGGACTGAATGGGGATTGCAAAGGGTTAACAAGTTCTTTTCTTGAGAACTTGACAACTAGGCTGCAAAAATCAGGGTCTTAAAATTCAAACTATTCATAATTATGAAAGGAAATTTTATTAATGGTTTCTCTTTACAGAGTTTACAATTTTAAGTGCAGATTTTTCTCTCCTATTCAAGAGAAAAATACAATTTTTACATCATTATGAGGTATACCAAACTGTGCTAGATTTTAAACTTAAAACAGAGTGACAAATGCAACATGGCAGAAGAGGTACGCTATATTAGTAATGAGTAATAAGCTATTTTTCTCTTACAAAAATTATTTAAAGAAATAGCTTATAAAGGCAGCATCGACTTTTCATTGATGTGGTATCGTTCAAGTTATATGCCTAGTTCGTTAGAAATAAGCAATCGTTAAGTCTTATTGAGGAGATCATATAAATTCTTCAGAGGTTTCATCCTTTGAGCGAGGACATTCCAGCACGCATTATTTCGTCCACCAGAAGGAGGTTACTTGCAATCACGGAACTGCAACAAGAAAAAGGTTTTTGTCAGCATATGACTTATGCTATAACATTACAACACAAGTGGATATGAGACTCCAAATGTATCTTACCCACCATACAAAATACAGTGGATTATTATTATAAGCATATAACAGTTTTGTAAACTGACACTACAGGTAACATCACTGACGGAATCACTGTAGTCTCCGGCATTACCAACAAATACAAGAACCTACACTAAATATACAAACTATCCCGATATCTAGATTGTTTAATCTACTATGCGAGCTGTCGCTGTCGCAAAGTCACTAAAGCCTCCAGGGTATACTCCACTTTTGCCTCAGTCATTTTATGTTCAGCTATTTGCTTCTCAGCAGCTCTGTTACATTTTTATGAGGGTATTTCCCCCACTTATGCAGGGCATCTGCACACCTTCCATGGCTACTCCAGATTCAGTTGAGTGTCTCTTCCATATCGCTCAGAGCTGATCAAAACCAGGTGGTTTCTGCAGGACAAGCTTTGGCTTTGTGAAAGATAATTTTGCTGCCAGTTTTCATTCCATGAGCTAAGGATGTTGAATTTGTCTTCTAGGAAAGCAGTGGAAATGGCTGCACGTCTATATCTGAGTCTGCTTTGCTCCACAAGCGGTATGTCGATTTGCAGTTTTTAAAAATTCCTTCCAGTTATTTCTGGGGTTGCTGGAGCAATCCAGACTGTTTGGTTTTGGCTAGGGTTTATGAGGCCAGATGCCCTTCCTGTTTGTCCCTAAGCTGATGATTTTGCTTGATCTCTTCCTATATCATCAGAGAAGAGAACTCTTCCATCTTGGATCAGGGAGGGGTATAGGGCTCAGAATAGGAACAGTAGAATATGGTTAACCAGAACGAAAAAACTTCCTGAAAAAAATATGTTAAAAACAAAAATTGAAAGCAATGTAGTGACTCTGAGATTAGAGTTAAATGAAAAAATAATTATGGTCAATAATTTCTTCTTTGTTAGTGTTTTAATACCACATTAACTAAAGCAGTTTGTTGCCAAGACTGAAGGAAGCAGCTGTGGCCTTACGGTACAGCCATGTGTGAACTGAAATCCATGCTAAACCATCTTCAGGACTCCCAACAGTGGGGTCTGAAACCACTATCTCTCGAATGCAAGCTTACAACAATAAATACAGCCAAAAATGGTTAGGACGTTTTTGTGGGGACCGAAAAAAAAAGGTCATAAAGAGGGAAAGTGCTAAAAAATTTAAAACAATTACACTATTAAATTTAAGGTTAGGTTTGAACATTCGCGTTGTTTACAATTACGTTTAAAGTTGTCATAGGAACGTCAAACATCTAGTCATGTGTGGATTACCATATGCTTTCTCAATAAACTTCAATTTTTCATCATTTGTAAACTGTCTAGCTTTTTTCTTCTCCATAACTGAAAGTCCTTCAAACCACTATGCGAAAGTACAGTAGGCCTAATTTATGTACATCGTTACACAATTCGCTTAAGAACATAAAATTAAGCACCAACACGTGAGCTGTATACGTAAGTACAGTAGGCCTAATTTACATACATTGTTACACAATTCACTTACGAACGTAAAACATGAGCACCAACACATCTCACAAACTACTGTTGCATGATCCAAACAAATATATGCCCACACCAAAGACTGGCTTGAGACTGACGCGCCCTGCAACTGTAGGCCGACACGCTAATTTTGCTGCTGAAATTAAGTTCTCTACCAAATCCTTACCCAGGCCAGTCATTGCTATTGCATCGTGCATGCAATGTGGCCAGGAACACTATTTTTTTATGGTAGGAGTTACAAACGTACTAAAGAGTGACGTACGTGTGCTATCCAGGTTTCTTTAGTATGTATTTAACTCTCTCCGTTCACGTGTTGACAATAATACCAGTATAAATGGTCTGTTATTGGACATTATAAATTTTCCAGCTAACTCATTCTTTCGCCCCTGTGTGCCAAGTTGGGCTCATCAGCCGGCACACAGCACACCCACCAAGAGGCATGGCTAGTGCATACCGTGGAGGCCACTGTAGGCTACTTGCAGCCACCGGCACTGCCAATGCACTACGAGAGATTGTGTTTCATTACCAAAAAATTGATGCCTGCTTGGCCATCAGATGGGAACCTGAAATATTTGTCCTGAATGAGTACATTTATAATACCAATATACAATGGTCCGTTATTGGACATTATAAATTCTCCAGCTAACTCATTCCTGGTTGCCAGTTGGGCTCATCAGCTGGCATACTGCACAATTTTATTCACCCTGGATGAAATTGTAGTTTAGGGGACGGTGCCTAAAATTTAAGTTTTAAATACCTATGTTATTGGTCCTATCGAAAAGTACTACATAACAAAAGTTATAGAGAATACAATTTCCGATCATTTAAGTTTCATTCAGTTTTACCGTACCGACTATGATAAGAGTGGTATTTCAGAGTCTGAAGAAAACTAAATGTGAAGGCCTACAATTAAATTGAAATAAGGTATATAGTGGTTCAACCTTTTTAATACATGTAGAATAAGAAATGTAATGTTACATTCCTAGTTGATTACAAGCGGTACCGGTTTCGACCACTGTTCCGGGTCATCAGCCGATCACTTAAAATATTAAAAACAATGCAAATCTTTCACCAGTTGCAGTTCTGGAACACTTTACGAATTAGCACCGCATGTTGAAAGTTCCCAAAAACCTGAAGAAGTCTAGGATCAATCACATAAATGAAGCCAGAAGCAAGTTCTTGACATATGAGCTGACCGGCACTGTGCTTCCAAATGTTTATGAAACTCGATGAAAAATTAAATAGTTCAAGTATCAAGCCTGCAAATGCTGCTAGGTCGAAATCGTACAATAGAGTTTCATATACTTGATAGAAATATATTAAATGTTTATAGAATATCTCATATCAGATTCTTGAAGTTTGAACTTCAAGAATCAACTTCTACTAGGAATGTAACATTAATGTGTTCACTTTCACATGAAAATTCCAACCCAGGTTTGACTGAGAAGGGAACATCAGCCCTCCGGTAGGATAGCCAGCAGCTAAGCCACTACACTAATCGTATCCTCAAAAGATAAATATAAATATATAGAAATTTTGAAAATTGTTTCATGTGATTTCAACAGAATGTTCTGTTATAGAGATGAGATTCGAACCTTTATCCCAAATACGAACTTACAGCTGTATGTCTCTTATTATTAAGATTCAGTCTGAGGATCAGTGGTAAAGTGTTCATATCCCTATTTCAAAGGGTTAAAAAAAATGGAGAGGAAAAATGTAAGGCCTATAAAGGAGTAAGATAACATCTGATGCTTACCAAGAATTGATGATCTGTTTTTTGACAATATAATTGTCATATATGCCAGTATCTGAAGGTTTAAGAGCTTCGCCTGAATTGATGTCTAGACCTATGGGTTCACCTGCAGTCCGCAACTCCTCTTGCAGCTTCACAATCGTGTCCTGGACATCAAAGCCGCTGTTGATAGCTGGAAAAAATAAGCGACAGAGAAAACTGATCATCAAGGGTAAACTTAGTCACAGTACAAGTCCATTATTCAAGAATTCATAATGACAAAGAGCTTACTCTATATAGCACATTGTAGTTATATCCGATTTTTCATAAAAGTTGGGAGTTTGCTTAAAACTTATGGTTTTATGGATGATTTCCATGCTCTGACATTGCTAGGAATCCGCCATCTTTTTAGTATGCAACCTGGGTGATGCAAGCTTTCTGTTAAAACAGTATGGTGGGTGATAGACTGCGTGTAATATCACGGGACCTGTTTTATATTATTGAGAAATTCCACACTATTGCTCACAACACAAAAAAACAGAAGAATACATGAATATACCACACACCAAATCCCTTTGAAATCTTAAATTTTTCATTAACTTATCTAACCTCGGAAGTTTTTTAGTGTGTGTTATGGCCTTAATTATATGACACAAGCCTAACATTTGCCTAATTTTGAAATAAGGAAATAACAGAAAACCAATATGACATGAGCCTAACATTTGCCTGATTTGGAAATAAGGAACTAATGGGAAAGAAATCTAGAGTAAACGAATGATGAGATTCGAACCTTTATCCCAAATACGAACTTACAGCCGTGTGTGTCTTATTATTAAGATTCAGTCTGAGGATCAGTGGTAAAGTGTTCATATCCAGGTACCAAGATCGTAGGTTCAAATCCGGCAGTCGCAATCGGATCATGAGGGGCGGGAGAAAATTCATTCGGCATTCCATGTCGTGCGATATTACTACGAGAAAGATCTCTGGTGATACATTTCGTGTTCATTCATGCACAAGATCACTAATAACTTCTTCCTCACTAACACTGCTGAAATCAGAGCCTAAAACATCAAATATGCTTCGAATTTTGCTATTACTGAGCATTTTGCGCGAGCAAGCAACTTCCTTCTCAGCCATCTTGTCAACAACAGAATACAGATTTCTCGATCAATATTTTAATCAATTCTCTTTGCCAAAGAAGCATACTGGAGGACTCTGGTGACATTTTGAGACACCAAGAACAGATTTCAATTAGAAATGTTTCTGGTAAAAGCCAACAGATGTCAGAAATGTCTCCAATATGCGACCTTGCATTCCGGTGTACCAGTCCGTTTGTGCAGTCCTGGCCCAGCCGCTCGAGCGCATACCAGTCCGCTTACGGGTGCATAGGGGTTAATAGAGATGGCTAGTGCGTGTATGCTCTGAAACACTGAGCCAGCACAATCAAGCTGTCTGGATGCCTTGACACGGCAACGCTTCACTGTTTCGAAGCAGTGTCGCGTGAACAGAAACTCCAGTTGTTCCGCCCACGTCACCTACATCAATGCTTTGCAACAGTGACAGTGCTTTATCTTCTCACCTCAGCAGACATTGCCCTAAAAATGAGCCGACACTCCTTAATACTCTCTTCATATTCTGAGCCGCAATTCAGGTTAGTGATGATGATTGTTGTTTTAAGGGGCCTAACATCGAAGGTCATCGGCCCCAGCAATTCAGGTTAGTAAAAGAACAATATACTCCGCAATGTAAGTCTTAGTTTTACACAGAAAAAGGACATTACTTTCAAAGCAGGGTCATACTATAACAGAAAGACCTTCCCGTTTGTCAAGTGCAACACTTTCAACAATTATGTTTTTAAACTTCAATTTGAAGTAGATTTTTAAACTGGATTACGTCAAGCTGATACTTATAATACCAACCTTGGACTCCTCTTAGACTTAATTTCCTCATTTTATAATCGTTCAAATTAGTTCATGTAGTTTATTAACTATCTTACTATGCTTCCATAACTAGTTTAGGTTGTTTGTTAATGCACATAAAATTCCGATTTTGGAATCTTCTTAGATTTCATTACTCATTTTATAATTATTCAAGTTAGTTCATATACTTAAGACTGCTATTTTACTATGCTTTTGTAACTGGATTAGGTTAAGTTTTATATTTTACATAGAATACCTATTTTGAACTCTTCTTAAATTCCATTAATCATTTTATAATTATTAAAATTAGTTCCTACTTTTGAAGTGTAAAACTGATCCCTTTTGGTGTCATTCTAAGCGCTTAGTGAAGAAGCAAACGTGTAATATTACTATATACTAGTACTATTATACTTTACACCATCTATTTATCATACTGTATTTTGTACATTTGCTCATAAAATATTTCATGAACCTCATATTTTATCGTTACCAGAATGTCGAACAATTTATTCGGTGAACTGAACTTAGCCATGAAGCATGGTTCATGTTTCACCATGCCATCGCGGAACACTGCTTCTCTTGTAGTCCGAAACAGAAGTGCGCGATGTGTCGACACATCGCTTCATTGTGTCATCGCGAGACACTGCTCGTCTTGCAGTCCGAGACGGAAGTGTGTCGTACCGTATCGAACGTTTCGAAACAGTTGGCAGTCACTTCGGCCATCTCTATTTATTAATGAGAGAAATCTTTTCATCAGTGCACATTTAGATTTCTGAATTAGGAAGAAATTTGCAATGCTGATGTATGGATATGAATCAAAGATTAGGATTGGAAACAACTGGAAGCGTCTGACATGTGGGGTCTAGAGACTAATGCTACGGATGAAATGGATTGAAAAGACAACAAACAATGGTATTCTGAAAGAAATTCAAGGGAAGAGAGAACTAATGCTAACGATACACAGAAGAAGAGCTAAATTCCCTGGCCACTTCTTGCAACATAATACCCTTGTAACCAACCTGCTGGAAGGTGAAAATCACAGGTAAGAAAGGCAGATTACGACACGAGGAAAAGTTTCTTCAAGATTTAGCGTAGAATTTTCATTACGGTTCCTACTATGAAATAAAACAAGGAGCTGAGGACAGAGAACAATGGTTGCAGGGACAAAGCATTGTCTTTGGACATTGTTGATGATTCGTAACCTACTGTAAACCGGAAGTAACCAATGAACTCATTCGCTCAAAATATCGCTATTTTGTAATTTTCAAAACAAAATTCCTTATGAACACTTACCTAGAGTTTTTGGTATGATGAGGAGAGCTTCGGCGTAAGCTTGCACCCCTAGACGAGTCTTCCCTTTCACTTCATCCTTAAATCGTTGTAACTCCCCATAAGCTGCCAGTTCAAATGCTCCAGCACCAGGAATGAGACAACCTGAAATCATTGCATGTTATTATCTAACTTGTCTAATATCACAGTTTTCTATATAACATACTACAATAAGGAAGGGTTGTACAAATTGTTACCATGGCTATAGAAAGGATGTTCATGTCTAAAATCCAGATTTGACAAACATCTATTTAAAATTTAACCATGCTAATGGTGCAGTTAACAATAAAGTTGTCAAAAGACCATCCTTCAGTAAAGAGAAGAGGATCCTTATGCCATTTCATAGTTTTAATTTCGAGCAGAAGGACAAAGAGCTAAATATAAACTATTTAGAACGGGACGGAGTTTTCATGATGTTCTACAGTGAAGGGCAGCAAAAGCTTGAAAGAACCAATCTTGCAAGTTTGTATGATGAATGACTGAAGCATGTTTTCGAACAGATCAGTCCACCTCGTATAGACATATCTCATCATCATCATCATCATCATCATCAATGTCCCACTTCAGTCGCCCGGGTGTGGTTAACAAGCCTCATCCACTCCTTTCTGTCCTTCCGCTTTTCCTGCTCCATTACTTCCACCACATCCAATCCAGCTTCTCTAATGTCCTTCCAAATCTGATCCATCCACCTTCTTCTATTCTTCTATTTCATCAATTTTGTGCATACCGTATCTTTTTTGAAGTCATTAAAATTCAACCAAGGGAAGAGAAGAAGAATAAATTTTGTCTCAAAGAATCTGGCGTGTGCCCGATGGTGTTTGTATGGGCTAATCTCGGGGACCACAGAATGAATTCTGATGCAGTTATCATGGTATAGAAGATTTACCAAGGAAGGTTAGGTGTATGATACATCGATGACAAAATAGAGTCCAACTTCACTGGATGGTATAACTCTTTGGAAATACATTCTCCGTCAGATTCAATCGAATGAATGGATTGAATAAACATTCAAATGTATAACTTAATCCTTTACCATCTACACACTTCATTTTTTTACCAGTTGCTTTACTATGCACCAACACAGATATGTCTTATGGCAGCGATGGGACAAGAAAGGGCTAGGAGTAGGAAGAAAGCAACCTTTATTAAGGTACAGCCGCAATATTTGCCTCGTGTGAAAACAGGAAACCATGGAAAACCATATTCAAGGCTGCTGACAGTGCGGTTCAAACCCACTATCTCCCAAATGCAAGCTCACAGCTGCGCAACCCTAACTACATGGCCAACTCGCTCGGTGGTGGTATACAATTTTTAATCATTCGATTGCATGCCAACAGCCAGGATTCAATTCCAAACCTCTCCAGAGTCTTCATATGGAGTGAGGGCATGACGATACTGATGGCGATTTGTCCGTCGGATGGAGACTTGAGACTGCGTTTTACCATCTTACTACCTCATTATCATAATCCCCATATCCAGACATGCAGGGTGCTCATGGGCTTCAAACGGAGAGAACTGCACCAGGCAAGCTGAACAAGTCTTCAGACACTACCAGTACTAAAAGCCACACGATAAATAAATACATATATAAATAAATGAGCTTATTATTTTTACATATGTTAAGTGAATAGTCGTTAGCAATGGGTAAGAAAAATGGGAGTTGCAACACCGTTTAAATTAAGTGATCATATTCAGAGAAAATTTTTATTTTGCTAGTGGCTTTACGTCGCACCGACACAGACAGGTTTTATGGCGACGATGGGATAGGAAAGGCCTAGGAGTTGGAAGGAAGTGGCCACGGCCTTAATCAAGGTACAGCCCCAGCATTTGCCTGGTGTGAACAATGCTAAAAGAGTCTGAAAATTATGTAAGTAAATGTGACATTGCTACTAGCATGTTTCCTTCAGCTGTTTTCGACAACAGCCTGGTAGAAAGAGGATAAGGAAGACCCGGGTTTAAAACAGGGCAAGGCTATGGGAATTCAACGAAGGATAAGGAATGTGGATAGGAAATAAATATGGTCTGATCCTGAGTGAATCTGAGTGGTCGAAGTGGTGATTATTTACCAAAAGGTGGTAACTCCCCTTCCTCTGAAGCCTATACATTATCCATTCAACAGTTCTCCAACTCACCATCATCGATGGCATTCTTGATTGCACGCAGACCATCACGAATGGCATCCTTGATCTGCTCTAGTGTGAACTTGTTAGGTCCCTTGATGAGTATCGTCACACTCTGGGGATACTTGCACTCCTCCACAAACGTGTACTTGTTCTCACCCTGCACAAAAGTAATACATTTTAAAAAATAATACAATTACTGCTGGAAATCAAAATTAATGAGAAAATATGGGACTGAAGTAAGAAAATGCACAGGGAAAAAAAAAAAAAAAAAGCACTGTAGCCCATAAAAAGAGAGACTACTGTAACATACAGTATTAACTCGCTTTTGCGTTTTCCCATCATGTACATTTTTTGTTGGTCTCCTCAAATTCCCTATGCTCGCAATGTATTCAATTCTGATGAATATTGAATTTTCACAACCGCATTGTAATCGAAACAGACTTGCAACGTATTAGGTCGTGTTACGTACATGTAGTACGTGTGGAAGAGATGTTAGGTACAGAACAAAAATGGCCAGCCGGACACCAGTGGGATCCGAACCCACCATAGCTCAATTGGTAGAGCAACCGACGCGAAATCTGGAGGTTGTGGGTTCGGATCCCACTGGTGTCCGGCTGGCCATTTTTGTTCTGTACCTAACATCTCTTCCACACGTACTACATGTACGTAACACGACCTAATACGTTGAAAGTCTGTTTCGATATTCAATTCTGAAATTTACACCTGTGACTTTTTTGGCCGGTTTCTGGAATGAGAGTTATCTGTAGATCATTAGGTTACGAATTTCATTATGGTCCATATTGACAATGAATCACTATCAAAGGGTAAAGAAGGGTCCACCTATTCAATACCATTAACTTGTATAGTGCATAATTGGGACTAGTTTCGACCCCACATCTTCAGCCACGATCCAAACGGAAAAATATATGCTCACATACAACACAATAAATTAAACAATCTGGTATTTCACAGTTTATTATACTATACAAGTTAATGAGATTGAATAGGTGGACCCTTCTCTAACCTTTGATAGTTATCTGCAGATGTGTAGTTATCAGTGACTTAACATTGTGATATGTTTAAAATGAGTTTCCAAAACAGTTATTGGCTTCTTAACAGTTACTCACAGTATGTTATCTGCGCGACTGGTTTCCGAAACAACAGTTATCGGCTTCTTCAGTTATCTGCGCAACGACTGGTAACTGCAGGTAGGGCTGTAGTTACCTCTATGTTAGAACAGATTACAACAAATACCGATATGAGGTGCCACTCCATATTGTTTCGTACAAGGTCTTATATTAGCTTCGTAAACATTAGTAAGTGATAATGAACTGGTTATAATATATTTACAGTCATTAACAGTCGTTTACAGTTTTAACGTGCTTGGGTATGCTGGAGTCGACAATATTTCGGTCAGTACTTTAACTTCCACGTTATCACTAGCTTTAGTCACTGATTCCACTTGTATGGTGTCATCTGTCAAAGCTGTTTCGGCTACAATCTCCTCGGAGCCTGACGCCTATACTGTAGATCATATTTTCCAATACGGGAAATGAATCCTCAGGCGTGTTTAGAAGAGCTAATAAATGAAGTGTAAGGACAGATAATGAACAGAGGTAGGAGAAGGGGAGGGATTAAGGGTTGTGGGGGTAGGGAAGTTGTCTAAGGTGGATCATGGGGGCATTGAAGTAGAGGCAAGTAGCGTGAGGTGTTGTGTATGACGTGAAAGATCGACCACCTACTTGTCAACTTGAAGCTTTTAAAAACCAAGATAAGGAAGTCAAAAAGGATGTTCGGTTTCTCAGGTAAGTCATTAAGGTTTAGGTTAAGGTCTAGCCACCACGGCAAGCTGAACAAGGTGAGCCTCATAATATTACTTGTTTTTTAACTTACCAATTTTCTCCCCATTTTTATTTCTAACTCATTTTCCTTTTTTCTATAGACTTCACATATCTACATCAAACTGAGGAACTTAGGTCCTACAATATATCTTAGGAGCTCACACATGTTGCTCTCCACCTTTGGACGTGCCGATAAAACAAAAGCATGTTATTCCTTGCCTAGCAACAACTGTACATAGCTGCATCCTTCAAGATCCTTTTTATCACAATATAACAAGGCAACCCTCAAGATTTAATGTGTTTAATCAAATCCCTTAACTCGTTCTTATCCATTAATTCAACATCATTATATGTGATTTCAACACTCACAGTAGGAGTGTACAAGACTGTCACGTTGCTTATGAACTTCAATTGAATATTTCATCTTGATGAAAGTGTTACATTTTTACATATAACCTTTAGAGTGTGAACATTGTCATATATTTTGTGTTGTGTGTGTTGATAATTGTATACCGTTTGCCCTGCTCTTTTAATCGACAGATGATGGCACCAAATATGTGTCTAAGCCGGTCCCGAATTAAACATGTTGTAACATAAGTTTGTGTAACTGTATATCAGTGTATTGAATAGGTGGAACCTCTTAACTCCCTTTTTAACATTGTGATTCTCAGTTCAATACAGAACAATTATGAAGTTTCTAACTTTAAACACAGCATGCTCTCGCAGCAAGCTAGTGTAACTTACTTTTTTTTTTTGGCCCTCGTATTTTATGTCTCAACTGTACTGATGATGGTTCAAAAGAGCTGAAACATGTACACGCTATTATGTAATGTTTATTAATTCCAATACCTCTAACATACCACTGGGACCCCACTCCTCCGTAGTGTAATGGTTAGTGTTATTAGCTGCCGTCCTCGGGGGCCCAGGTTTGATTCCTGGTACTGCCAGGAATTTAAGAATGGCAGGAGGGCTGGTATGTGGATGAAATGGCATATGCAGCTCACCTCCATTGGGGGTGTTCCTGAAAAGAGCTGCACCACTCAAGATGACGACATGAGTTTACCACTGGGATCCTTTTCTCCTTTTATACTTATCCTGTGCTCCTAATCTGTTACCATTTGCTTACCCCTTTTTTTATGTTTCTTCCCTTTTACTGTCATTATCTGGCTTTCTTCTCATCCTAAACGTCCTGCTTCAAGACTTAAAAAAATCTGTCAAGATTTCATGCCTGCCCGCCTGATGAAGCCGAGGAAGAGAAACGAGCTTGTCGGGGACCGAGAAGAGACGTATGTAAAAGAACTGGGGTTGTGAGGAGAGATCCTCTCTAATTTAAGACTGCAGTGTATGAAGTCGTGTTTCCATATTTGTCCTTGCCTCCTCTTTCTATACCACATAAGCTCCATCCTGTGTTAAACAAGAGTTCACCAGAGATGAAAGGAGGAGTTCTCATAATTAACTCAAACAGCTGTCCATTTCACCAACAGAACAAGAACAATTCCTTTTAATATGACAAGAATGTAATAAGATGACAAACTTTTGATTTTCACAACACACCATCTCTTATGTAACATATGTTTCTAGTAATATTTTATAATGTCTCTTAAAGTTATTTATTAGGAAGCTGATGATAGTCCAACGGGCATCGAAACGTTCTGGTGTTATAAAAAAATGTCTTCACTATTTTTTAATACTGTAAAGTCTTTCTCAGTGTATTGAAAGGCAGAAAAATATCATTTTCTCTTATGAGTCAATTTTTTTTTTGCTAGGGGCTTTACGTCGCACCGACACAGATAGGTCTTATGGCGACGATGGGATAGGAAAGGCCTAGGAGTTGGAAGGAAGCGGCCGTGGCCTTAATTAAGGTACAGCCCCAGCATTTGACTGGTGTGAAAATGGGAAACCACGGAAAACCATTTCCAGGGCTGCCGATACTGGGATTCGAACCTACTATCTCCCGGATGCAAGCTCACAGCCGCACGCCTCTACGCGCACAGCCAACTCGCCCGGTGAGTCAATTTTTAATGACCTGTAAGTCAATATGGAATCATCATGAGGTTTACTGTGTGTTCAGCTCAAATGAGGAGACATTCACGTGCCACACCAAGTCTAGTCATATGTACAAGCTTATATTCCAATCACTCGTATAAGGCTCTCCCTATGGAAATTCTAAGTTCCCAAGGAGGGAATTAGATATTTTTCCACCCTTTCGCAAACTTCTATGAATAGAACAGGAATGTGGCATGTTTGCAGCTCTCCTGCTAAGAACTTGAACCCTTATTTATTACCCAATTGTAGCCTCTGAACCTTTTGGAGTGGCAACACCATCATAACAATAGCCTAAAAATGAGTAATGGCATACCATCAACACCCCGACCTGGCAAGAGCTGGACAAGGGGAAATGATGACGTGTCTGAAAGCACAAACATTGCTTATCAGGCGTCATTCGGTCTCTTAGCCATGGCTCCAGGTGTAGTAAAGGCCAGTGACAGCAATGCTATTGCTGAGTTAATTTAAAGCGTATTAGACAGTGATGGTGAAGAAGAAATTTTAAGTGAAAGTGACAGATCATCCGATACAAGTGACTGTGAAAAAGTACCTAAAGCCCCATGTGCAAAAGCAAAACATAATGCCCGGGTGTGGGTTAGTAATAGTGACAACCAACCAATTGTTTATCACTTTACAGGTTCTCCAGCGGTGTCAAAAAACAGACAAATGTCCTGTATCAGAGTTGCCTGAGTTCTCGAAGTTTATGGACCCGTTGTTTTCCCACACTGCGCGAGATACAAATATTTATACTATGGAACAATGTATTCGTAAACCACGGTCATAGATTACGCTGATAAAGAGGTTGCCAATCAGCTTTACATAATGAAACCGAGGAAAGCCCATAATATATTTTTTAAATTTTTTATTTGATTTACTTTAGCAATTTTAAAATTAATTTATACTCCGCACTGCTTTACTTCTAACTCGACGTTTTGCGATTTTGACCCTGTCTGGTGGTTTTGCGCTGAAACAGACATCCAACCAATCCCAAGCTGTCATTAATATCGACATATCGCCACAGTGCGATCTAAATTTTACAATATTTAAAATTCTTCCACCGTTTTGATACTTTTTTTGCCTTTTGTCAAAATGTTTTTTTATTTGTCAACAGTACATGTTTCGTTCCTTATTTAGGAACATCCTCAGCTGTTATTGTACCTTAGGTGAATTGCTAAGATTTAAAATACATTAATTTGCAGGTACGGTACATTGATTCATTTAAAAACTACTGAAAATACCAATTAAATTAAATGATATTAAAAACAATGTAGGGGTTAGTGTGTTAATAATGTGAGAGCGGATGATTAAGCTGACCAACTATGTAATCATCCGCTCTCACATTATTAACACACTAACCCCTACATTATTTTTAATATCATTTAATTTAATTGGTATTTTCAGTAGTTTTTAAATGAATCAATGTACCGTACCTGCAAATTAATGTATTTTAAATCTTAGCAATTCACCTAAGGTACAATAACAGCTGAGGATGTTCCTAAATAAGGACCGAAACGTGTACTGTTGACAAATAAAAAAATTTGCCAAAAGGCAAAAAAAGTATCAAAACTGTGGAAGAATTTTAAATATTGTAAAATTTAGTGATTAAATTTTGATACAGAAAATGAAGTTGATTACTTGCAACAGTGCGATCTTGAAACCTAGTTGCCAACTCTAATATTTACATTCGCCACGTGGTTAATTTATCTCTCTCAACGTGTGTGATATTTGGTACGGTTCGTGATCTTTCGCATTTTTCTTCAGTAATTAGTGTTTTTCATATTAGTCTATCTCTCTATTATAGTATAGCATAGTTCACAGTTTAGCTTATCTTGAGTTAGTACGATACAGGTTTAATACTTCAGTGTATAAAAATATAGCTGTAGTTTTATTTACGTCCGTGTATTGGTTGCGTATTTAGCATGTCCCAGTGTAATTCAGAAAAGACAAGTGGCAAGAAAGTGACTGAGGTCAGTGGAGTTTTCCCTTTGTAGGACATAATGTCCTTCCGGTGCCAGCCAGTAGCGGTGAGTGATGTGTTATTTCCTCAATCTCTTTTATTCTTAATAATGTATTCTCTTTTTAGTGTCGGATGTTGTTGGTAAGTGTAGTTTTTCTGAATTTGTTCTTAATCCTGATTCATTCGCTTTTCTGAGAACGGCCTTTCATTAGCTGTTTACTGCGGACGTATTACATCAGCTGTTCTCGCAACGGTAGCACGCTGGCAACAGGGGTAAGGCGACACTCATTTGTTTCGTGAAACGTCAATTTAGAAGTAAAACCGTGCAGAGTATGGTTATAGAAGAAACTGAACAACATTTAATTACTATCTATAATCACAAAGAATGGGTACTGTCCACCTAATCAATACTTTATTATATCTTGTTACTAAGCAGTACCGGTTTCGACCTTCACAGAGGTCATCTTCAGCTGGTCATACGATCTAAAGTTAACTTACAGTACACGACGTGCTCCCTAACAGTACACATTCGACCAGTCAACAGGATTATATTACTGAATGTCCAACAACAAAACTACAAAGAGGGAGCATCTGCACCTACTCAATATCTTTTAACGAGATTAGTACCAAGAAAACTAATGATACACCATAATATTTTCATGTTCATTATTTAACATTCTTAATCATATGAACTTAAAAAAAAAAAAACATACATAGTTGAATATTCTAGAATGCTTGGTACAAACATATCTGTGAATGTACAAAATTAATATAATTCCAAAACGTACCACAAGAATCATGTGAACATTTTTTCGTATTTTAATGTATTATTTGATAAATTTTATTACATCCATATCATAGAATGTTCCAGAATGTTTAGTATAAACATACCAATGAATGTATAGAACGATTCACCAATATGGACTGAACTTCAAAGTGTACTTCAAGAACGCCATAAACATTTTACTTGTTGAAATTGTATTTCACCAAATTATCTACTACTCACAAACAGTACCGGTACACTAGAAATTTATGTAACACTTACATGTCATAGAATTTTGACGCTTGTTTTTAAACCAGAAGATACATCATATCATTGTATATTTTAATCTTATCACTCACATCATGTGACATTCTTCATTAGATTTAGTAATGTTTTTAAAATTATTTTAAGTTAACTTTAGATCTTATGATCAGCTGAAGATGACCTCTGTGAAGGTCGAAACCGGTACTGCTTAGTAACAAGATATAATAAAGTATTGATTAGGTGGACAGTACCCATTCTTTGTGATTATAGATACTAAGTATCAATACGGACATGAAACTGATAGATTACAACATTTAATTACATTCATTATATCATTTTTCTTATAAATACCTCCAAAAAATTTTGCTGTCTTATATGCAAGGTCAATATGGTCAATATTCAGGCCAATATGGTCATTTTAAAAATATTTTCCCACACACTTATGCAAGGGAACAACTGGAGAAAGACATAAGAACGTATCACTAACCACTTACCAAGACATGTTCATAGACTAGACCAGCATATCCCAGGTTTTCCTCAGTTAAGTCATCAACACTATTCATGGCCATCCCACCGCAGGCCAACGCCAACCGCTCCATGTTACGGCGCTTGGCCCGCCTGAGTGCAATGATGTTCTCTTTCGCAAACATATCCAGAGACATTGGGTCAATGCCCTTCTGGTTGATAACAACAAAGCTCTTATTAGTTCCGTCACAAAGCTTCTTCTTCAGATCTATCACCTTCTGTACTCTTTTCTCAATGAACTCCCTCTCTGCCGATACAAGCTTCTCGCGCTCCTCTGCAGACTTGTAGAAGAAACCAGAATTGACCTCACTGAAAAGGAGCAACAGGGAATCACATAAACTAAGGCTCAAGTTATTGCATTAGAGTTCAACACTATTTCCTTTCTTAAGACAAGAAAACAATATTTTAATAATGGACATATCCTTAAATCCAGGTTAATGATGGAAAAAATTAGTAGATTAAGAAAGTGAAAATAATAAACTTCAAGAAAGCACTTGATCTGACAGATACATTCCTCAGTGTTCTATACGTAGAAGAATTTGGTACAGATAAAAGGATTTTAGCAATAATTAATCAGACATTAATATTATGAGCCCGGAAGAGTCAAGATAGTGTCCCTACCCTGTACTGGTGTGATTTAAACTGTCAGAAAAAAATCAGTTTTGTCAGTTTTTGCAGAATAAATAAACAAATTTATAAACATATTCTAGAAAAAGTGGACTATCACATGAAATCAATTCAAAATGCTTACCTCCAGCACCGGAAATAAAATCAGGCTACAATATTGGTACATTTTGTTATCCTTGTTCACACACTTGAATTTCTAATTCACTCAGAAAAGTTTGATGGTTTTCAGCCACTGAACTACAGAATTACACATTATTATTCCCAATACCTAATTCTGTTATGGTAACACTCGAAACATTCTCCTATGCAAAAACCCACATCATATTTATGTCAATATACGGTCGTCATTTTCTTCACAGCACGTTCGGTGTTGTGTTTGGACTTGTCATAGCAAACCTTGCACGTACGCTGCAAGAGTCCTTCCCTCTTCACGTTTACTACAGTTATTCTATGTGGAAAATAATCTCTACCTACTAGTTTTCCTGTAGATGATGCTCGTGATTCTTCAGTAATTTCAGCAGCAACACTACTCACAAAATCATCTGCCAAACGTTCACAAAATTTCAATAGGGGAAGAAAAAACGGGCCTGTTCACAGGAGGAATATCTTGCTCCCACTGTGTCCCCGTGCTTCTCATCCCCCTTCGTCTTTTTGCGATTGGTTCTTGATTCATCATCCTAAGGAGCTTGTAGATTTTCACCTCCTTCACAATCACTTTCATACAGAAAGTTTACAAGTTCCGTAATAATCTGTTCACTTACCCGTGGGCTGTATCCATGCGTACGATTTCCTTTACTTGTACTAGGTCCAGGATTCATATCTCAATATACAGTATAAATCGACTACCTGACAGATGATTGCAGACTGCTGACTCACTAGATTTTCATTCTAAATGTGTGAAGTCATATAACCCATCATTAGAACACGTGCACATAAATCTGAGCTTATCGAACCAGAGCGTGCGAGAAGTACGTATGTCAGCAATTAGATAAGATCTAGCTGAGTGCACATGGCTACAAAACTTTGTCCCAAGTTGCACCACCAATCACTACCGACTGATAACACCACCTATCAATAGTTAAGAAAATCGACAACACGTTACAACAAAAACTAATTCGATAACATGAATAGCTTTCAAGTGATAATTTCAAATGTCGTGGTAGTAATATTACTACCGCTGGGCGCATAGTGTTAACACAAAATCCAAAATAAAGTTTCCTGGGAAAATCTCAAAATCAAAACAAAGGTGATAATCTTTCTCCAATACTTTTTAAATGTGTTTCAGAGAAAGTGAATAAAGAATGGAAAAATCAAACTCCAGAGAAAAGCTATTCAGGAAATCAGAAATGGATACAAAAACTCGGATATTAAGATGAACTGTTTAGACTTTGTAGACGATTCACCCATTCTATCAGACAATACAGATACTGCAACAGAACAAAGAAGCAACAGAAAAAGCACGGCTACAAATTTCTTTTGACAAGGCAGAATTTATGACAAACATTAAAAATGCTCCAAACTATCTTAACAAGAAAAATGGAAAAATTAAGAAAGTAAGTAAATTAAGTACCTGAGAGAAATAATTCTGCCTCATGGTCTTGATAAAGAAGCCAAGTATACAAGATCACAAATTTACAACAAAAAATCAATGTAAATAAAAGTGAAACCTCATCAATACAACACTGTCATACTGTAAAACTGGAGTGCCTCTATGTCTGGTCTTCAGCAAAAAAAGAGGAAACTGATGAATTAGAAAATAAGGAGAGGAAAGTTCTAAGAAAAATGTTTGGTCCAAGGAAAAAAAGAAAATTGATGAAAAGGAACAATAAATAACTATTTGAAAAATCAATTACAGTATCAGAAAAAAAGAGGATTACCTCTTGCGGCCATTTTGTCCGGGTGAATCCAGAGAGGCTAACAAAGATAATATTTGATCATTTTGATAAAAATCCCAAAAACACACATCGGACGGTTCATTGAAACTGAACAGGATATGGATGGGCTGGGTATCACAAGAAACGAGATATTAGATAGGGTCATTTTCAGAGAGAGGATTGAAGAGTTTGGGTGGTTCCAAGAGAAAGAAAAGCAGAAGAAAAATGTCCAGATGGAGAAAAGGAACATTTGAAAGAATGAAGTAATACTGGGAAGATAGCAGAGGAAGAAAATCATGAAGTTACTTCACATGATCCACAGCTGGCCAAGATCAAGAAAGAAGAATAGCAAGAAAGAAGGTGTGGGTCTTGGGGTTGGACAAGGTATGGTATATTAAATAACAGGCTGGACATGGTACAGTATATTAAACTAGCAGTTACCCGCAGCTTCGCTCGCGTGGATTTTGTAATTTGATAAAAGTAATCGTTCCTCCGTACTGTACTAAGACATCATCTGAAAATCCCTAAGTTATATAAACTCACCGAAAAATTGAGTTTCATTTACCCCAGAAACTCTTTGTAAACCACATTTGCGGCAAGCCTCCTCTTAAGTAAAAATAATAATTTAAAAAACCTTTATTTTTAAAGGAGATTCCCAATACCTATTTGCACGTCTGGAACACCTTCAGGTTTTGAGAAATAAGTATGCCCATAAAAAGAATTCAACACCTTTAACAGACCTTCCCCCACCCTACTTAGGTGGATTTCCCATAAATATGTTGCTGCATCTAAAAATATTTTAAGACCCGTTACTGCATACAATTAACCTTGATTCACAGTTTCAACTTTTCAAATGCCATGGAAAAAAGCTATTTCCATAATGTATCCAACAAGGTGTATTTACATTATTCAAATAATGCACTTAGATAACTCGCTGACAAACATAACCTCACACAACGAAAGAAAAAGAAAGCATGATTCCAAGATGAGGAGAAATCTATACTGGCTCCCCTGTGTAAGTGCTTTATTCATTGGATTAATGTACTGTACGCATTTTAGATGCCCTCTACTTGCATGGAAAGTACCAATGCCCTTAAAACATAATGGTTTATCAAACTTTCCTATGGAAAATTCTAAGTTCCCATGGAGGGAATTAGATATTTTTCACCAATAGAGCTTGTCAAAAACAGATCAGATGTAAGGCTTTTCAGGCGTTTGCTCTATTAACCAGCGTTTCGTCTTAGGTCTGACACTAGACTCATCAGAGTGGGATGTGTCAGACCCTACCCAGTGACGCTGGTATGCAGGTGAACTTTTAATGGGCTTCTGATAAGTTCACCTGCATACACTTTCTCAATAAACTTTATTTTTCATCATTTGTAAACTGTCTAGCTATTTTCTTCTCCATAACTGAATGTCCTGCAAACCACTATGTGAAAGTAGAGTAGGCCTAATTTACATACATTGCTACACAATGCCCTTACAAACATAAAATTAAGCACCAAAATGTCACACAAGCTACAGTTGCAGGATCCAAACAAACACGCCCACATCAAAGACTGGCTTGAGACTGACGCTCCTTGCAGCTGTGTAGGCCGAAACGCTAGGGCCGTGAAATTAAGTTCCCTAACAAATCCTCACCCAGGCCAGTCGCCACTGGCGCATCGTGCACACAACATGGCCGGGAACGCTAATTTAAATTTCTTATGGTGGGAATTACGAATGTACTAAAGAGTGATGTAAATATGCTATTCAGGTTTCTTTAACATGTATTTAGTAGTACATGAACTGGGACTTTGGAATAAATGACGTAATAACCAGCAAAAAGCGCTAGAGAGGGGCGTCTTAACCGGTTTCAACTGTACTTTCTTCCCACAGTGAGATTACAAAATTGCTCTCCCTTTTCAATAAAGTGGAACTTAACGTGAACGACTTATGGAAACTCACAGCAGACATGATATTACTTAAAACTCATGGCATGCAAATAACACGATTTGTACGCAGAATGCTTCTAGCTTTTGGCAGGAAGAGATTGGCCAGAAAAATGCCATCTTCCAGTATCTTTCAATATAACAGGAGCACTGTTCCATCTTTTGCCATCTTCCAGTATCTTTCAATATAACAGGAGCACTGTTCCATCTTTGATACAAATAATACCTGTACACCAAATTTTGAAAATAGAAATACAACTAAGGCCAGAAAAGGGATGCTGAATAGGAAATCGGATGAAGGTGACTGGCATAAATTAAGTTGAAGTAATGCTGGCAAGAGCTAAAAGAAGCGCACCTGCCACACATCTCAAAAGATGTGAGGGCCAAGGAACAGTACTCTGCAGGAAAACAATCACTGAAAGCCACAACACAATTTACCTTAACACAACTTTTCCTAAGGAACCAAATCAAGTATACAACATGGCAGGATTTTAGATAGTCTCACCTCTTCTCATATTCCATGCTAACGTTGCAGGTAAGTATGTAGGCATTCTCCGCCTTCTTAGGCATGTCTGGGTGTCTAGAACCATGATCCAACACGAGACCTCTCACCAACTTGGTCTCTGTAGCAGTCTTGTGCTGCATCTCCATGAGCTCCACCATGTGGAGGTCAATTTCCTTGCCAGGCTGTCTAATGGCCAGCAATGCATCCACACACACCTAAAAATAACAAATGAGATCTTAGCAACAAAAAACCGTACAAAATAGCGCACCTGTATTAACAACATTACCTTTAACCTTGTAATGTCTGGACTACAAGTTGTTTTAGACATAAATATTTTTGACGATGATGACAGCCCCTAATGATACAAGGTGAACGAAACGAAAATTAAAACTTCCAAATGTATCCACTGACTTGAATCTAAAATGAAAAATATGAAAAAAATGATTGTGAAACAAAACAATCAGTGGATCCAATTCACAATGCCATCATTACTGGGATGATATCATCTAAAGGGGTCCAAAATCCTTCCCGTGGTGTTCTTCATTTAGTGGAACTAAATGGCTTGAGACTGACGCTCCTTGCAGCAGTGTAGGCCGACACGCTCGGGCCATGAAATTAAGTTCCCTAACAAATCCTCACCCAGGCCAGTCGTCGCTGGCGCATCGTGCACACAACGTGGCCAGGAACGCTAATTTAAATTTCTTATGGTGGGAATTACGAATGTACTACAAGCTACGTATACTCATGGTGCCGCTCACATAGTGGTAGTAATCATAGGCAATGTAGACCCACGGTGTATCACACATTATGGCAATGCCCACAGGCAACACAAACCCATGGTGTTCCTCACATTAAAAACAAAAAAAGTTATTTATTCGGGGCGTCACCTAGAGAGATCATTTGCCCCTACTTGCACCATGTGATATGAACCTGTGTGTAATTGGAATGGAGGAAGTGTAGTGTGTTGAATGTGAGGAAAGGAACGTTAAGGATACAAACACCCAGTCCCCAGGCCAGGGATATTAATCATTTACAACTGAAAACCCCTTACCCAGCCAGGAATCGAACCCAGGGCTGGAATGTTCCTCACATAACGGTACTCTTACTCTTTGGCAACACAGACCCAGGGTTTTACTAGCATAGTGGTACTACCGTAATTACGGGCGCCAGCCAAACCCATGGTATTTCTCACTTAGTGGCACTAATCACAGGCAACATAGACCATACGTAACGCAGACCCATTCTGAACACAGTGGAGCCGACTGGTGGAGTACACACAATGGATGACCACTATAACAAACAATTCCCAGACCCGTAATATTTCTTGCATAATGGTACTGCTCCTATGTAATGTAGACCCATAGTTTTCCTCCCAAAGTGGTACTAGTCTCAAGTAACGTCGACCCGTGACATTCCGCACGTCCTCATCACAAGTATTCTTATGGTTCTAATTTAATCATCCCTTGGTCGACCCTTACGACAGGCAGGGGATACCGTGGGTGTATTATTCTCTCTTCTGGTGTAGGCTAGGATAAACTTGTTACTTTCACTGCCCTGTCTCATTTGGCTTTGAGAACATGAAAGTGACTGAGGTATGAGTGATGCTAGTAATTCCATCCCTTATGCAGCTAGTCCCTATTATGAAAGGTGTGAAAATGTTCATAAGGTCAGTTGATGCAGGCATTTCAGTGAGCTTGGCAGACTGATATGTAATCACAACTTCTAGCTCAGTGAGGAAAGCAACAGGAAACTAGCTCGCTACTCATTTCCCTAGAACGCCTCTTCAGTGATGCCTCAGCTGAGCTGTCGAGGACCAAACCAGCCTTCGGGCTGAGCACTTCACACACAATACTTTTAAATAGCAGCTTCTGTCGTAAGAAGTGAAGTAAGTCACACGTCATTCAGGAGAGGGCGGAACCCAATCACGCATGCTTCCTTTACTCTCTCCCTCCCGCTCTCTCCTTTTTTCACACTGATTATGCATTGTATCAGCCTGCAGAGAAAGCTTGTTTTCTCACTGTCACTTCATAGATTCTATGAATGAACTTGCTTATGCATGGCCACTGCTCTTAGGCCCAGTTTCATCAATGTGGGTTAAATATACTCTAAACCTGGGTTTGTTAGCTTAAGGTTAATATTTTAACTCATTCTTACGAGTCACGCGTCTCACGAAGCTATTTCAGCACAGGGTTAACTAAAACCGTATTAACCCTCTCCGGAAACAGCTGTTGTGATATAGATGTTGATTCCCATACGGAATCTGAAATTTTTGTTCCGAATGAGTAAATTTATAATACCAATATAAATGGTCCGTTATCGGACATTATAAATTTTCCAGCTAACTCATTCTTGTTGCCAGCGTTTCGCCCCCATGTGCTAGGCTGGGCTCATCAGTTGGTACCTAGCACATCTACCAAGACGCTGGATAGTGCATACCGTGGAGGACACTACGTAGGCTAATTGTAGCTACCAGCAGTGCCAATGCACTATGAGAGACTTTGTCTCATTATCAAAAATTGATGCCTGCTTGGCCATCCTACGCAGTGGCCTCCACGGTATGCACTATCCAGCATCTTGGTAGATGTGCTAGGTACCAACTGATGAGCCCAGCCTAGCACATGGGGGCGAAACGCTGGCAACAAGAATGAGTTAGCTGGAAAATTTATAATGTCCAATAACAGACCATTTATACTGGTATTAACAGCTTTTGTATCGATCAAGAGGTAGTGACTAAAAATTGAAGATTATGATGATGATTCTTCTTGTTTTTTTTTTTTTTTGCTAGGGGCTTTACGTCGTACCGACACAGATAGGTCTTATGGCGACGATGGGATAGGAAAGGCCTAGGAGTTGGAAAGAAGCGGCCGTGGCCTTAATTAAGGTACAGCCCCAGCATTTGCCTGGTGTGAAAATGGGAAACCACGGAAAACCATCTTCAGGGCTGCCGATAGTGGGATTCGAACCTACTATCTCCCGGATGCAAGCTCACAGCCGCGCGCCTCTACACGCACGGCCAACTCGCCCGGTATTCTTCTTGTTTAAAGGGGCTTAAGGTCTAGGTCATTGGCCCCTAATGTTATGAAATGAGATGAAATGCAATGACAATGTAAAAGTCCAAAATTCATCCAATGACTAGAATTTAAAATGTGATGATGAATGAAAGGATAAATATGAATTAAAAATAATCAGCAGAACCAACCCACAATACTGAAAGTTAACAATAATTCCAAAATCGATCCACTGGTTAGAATTCAAAAAGATGGCGATCAATGAATATGTGAATGACTTATAATGTAACATTGCATTAATAAGTTTTCTTGTATTGAATAGGTGGAACCACAATATATTACTAACTAGCTGATGTACCCGTGCTTCACCACGGAATTCTACATTGTATACAGAATTCTAGGTTATGTAGTGTACATGTTGTGAGCAGAATTGTATTAAATTGCATAGTTATTAACGTTACGCTAGAAATGCGATGGGGTAGTCACCAAACGTCTTTTCTCATGTGTAGACTGGGTTAGGAAATTTTCATTGTAATGGTAGGACCGCTTGCCTACAATCAGTCACAATGAGATTGGGGAGTTTTCTTTAAATGGCAGACACCTAACTTTTTACATCCTCAGGAAGACTGTCTTAGTGGTTTTCCCAACTGAAATGAACACAGGTAATTACAATAACATCAGTAGGAATGACACGATTAAAAGTAATGCTTTCATATGAAATACTCGATCAAATGGAAAACTACACATTTTCTTACTTTTAAAGAACAGAACTACGCTGCCAATCTAACAGTCCAAAGTTCCAGAGCTGAATGACCAAGCTTCAGACAGCCGTGATGCGTGAATACTGTTTGTCTTTATTTTGGCGCGGTGGGTCGAATAGCGGAGAGTCCCAGGGCAAAAACTATGCCCTTTACTACTCTGTTTCCTAGAAGTACCGATGAGTCAGAAAATCTCAATTCACTATAATGGCGGCAGAAAAATCTATCTGACTTTGAGGCAAATTTTTCCTCCAAGCCAAAGGAGAAACCTCCTTTCACTGCTAATTTGGAATAAAATGAATATACAATATTTTTCTTTTTGCTATTTTGATTTACGTTGCACCGACACACATAGGTCTTATGGTGACGAGACATGAAAGGCCTAGGAATGGGAAGTAAGCAGCCGTGGCCAATTAAGGTGCAGCCCCAGCATTTTCCTGGTGTGAAAATGGGAAACTAAGGAAAACCATATTCAGGATTGCCGACAGTGGAGTTCGAACCCACTATCTCCCGGATGAGAGCTCAAAGATGTGCACTCCTAACCACACGGCGAACTCGCCCGGTAACGTACAATTTAATAAATGTGAAGAGGAAGAAGCTTTTCTTAAGAAACGGCTCTTTTCAGGGTTGAATTTTGAGTTATTTAGTGAACTGTAGTCTTATAAAATGGAATAGGCCTAAATAGTAATTCTAGACCAATACTACTAAGCGAGCCTCTGCCTTAGGCCTAAATGTGCACACTGCTCATTCAAAACAGCGCGTCAGAGTAGGGATCGAATAACTGGAATACCATGATGAACCAGTATGTTACGTACCAGCAGTATCAGAAAATGTATGAACCAGAGGAATGGCATGCTAATGAAGAAAGTATTCTAACTCCCCTGCTATTTCCCGCCAGTATTCAGTCAGGCTGTTATACTCAGTATGCAGCAGTAATCCCATCTATCGGAGTTGAGTGGCAGAATAAGAGACAAAGAACATCACAACAAACAATGGTCAATATAATATTATTGATCAATGTTATGCGCTTTCGATATTGTAGGACTTCACATTTACTTTTCTTCTGACTCTGAAATACCACTCTTATCACAGTCGCTACGGTAAAGCCGAATAAAATATGAATGATTGGAAATTGTATTCTCTATAACTTTAGTTATGTAGTATTTGTCGATAGGACCACTAATAAGATAAATATTTGAGAATTAAATTTTAGGCCTTCCCCTCAACTACCATTTCACTCAGCGTGAATTAAATTATTTATAGCCTAGATTGTAGTGGCTCCTCCCCCGACTTTACATACCGATTTTCATTGAAATTTCTTCAGCCGTTTTCTCATGATGCGTGTACATACAGACAGACAAATTACGGAAAAGTAAAAAGTGCATTTCCTTGTTACTTTGGACATGACCGATACAGAAATACAATTCTTTTCAAATTCTGAGCAATGTACAGACAAAACTCTTATTTTATATATATAGATTTAATTGTAATCTCAATTCAATACGGACCCAATGAAATTCTTATCATTCAATGATTACAAACTTAAAACAATCAGCGGATCCGACCCGCAATGCCTCACCTTCCCAGAAACTGTATCGAAAAAGTAGTATTACTGACCAAGGGACTGCTTACAAAGTACAATTCTGAATCGATGATTCTTGTCCAAAATCCAGGTCAATGGTCCCTCATAATGGTACTTATCGCTAGTAAAGTAGAACCATGGTATTTCTCAAGTTACGGTACTAAGCAAGAGTAGCGTAGACTCACGGTGTTCCAAACGTTATGGTACTACTCACAAGTACTGTACGTCGCACAGGTAACGCAGACCTATGGTGTTTCTCACATAATGGCACCACTCGTAGGCAACACGAACCCATGGTGTTCCTCAGATAGGTGTACTAATCACAGGAACTCGTACTATCCCGTGGTGTTCCTCACATAGTGGGTACTAATCACAGGAAACGCAGACCCACAGTCTCTCATATAGCGGTACTAATCACAGGCAACTTAAGCCCGTGGTGTTCCGCATATAGTGGTACTAATCATGGGTAATGTAAACCCATAGTGACCCAACCACTACTGCTACCAATCACAAACCTATTGTGTACCTAACATAGCGGTACTCCTCGCAAGTAAATGCGACCCATGGTTTTCCCC
The DNA here is from genome assembly GCF_040414725.1 of Anabrus simplex. Classification (NCBI taxonomy): domain Eukaryota; kingdom Metazoa; phylum Arthropoda; class Insecta; order Orthoptera; family Tettigoniidae; genus Anabrus; species Anabrus simplex. The sequence goes on along the minus strand of NC_090279.1, from coordinate 204,667,522 downwards.
CACGTGATGGTACTAACAAGTAGTTTCATGGTTCTAATTCAATCATCCCTTGGTCGCCCCTTTTAGTGCCTCTTACGACAGGCAGGGGATGCCATGGGTGTATTCTTCACTAGGTCCTCCACCCACAGGGGGTCTAGGATAATTAACACACTCGAGCAGTTATTTTGTTTATTTCTTGTGCAGTATTTTGTTTTCTTCCTCAGTATGGTAGATATTCTTTCGTGATTGTGATAGAACTGATTGCAGTGATCGAAAAATGGAAGTTCAGAACAGAAATAGGGGCACGAATTTTTCTGTTTTAGAAAAAACATGACCTTACTGAATTAGCCACCAAGAGCCAAAGCAATATAGAATGCAAGAAGACTGATGGTGTAAAATTAAAAGAAAAGGAGGACACATGGGAAAAAAATAACAGGGGAATTTAATAGTGTCGCCCCCACGTTACAGGCCATCTTGTAACTATGTAACGAATTTTGAAGTTAGGATCACTGATTACTTGACAACTGACAGAATAATAACACTTGTCGTCTCCGACCATTATATGAAATAACCCTGTGGTAGAAAACCTTAATGCAATCAATACCTCCTTTAGCATAGGAGAGAGAGGCCTGTTTCAGTCAGTTGTGTATTTTTTTTTTTTTTGCTAGTTGCTTTACGTCGCCCCGACACAGATAGGTCTTTTGGCGACGATGGGACAGGAAAGGGCCAGGAGTAGGAAGGAAGCAGCCGTGGCCTTAATTGAGGTACAGCCCCAGCATTTGCCTGGTGTGAAAATGGGAAACCACGGAAAACCATCTTCAGGACTGCCGACAGTGGGGTTCGAACCTACTATCTCCCGAATATTGGATACTGGCCGCACTTAAGTCACTACAGCTATCGAGCTCGGTAGATGTGTATTCTAACCTCTCGCGAATTTCATTGACGATTTTACAGGCGATGGTTTTTGATAGTCTATGCATCTTTAGAAATTGTTCCTCAGATTTTGAAATTCGTTCCATCTTATTATAGGCTATTTCCGTTAGGAACACCATTTAACAAATCTAAATAAAGTAACTCTGCAACAAACACATGGTTTATGGTGGCCATTTTGCTTTTAACCTTGAGTTAACAGTTTATCCCAGGTGAAAGGAGGGGTTAACAATAAATCCAGCATTAACCTAGAGTTAAAATTAACCCTCCTTGATGAAACAGAATGAATAGTCAAATTCAGAGTTAGTTAAAACTGTACAACTCGGGGTTAAGGTTTAACCCACGTTGATTAAACCGGCCCTTAGCGTCTTGGTATAGTTCCATTTATCACCTTACTAGCTATCATGCCTGTCCATGGCAGGTCAACCATGTTGGTGGCTTAGTAAATAGAGGAAAGTAATCTGATTCATGGCTGTAAACTCCCCATTTTTATCAGCATCTTCAAAGAACAGATCAAATAGCTGGAATACTATGATGGACCAGTCTGCCAAGTACCAGTAGTTATCAGAACACCTAAGTATGATTCAGAGGAATGGCAAGATAAAGAAAACAGTATTCTAACTCCCCAGTTCCTCACCACCAATATTCAGACTAGAACCTGTTCCACTCGGCAAGATAACTTCCCCGACAACCTGCTCTGGAACATTATCGAGACTGGTAACCTATTTACTATTTGTCGTAGGATTAATCTGTACTGTGCATAAAATCGGTACTTTCATTTTTTTACAATTTTTAATGTAGCATTTATCGATAGAACAGTATTAACAGAAATATTTAAAAATTCATTCTGACTATTACTATTTAACCCAGCATGAATATCTATAGGCCAGACTAGTGCCTTCTCCTGCAATCTATTCAGCCATTTTCTGGTGACATGCAAAAATACATGAACAATATTGAAAAACCCCACTTCCTTCTTACTCTGGTCAACTGATACATAAATTTTTAAAAATTCTTATTGAAATACTGACAAAACTCTTGTTTTATTTATGAGGATGTTTCTATTAAAATTCTGGTCAGTGTTTCAGTTTTGATGTTACTTTTAATAATGAATTAAAAAATGGCCAAATCTATTCATATAACATTAATTTAGGACTTCCATATCATAAAGGTGTTGATTCACCATTAATGAAAAATTAACTTGAAGCTAATTATTGCTTGTTTACAACTGAATTTTTAAAAAGATATACAGTATAACCCCGATTTTGCGTGACCTCATTTTAACATAAACCCGCATTTAACGGGAGAAATTTCCACTTCTGAAAATGATTCCATACAAGCTATTTCATATTCGATTTAACGTCATTCACAATAGGGCAAAACCCGCATTTAGCATTAAAGAAATGTTAAAATTCTCAAATATTTATTTCTATTAATTTTGGTTATGGGACATTAAGAAGTGTTTTATGCTTCCTAAGGATGATTCAAGGCAGAAGAGGAAATTGTGCTCCATAATAATCCATAATAATCAGAGCCACTTCCATATTGGTATAGCATATGTCAGAAAACAGTAAAAATGAAAGAAAATCCTTAGCAGTTAGCTTCTCTGTAACAAGTGATGATCCTATCTTTCTAAACACAACTCAAAGTAAAAATTTTTTAGGTACTGAATAAAAAAAATACCATCATACAGTTCAATCTCATGTATTAAACCTTCTCCATTATCAATATATGCCTAGGCCTACAGGTGAAACGTCCTACAAAGAAAAATAATTATGGTAAATAGCAAAGAAACAGAAATGCTGGCAAAAATTCACTGAATCTCTGCAAGAAGATACAACCAGAAGCAAAAAGATCTTATTTCAGTGAGTAAAAAAGAAGAAAACCCCAGGTGAAGGTGCTAACTTCCTTAAAAATGAACAGGAGGAAGTGATGACACAGAAGCAGGATATATTGCAGAGGTGGGGAAAATACTTTGAACAGTTTTACAACATGCAAAATACCCCAGTACAAGGAGAAATCTAAGAACCATATTTAGTGCAGATGGAAGATAAGGAAAATGAGGTGTCCATGGCAGAGATTGAGTGGGCCGCTAAAAGAATGAAACGAGGCAAGGCAGCTGGAACTGACGAGGACACCATAGAAATTATAATAGCAGCAGGAGCAGTTGGTCTACAGTGGTTGTATAGATTCTTCAGTGATATGAAGAGAAAAGAATGTTCCAAAAGAGTGGACGAAAGGGGGTCATTATACCAATTTTCAAGAAAGGAGACAGGAAGCAGTGTACACATTTCAGAGGAGTGACACTGATACCTCATACAGCTAAGATCCTTGAAAGAATCTTGGATAAACGAATAAGAGACAGAGTAGAGGGGAAAAGTGGCAGAATACCAGTATGGATTCAGAAGAGGCAGGTCCATATTTGACCCAATATTTACATTGCGTCAAATGATGGAAAGGTATTGGGAATATGGAAAGGACAAGTTAGTAACGTTTCTAGATATTGAAAAGGCATATGACAGTGTCCCAAGGAATTTGGTATGGAAAAGATTGACAGAGGCACAGATTGGGAATGAAAAAAGCAGTTGGTAATAGCATTGTATCAAAATGGTGAAGGCTGTGTTAGAACCAAAGTGGGTCAAAATGAATGGTTCAGAGTTGAGACAGGCTTAAGATAGGGAAGTGTATTGCCTCCCTTACTCTTCATTATCATCATGAATAGAATTCTACATAATATAAGGAGATGATGATGGGGAGCACGTAAAGTCTCTCGTTCTTTGCTGATGACATTGTAATTTGGGGAGATAATGAAGAGGAAGTACAGACACAAGTTGATTTATGGAATGAGGAGATAAGAAATTTTGGAATGAAGATTAGTAGTATGAAAAGCAAGACTTTGATCACGAGGAGAGGTAACAGAAAATCCAGAGAAGTGATAAAAATAGGAAATGAACCTCTTGAAGTAGTGAAAATTTTTAAATATTTGGGCAGTGTGATGTCACAAGATGGAAATTTGGATGGAGAAATTGATTTAAGAATAGAGCAGTCCACAAGTTTCTACCAGTGTGTGAAAGACATTGTATGGAACAAAGATGTGCCAATGAAGTGCAAGAAGGTTTTATACTCATCCTATTATAAACCTATACTGACCTATGCTTCAGCAGCCTGGACGTTGATTAACCGCAACCAAAATAAGATGCAAGCAGCAGAAATAGATTCTTGAGGAACATACAAGGAAAGACAAGGCGAGATAGAATACAAAATGAGGACATAAGGAGAAATGTGGGAGTGTGTAAACTTCAAGAAGAGATTGATATAGCAAAGCTAAAATGGTTTGGACACATGATGAGAATGTCAGGAGAGAGAATACCAAAGAGAACACACGGAGACTGCAAAGAGACCTAGGGGACAGCCTAGAATGAGATGGAGGAGCTCTGTTGTGGACTGTATTGCAAATAGAGGAGTTGATAGCAAAAAAGTACTAGAAGAGGAATAGTGGAAGGATCGAAATCTGCCCATACAATCTAAGTCTAGTTGCCTCTACTTTTACTATTTCTCTTACCTTCTCATTTCTCATGTTATCCACATTCTTGTCACTCCTATCCTGCTTCTCAGACATTTCATTTCGCTTGCCTGTATCCTAGTCACAGCTCTCTTGCATACGTCAGAATAGGTACATAGTACATCCTGCATATCACTCTTAATTCTGAGGAATATCCTTGCTCCAAACCAGGCTTCTGGCACTTTTCAGAAATGCTCCTGTTTGTCTTCTATGCTCTATTATTTCCTTATTTCTTCCACCTTCCTCTATGATACTTCCCAGGTACCTGAAACTATCTTCCCAAGCTGTTCCCCTGAAAGCATTATCCCTCTCATAGGTCTTTCCTTTCTAGTGGTATAGTAATCATGATCTTAGAAGGGAATGACAAAACATCTAATTAACGGTATACAAATCATCATGGTTGTGAACTGCCTTTTAGTACAAAATTACACATAACAGTAACTAGTAAAGTTAAATAATAAGAGGCACTTGTTTTTGGTGAAAAGTTTTGCCTAATTTCATCATATTTAGAAAATTATTTCGGTATATTTTTGCTATTTGTATTTTATTTTGTCAATTTCACTATTTTATTTTCAAATTTCAGCAATAAATGTTAAACCAAAAGCTAATTGATAGGATATTTGTAGTAAAACATATGCTATTTTTACATATGTACAAGAAACATGAGAGTTAAGCTTCTGCTGAAGAAAACACTGGGCATAGCCTACATACATAATATATATATATATCGGTCTGGAAAAGACACTGATACCATGAGTTCCACATTGCTGGAAGTCAGAGCTGTTCTCTTCTGTGAAAAATATTACAATACATTGAAAATGACCTCTCACTATCAACATTACTGACTGGGATCTATAAAGCTTTCACTGCAGTTTTCACTATTGCCCACATTCTGATTTCGGGGAAAGAAGAATGGCAAATGCACCGATACCAACTTCTCTACATGAACTACCAACTAGATCCCTAAACACTGTGTATGGTTCAAGATATTCTGATGTTGAAAGTTATTGTAGAATGGGAATTGATTTAGATGAGAGATTTCATCATTTTCTAAATCATCTTTCATTACGCTTCTTGGAACACAGAGTGATTCTGGATAATTTTGTCAATTATAGTTTTACATTTTGAGCCAAATTTGTAAAATTTCATAAAAATTTCAAGATTTCACACTATGCAAGAAACAGGTGCCCCTATAAATATTACATTACATGAAAGGAAAGACCAACCATTTAAATCCACCCCACATTAAAAGCTTTCAACTTAATTTTCTAATCCAAAGTTTCCTGCATTACCCGACTTTTGTTTTAGATTTGTTTCCATCGTGTTTTCCTCCGAAACTAAGTCTGTACCATTCAGCAATTTCTCTAGGTTCTCTGAAAAATCAGATAAAATAACTATCGTCCCAAAGCTCAGAGATCACATTTACTCTCCTTGAACAAGTTTTTCTCTCAAACTTCTTTGATTTCTTGTCACATAATCGTGATAAACTACTCACCTCAGTAAGGATGTCTGCCAACTGTTGGTGCACCTTTGTACGCAGAGCAGTGCGGGCCACATTCAGGAGATTCTCCCGGCTTGGCTCAATTGGAACCTTCATTTTCTCAAGTAGTTCCAACGTCTTCACACGAGCCTTATCGAATCCCTCAGCTAAGACACGAGGATGCAGTCCCTGTGATAGATATATTAAATCAAGGTTAAAGAAAAACATAACATTCCACAATTTTAAAAGCAGACTTAATAAGGTGTCAACAAAAGAGCCTGTCCTTAATGCCATGCAACCTGCAACACACTAGAAAGAAATTTATTAGATCTCGCTGTCAATCATATCCTTAACCCACGAGGGGTTGCTTCAAATGAGTTGTGTACTATCTGCGAAACTTTTAGTGACACTTTGTTTTACAGGATGAGGAGTAAGGAGGGAGCTACAACGGTTCCAGTAACACTGCCAACTGAATGAAAATGAAATCTGAATTGAATCTATAGTATGATCGATCGATATGCATTTTCTAAACCGTTGTTTTCGTGTAGGAGTTCTAGGTTGTTCCTGTGATGTACCTTGATTTTTTACTCATGTTCAAGTTTAACCTACATTTTGACCTTGCTGTGTAAATAACACTATTTTAAGTGTTGCCATTAACCGCCAGATGTCTCACAGCGATGCATAATCTATTCATATTTTTTGTGTCAGAGGTTGCCAGTACGAATCTCGAAGATAACCAAGATCTACCGATTCAGCACTAGGGAACCGAAGTATCACTAAAAGTTTCGCGGACAGTAATGGGTCGCCCACGGTCAATTCAACCAGAAAGTATAAAATATCAGTTTTTGCAGCAAAACACATTGTATTAACACATTGACGACCAGCCCCAGAGATCTCCGCAGTACTGCGGCCAGCGATTGTTGACGGTCCCCGGAGATCTCAGTTTTTATGCATGGGCATCGTTTGTAGCTTGCTGTGCTATCTGTTGGCCATATTTTAACTATTTTCAATCATGTCATGGAGTAGAGACATTGTAGATTTTAGTGTCAATGTATTTTTTTATTGCACGATCTTTGTAGCCATGGAAACTTTGTATACACACGGGTGTTCTTACGCGCTGAGAATCATTGCACAAGATGGCACGGCGCACCCATGGCAGCGTACCCTATATGAAGAAAAACCATTTCAACATTTATATGCAGATTCATTATCTGATGTGCCACATGGGTGATGAGCCCTGAGAATTCTTGTACTTTCTCAGCCGACAGTAGATGACGGGTTACGAGAATTCTCACTTATGCACCTTGTATTTTCTTGATTACTGATGAAATTGCGGGCGAGATTTTGAGTCTCAAACGGTATAGTTATGGAATATAAATTATTGCTGCATCTTTCTTTCTTTAAACCTTCATGTACTGAGCTCGATAGCTGCAGTCGCTTACGTGCAGTCAGTATCCAGTATTCGGGAGATAGTGGGTTCGAACCCCATTATCGGCAGCCCTGAAGATGGTTTTCTGTGGTTTCCGATTTTTACACCTTAATTAAGGCCACGGACGCTTCCTTCCCACTCTTAGCTCTTTCCTGCAAATTGCAAAAAAAAAAAAAAAAAAAAAAAAAAAAAAAAAAAAAAAAAAATTAAAAAAAAAATAAAAAAAATAAACCTTCATATATTTAAAAAAAAAATCCTGGATATGTAAAGCTGTTCCATGGAGCACCCGTACAGATGTCAACATGGCACTGCGTATTCAGTTGCCGACGGCTATCGCTAATTATGTACAGACCAGTTATAATAGGTACCGAGTGACAGTGAATTAGATATTCCTAATAATTAACGGCTAACACTAAACGGGGAATAGCAGTAAAGAGAAATCCCTGAATACCTGAAAACAAAGAGAATACGAATGGCAAAAATACGGCATTCATCTACACTGTGCTTAGAAACACTTGAATGGAGCCACAAATGGTATTGCTTTGAAAAGTCTCACAACGTACAGACTACGAAACAACCTAGTGTGTACATGTTCCAAGTTTGAGGCTGATTTCTTGAATAGTTGCAGTAGTTTGAGTGCAGCAGTGTAATTTCTTTCTAGGAGGCTCGAAATATCCGGTCTGCACCGGTCGTCAATGTTTTAAGGAAAGAAAATACCAGTTTTTATAGCAAAACAAATTTTATTATTAATGAAATATATATCCATGAAACAAATTACCAATTGTCTTGCAAAACACTTTGTATTTTTAAGTAAAACTATATCCATGAAACAAAATACAAGTTTTTCAAACAAAACAAATTGTATTATTACAGAAAAACATATCCATTAAACTAAATACCAGTTTTTTAGCAAAAACATTGTATTATTACAGAAAAACATATCCATTAAACTAAATACCACTTTTTTTTTTAGAAAAACATATTGTATTATTCACGAGAAACATACCATGAAACTCACAAAACACTTCTATAGACACAAAAATCTCAGACAACGAACGTCATGATGCAATGCCAGTAGTTGTGTGGTGGAAATGACCAGGTTTACAAAGCTTTCCACTAAATCACTGATGATGGAAGGGGGTGCAGTGAATGTAAACATGTGCAGTGGACAAGTCCATTGAAATGTACAGGAAGGGAAGAAGCTTTATACTGTGAAATTATTTTGAAACAGAATGTAGCCTAGTTTGGTCACAACTTCTGAAATGACAAGCAAAGCCTGATACACAACCGATCACAGAAGGCAAGATAAACAAAGGAACAGAGACGTTGGCAGAGAAGATTATCTCAGCCATAGAACCTGCATCAGTACTATGACATTCAAAATACAAGTTGAAAGGCTTTAATGAGGGTCTACAAGTAAACTATCATATCCACTCTCTAGGTAAAAGTTCACGTACTCACCTCAGCAATGTACAGGTCAGCTTGCTTAAGCAGCTCACCAATGACCAGTACAGTCGAGGTCGTGCCATCTCCTGTCATGTCGTCCTGAGCAGTAGAGGCTCGAGCGATGAGCGAGGCTGTAGGATGTTGGATTTGCTGAAATTTAAATGACCAGTAAGGATTTTGCTAGTAACAAAATATTCACAAGGCTCTCTTTCCCTCTCAAAGGCACTCACCATCTCGTGAAGCAGGACGTTGCCATCTTTGGTTATTTTAATGTCACCAGCACCAGAGACCAACCTGAAATCAATAATGACTATCACTGTACTAGAAGGTAGCCTATTATTTTTGAGAACTTGAATTTGGCCTAGTTATAATCAATTACATCAGACGTAACAGAAATTAAAATGTAAATACAACGTTTAGTGAATTTTTGTGTGCGCTTTCTTCAGCCTAATTTTGTCTCAATAATTGGACTGAACAACAGAATCAGGAGACAATTATTTTCCTCTGTATCAAGATTTGTACAGAACTAAACATTAAAGACAGTCTGCATCTAATTTTCAACATGGATAAATCGGAACTACCCCTTAACAAAGCTCCAACAAAAATTGTTATAACAAAAGACACTAGAGAGTTCATTACAGTAACTGGTGTAGAGAGGTGTAAAATGCGATGATTGCTTGCTGCAATCCGAGTAGTGTCTTCATTCCACCATTTGTTATTTTCAAGGTTGTAATAATAATGGTGTGACTCCAGAGAGGTCTGCTACAGGTAGAGTTGATGCCGTGTAGACTACCTGCACGTATGTAAGGATGGGGCACTACCTAAAATGAAGCCTAATGCTGAAGGCGCACAAACACCCAGCCCCAGAGCCATACGAATAAACTAAAGGAAGTTTAAAATCCCAGACCCAAGCAGGAATCAAACCCGGGACCCCCTTGACCAAAGACTAGTACGCTAACCATTTAGCCATGGAGCCAGACTTCAAGGGTGTAAGATTCAGGGATATGTATAAAGAACTTCTCCGCTATTCACAAGTTGCCATGATCGAGTCTGGGTACATCAATGAAGATGGACTTCTTGAGTGGTTCCACCACTTTCAGAAACATCGACCACCAAGTTAGATGCCCGCTTGTTCTGGATGGTTATGCTTCCCATTCATCTCTGAAGTGTCTAGATTACTGCTGGGACAATGAAATTGAGTTGCTATGCCCACCACCATGCACAGCACACACTCTACAGCCTCTCGACAGAACAGTTTTTAAGGCCATAAAATCATTCTACTGCTAAGAGACAACATACTACATGCACTCAAATTCAGGCAGTGCTATAAAAAAATTAAATTCTGGGAAACTCTTGGCAGGAAGAAAAGGGCAACAGTCAGACAAGCTATCAAAGGTTTCCAATGCACAGGCATGTTTCTGTTCAATCCTTTGACCATTCCTGAACACACATTTTCACATTCAGAGAACTTTCAACCAGACATTTCTGAGATTACTACCGGTACTAGTTCAACAAGTGATATTCCACAACCTCCAAAATCACCTAAGTTACAATCAGTAGGAGAAAAAAGGTCTCCTTTCTGCTCAGTAAAAAGCTAAAAATTAAAAAAGGGAGTAAAAGCTCAAGAAAACATGCACCTGATATCAGATGCAAACTTCAAAGAGGCAAGGGCAAAACAAAATTTAAAATATAATAAGGGAAGTGAAGGAAAAGTTGTTTTAAAAAAACTTTCCAAGATACGAGTAAGACAAATCATGGGGACCTACAGCCTGTCCGACAGATGAGGAAGAAACACCGTGTGGATTTTGTGGCATAACTTTCTATTCTGCTCAGTCATCAGAAGGAAAAACTTCATTTGTGGCACATGCCTTTGGGAAAGAGACATTAAACACAGTGAGCAGAATAGCCCCAAGCTTGGGCATAACAGCCCTACCAAAATTCCGAGCCCTTGGGGCCCCTTTTAGTCGCCTCTTATGACAGGCAGGGGGTACCATGGGTGTTATACTACTGCCCCCACCCACAGGGTGTCCTTGCCTACGATTGTGTACATTCACCATGTGTTTAAGATAAATCACTCGGCGTGTATTATATTTGGTATGGTTCGTGATCTTTTGAATCTTGTTCAAAAATTTGTGTTTTTCATATTGTCGTATCTAGTCTTTATCTCTCTTGTACAGCAGAGTATAGCATAGTTTACAGTTTAGCAACGCTATGCTATGGTAAACTACGGAACCTGCAGTTCAAATATTTTCATCTAGATTTTATTATTTATATAATCTCTACCCTCCGACAAGGCTCACATCTGCAGCTGGTTCTGTATGGCTAACACATAAAAGTAATCATTAAATATAAAATTTGATCTGAGATGAGTAATCATAACTTCTTTTATTTTTTTCTTTTGTTAGTGGCTTTACGTCGCACCGACACAGATAGGTCTTATGGCGACGACATAACTTCTTCCTCAGCTCTCATAAATTTTTTGACAATTTGCACATTTGTTAGTTGGCCACAGGGGGAGGATGTCATAAAAATTAGCATTTTTTTTCTTATAGGTTTAATAGTTCATTGTAGATGTGGTTTTATTTACATCCGTGTGCATCCGTTACTGTTCATCTCACATGTGGCACTTTTTTCATTTCGTGACGTGCAAGATTTTATGTACTGTTTAATTATGGATACCTTGCTTAATCATTCACTTGGGTAAGGGTAATGATTATGATGCTTGTTGTTTAAAGAGGGCTAACATACAGGTCATCGGCCCCTAAAGGTACGAAATGAGATGAGATGCAATAACAATTCAAAAGTACAAAATTCATCCACTGAGCAGAATTCAAAACGTGATGAAGAATGAATCTATGAATATGTATTTAACAGAATCAATGGATCCGAACCGCAATGCCTCACCTTCTCAGAAACTATTGTATTACTGACCAAGGGACTGCTTCCAAAGCACAATCCTGAATCAGTGATGCGTGTTATCTAAAGGGGTTCAAAATCCAGGTCAACGACCCCTCATAATGGTACTTATCGCTAGTAAAGTAGAACCATGGCATTTCTCAAGTTGCGGGGTAGTGCCCTACCCTAGGCACTCCAGTATAGCCTATAACACCCAACTTCGCGAAGAAAATATGACTTGTACCTTAAAATCCTTTTAGAAGAGAGATGTGTTCATTACCACTGCCAGGGACCCACCAACCCTCCTAAAAATGTATGTTTACTTTTATAACAGAACAGAAGTTTTCACGCGCCATGCACCACTAGCCGGCCAGCTACGAGCACGGCCATTGGCCGATATGACGTCATTCCCATAATTCGTAACTGGCTGGTTCCGTTACCAACCCGTGCAGAATAAAAACGCAGCAAGAAACACACCAAGAAAAATATGTAATTTAGTAGTTGTAACCTATCTTTCCAAATCCAGGCCAAGCTCTGTCATGAGAACAGTGGCCCCCTTAAGGGGCCACACTCCCTTCAAGGGGCTCTTAACTATCGCCGCGGCGCATAATGCCCGCTCGGCAGGAAAAAATGTAATTTAGTAGTTGTGACCTATCACTGCCAATCCAGGCCAAGTTCTGCCATGAGAACAGTGGCCCCCTTCGGGGCCACACTCCCTTCGAGAGGCTCTTAACTATCGCCACGGCGCATACAGCCCGCACGGCAAGAAAAAATGTAATTTAGTGGTTGTAGCCTAAACCAAATTTTAGTAATTTAGTAGCTGTAACCTATCATTGCAAATCCAGGCCAAGCTCTGTCATGAGAACAGTGGCCCCCTTCGGGGGCCACACTCCCTTCGAAAGGCTCTTAACTATCGCAGCGGCGCATACTGCCCACACGGCAAGAAAAAAAATAATTAGTGGTTGTAACCTAAAACGAATTTTGCAACAGTCCGCTGGACATTTCCTTAACAGTTGGCAACAATTCAGAGATCGCTGACAGATCGTACAGGACGCTTCTATCGGCAATCCTGGGAACTAAAAATAAAAGAGCATCACCGGCCACGGAGCTTCCGTGTACAGCAAGCGGAGTGAGTGGAGTGCCTACACTAGGGCTATGCCGTAACGCAGACCTGCAGTGCATCTCACATAATGGTATAAATCATAGGCAACATTAGCCAGTGATTTTCCACATATAGTGGTACTAATCACAGGTACTGGAAATCCAGAGTGAACCACTCTCTGCTGCTACTAATCACAAACCTATTGTGTACCTAACATAGTGGTACTACTCGCAAGAAAAGGTGCCCCAAGGTGTTCCCCATGTGATGCTACTAATAACAAGTAGTTTCATGGTTCTAATTCAATCATCCATTGTTTGCCCCTTTTAGTTGCCTCTTACAACAGGCAGGGGATAGCGTGAGTGTATTGCCCCTTTTAGTTGCCTCTTACAACAGGCAGGGGATAGCGTGAGTGTATTGCCCCTTTTAGTTGCCTCTTACAACAGGCAGGGGATAGCGTGAGTACAGTGGTCTGCCAAATTATTATACTCAGATTGAAAATACATGGATTTGCCAACATTTTGGCAAAATAAATATATTTCTGGTAATATTTCATGCATTTTCTTTATTTAATTTGTATTTCACATATTCTGTTTACCATTTTCCACAGAAAAAACAGTTTCTTAACTACAATTGTCTTTGTAATGATGAAACGTTTAGTATTTTGTGAAGCCATCCTTAGCTGCAATCAGTGCAGAGACCCTCCTTGGCTACTTGTAATGCATTTTCTTGCCTGTTCCTCCATATTTTTGCTGATCCAAACATCATTAAGTCTTTCTAGGAGCATGTTCTTGCTTGTAATGACACCTTGTTTAGTAATTCCTTTTTTCAGTGCCTTCCAAATATTTTCTATTGGATTCATGTCAGGCGAGTTGATTGGCCAGTCCAATACATTAATTTTTTTATTCTGTAGGAATGCTGTCACCGATTTAGCCTTGTGGCATGGTGCTAAATCATGCATGGAGGTAACATCATTTTTCAGGAATCATTCTGAGACTTGAGGCAAAAGTTTGTTCCTTAGCACCAGCTCGTACTGATCCTTCCGCATTGTGCCTTGAACAATATACGGAGGGCCATTACCTTTGCTGTTAATCAAGAACCCTATCATTATGGAGAGAGAATGTTTCACCAGTTCTACAACACAGTCTTCATTGAACTTTTCGTTGGTGCAGCGTCGAACAAACTGTTTTATCATCAAGGACCTGTATCGAAGATTCATCTGTGAAGCAAACCTAAAAAATACAATGCCATTGTAATAGAGTATTAATCAATATTATCTTATATCATGAGTACATTGCATGTACAATTTTACAAACCTCATTCCAATCTTCCTCTGACCAATTTCTGTGATCGTTAGCCCACTGAAGCCTGTTTTGTTTCATAGCAGTTGTCAACTTTGGTTTCTTTAAAGGGCGGCGGCACTTCAGATCCATCTCTTTGAAATGCCGCTCTAAAGTTCTTTGTGATAAAGCAATCCCAGCATCCCAAAGTTCATTGGTTAACACTTTAGCAGATGTCGGACAAATTTTTGTTGCATAATTGTGAATTATTCTGCCTATTCTAGGCGAAGTTATCCTTTTTCTTCCACACCAACCTCTGCGGCATGAGTCAAGAGGTGTGCTTGTTTTCATTATTTTTTTGGCGATATCTCTCACCGATGACTGTGAAACCCCCACGATTGATCCAATCTGCCATTGGTTGTACTGACAGTAGGGCTATAATGTAGAAATTGTGGCTTTCTTACGAAGGCTTAAGTCACAACTCTTCCCCATCCCAATTTGTAGGTGAGAATCCCCAAACGGAGAATAACAACGGATTTAATGCATTGTTCCACACGGCTTCTTATTACTAAGTACTCTGCATTCCTTACTGTAAAAGTAACTTGTAATTACAAACATTAAAAGAGAACAGATAGACCACAATAACCATAGGACCTCAACGAACAATTGTAATACACAACTTGCGCGCCAATAGTGCTGAAGTTCCAGGCTGACCAACAATGACACGACACTATTTCAGGACTTGCCAACTTCTTGATATATGTAGCAGTCTCCAAAGAATAAATAACTCATGAAAAGACAAGCTGTAGAACTAACAATGCAAAATATAACAGCTTTGCTCTTCAAAAAGGCAAATACTTGTTCTGAGTATAATAATTTGGCAGACCACTGTATATTCTTCACCTGCGTCTTCCACCCACAGGGGGTCTTGGGTACGAGAACCTCCATTATTGATGCTTACACAGAGGTTATAGTTAACGTCTGGTGTTTTTAGAATATTTTTTACGTCGCACCGACACAGGGGTGGGTTTTATGGCGACGATGGGATAGGAAACGCCTAGGAGTAGGTAGGAAGCAGCTGTGGCCTTAATTTAAGTCAGCCCCAGAATTTGCCTGGTATGAAAATGGAAAACCATCTTTAGGGCTGCTGACAGTGGGGTTCGAACCCACTATCTCCTACATCCAAGCTCACAGCTGCGCACCCCTAACCGCACAGGCAACTCGCTCACCCTGGCGATTTTAATATGCAACTACTCAAGTTAGCAGCAGTGATGAACCATTACAAAAAAAAAAAAGAGAATAGAGCAGCAATATTTGCTTTTTAGTACACAGCCTTACGTGTCGATTGTATGTTGTTGGGTATTCAGCCCGAAGGCTGGTTTGAGCCTCTACAGCTCCACCAACAGCTGTCATAGATAGCCTAGATGTCACTGAAGAGGCATACTAGGGAAAAATGAGGAGTGAGGTAGTTTCCCGTTGCTTTCCTCACATGCCGATTAGTATAGTTCAGGAAAGACGAGAGGCAAGAATGTCACTGAGGCCAGTGAAGTGTTCCCTTAGCAGGCCATAATCTCCTTTATGTGACAGCCATTAGCTGCGAGTAATTTATTTTTTATTCTTAATGTATTCTTGTTTTAGTATCGGATGCTGTTAGTAAGTGCATACAACATCTATGAAGTTTTTATGAATTTGTTTTCACTTGTGATTCATCAGCTTTTCTGAGTACGGTGTTACATTTTACGAGGTTGTGTGCCACAGTCATATTGCATCAGCTGTTCTCATAACAGTAGTGTGTGAGCAACAGAGGTAAGGCGATGCTCACGTTTTGATAACTATCAATTTCGGAGTAAAGCCGTGCCGAGCATAGTACTGTCGTGGTTGGAACAGAACGAGGGTGGACCGAGGAAAAGCAATGTCAGACTCGGGTAGGGGCCGCATGATCAATAACCCATGCTCTCCAGTTGATGCCCGAGGATCCCGTTTCAGTCGCGTCGAACAGCAAGAAGCAGGGGATACCGTGGATGCATTCTACTGACCACAGGGAAAGACTGCTACAATGTTCGTGGCGATTACTGTTTTAAGTGCTTCAGGGCTCTCCGTGCCCAACATCTTGCACAGAGGCTGATGTCCTAAAAGCCACTTTGAGTGCACAGGACAAAGCAAAACACTGGGCATATGTAATATGAAGATTACACAGGTTATATTTTTGTTTACTTCAAACTGCCTTGTACATAAATTTGTAAGTTTTTGACTGTAAAATAATTTAAAAAAACATTTTAAGAGTAATTTCAACTTGGTACCATCCTCTGACAAACCGCACATAATTGAATCCACACACCAATACGTGCACGAAGCAAGAGGAAACAGAATCAAAAGTGGTATGCTAAGCGGATCAGCTTTAGTTTTAACATATCTCTTATTCAACATGAGAATTATTACTCCAAGAGCAGCAGGAAAGCGATTACTTGACGGTGGGAGTTTGAATTAATTTCAATAGTGTATCATTATACACAGCTAATGGGTAAAAATAACAAATCAGGGGCTTTTAAAAGAATCTTATTGAATTGGCCAGAAAAATTTTTCACTTCTTGAATCTGGGACATATTGTAGACCTAACCTTACTCAAGCACCTCACTTTCCTATCCAACCGCCCTTGGTCAATTCTTGTTCTCCTCTGACCCCAATGGTATTAGACTTCCGAGACCTAGGATGCCTCACATTCCTTTGCTACGGACTTAGTTAGTTCGAGGCTTACCAAAATATTTGTCAAGTTATCACAAAACCTGTCTACCTGTAAGAGTGATCATTTTACTCAATCCTGTCAATTGCTCTTTCCACTACATTTAACTTCTGGAATGAAATACATCGAACAGCTTAATATTGTGTAACCAAGTGAAATGAAATTGCGGTTTTTTTTTTTTTTTTTTGTGCCGGGAGTGTCCGAAGACACGTTCGGCTCGCCAGATGCAGGTCTTATGATTTGACTCCCGTAGGCGACCTACGCGTTGTGATGATGAAATGATGAAGACTAACACATACACCCAGCCCCTGTGCCAGCGCAATTAACCAATGGTGACTAAAATTCCCGGCCCTGAGAGAAATCGAACCTGGGACCCCTGTGACCAAAGGCCAGCAAGCTAACCATTTAGCCATGGAGCCGGATTTTAACCAAGTAAGTTATAGTGTTTGCCTTTTTCAATTTCCCAGTACATACATAGTTTCGACTCCACTTAACAAAAATAAAAATGGACAGAGAGAAAGATATTACGTCCTTTAAAATATATATCAACCCATTGCGGCCGAGCGAGTTGGTTGTGTGGATTGGATCGTGTAGCTGTGAGCTTGTAATCTGAAAATAGTGGGTTCAAAACCCACCCTCAGCAACCCTTAGGATTTTCTTTCCCGTTGTTTTCCAAATTTCACGCTAGCCAAATGCTGGGGTTATACTTTAATTATGAAGGCCACGTCCGCTACTATCCCAATTTTAGCCCATACCCATCCTTCCGTCACCGAAAACATTCCATGTGTTAGTGTGACGTTAAAATATTAGATAAAAAAGAACCATTTCGACAGATTAAGCATTTCACTTATATGACTTTGTAGTTTTAAGTGACTGCAGATATCGCGATCATAGCCAAGGAACCTCCTCAAAATCCAATCCTAACCACAAACTCGCGATTCTCATTTCACAAATTCCACATCTATTGAACTGAACTCTAATTTCCACTGCTTGGTGAAAAGCTGATGAAAAAGTCTCACAGCTATCAAGTTACAAAAATGAATTTGAAATTTACTTGAACCGCAAGGTTCTTCACCCGGTAAGAGCATGACCATATAAGGGAGATAGCAACTCCCACACATAATAGACTACGAAGATTTACACCACGATCGTTTGTGCACGAAACCATAAATATTGTAAATACACGAAACTGCCTAAAAAGAAGTAAGGATGTTTTAACTGTAAAGGTAAAACATGCCATTTTATTCACTGTCATTGAAGCACATGGCACCGACTTCTGGGAGGTACTAATAAGAGACTTTCATGTTTACTTACATTTTCATTGTCCCTTTCGGACCTAAATTAGTTCTCATAACATCCTGGATTCCTTTTGCTGCTGATATATTAACAGCCAAAGCCTGTGCCGCTCTGGCAAATTCAGCTTTAGGATTTAATAAACTTATCGCAGCCATTTCAGCACCCAACAAAACAATTATTCGAAACTACTAGACCAAAGAGAATGAGTACCACACCAAACTAGACAGATGGAGCCAGGTGTGGTCAGATGACTTCGGCAAAGAGGATAAAAGTGAAACCTGGTACCAACATTTCCAAACTCATGTAAAATTTCTCGTAATAGGGATGTACTGAAACACTACCGCTAGATGTCTCACGTGTAGTACCCGGTATGCGCTTGTCGATCGTCATTTGTTTGTATGTGTTTTTAATGGAAGTTACCTAGTTAAATGCTGAAGTTAAAGATTTAATATATCGTTACGACAACAAAGACAACAATAAAATTGTGATGCCTGACTATTGCTGTGTCCCAATACCCCAAAATCAAGGTCGACCGAATTCATACCATCAATTTCCTAAGCAAGATGCTTTCCGTAAAAAGTGGTTGCATGCGATTCGTAGGCAGGACCTACGTAATAAAAATATGACTCCTAATATCAAAGTCTGCTGAAACATTTTACAGTTGAAGATTATGTCATTACTGAAACTGGTAAGTAAACCAATTAGTACTAATTAAGAAATAACTTTATAATAAGGTAGTACATTCTCAAAAGTTAATATGACCTATTTCAATAATTTTAGGCGAAAGACGAAGACTTAAAGAGAACGCTGTACCTTCGATATTTGCATGGTGTGGCACAGGTACCTTGGAAATAACTCAGAGAGCAACAAGATATAGAAGTGGGAAAACAGCCATAACACCGTGTGCGGTACGGTACCCTGAATCACACAGTGACCTATAATTGGATGCCGTTATGCATCACTAGACCGAGCGCCAAAAGTTGGTTGCGAGATAATCGCGTTTAAATTTGGTTCTCTGTAAATTCGAGCGAACAAAATTTTGCTAAATATGGTATTACTGGTGTTGTAGGATAATAGATTGTACCTTCCCACCAAATTTCAACATTTTTATACTCGCACTACATAGGTTTCCTTGAAGAAATGGCGCTTAGTCTACTGATGCAATTTAAGGTTTTTCTCAAGTGCGAATAATGTATCACATTGCTACACCAATAACCCCTAACTGTTGAGTATCTAGTGAGTAAAACTTCAAAAAATATAACGTGGCGGCAACCATGATTAAAAACTGAATCTCCTCCTGTCTGAAAAGGCCCGCTAAGTGCTTGATCCACCACGAGCCGCGTCACAACTCCGGTATATTATTCAAGTTTTAGATGGAGAAATTCTAGAAGGGAAGCTATTCTCTAAAGTCGTTGCTATAACGACTTATTGATTTGAGGAATTTCAACTTATCTGGGTCAAATACAAATGGTAAGACACGAGCCATTGTAGTCTATACAATTTTTGAAAGGATTTTCCTTCACGATAGGCCTATTATATTCTGAGAGTACAGTATTGACGTGATATTTTTAAGCCTATAGGTAAGTTTTGTTCTGCTTGAGACAGAAAATGTGATTATAGATATATTCTCCCATAAATACACACAAATCACTGGACAGGTAATAAGATTGTTGCTCTCAGTTCATTCAATCTCGATATAAGGATCTCCATTAAATCCATCCACGACATCCACATTGTCAGAATCTGCTTGAAGATTCTAGTAAAATTGTTTAGCATCTGCAGGTATTAGGTGCATCAGCGAACCAAAGTATCTTCGTTTGGCTTCAGAGATAGGTTTTCCTTTTCGCCACAGAGGTATTAATGCCTGGTGAAAGGGAACTCTACTTTCCCGTGGTCGTCCCTGTCTTGACTTATTTAGAGTTACTTCCTGAGATTCACCATCGAATTCTAGAGAATGATTCTCAGATGCACCTGTTGTGTGAGATCAGTTAGTGTAACCTCTTTGATTCATGTTACTCCTGAGATTTGTTTACGAGAGCTTTGAAATAAGCAAAGAAACACACTTCAAGTTTTAGTTTGGTATCATTTTTGTTGTTCGCAAGATGGCTTCCATGTATATATGTGTATTAAAATAAATGTGTTCGATTATTGTGGAATTGTACCCTTGTTTTATCGTTTTCGAAGTGCATTCCCAACATTTGGCGACCGTGACAGGATATTAGACAGTTATATAATCATATAAACAGTTTCATACGTAGTATTTCAAGCATGGGAGTGAATATAGCTGTGACAAAGAAATCAAGAGCGGTATTACGGCGATCAATAACCAAGATCTACAATGAGCTCGACGCGTTACTACAGATGCCGGAGAAAGATACGGAAAGTATTAGTGCACATATGGATCTATTAGAAACAAAATTTCATGAATTAACAGGTATGGATACTCTTATCTTCACTAATATGATTGAGAACGTGGAGGTTAGGGATGACGAGTTAGACAAAGAAATCAGTATGGCTGACGAGTATAAGTTCAAATTTTATAAGGTTAAGACTGTTGTTACGAAATTATTAAATGAAGACCGGAACTCAGAAGCTACTGCAGTATCAGTTAATTCTAACTCGTCACTCCAAGTTAAGCGTTCATACAAACTGCCTTTGTTGGAATTGAAAAAGTTCGGAGGTGAACTAAAAGATTGGCTTCCTTTCTGGTCACAATTTAAGAAAATTGATGAGGACCCTCTTTTAGACCCTAGTGATAAATTCCAATACCTCATACAGGCCACCACTTCTGGATCCAGAGCAAGAGATTTAGTTGAGAGCTTTCCTGCTACCGGAGAAAATTACTCTAAAGCAATATCAAGTCTCAAAGCACGCTATGGGAAGAATGATTTGCTGGTAGAAGTGTACATTAGGGAGTTGTTAAGTTTAATCTTACAGAATGCTATGAGCCCTAATAAGGTGTGTTTATCATCCCTCTATGATAAGCTTCAGAGCCATATAGGAGCCCTAGGAACCTTAGGTGTCACAACGGACAAATGTAATTCCATGCTTTTACCACTAGTAGAGTCATGTTTGCCTGAGGACATTCTAAGAACTTGGGAGAGAACTTCTTCAATCGCGCTCATTGGCCAGTCTTCTTCAAATTCAGCTGTTGAACCAGGGGGGGGGGGCAAGTATCGGTGACCAGAGTGTGAATTCCAAGAATCGTTTAGACAGTTTGATGCAATTTCTTAGATGTGAAGTAGAACAGGAACAGAAGATTACTTTGGCTATGTCAGGGTTTGGTGTTTTGTCTTCGGTACCTGTCAAGGGAGGTCCAAAGAAGAAGGAAAAGAACTTGAATTACACCACTAATCCGAATGAGAACATTCCCACAGCAGCAGGTCTCCTTACTGCATCTGGTAGAGAAACAGCAGGGTGTGTCTTTTGTTCGTCTAATCACAAGTCTCAAGACTGTATTAAGGCCCAGAAGATGACTTTGCAAGAACGTCGTCTTGCACTTGAGACTAAGAGATGCTGTTTTTCTTGTCTCAAGGTCGGACATCCAGCGAAGAAATGTAGAAATAGGCCTAGGTGCATCATTTGTAGTCGAGGACACTTTGTGGTTATGTGTGATAAGTTGCCACAAACCCAGGTAGACTCAGCCGTAGAGAGGCCGAACTCAACAGGAGACAAGATGGCTTCTAGAGCGCAAGTCCAGAAAGATGAAGCTTTAGCTAGTTTGTCGAACCATTGTGGGGTGCTGATGCAAACACTAGTTGTCAAGGTTCGGGGTCAAGGAGTTGAGCGGACTGTAAGAGCATTAATTGATTCAGCATCACAACGTTCCTACATTTTGAAGAGTACAGCCACGGAAATGGGATATCAAACTGGCAGACAGGAAAATATCCAACACTCGCTATTTGGAGGCACAACCACGGGAGTATACCATCATTGTGTGTACACTATTTATCTCTCTAGTCTGGATGGTAGCTACAACTGTCACTTTGAAGCATTAGACTAAACAAGAATTTGTGGTGCCATACCTTCAGTACAGCAAGGTCCTTGGATTGAAGAACTAAGTAGTCAGAACATTGTTTTGAGTGACATCGAATCTTATGGACCAATAGAAATATTAATTGGAGCTGATGTTGCAGGCAAATTGTTTACAGGAGGCCACAAGGTACTAAGTACTGGACTAGTGGCCATGGAAACTCGTTTGGGATGGATTTTAATGGGCAAAGTACCTTCAGAACATAGGTATGAGGAAAGTATGGCTATGGTGGTGACTGCTATGCTAACAAGAGAAGCCACCATCACAGATTTGTGGACTCTAGATACTTTAGGGATTAGCTATCCATCTGAGAAACGCAGCAGATCTGAGATTGAGTCTACTACACAGCAACATTTCCTTGATACAGTATCAGTCAATGAAGAAGAGCGGTTTGAAGTTCACCTCCCATGGGTTGAGAACCATCCTCCACTGCCTGATAATTACCAATTATCACTGAAGAGACTGATGTCTACTGTTAAGAGATTGAAGACCGAAGGTTACTATGATGCTTATCAGGAAGTACTAGATGATTTGCTGAGGGAAGGGGTGATAGAAGAAGTGCCTCCTCAGGAAATGGATGTTCATTGCCACTATTTGCCTCATCGTCACGTTGTGAAACCTGGATCAACAACACCAGTGCGCCCCGTGTTCGATGCCTCGTCTAAAGAAGATAAACAGCCCAGCCTCAATCAATGTCTTGAGAAAGGCCCTAATTTAATTGAGAAAATACCTTCCGTGTTGGCTCGTTTCCGACTGAAGAAGGTGGGAGTTGTTGGAGACATAAGAAGAGCTTTTCTCCAGATCAGCATTCGTGAGAGAGACAGAATTTTTTTGAGATTCTTGTGGTTAGACAGAAATGGAAGTCTCAAGACATACAGACATTGTCGTGTTGTATTTGGAGTCTCTCCAAGTCCTTTTCTATTAGAATCATGCATCAAACTTCACCTTGAAAATACATTAGTACTGTGTGAGAAAGGGAAGTCACCATGGCCCAAGTCATTTGTGGAACTTCTTACCCATAGCTTCTATGTTGATAATTGCCTTGCCAGTTTGGACGATGAAGAACAAGCTAAACAGTTTATTGATGTAGCTTCAGGTGTCATGAGGGAACGGCAATTTTGTCTTCGAGGGTGAGAGTTGACCGGAAGTAATGATGTTTCCGGACCTACCAATGTGTTAGGAGTCCTATGGAACAAGTCTGACGATTCCCTAGCAATCAACATAGATAACCTTCTTTCGATTAGCTTCGAGAAAATAACAAAGAAAGTTATTTTGAGTGCTGCACATAGAATTTTTGATCCGGTGGGTGTCACTTGTAGTGTAGCATTAATACCAAAATTGTTGCTTCAACAGACTTGGAGAGAAGGTTTGACATGGGATGAAGAAGTCAATGAAGAGATCAAAATGAAATTCTTGAGTTGGCTTGAAGAAGTTCCTCTTTTAGTTCAAGTCAAGATTCCTCGTTGGTTGTCTAACTGCAACAGCCCAGACGACTCCTGGACACTTCACATTTTTTCAGATGCCTGTCAGACATCATATGCAGCAGCTGTATTCCTGCGTGTTGAGCAAGGGGGTGAAGTGAGTGTTCACTTGGTGGCTGCCAAGTCAAGAGTTGCACCAACTGGAAAATCAGGCAAGGGATTGACCATTCCCAGGTTAGAACTTTTAGCAGCTTCAATGGCAACGAGATTATATGCATCGATTGTAAATGATTATTGTATTCCCGATATTAAGGCAATTTTTTGGACAGATGCTTCAACTGTTCTCGCTTGGATTCAGCGAAGTGAAGCATGGGATGCTTTTGTCATGAACCGGATTAAAGAGATACGAGAACTGTCAGTTGGTTGCGAATGGCGACATGTTCCTGGAAAAGAAAACCCATCAGATCTTCCGTCACGCGGATGTTCTGTGAAGAAGTTGATACAATGCCGTTGGTGGGAAGGCACTGGTTGGTTGAGAGAAAATCCAGACTGCTGGCCACAAACTGACTTTTCTTATAATGAGGAAGAGATAAATTCGGAGAGAAGGAAGAATGTCGTTTCATTGATATCAAGTAATTCAGAAGACATCGGTAAAGATTGGTATTACCAACACTTTTCTCAGTACAAGAAAATTGTAAGGATGGTAGGCTGGATGTTCCGCTTACTGACCAACTGTCACATCAGCAAAGCTCAACGCATACATTGTGACCTGACAAGTGAGGAATTTGTCACGGCAGAAAGGAAGATTTTACGGTGGGTGCAGGAGGAAGTGTTCATAGATGTTTTCAATTCCAAACTAAAGAGCTTACTTCCGTTTGTTGACGAACAGGGATTGATTCGTTTGATGACCAAGCTATCAAACCGGGATGATGTCAGGGACTTTTGTCATCCCATTGTGCTCCCAAAGGCTGATCACCCAGTCGTTCAGCGACTGATTATGGATGCCCATCTTAGCAACTGTCATACTGGTACGCAGATGCTTTTGTCAATTCTGAGGCAACAGTATTGGATTCTAGGAGGTAGACAAACAATTAGAGCTGTTATTAAATCCTGCATGATTTGTAAACGTCATAGTTCAAAGAAGTTGGCAGCTCATCCTTCACCTTTACCTGAGAGTAAAGTGCGTGACGCAAGAATTTTTGAAGTTACTGGAGTTGATTTTGCTGGTCCTCTTTACATCAAAGCTGATGATGGAACCTCGAAGAAGGCATGGGTTTTCTTATTCACTTGTGGAGTTTACCGCGCAGTTCGATTGGAACTGGTATCTTCGTTATCAAAAGATAGCTTTCTATAAGCTTTCAGACGTTTCTGCAGCAAACAAGGAAGACCTGTCATTGTCTACAGTGACCAGGGAACAAATTTTGTTGGGTTTAAGAACTCCTGTCACAAACTGGACTGGAATGCAATCTCACAATACAGTTCAGCGCGGAAGATAGATTGGCGTTTTAATCCTCCAGCTTCGCCATGGTGGGGAGGTTGGTGGGAACGACTAGTAGGAATGCTCAAAACTCTTCTCCGTCGAGTGCTTGGTCGATCATCTGTCAACTATGAAGAGATGCAGACAATCCTCTGTGACTGCGAAACCGTCATAAATTCTCGGCCATTAACCTATTTGTCTGACAACCCATCAGATCTGGCTGCTCTAACTCCAAACATATTTCTACACGACATAGAAGAAGTAGGAGTACCTGAGTATGACCTGTTCGAAGCAACTGATCTTCGGAAAAGGCTGCAGTATCGCCTTAAGTTGAAAAAGAATCTTAGAGAAAGATTTCGTACTAAGTATTTAGGTCAGTTGAAGTTATTCGCCAGCAAGGATAAGCCACATGATCTCAAACTGGGAGAAATTGTTTTGGTTGGCAATGATGACACTAGAAGAATGGATTGGCCATTGGGACGAGTTGTCGAGCTTGTTAAGGGAAAGGATGGCAATGTTAGAGTAGTTCGTGTCGTGACTGCTTCAGGCGAGCTTATAAGGCCAGTTCAAAGAATATACCCACTAGAACTCCAGTTTCAACCACCTGAGGATACCCAGGAAATCCGAAACTACCTAAGGAAAGACTTTGTTCCAAGTGAGGAAAATATAAAGGATAATCACGAGGCCGGAGCATGTGACTCTTCTACTCCTCCTGAAGATGGTCCTCAAGTTTCAAAGCAGACAGTGAAAATAACTCGTCCAGGACGATTAATTCACAAGCCAGAAAAGTTAAATTTGTGATACGTGTCAATTAACATATTTATTTGTGTTTATATTATTGAATTTTATCATTTGTAATTGTTTCAGAACTATTTTATGAAAGTGGCAATTTGTGCATAAAGAGTGTAAGTCAATTCATGTTAACATTCATTTGACTTAGGTGGGAGGATGTTGTGTGAGATCAGTTAGTGTAACCTCTTTGATTCTTGTTACTCCTGATATTTGTTTACGAGAGCTTTGAAATAAGCAAAGAAACACACTTCAAGTTTTAGTTTGGTATCATTTTTGTTGTTCGCAAATGGCTTCCATGTATATGTGTGTATTAAAATAAATGTGTTCGATTATTGTGGAATTGTACCCTTGTTTTATCGTTTTCGAAGTGCATTCCCAACAGCACCTTTCTTAGCAAGCTGCGTCAGTAGCATTGCCCTTCTCCTTACTTTTGGAAGTACTTGATACATCGCTGAACTTCGTTACTTGATAAACCACTCAATGTATCACCGCGTCAAAATGTCAGCACTATCGAAAACGCGGGCTTCCTCGCTGTCATCCGCGCGCAATGTGAGGAATGTGGCGCTTGGTGTAACGATGCTAACTGGAAAGTCGCTTAGTCTACTGATGCAATTTACATTTTTACTGATTTCCGCTTTGTCGCTTAGGTTTTCTCTTTACTAACAACTAACGGCCTCTTGTAATGCAATGGGGATTTTTTATAAATAGTTCAAGCCTTCCTCTAAAAGATGGCGCTAAAATCTCAATTTTCTTCAAATGGCGCTTAGTCTACTGATGCATAAAGGCATCCAATTTTACACTGGAGCACCATCAATTTCAGACTTCCTGAACAGGAAATAACTCATTACTTCCAAACTTGTAATTTTTATACCAGTATTTGTCTTATGGTCCAAAACAAGATCCTGAAACTCGTGCGCTACACGGAAATGAAGTTCAGTTGTACTGGAGGTAGCCCCAGGCACTGCTGTCATACCAATGTCGTGCCTTATGTACGCCTATAACCGGCAAAGAAAAGAAAAATACCGTATTAGGAATGTTTCCAACATGCTATTTGTACTTTAAGAATTAACAAAAACGCTAAAAGAAGGAGTTGCTGCATTTATTCCTTACTGGTACCTTTCAATCAACTCTTGCATTTTTTCCGGATATTTTTCGCCCCTTTTCTTCAATTCTGCTTCCAAATCCGCAATCGTCATTGCTCCTATACCATTTCCCGTCTTGTTGAAAACATTAGCAGAATATGGTAACTCCATTTTAATGCATTTAAAGCAAAAGTTTCATTTCTATCATCGCACATGTAGGAATACTCTATATAAGTCTCATGTAAAACAATCGAGCAGCGGAAAGCGCATGCCGGGTATTACCACTACGCTGCCTAGCGGACAAGTTTTGCGTGATACATCCCTATTTCCTGAGATCTACAGAATTTTCCTAAAAATGTATTTACAGTAAACCCCGCTGTGTTGCTAGAATATGCTTATCGTTTTAACAAAAGTCTCAAAGATAGAGAGTAAGAAACACAAAAGATGCAAACTTACTACATTCCATTGTAAAGCTCATGAATAGTAGCCAAATTAGCGTTGAAGATGAACTTCATACTTCAAACCTACAGAACGAAGAATTATTTTCTCGTGTTTGCTTTTGTTCTTCTCTTAATAATACCTCGCTTATAACAGAAAATCCCTCTGCACACAGCACCACTACCAGTTTTAAATCAATCACAACTGATCAACACTTGAGGCAGTAGCCTAGGTGGAAGATAACCTATTTGTTGTTTTCTAGTCTCTATTCAATAATTGCAAAGAATTAGGAAATTTATTGAACATATCCCTCGGTAAATTATTCCAGTCCCTAACATACCTTCTTATAAATGAATATTTTCTCAAATTTGTCCACTTAAATTACAAATTTATTTTCATGCTGCGAACTCTCCTACTTTTAAAAACACCACTCAAACGTTTCAAGTCATTCCACACCATCTCTCCATTGACAGCTCGGAACAGCCAATTATCTGTTATATCTCTTCAACGAATGACGCTTGAAATGTAAAACTACACACAATATTCTAGAACAGTTCGTGGTCAGATCTCAATCGGTACCTATACAAGCAGATTCGCAACATCACCGAGGATAGGAGAAATCCATACTGGTAACCATCCAAGTTGAAAGAGCCAAGCAAGCCTGCTCCTCCTGTATAACATTCGACATGCTGAGTATTTTTAAGAAAAGAAAAAGAAGAAACCGAACAAGGATCTGGAACAGGAGATATTAAAGGAAGTGTCGTGCTTGTCCCCATACTAATAATGCAACCAGACAATTATGACAGTAACGTATGTGGTACTGGAAGTTGGTTATAAGGGCCAGGAGAAAACACTAGAGCAGAAACAGAAATATATTGAACTTCAAGCGATGATCATCAATACTTTTCAATGATATCACAAGAGGTTCTTTGTCCTCATCGAAAATTGCAATGTTATCACAGTACGGAAGAGTTTCAATTTCTACACCGTGAACTTTTACCGCGAACAAAATTTATTCCTTTGTAAATTCAGTATACCTTCATTTTAAGCGTTAAACGCGACTGACTAGGCCATATTTAACATTTTTGCCACCTCGGTCAATTACCGTAAAAGTAATAGGATTAAATGTTTATGTAACCATACTTGTCTCAGACCGGATGCCCTATCTGAGTTAATGAGACGAAATGAATGATGATATAATTGATAGTAGGAAGGGAGAGGGTGAAATCCAGTGCTGGCACATAGCCAACTCCTGTCAAATAGCACCAACGGAGTCTGATCAAGGCTTAGCGACGAAAACCGACGGACGAATCATAATCAACAGCGTCAAAGAGCCTTCTTCCATGTGAACACTCAATAACACTCCTGAGAGCCATGGCACACAATGAAGTGATTGGAAATTGTATATTACCAACTCTCTTACCCTGCCAACGAACGTTAGATGGTGATAATTTGTTTTTGGACCAACTGGCTTTGAACTGGCTAATCATGCTGTATGATCATTGAGACTTGAGTCTTAACTATCATAGACACCAGGCGGTCGTAAATACAAATAATGCAAATATTATTGACAATATCCATGTTGCAAAGTTGCACAGTATGGTGGTAATGCTGATGTTCGTGCAAGTATTCGATCAGAGAACAAATCCCGATTTGGAACAATAAATATTTTAACAATGAATGGAAAGGAAAATGAAATGATTGACCTAATGGAGAGACGAAAACTCGACATCCTGGGATTAAATGAAAAAATGGAAAGGGAAAGGAATGAAGAAACTAAGAAAGAAGTACACCTTGTACGGGATGGGTAACAGTAAACAGAAAAGAAATGGAGTGGAATTTATAGTGAAACAGAATGTTGAACCAATAGCTGAAGTTGAGTATGTAAATGAAAGAATTATAATAATGCACATACATGTAAACAAGGAACTACTGAAGATAGTAGGTGTATGCTCCACAGACAGGATGTAGCGTGGAAGAAAAAGAAGATTTCCTCAATGAACTGGAAACACATATTGTTGGAGATGGGATCGTGATAATGGCACTTATGAATGCCTATGTGCGAATTGATAGAATGGGATGTGAGAATGTTCTGGGCCCACATGCGTATGGCGATAGAAATGAAGGTGGAAATAAACTGTTGGACTTGTGTATAAGAATAACCTGATAATAAAGAACACATGGTATATGAAGAGGAATAGCCATAAGATCAGCCGATATTGCTGGGATGGACAGTATGGAACATTCAATGATTTTATAATAACGTACAGAAATTGGGGAAGATACGTCATGAATACGAAGACAGTCCCCAGAGAAAGTATGGAAGGCGATCATAGAATAATTTTGGAATTAAAACAAGTAAAAATCCCTAAAATTGTACTGAAAAAGAAGGATTTTCGAATTATAGGAGGAGGATTAATGAATGGCATTCCAAGATTGTATAAAAAAGAAGTTGTCTAACACAGAAAACAAAGGCTAAGGGAAAGGAGACACGTTAGTGGACAGACAAAACAAAAAAGAAAAGAAAAGAAAGGAATAAGGTGAAGAAAGAAATGGATAAGGAAAAGAAAATACCTATCCGAGAAATGACGATAAAATAGAAAGGTTACATGTGGAATACAAAAGATTGAAACTACAAGTAAAGAAGAGTATCAAGAAAGATAAGGAGAAATGTTGGGGAAAGTTTACCAACAAAATTGAGCAAGATAGCCGGGGAAATCAGAAACTATTACGCAAAGTAATCGAAAAGAATAAATCAAGAAAAATCAAGGCATTAGAGAGAGAAGTTGAATCATAGTACATGACGAAAAGAGGCTTCAGAAGGTGATAGCAGGCTATTTAGAAAAACTTTATAATGAGGATGACTGCTCGGAGGAAGACGGAGATAATAGCATGGAAATAATAGACGGAGAAAATAAGAAAACCAGATAAAGTGATTGGAAATTGAAAGGGCAGTGAAAGCAATGAGCAAAGGTAAAGCTAATGGAAAAGACGAATTAAATGTTGACACGATTAAGGCAACAGTGGCTATGCAGAGCTCTAAATGCCATATGGAAGGATGAAAGGATACCTGAAGATTGGCAACAAGGAAGCATTGTACCATTGTTCAAATAAGGAAATAGGAAAAAATGTGAAAATTAGAGAGGTAGAATCCTATTATCACATGGCTTAAAAATAATGGAGAAAGTCAAGGATAATAGGCTGAGGGATATAATAGAAACGCAGTTAAAGGAAGAACATTATGGCTTTGATCGAATAGATCGACAAGACTTGATATTTACAGTGCGAACGATCATGGAAAAACACCTGGAAAGGAACAAGGAAATCATCTCCGTATTCTTGTATCTGGAAAAAGCTTATAGTACAGTTAAGAGAAAACATATGTGGGAATACCTACGGAAAAGGAATGTACAAAAATCGTTAAGTAACAAGATAAAAATGTATCATGAGAGTAAAAGCAGTGTACAAGTGGGGAGTGGTGACTCTGAAACTTTTTATACCAAAAAGGTCTCAAGCAAGGAAGTGCACTGTCGCCATTACTGTTTATTATATTGATGGATGAATCGTAAAACAGAGTATCAGTAGTAATGAATTGATGAAGTGAATGCTTTGGTATTTGCAGATGATGTGGTGATTTGTGAGAAGGAAGAAAAGGAAGTACAAAGGAGACTGGACTTTTGGAATGAAAATCTGAAGGAGTTTGGAATAGTAATTAGTAAAAAGAAAAAATGTAGCCCTGCACTGTGGAAAAGAGAAAAAGAGAAGCCAAGTGAACATAGACGGAGAACGATTAAAGGATGTGGAACAGTTTACATATCTGGGTAGCATTATTACTGGAAGTAATGAAATCATCCCTGAAATTAATAACAAACTAAGTAAAGGTACAACATTTTATCATCAAGTCAGAGAGCTTATATGAGATGACAAAGTATCCAAGAGAAAAAAATTAACATAACCAATTCTAACATTCGGTCTAGAAACGCTGGTAACTAATAAGGGACAAGATAGTAAGGTCCAAGCAGTAGACGTGAAATTTCTAAGAACATCGGTTAAAAGGACAAGAAGATATAGAATTCAAAATAGGAATTAAAATCAGAAAGGAGCTCTATATAGAACTGTTAGTACAGAAGATACAGAAAGCAAGACTGAGATTGTTCGGACATGTAAACAGAATGGGAAAGGAACGGGTAGCAAGAAGGGAATTAAAAAGGGAATTTAAGGAAATGAGAGCAGATGGAAGACCGAGAAGAAGGTGGATGGATCAGGTTTGAAAGGAAATTGTAGAAGCTGGATTGGATATGGCGGAAGTAATGGAGCAGGAAAAATGGAACGACAGAGAGGAGTGGAGGAGGCTTGTTAAACACACCCGGGTGACTGGAGAGGGACATTGATGATGATCTAAGTTCATCAAACTTCTACATTCTTCTTACGCGTATAATATTTTTCGTTGTGCATCAGTAGCCCTCTCTCATGGCGTTGAATGCCACGAAGTTGTAACTTACCGTCGTGTCACAAGTAAATCGCATACTGATTGATCGGATATATATATATATATATTCGTATAGAAATACGCACGATTTTTAATGCAGGTGCCACTGTCAAATACATGTTATCTTTCGCGCGCCACACATTCATTATCTTAAACTTAGACGACTCAATGTTTTTGCATGTAAGAAACAGGAACCGGTTTCACATTTTCATATGATTGCATCTGATACAGTTTCTTGATAAAATCAACATTTATATCCCGGGAACCATCAAACATATTTTTTAAGTAAAGAATTTCTTACTTTTCAGAATGTGCCATTGTCGAAAGCAAGAAGAGGCATTTCACTATCAACAGGACGACAGATCTTCGGTTTAATGTGTTTTGAAGAAGACATTTCTTTTATCCTGCTAACATTAACCTTATGATTGTCACTCACAATGCGCAACACGAAAAAAACGCAAGCTTCGAATTCCTTTATTGTTTTCAGTGTTAAAGTGTGTAGTTCTGTACCTAAAAACCTCTTAAAGAAAAACATTCTGCTGTAACCTTTATTTTGTAGTCACAGCAGAAATTATAAAACAGAAAAGGTTATTGACTAGGGTAATTCGATTTCTACTTTCGCTTGCATGACAGTCATCTTGAGTAGTTTTTATTCGCTCAACATGGAATGAAGCGTCTCTCTGTTGAAAGAAGGTATCGAGTTTCTTGTCATATAACATCTGCTGTTCGATGGACTACCAACAATCACAATCTCTCTGCTTCATTTAGGCACTGACTTTCTGCTAAAAGGCGCTCCTTTACTAAGAGTGTTATTCCAGTCTCGCAGTTCCTAAGTAACGTGAAAGTGTGGATTTATTCGTGTGGCAAACATATCTTTTCGGTGATCTTGAATTGAAATTCGGCGAGAATTCCTTTCTTGAAATAACGTTTAGCCATTTATGAATTGTTGCTCGTTGAGAGGAAATTAACAAAACGAAATCCCACTTGCCGATCTTCTTTTCATCTTACATTAAGGCACACATCAATAAACAATATTATGTACATACACATTAAGACGGTTCACGACCAATGAAACAATCCAAATAAGGTAAACATAGGCTCAAATTACACCAGCACTCTTAGCAATGATCACCGATCGTGTCTTGTCAAGCAGGCTAATGCCAGCTTCTCAGCGCTCCAAGCGTCTGAACTGGTAACTACGCCGTGTTCGCTCGTTTACATGTGTGACTGGGCGAATCAGGAGGCGTATTAGCGCAGTCAGGGTAGAGGGCGATGGTATCCTTTACTGAATGCTAATGTGAGAGCAATCAGGATAAGCGTGCTACACCCCACCTCTACGAGTGGGGGTGAACTCTATTGTCTGTAAATAAGTGGTCAATCCTTACAATTCTTATTTACATCATTTTTCTACCTACTTACCTAATATTATTTATCAGCGTTTATTTTATCTTGATTAGCTCTCAAATTGTTCATGTTGGTGTCAGTAAGGGCATCCAGCCGTAAATCTTCATGTTGGATAAATGCATTATTAACGGATTTATTCAATTTGTTTTGTACCTCGCACCGACAGATGGCGACGATAGACTAGGAAAGTGTAGGAGTGGGAAGGAAGCGACCGTGGTCTAAAGCAAGGTACAGTCAAAATATTTACCTCGTGATAAATGGAAACAACAAGAAAACACCCCCATATTCAGGGCTGGCGAGGATAGGGGTCGAACCTCACTATCTCCCGGATGCAAATTCAAAGCTGCGCGATCCTAATCGCACAGCTAACTCGCCCGGTCGTCAACGGGAAAAAGACAGTAAAAAGTGAGAGGACGTGAATGCATGTAAGGTAGGAAAGATCATTTTTCAACCTAGTCTAATAATGTAGAACATCACATTGTTTTTTTACCGGAAGGTAGACCCCGTTCATTTAAATGAAGCACCTTGGAGAATGCCATCTACAAACTAAAACGCGCAACAACTAATACAAGAAGTTCTGACTTTTCTCTACAGATGTCTCTACTAAAATCTTGTTATGCCCTCTCGTGTGAAGAGGAGCTATTGAATTCGTAAAGTATATTTTATTTGAAGATTTGCTGCACTGAATTGATTATTCTTTTTGGTGTGTTAAAGTCAATTACACATTTGTCTCTTCCCGCCAACTTTAGATGTTGGCCAATAGAAAATTGAGTATATTTATTTTTCCTCCAATTAAACGCTTCTGGTATTTATTTAACTAACCAATTAGAATTGGGGGTGGGTCTGGCCTTAACACAGAGTTTTCTGAAACCTTCCTCTTAGGTATAAAAGCTGGCACATTTTTGGACCAGGCTGGCTTATTTAATCGCTCCAGTGTAGTGTGTGTGTGTTTATAAAGGAGGCGGGTTGCCTCGTCCATCATCGAGTAGTCCACCAACTCAAGGTAATGGCAGCCCTGATTTAACTAATTGATAGTTTTTTGACAGCTAGCACGAGGGGAGGTTTTCCAATCTGTAATAATGTAATTTCAATTTTCTAAAATGTAAATTTCAAACTTCTAATGTAAATCTCAAACAAACCAAAGGAACTTAAACGTTATCTGGGAATATCGTGTTCCCTATCAACTTCATTTTGAAGTGACTATGACTTGGTAACCGTTTTCTATTTGTAACCTTTGTAACTTAAATATTTTCTCCCTCTAGTCACCCCCAGTACCATAGGATTCGCCTTTGTAAATTCGGGCCATAAGCCCAAATAGCGTTTTAAGCTTTTCATTGCAAATTTCATGGAGCGCAAATGTCCGCCTCCACACCATTTTGAATTTTGGCCAGTTACTTTAATCTATTGCTTTTCACAAAGGCCCGGAAGAATGGTATTCAATATCCCTGTGAAATTCGATTCCATTCCTTTTATGTTAAGACGTTAGCCAGTTGAGCATACTAGACAGTGAATACTGCTCGAATTTGTAAAATGTAGGTTGCACTTTTGAAAGGCCTGGAAGTTAAAGGTAAATTTTATAGAGCTTGGATGCACTTTCTGCTAATGTAGAGATATACATGTAAATGTTGATTGGTGTCTTTAGAAGGCTGGTAAGGTGTAATGTTTGGAGAGTAGTCTCCTAGATAAATTGGTGGAGCAAAGGTGCTCTGTTAAGAGTGTACATTTGAATACTATGTTCCTACTACTGGTGTAAAGGAAATTGGGAGATCCGTCACTTTGACTGTTTGTTGAAAGAAGCCGCAGCGCTCGTGGAGAGTGTATAATTAGGGAGCTTCAAGCTCAAAGTTGTTAATGAACTTTCGAAATTGTTATCCCATCTTACGCTATTTTGTACCTGAATTGTGAAAATTCAATGTACTAAAGAAACCAAGAATAGCAGAGGAAGAAAATATAGCTATAAATTTAAAGTTTTAAAATTAATCTGATTGTCTTGTATCGGTCCATTCATGCCCTCACCTTCTGTCACCTCAGTAATCCACAAAAACACGTTAACATCCCTGTGGAGATAAAAACAGCATCAACTTTGGCAAAATTCAAACAAAGAGTCAAGCATTATTTTTGGGAAAGGTACAGTGCTGTTTAAATCAAAATATCAGATGTCATTTAAGGCATTCTCCCAAACAATCTTGCAAACTGTCCGCAACTATTCTTGTACATCTACAACTTTTATGTTAGGTAAATGTAAATACTCTGTAATCTGTTCTTGTACCTCTGCAACTCTGTGTTATGTATATATACTGTAAATACTCTGTAATCAATTCCTGTACGTCTGCAACTTTTGTGTTACGGTATGTAATTGTAAATAATCTGAAATCTATTCTTGTACTTCAGCAACTCTTATGTAAATGAAAATACTCCATAATCCATTCTTGTACCTTTGCAACTTTCATCTTACGTAAATGTAAATACAGTCAGAAATAATTCTCTGTAATCCTCATATTGATGATGTACATATTTTATATATTGTATGTGTTTATATGTTCAACCATTTACTAATTATCTTATATACACAAACTATATTTTGATGTGTAAGTGCCCGCCAGTATGTAATGTCCTGTACAATTCCTATGTATGAGCCTGCAGGCTCGTTGGAATTAATTGAAATAAATGAATGAATGAATGAATGAATGAACAGTTTTATTCATTCTTTATTTTATTTTATTTTATTTTATTTTATTTTATTTTATTTTATTTTATTTTATTTTATTGGTTCCAAATACATTTCTAAATTCCTTCTAACAGGGTTCACATTCTATAATCATTGCATTCGGACCGTCAAAATTATATCCACTATCTCCACGGTGATTGTAGTGGCGTGTACAACGTCGTCATGCGGTAACCTCGAGTAAAGCCTTTGTATAGAAAGGCAGCTTTTCCCAAGCAAAATCTACGTCGTGAGCAGCATACGTTGACAGAAAACCTGATAGTAAATAGTTAATTAAATGTTGCGGCATTCGAAGTAAGCTACCATGTTTGTAACCGCCTGAAATAGCATCACTTACTAGTGAGAAATGGATAGTGCGTAGCGCATCAGGCTTAACGTTCGGCGAACAGACTTCGGATTTACAGCTGTGTTTGGTGTTATTCTCTAAGTTTTTCTCTCCCAGTTCACTCCTCATTTCTTGTCGATCCATATTACTTCTAAACACACATTGATGGCAACGGTGTCGGTACTTTCCTATTAATTTACACAGACACACACACACACCATTTTTTCAATGGTAGACTACATTTGGCTTTACGTCACACGGACATAGACAGGTCTTATAGTGAGATGGGAGTGGAAAAGTTTAGGCAGTTGGAAGAATGCGCCGTAGCGTTAATTAAGATACACCCGCAGCATTTGCCTGGTGTGAAAATGGGAAGCCACGGAGAACTATCTTCAGGGCTGGCGATAGTGTGGTTCGAACTCACTATCACCCGGATGCACAATGCTAAGTAACTGAACTGAACGTGTCAGCGAATTCGTTTGTTATATATTTTTTCTTTTCATGCTTGGTGTGAGATTTTATTATATGATATTAGCAGACGCGAGATAGTTGTGTGTAAAAGAAATCACCACTATACATGTGTGCGATCGCCAGACACACAGCTCGGTACGTCGTGAAGGTGTCCTAGTCAGGAAGCCGCAGACGAAGTTTTTACCAAGCCCGTAGAGGTCAACGTGTCGCGGGAAATTTGGGTTAACACGCTTAGAGGAAGGTTGAGCAGTATATATCCTTGCGGGCCGGCAAAATATGAACACATTGCCGAAATGTTAGCAGGATGTGAACTCGAATGTTGAGATGGTATGCCCACTAGGTTTTAGAAAGTAGTTTTGAAAATACGTGTCCCCATTATACGTGTATATAAAGTGGTTGTTTGCTTGTTGAAATTACACGACTGTGTGTTTTTGAAGTGAGTTCACCATGATCGTACACAGAACTCTGCTTGAAAAACTCCCCGCCTTACGAGAGTTTTCGGGCATAAAAGAAGAGTGCGACAACACAATTTTAGTTAAGTGGAGGGTCCGTTCGAACGGGCGGTACTAAATTGTATAAGAGAATTAACTTACGAAGAGTTTCAGCTCTTCGTTAGTTTGTATTCTTACATTATTTCCGATCTGGATAACCCCCACTTCACTCTCTTCTTTCTCCAAAATGTAATTACTTCACTTGTAGTTTAATTTTAATCAAACTGGGCGAGATTATACCATTTTTGGAAGAGATGTCCGAAGAAGTGCATGGGGAGTTTTAATTTTTATTTTAAGAAAATATCTATTGTGCGATAGGGAAAGACGAGCTTATTTAATCCTTTCTTTCTTTCTCCTTTCTTCCCTTCTTTTTCTTCTTCCTTATTTAATACTACATTAATTTTCCTTTCCACATAGGGGAAGAAAAAGTAAGAGTATTAAAATTATTCCCACCCTTATAGATGGGTGTAAATGAGTTTTGTTTACTTTTATTTTGAAAGAAAGAGTATTTCTTTCTTTCTTTCTTTCTTTCTTTCTTTCTTTCTTTCTTTCTTTCTTTCTTCTTCTTTGGAAGGAAAGAAGGAAAGCAATCTAATCTTAGAAAAGAAAATATAAGGTTATTTCTTTATTTTAGTCATCTTCAGTTCTTTTACGTCCCGCCAACACAGGTAGGTGTAGGAGTAGGATGGAAGTGAGCGTGGTTATAATTAATGTACAGCATACGCTATTTGTCTGGCGTGTAAATAGTAAATGATGGAAACATTTCTTTAAATCAGCTGACAGCCGAGGTTTCGAATCTACTATCTACTATCTCCTGGGTGCAAGCTTATAGCTGTGCGCCGCGTAACTGCATGGCCAACTCGTGCGGTAGTGATTGTTTATCGGGAAACAAATAAAAAAGTAGACTTAAAACGTTATCTAATTTATTAATATATATGTTACATAAATGATTTGAATTAGTTATGTATAGCTGAAACGTAAACATTTTCCTGATCGAGGTAAAGCGCTACGTCGACACCAACAAAACAAACACCACTGTTTCGTCAGAGAGAGAATTCTGCAACAATAGGGAAATATATTACTATAAGTAAGTACATCTAAATGTAGTAGTAGACAATAGAGTAGAAGTGTACAAAACAAAAACCGCTGTTTCTTGAGAGACCTTAACACACAGTGCTATGTTCTATTCAAGGCAGCTCTCAAATTTTAATTTGTATGTTAATATTGGCGATACTGGTGATAGCTGCATGTGCTTGTGGCACGAGGGTATAGCAGGTCGCGGATGCAACGGAATTGCTTCATGTCTCTTCCGTGTTCTCACATCCCATAACACTACTAAGATGAGATTGACACTGTGGTGTGATAACTCCGCCGGACAAAACAAAAATAGAATGATTTTAATAGTACTAGTGTACCTAGCAAAACAAAAGCAGTTTGAATACGTAGATATGAAATTTCTTGTCATCTGTCAAAGCTACATGCCATGTGACCGGGATTTCGGTGTGATCGAGAAACGTAAGAATGTGTGTAAAGTTATGGTGCCAGAAGATCTCCATAACATTGTTAGGTCGGCCAGGATTACGAAATCGTTCAAGGTAATAGCTATGCAAAACAGCGAATTCCTCGATTTTACTTCTAAGACCGGTGAGTTGCTGAATACGACGAAGGTAGAAATAAGTAAGGTTTCATGGATTCGGGTTTCCTCCATTACTCCCACGACTATCAAAACTAGGCACACATTCAATGCTATGGAAGAGTGGACAACACACCAAGTTCTAAAACAAGGGAAGAAAGTGCAAGACATTTTGAATTTGAAGTTCACTCCCTCCAATTCTGGCAGCAAAATTACAGCAGAGAAAGAAAAAGTCCTCTGGTAATGCTGGAATATATGGATCCAAAGTATCATGACTTTTATAAAAAACTTTGTAAGTGAGAAATGCTGGGAACCTGTGTAACGAAATGTTATGAATGTACGATATTAGACCTTCTTTGCTGTTTCATATTTTTGTCATCAGTTGCATAGTATAGTGTGTTCTTCTTTAATAAATGCCGTTCAAACGTACTATTGTTATTGTCGATATCATGCTCCCCGCTCCTCACACTTTTATCACTTTCTAAAGACATTTCGCATGACACTTATATCTTTGCCGAAAACTGTACATTTGTTGTACTCCTGTGTCTCACTGAGCAGGACTGTACTACACTCTATGTCATTGAAAGCCAATGAGAAAAAACGCCGCACGTATTTCTGATAACAAGGCTTCGGAGACTGACATTGCAGCCCGGACACTTATCCTTTCCCTCGATTCACGGCACGCGGCTTGCTACTGTATGCCTAATATTCGCGGGGACCGGGGAGGATAGGTGTGCTAGGCTTCGATCCGTCAGATCGCCACTGCTAACTACCAACCATGCGGTACTCATCGTATATATTCCTCACCTCATCCTTCTAACTAAATTATACAGGTAACATAGTGCTGGTATTTCACTCCCTTTTACTTCTACATACTTGTAGGATATAAGAGTAATATAGTCTTATTTTTATAGGTAGATCTGGTAAAATGAAATGCAATATTTTAGGTTTAGTGTTCTCTTTTGTTG
Source organism: Anabrus simplex (assembly GCF_040414725.1). Taxonomy (NCBI): domain Eukaryota; kingdom Metazoa; phylum Arthropoda; class Insecta; order Orthoptera; family Tettigoniidae; genus Anabrus; species Anabrus simplex. The sequence goes on along the minus strand of NC_090279.1, from coordinate 204,627,637 downwards.
GTTGGAATTGAATGAACCCATGATCATGGGTCGGACACCACCACTGATCTCCTGAGGAAGCCAATTAACCAGTGAACGATGGGTACGACCGCTGTAAAATTATTTTTTTATAATAATAATAATAATAATAATAATAATAATAGTAATAATAATAATAATAATAATAATAATAATAATAATAATAATAATAATAATGGTGCATGGCATCTTTATAGGCTTGGTGGTGACCTAATGAGGATGAAATGAATGGCGAAGATGCCATAAGCACCCAGTCCCCAAGTCAGGAGAATTAACAGTATGAGGGGTATGATTCTGAAAATTGGACCGGGGCCATCGGACCAAAGGGAAGCATTCTATCCATTTGGTCACAAAGCCGGACTTCAATTTGCTAAACCTTGGGCTACTATCTCCGCTGATCAGGTGTTGAGTAAAGCAGTAGCAGAGGCCAGGGCAGTAGCTTGTGAAGCTGCCTTGATAACACAGCAGGGTTCTCCGTTGGCTATTGGCTGCAGCTCAAAACGCTTAAGGCTTGACGTTCTCTCAATCAACTATCGAAACGGGGTAACCTAAGTCTAGTGGTAGCCCAAGTCTTGATCCCAGCATACGCCGCTGATGCAGACGACATTGCACTGGGAGCTCAAAGCAGAAATTTTGAGGATGGAGAAGGCATTCTTTCAGCAGACTTGGTCAAAATGGCAACATTCTTCAAGTCTTGGCGTTTGATCCCAAGTGCTTCTAAGACCAAGGCTTCATGTTTTCATCTCAGCAACCGACTCGCAAAATACGAGCCATCTGTTTTATTCCTTATTGAAAAACTAAAGTACAACACGTTCCCGTAATATCTAGGAGTCACACTGGACAGAACTCTGAACTATAAAGAACAACTCACAAAGCTCTCTCTCAAAATCGCTACAAGGAATATCATCCTGCACAACCTTTGTGGCAGTTCCTGGGGAGCCTCGGCTGACTGCTTACGTTTAACGGGTATCAGTCTTGTCTACACTACAGCGGAATACTGCCCCCAGGTATTGCTGGAAGGTGCACATGTGCATAAAGTTGATACTAAGCTGAATGATACCATGCGCTGCATAACTGCTACTGTAAAGTCAACTCCTCGCCACTGGTTACCAGTACTTAGTCATATCCCACCACCCAACCTGCGGAGAAAGGAAGCTCTGCAAAGAAGATCTGGTCATCTCCCTCATTACAAGTCCACCAGGAATTTTGTTACCCATCGCCACGACGACTTCGATCTAGGAGACAAGCAAGTATACTCGCCGGCCGACTCTTGAGGGATAATTTTAATCTAAACGACAGCTGACGGGATGAGTGGTCAATTTCAACATCTGGAACAAATGTTCATGACCTAAATCGAACCCAGAAAATGAAGGGATTCAACCTCTCAAGAAAACTATGGTGTCGCCTCAACAGACTGAGAACTGGGCATGGACGCTGCAATTTCTTACGTCATAAGTGGGTTTGGATGGATTCCCCAATGTGTGAATGCAGTGAAGAGGAGCAGACCATGGACCACGTCATCGTGCGCTGCCCTCTTCATGCCTACTCCGGAAGCCCCAGCGACCTGTTTCATCTTTCAGAAAGTGCTGTAGAGTGGCTGAAACACTTGGACCTGGAATTATAAATTTGTAGTTACGATTAAATAAATAAATAAATAAATAAATAAATAAATAAATAAATAAATAAATAAATAAATAAATAAATAAATAAATAAATAAATAAATAATCTTTTAAACTTAAATGATACCTGGAAATTGTCAAAATGTAGTAAAACATATTAGTTTCAACGTAATATAGTTTTCTTTAATTTCCCACGATTTTTGATTTTGGCACGCATATGGTTTCCTAGCTCCACATCACAACTAAGGTTCGAAATTCGCAAGACTACTACTCAAAATAATAGAATAGAATTTCTATTAAGCTACTATAATACACTACAATAATTTTTAAACTACGTTCAGACGTATCCTAATCACAACAGGTTATTACTAAGCACAAATATAAATGAAAATTGCAGATCGGCCTAAAGTTAGAATTTCGCAATAACTACCGATACTCAAGGATTACCAACAAAGTTAAACATATAGGCAGATTAATATTAGTACTACTTTACCCTACTATGCTGTAACAGAAATGAAACCTGCCATTTGCACAAAAATACACACGAATATAACGGGCAAGATACTATCTAATATGCTTACTCTACACTACACTAATTTTTGAGGTAGAATTTTTTTTGCTAGTTGCTTTACGTCGCACCGACACAGATAGGTCTTATGGCGACGATGGGATAGGAAAGGCCAAGGAGTGGGAAGGAATTGGCCGTGGCCTTAAATAAGTTACAGCCCCAGCATTTGCCTGGTGTGAAAATGGGAAACCACGGAAAACCATTTTCAGGGCTCCCGATAGTGGGTGATTTAGAAATGCATATTCCTCTATGGAAAGTATATTGACTTCGATTGCCAATTTATTGTAATTTAGAGGTATGGAGAATGTTACATTAGGTTAATACTGTTCAAATGATTAATCCTATAGGCTACCTTCGTTGATATTTGTCGAAATAACGTCGTGAAATGAAACTGCAGAGAGATGGAGCAGTGCAACTGACGTTCCTTAACCGTGAGGAATAAGAGAAATTACTTTTATTATCCATAGCATTAGAAACATAGCAGAACTTACCACATTACTTTTGTCTTCTCATGTTAATCTTGAGATTAAAAGTCATCGTTCAGTAAAAATTTACAAATCCTTTAAGTTCTGATGCCAGGAAAGGGGCATGTTCAAAACATAAAAGTCTTATTTTTCTACTTAAATATTCGGTGTATGGATAATATAAATATTTTGACTTAAATATGTTTAAAGTTTAATATCAATATACATAGTTTCAGATTGTAGCCTCCGTGGCTCAAGCGGCAGCGTGCCGGCCTCTCACCGCTGGGTTTCTCAAGCGATTGTCAAGCACAGACATATAGATCTAGACTGGTAATGAGCGGCACAATTCTGAAGCCGAAAGCGTGCGGCCGCTGCCATTTTACGTCACTACAATATCCCAACGCATTCATGTAAAACAGTGCCCAAAACGGGAATTCTGGACAGGAGATAATGAAAATAATTAAAAGCACATAGAAATAAGAACAATACTACTGATTAATTATACCTATTATGTCCTTTATTTTACTGTTAAAAAAGAAACACTGGTATATCAATTTACAAAAAATGCTTTAAAATAGCCAGCCTCGTATAGACCGATCAATGGTCAAATCTGTTTCCATTAGCTCTCTTACAGCATGATTCACACATATCTTGAAGTACAGTGATGCAATTACACTAATAAGACGTGCCGGGCTGAGTGGTTCAGACGGTTGTTCTTCTGATTTCAGCTTGGCAGGTTCGATCCTAGTTCAGTCCGGTGGTATTTGAAGGTGCTCACATACGTCAGCCTCGTGTTGGTAGATTTGCGGGCAAGTAAAAGATCTCCTGCAGGACGGTAAAAGTAGTTAGTGGGACTTAACGCCAATATCATCATCATCATTATTATAATTATTATAATATTATCAATAATTTATTATTATTATTATTATTATTATTATTATTATTATTATTATTATTATTATTATTATTATTGTTGTTGTTGTTGTTGTCTTACTCATTCGGTTCAGAGAGTCCCGGGTTCGATTCCCGGCCGGGTCAGGGATTTTAATCGTATCTAATTAATTATTCTGGCTCGGGGAATTGGTGTTTGTGTTTGTCCCAACACTTTCCTCTTCATATTAACACACTACCAACCACCACAGAAACACACAATAGCGATTACATCCCTCCATATAGGGTTGGCGTCAGGAAGGGCATCCGGCTGCAAAACAGGGCCAAATCCACATGTGCGACACAGTTCGCACACACGACCCCACAGGTGAGGGAAAAGTGGTAGAATAAGAAGAAAAGTGTTGTTATTATTATTAGGTACTAATAAGGCGACAAACATACGTGTCCACTGGGTTTAGATCTAAAGCATGTGAGCTTAGCCTTCAAAACAAATTTGTTTCATATAACTGAGCTGTGACTTCATTAAGTATGTTCCGTTTCAAGACTGAGCTTAAACCATTACTTGTATTCGGTCTGAAATACGTCTCAGGAAGTTTGCACACGTGAACATCTTTCGTAAGAACATAGACCTACAGATTACCCCTACTATTAAAAGAAATGAATGGATAACAATGTTCTTTCTGTACAACTACTTCCTTACAAGTATCACATTGTAGACAGTTGAAAAAACATCTCTACCACAAATTCTGAGATATACGGTATTCAAATAATATTCTGTTATAAGAAACCTAACACCTATTTCGATTTATGCAAGATTACTAATCCTTCCACTCTAATTGTAACAGTTGTGATAGTACATATATCACACCCCTGAATTATATGTAGAAGTTAGAGATATTATTGTCAGTATTCGATTTATTATTATTATTATTATTAGTATTTCATTTGTATATTTTGACATTTATATTGGTAAGCTGGAAGATATCCACATATGTAGGTATGAGTAATTTGTTTTGCACGAGTGGGAAAACCTTGCTTTAATAACTCTGGTAATTTGAATGAGTCATCTGGCTACCCCAGTGTCTGTTGTGATGTACTTGTGTCAGGAAATTCCATTTACTCATGTATATATCCCAGCCTGATGAGATGAGCTTGTTGTTGTACCAGGGAAAGTTTGGTGATTCATGAAAACTCCCCAGAGTTTGTTATTGTCTTGGGAGGAAGAAGTAGTTCAGGGCTTGGGCTTGAGAAGAGGACCACCCATGATTGGTGGGCAAGCACCAATCCAGACGTCTCATCTGAGAGGAGGGGGATGTTTATGTCTATAAAGGTTGGTCATACGGCGGCAACCAGATGATTGTATAGGAGATTGTAAGAAACATTGTAAGGGTGATTGTAGAGGTGATTGTAAAGGAACGAGAAGGAAGATAACTACAACTACAACTACAACTGACGCACTGTACGGGAAGGAAGTGGTGCTGAGACACGATACTGGATTGACATGGCTGCAATGGACTGGACTTCAAACGTTCGTGGAGCGTAGTCGTGTTATGTTTGTGGAGAGTGCTTGCGCATTAAGTATTGTAGCACTTGTGGCGGCCTAGCATTATATGTTGGTGAAAGCTATCTCAGACTTTCCATAAATTTATATGTTGAGGATCGACAGACGTGTGTATATATCTTTACAAGTGTTAAAATATGTGAACACAGTAGTACAAGGTACAGTATCTGTGTGAAGTGATTACTGCCGATTATGAGAATCGGTAAGTCGAATTGATATAGAGACAGTGAAGGGTATTTATCTTCATACATGTACATTGTTAATCGGACTATCTGCAAATGGTAGCTTAGTTCTCGCTTTCGTTTTCCCACGGTTTTCATTATTGTTGTTGTTGTAAATATGGAGCCTTCCAGCAATATTTTATGTGTGTATTATATGTCTAATGTTGTATGTTGATGAGGTGCTCATGCACGGAATTTGTTCAGAATATAGTTAGCTATTTTAGAATCAGTGTTATTGATAAACCTAGGTGCAGTTCCTACCTAATTAGTCGTTTTCAGGAGGTTAGGTAAGGCCTGCAGCAGATGTACCAGTACGCAGCATTATGTACACGCCCTGGGATATAAAGTTTACCATGCTCTTATCTAAATTCGAGGGATCCATTCTGGTGAACTCTGGCGCCCATACTACGGACATTTCGGTTAATTATGCTTATTAATTTTATTAAGTTTTTGAGTAATTTTATTTATATATTTTTATTCACGATTTGATTTATTTATCAATAGTCATCAACTTATTACAATTGGCTTCCCAACGTGTGGCTGAATGATTGGTACATCTGTTAGGCTTATAAGCGTAGGTGCACTTGTCAGGTGTGGTTGGAATTCTGCAAACTATGTCAGTGAAGTGTTTTATATGTTTCATATGTATATTGGAGTATGAAGAAATGTTGTAGCGAGTCCAGTATTATAAAATTGAGAAGTAGAGAGGTTGTTAAAGTTGTGGATACTATGAATCAGAATAAGAGAAATCAAAAGAATTCCACCACATCGAGTTTATCTAATTTAAGTGAGAATAGCGAAATGGCTGATAGTAGGAAAGATCAATCGGTAACGATAGGTGAGGAACCGAGTAACCCGTCTCAAACTCAGAATGTAGGGGATCAAGGGGAGGCTTCAATGCTCAGTATGCTTAAATCGCTACTTGATAGTCAGAGTAAAGAGTTGAAGAGTGAACTGAATTCCTTAAGTAATGAAATATGCAGTATTAACAGTAAAATCGATAATAATAATGTTGAATTGTCCAGTAAACTCGATAATAATAGTATTGAATTGTCCAGTAAGATTGATAGTCAGAGTAAAGAACTGAAGAGTGAATTGAGTTTTTTAAGTAATGAAATATACAGTATTAATAGTGAATTAAATTCAGTTAGTACGGAATTGTCCAGTAAGATTGAGAATCAAAGTAAGGAGTTAAATTTAGTGAGTGTTGAATTGTCTAGTAAAATTGATAGTTTAAGTAGTGCTGTGAATGGTAGAATAGATGAACTGAACCAGAAGTTTGACCATCAAAGCAGGGAAATTCAGGAAGTCAATAATAAGGTAGAAGCTCAATGCTTGGAATTGACTGAGAAAATTGAATGCCGATTTAATGTAGTTAGGAAAGAATTTGTTGAAAACAGCAAGGAATGTGATAAAAGAATAAAAATAGTGGAAGATAAAGTCGAAGAAATAGACAGAATGAAAACCAGTCAGAATGTTTTAGTGAAGCGAATAGATGAGAAGAATGAGAAATTGGAGAAAGACCTTAAGTCGGTAAAAGATGACCTCAAGTCAGTAGAAGGAAATGCCAGAATGGTAGTGGAAGAAGGAATTAAATCATGTCATGTGAAATTAAGGCAGGAGATCAGTCAAATCCAATTAGGTAGCAGCATATGTAATAGGTACGTATCTTGTACGAAGGACTCTGAATTACCCAAGTTTAATGGTCGGCAGTTTAATCCGATGGAATTCTTGAAAACAGTGGAGAAACGGTTTTCCAAGAATCTTGACGATGGTTTGATTGATTGGAGTATGGTTGATGAGCTGTTGGATGTTGCATTTGTTGGAGAAGCGAGATCTTGGTTTCAAGTTTATAGACAGGGTATTTCGAGTTTGGAGGAATTTAGGGAGAAATTTAGTTCTAAATTTTGGAGTGAAGCTATTCAGGGAAGGGAAAGAGATCGCGTGCTATTTGGCAAGTATAAACCTCAGGAAGGTGTATCTATGACGGAGTATTTCTTGGCGCATGTTCTGATCAGCCAGAATATTGAAGGTCTAGCATCGGAAAGAGATACAGTCCGCCAGATGTTGAGGCATTTTCCTGAGAAGGTCGGATTAGCTGCATGTATGCAGAATATTGTTACGATCAAGGAATTAGAGCAGCTGTTAGAGAGGTTTGATGCTTTGGAAGGGCAGGGGAGGACTAGGCAAAGTGAAGGTAGAAATTACGGGGATAATGGGAGACAAGGTAATCAGCTAGGGGGAGATAGGAATTATCAGAATTTCAGTCATTCTAGGCAAGGGAATCAGGGTGGTAATTCCGGAAGGGGAAACAGACAGTCTAATCAGGGAGTTAATCACCAGGAATATTATGGCAGAAGACCTAATCAAGGGGAATCAGAAAGTAGGGGGCGTACGGATCAAAGACCTCCAGATCAAGTGCAGAGACATGATAATAGTGAACAGTCCACGTCAAGTAATTTAAACCGGAGTCGGACTTCTTAGTTGGGTCAGATAGGCAGTCCGATACCGAAATTCCTATTCACGCGATGAAACAGGTAAGTTACGAGGTAGACGTGAAAGAGGAATTATTGTATGACCATGTGTTTTGTGTTCAGGGAGATTTTGAGAATAGGGAACGTGATGAAAGTAAGAATGATGTGTCGGATGACTTACTTTGTACTAGTGGTGATGGTAATAGCGGTGTTGCGATCGATAATCTTGTGGAAGTTTCTGAAATTGAAAGTGAAGTTTTTTGTGAAGTTGATGAAGGTTGTTTTGTGAGTGAAGAGTGTTCACGGAGTATACATCATGAGGATGTTTTTGTTGATTTAAGTGTACGTGAGGAGAGTAAAGTTAGGTCCATTGTGTGTGAAAATGGTGACTTTGAGATTAATGAAACTTCTGATAAGAGAGTCGAAAGTAGCAGTGTTGTTGGCATGAAAGTGGTGCGAGTAGTAGCTGATATGGAAGGTGGTGAAGAAGACTTGATTGTTGGGTCATTAAGTAGTAATGACAGCAATTTCGATGTGTATTATGGTAAGAATTTTAGTAATAGAGTGAACGTGAGTGAGAATGGAAGTGTGCGTGAGATGAAAGAAAGTCTATCCAAGCGAGTGTGTAATGTTTTATTTAATTCTGAGAGTTGTGTGAACGATTTGAATGATGTGCTGAGTGATAGCGATGTGGAATGTATGAAAAAGTATGTGATTTGTTTGCATGCATTAATTATGAGTTTGTGGAAGAGTAAACGTTGTGAGATTCCCGCATATTTCAGAAAGAGGGATTTCCTTTTTATGAATGTTCCGAATGAAAGTTTGTATGATTCTTGTGTGACTGGATGGTACGAATCTTTGTGTGTGAGATAGAGTGTATTCTAGGAGTAGTTAGATTTTATTGCGGTACGCATTCCTCGCTTATCGATGCCAATGTTAAGTTTATGTATAGTTTTTGCATTTCATTTATATCAGGGTCCGTATGCTGTGGACAGTAGTATAGGCAAGTGTGCTTAGCAGTTTCTAACCTCTGACAACAAGGTCTTTGTAGATATAGAGATAGGATCTGTACCTTGGATGTATATATTATCATTTATGAGTTATGTGTACAGTAGTAAGAAGGGATTATGTTCAATGGTATGTGAAACAATCAGAGTTGTGTGTATATAGCCATATTATTATTATTATTGTTTGGACAAATTGTATTTCGTGTGTGCGAATACAATGCAGTAGACGCAATGTATATATCATTATTACAGTAAATTATGTGTTCAGTTATGTCTTTATAAGGTTATGTATGAAGTTCTGTTTTATGGTGAATCATAATATATGATATCATCGATTCACCAAGGGGGCGTTATGTGATAGTACATATATCACACCCCTGAATTATATGTAGAAGTTAGAGATATTATTGTCAGTATTCGATTTATTATTATTATTATTATTAGTATTTCATTTGTATATTTTGACATTTATATTGGTAAGCTGGAAGATATCCACATATGTAGGTATGAGTAATTTGTTTTGCACGAGTGGGAAAACCTTGCTTTAATAACTCTGGTAATTTGAATGAGTCATCTGGCTACCCCAGTGTCTGTTGTGATGTACTTGTGTCAGGAAATTCCATTTACTCATGTATATATCCCAGCCTGATGAGATGAGCTTGTTGTTGTACCAGGGAAAGTTTGGTGATTCATGAAAACTCCCCAGAGTTTGTTATTGTCTTGGGAGGAAGAAGTAGTTCAGGGCTTGGGCTTGAGAAGAGGACCACCCATGATTGGTGGGCAAGCACCAATCCAGACGTCTCATCTGAGAGGAGGGGGATGTTTATGTCTATAAAGGTTGGTCATACGGCGGCAACCAGATGATTGTATAGGAGATTGTAAGAAACATTGTAAGGGTGATTGTAGAGGTGATTGTAAAGGAACGAGAAGGAAGATAACTACAACTACAACTACAACTGACGCACTGTACGGGAAGGAAGTGGTGCTGAGACACGATACTGGATTGACATGGCTGCAATGGACTGGACTTCAAACGTTCGTGGAGCGTAGTCGTGTTATGTTTGTGGAGAGTGCTTGCGCATTAAGTATTGTAGCACTTGTGGCGGCCTAGCATTATATGTTGGTGAAAGCTATCTCAGACTTTCCATAAATTTATATGTTGAGGATCGACAGACGTGTGTATATATCTTTACAAGTGTTAAAATATGTGAACACAGTAGTACAAGGTACAGTATCTGTGTGAAGTGATTACTGCCGATTATGAGAATCGGTAAGTCGAATTGATATAGAGACAGTGAAGGGTATTTATCTTCATACATGTACATTGTTAATCGGACTATCTGCAAATGGTAGCTTAGTTCTCGCTTTCGTTTTCCCACGGTTTTCATTATTGTTGTTGTTGTAAATATGGAGTCTTCCAGCAATATTTTATGTGTGTATTATATGTCTAATGTTGTATGTTGATGAGGTGCTCATGCACGGAATTTGTTCAGAATATAGTTAGCTATTTTAGAATCAGTGTTATTGATAAACCTAGGTGCAGTTCCTACCTAATTAGTCGTTTTCAGGAGGTTAGGTAAGGCCTGCAGCAGATGTACCAGTACGCAGCATTATGTACACGCCCTGGGATATAAAGTTTACCATGCTCTTATCTAAATTCGAGGGATCCATTCTGGTGAACTCTGGCGCCCATACTACGGACATTTCGGTTAATTATGCTTATTAATTTTATTAAGTTTTTGAGTAATTTTATTTATATATTTTTATTCAGGATTTGATTTATTTATCAATAGTCATCAACTTATTACACAGTATTTTCGACATCTTTACGACATATCTTTAAAGATGTGTGTTAGTGATGTATTTAGTTTTAGTAACTAGAGGCTATTAGTGCCATATATTATTTGCTAGTGCTTCCTTGAGTTTGGTATTTTGGGGTTGTAGTAAGTATGTAAATTAGAGGGCATATAAATCTCTGGCAAGACCCCAACTAGAGTACGGTTCCAGCGTATGGAACCCTCACCAGGATTACTTGAATCAAGAACTGGAAAAAATCCAAAGAAAAACAGCTCGATTTGTTCTGGGTGATTTTCAACAAAAGAGTAGTGTTACAAAAATGTTGCAAAGTTTGGGCTGGGGAGAACTGGGAAATGGGAGACGAGCTGTTCGACTAAGTGGTATGTTCTGAGCAGTCAGTGGAGAGATGGCGTGGCATGACATTAGTAGACGAATAATTTTGATTGGTGTCTTCAAAAGTAGGAAAGATCACAATATGAAGGAAAGTTGGAATTCTAGAGGATAAATTAGGGCAAATATTTGTTTATAAGAAGAATAACTTATCAAGGGAGGTGTTCAATAAATTTCCAATTTCTTCGCAATCATTTAAGAAGAGGGTAGGAAAACAACAGATAAGGATTCTGCCACCTGGGTAAAATAAGGGTGTATTCTGCCCGATGCAGGTCCGATTCTCCGCAGAGTTGTGTCTGAGCCGGAGTTTACGAACGGAAAGGTGGCCAGTTCCTTTCCACTCCTCCACTCCCTTACACCCCACCGACAACGAGTGGCCGCCCATCCAAATCTTGACCACGCCCAATGTTGCTTAACTTCGGAGATGTCACGGGTTCCGGTGTTTCAACACGTCTACGGCCGTTGGCTGCCAATTGGGCGACTGCCCTAAATGCAGATCAGTAGTGACTGATTGACCGAGACTACTATTATTCAACTACTAACATAACCAAAACAAAATCTTAACCTATAACCAGTGTTGTATCAACATTTATATTATTATTATTATTATTATTATTATTATTATTATTATTATTATTATTATTATTATTATTATTATTATTATTATTATTATTATTATTATTATTATTATTACTATTATTATTACTACGCCACGCTCCATCACAAGGGGGCTAACGCCAACAAATATACGTCGGAAGGAAGTGGTCTCTGTGTCTCCTACATAATTAGACATTTTAATATTTGATTTAATTGCATTCATAACTAGATAACAAGTGTACATGAGAATATGTAAGCCACTTACCAGTGTATTGAAATTCCAATTTCTTCCTTCTTCTTACTTCGTGAATATGAAAAACCACACCAAAACACTACGCAGGTATTCACCATTCTGCGACACAACAGTTTGCCGAATAATTAATGAAAAATATACATAAAAAGAGCATAAACCAAAACTTCACACGGTAACACACATGTTTACAGTAGGCGTGTAGTGACGTAACGGACGGACGTTGTAAACATTACAATTGCATTTGTTTCCTTGTAAGCTTGCTCCTGCTTTCACTTGTATTTTGTTTACATATATATCTTGGATGGTATAACAGTATACGGTCATCTGACTCAGTGATGTGGATAAGTTACTCCCCTCGAGAAGTCTGTGTATGAATACCGGTTCTTCAGTGTTTTAGACCAAGTAAGCCGTGTTATAATGTGTCTATTGTTTTAAAATTATGTTTTTGTGACCGGGCGACACGTCAAGAGACCATGAATTTCCATAAGAAGAAGAAGAAAAGAAGAAGAACTGAAATACACACACACACACAGAGAGAGAGAGAGAGAGAGAGAGAGAGAGAGATTACCGCTGACAGTGTTTCATTTTATGAAATGGTTGTCCTATGGACTTTTTAATAGAATCTGTGAAAGGTTGTAGACAAAAGTCTAACGTCTTAACTTTAAAAAACTAGCAAAGTGAATAGGAATCTGGAAATGTTTGGAGAAATGTGATGAAGAAAAAAGAACGGATATTTTGAACAAAGAACATATGGTATATCGTTAGGGCGAGTTGTGGACCATTGTCTTAACTGATTCATGAAGTGATTTAGTGGTCCAGGGATCATGCTATTTTCCTTCAAACAAAAAAGATATTTATTGGTCCAGGAATCATGCTATTTTTCTTTCAACAAAGACCATTTTTGTGCCACGTTAAAGAACGCAATAACATCTTGAATGCTATTGACCTCCATTTTGCTGTTTGAACTGCCCGCGCTAGCGTCCAAGACTGTAATACTTTCCATCCATGTGACACGAATGCCAAAAGGTCCACATTTCAAATGCTTCTAACCGTTTGCTGAGTTTGAAGGGAGTATCCATTCATCCATCCTGAGTCCAATGCTGAGGTGTTTATTGGTCAATAACTTCAATTTGTAGAGGGTGTCAGAGTTTATTCAATTCTAGCATGGACTTCTTGTGAGAATGCCACTGAGAATTTAGAAGACATCCAAGGTATTTGTAGGTTTGAACACATTTGATGCTTTCATCAGCCTTTTCTAGTTGTGCATCAGTATATTGGTCTTAGTTTATTTTTAGACGACATCCAGTACAATCCACATGCATCTCAATCAGTAGTTATTGTATATATAATATACCTTCAGCTAAAACCACTGTGTCATCTGCATATCTGATATTATTGATAGATTCTCCATTCACACGGATTCCAATATCCGCACGCGCTGATCAGATGCTTCTACCAAAATCATCTCAGACATTAAATAATAGCAGGGAAAAAACACAGCCTTGCCTGGTACCTCTACAGACGTCATCTTCTTCTGATAAATGTTCCTTCCACCCTTATTGCAGTTTTCTGATTACATTACAAATTTGCGATGATTCGGATGTCAACACAAGTATTGTAAATATTGTAGAAAAAGTATGATTCATAATTTTCAGTGTTGTAATTTTATGAATAATTCATAATATCTCTTTTCCGTGAACATGTATACCTATAAATTATCCTATTTACTTCTCTCCAAATGGTCATTGGTAATTTTGCTACCTATGTTGTCAACAAACGTTGTCAATTTATGGAATAAATATCTGCTCATTTTTATGCAAAATTTATTAGGTTAAATGTCTCTTATCAGCCCAGAAAAATAGGTATGCTGGCTAGGATTTGAAAGGAATTAACATTATCTGTTGATAACGTAGATAATCTATTTTGGAATATATATATTCTACAAGCTGAAGATGTTCCCAAGGAATAAAATGCGTACTATCCGCACACTTTATCTTGGTGCATTTACGTCCTAGTGCTGAATCGGTCGACCTCGGCGATCTTCGAGTTTCATACTGGCAACCTCTGAAACACAAACTATGAATCGCTTAAGCATCGTTGTGCGACATCTGGCGTAAACTTTACGTACTGGTACTGTTGTTGTTTACACATCAAATTCAAAGTATAGAATTCATGCTAGGAACAAGATTCGCATCGAGAGATATGTTTTGTAATGTTATATAATGTGTATGTGACATAGTTGTTGGCTTAAGATGATAACGGTTTAGAAATTTCATATCGATCGATCATCTTCTCGATTCAATTCAGATTTCATTTTCATTCAGTTGGCAGCACCAGGCAGCACCAGGCAGCACTATCGATACCGGGACAGCTCCCTCCTTACTCCGCACCCCGTACACAAATGCATCAAGATAAAGTGTGCGGACAGTACTTTTAATATAGATTAGTTGAAAATTGTATTTATTTTAAAGATAATACAATATCTGGTATTGAAAATGGCTGGACTCTTCTCAATTATTCATTTGAGTTTGCCATTAGATTCAACATCTCATTTCCCTCCTGTGGGTGGGGGATGCAGACGAAGAATACACCCAGATTATCCCCTGTCTGTCGCAGAAGGCAACTAAAAGGGGCGACAAAGGAACGACTACGCTAGAACCATGGGACTACTTGTGATTAGTACCATCACGCGGGGAATACCATGAGTCGACTTTACTTGCGAGAAGTACCTCTGTTAGGTACACAATAGGTTTGAGATTAGTAGTGACAGAGAGTGGTTCGCTGTGGGTTTACAGTTCCTGTGATTAGTACCACTATATGCGGAAAACTACGGGCTTACACCACAGGTCTGGGTGTTGCTTGTGTTTATTACCACTACATGAGCGACACTGTGGGTCTCCGTTGCCTGTGATTAGTACCCACTATGTGACGAACACCGCGGAATGCCGACGCCCGTGATTAGTACATCTATGTGAGGAACACGTTGCCTCTGAGTAGCGCCATTATGTGAGAAACACCATGTCTGTGTTACCTGTGTGACGTTCAATACCTGTGAGAAGTACCATAATGTGTGGAACCCCATAAGTCTACACTATGTTTATTAGTACCGCGACATGAGAAATGCCATGGTTCTACTTTACTAGCGATAAGTAGCACTGTGAGGGGCCGTTGACCTGGATTTTGGACCCCTTTAATCAACAATCATCATCGATTCAGGATTGCGCTTTGGAAGCAGTCTCTTGGTCAGTGATACTATCGTTTTAAGATAGTTTCTGGGAAGGAGGGGTATTGCGGATCGGATCCACTGATTGTTTTAAGTTCATAACCATTGTTCATCGTCTTTTTGAATTCTAGTGAGTGGATCGATTTTGGAATTATTTTTAACTTTCAGTATTGTGAGTTGGTTCTGCTGATTATTTTTAATTCATATTTTATTCTTCATTATCACACTTTGAATGCTGGTCAGTGGGTGATATTTGGACTTATAAATTGTCATTACATTTCGTCTCATTTTGTACCATTAGGGTCCGATGACTTAGATGTTTGGCCCCTTTAAACAACAAGCATCATCATCATCAATATCACATTTATTACGGCATGAGAATGCCATTTGTATTTTGTTCAACCTCGCCAAGATCATACATTTTTATTGTCTTCAGAGTTCAGCAATAAAAGCTGATACAAATATAACTAGCTAAATGCCTTAGTTTTGTAAAAATTAATATCAAAGCATAGTTGGTGATTTTCAACTCTTGAGATTTAGATTCGCTTACCATTTTTGACACATTCATTCCATATTGAATGCATGGACACAGGTCCGATATAAATTATTTGATTCATGCTTTTTTTAAATCTCTCCAACGTAGTTTGATTAACAAAAGCCAATATGCCATGCTTTTCTGTGCCAGGCAAATGTATTTGGATATTAAATTTATTTTATAGCATAGCAACAAGTAGAACAAAATATTTGTTACTTTTCATACTAAATCCAAGGGTACATTTTGCTCAATCAGTACTTTAAGTACTATGAACTTGCATCAGTGTATTAGTAAATAATTCCTTACTTTCTTTGACTACCCCACGACTGGAATCCTGAGGTTTGGTGCTCCAAGACGACACAGCAGTTTTCAGTGAATCGTTAACACGCTGCTTGGGGGCTTCAATGAGATTATACTTAACTTGGTGCAAAACTATCATTTAGACCCTATTTCAATATGCACTATCGTGGTTAAAATACAGAATATCCATCTTGAGAGCACCAATGGAAGAACAAAAAATTTGCCAGGGGAAGGGTCTGAACTTGGACCTCTGATCTAACAGGATCGCGTCATAGCAAGTATACTACCGTGACACCGGCACCCATGGTGCGTTTGTGTTTGATGCTGATTTCTTTTCATGGCTCTCTAGCCTGTTGAAGCAACGTGCAGATTTGCCAACACCGCTTCGCAAAGCCCATTTGAATTCGACCGCATAGCGATCTGACTGGCTAACTTCATCAGCTGATAAAAAGACAATGGCGCTAGATATTGAATTATATTTTCAAATTATTTATCACTATGACCAAACCTCTAATGCACAAGTGCCCGGTTCACGTTGTTTCCGACCGCCACACAATGTGTGAACTCATCCATCCAATGCGTCGCACATGTACTGTGTTGCAAAGAATAGTAATGTCTGTGAAAGACTGTTTGAATGGTTAGTATCCGAGATGTTCTCAAAATAGACACAGCACAGCTGGATTAACATTAAATATGCCTGCAGTCTGGGAGATTAAGTGGATCCTGCTCAAAATGTTGCCACTTCAAGAACACAGGGTTAGCCCGCTTTAATTCTTCTACTGAACGTACTGAGAGACACAAGACAAATGTCGCAGGTGTTGAGTTGTCTGTTTCTCACCGCGATCGCAGAAGGCTAAGTTGAGGGGACTTCCAAATGATCCAGTTCTCAAGTTTCAATACAATCGATGCCTTCAGATCAACCGTTCTAACACTTTGAGATATTTTTGACCTTTTTTATGCTGGTTATTTCTTTATTAGTGGCAACACTGTTTCTATACCAGGAAACAGAACCATTATTTCTCGGATATACACAGCTTAGGGTAGTATCTAACCTACCACACAATGTGTGAACTCATCCATCCAATGCGTCGCACATGTACTGTGTTGCAAAGAATAGTAATGTCTGTGAAAGACTGTTTGAATGGTTAGTATCCGAGATGTTCTCAAAATAGACACAGCACAGCTGGATTAACATTAAATATGCCTGCAGTACCTGTAAGACATGTGGGAATTCGGTCTTGCGTTACAGAACCATGGCACAGTAGGTCAAAGCCTTCAATGACAGACCACAACAAGTGGCCAACATGCTTTGGCCAGGTTACCCTGATATCAGTGAATAGGACCTACAGGTTGTTAATGGATTACTGGGAACATATACAACCCAGATGGTTTGTGAGTTAACCTGAGGGACAGGTATGTTTCGTATCATGAAAGGATACATACATACATACATATCTTTATTGCCCACCCTAGTGTACACCATCGGCTTACAGGCAATAAAGACAGACAGAGCGAAACAAAGGAAAACAAGCAATAATAACAACTACATATCTCTTAAAACCACTTAACTACATTTACTACCTCTACATCTACTCAGTATCATCCCACACGTACGCGGATAGCCAGCACACATGCAGGACGATACCGCACTACTAACTACCCAAAGCCCAACCCCTGACTACCACCTAAAAAAAAAAAATTAGACTGGTCGCTGCAACAGCCCTGGCATGGAACACACGCCCACCAACCCGTCTACAGCAGCCACCAGCCTTGCCACGTGAGAACTGGTATCGTATCTCACCGACCCTCGCTGACAAACACTGTGTTCCTTTCCTTATCATGTGTTACAAGCCACCCTGGCTGAAACCAGACCCAACAGGTGGCCTGCAACACACTTCCGCTATGTACGTCACACATACTCTTGTCCCTTGTCAGCACACTACCTTCCCTATCCTTTTCATTTCCGTGCGGACATGCAAAAGTCTATCTTCTTTGGAGTGGGGTCAAGTCCCCCACCCCTCCCTCTTCCCTTGATACGTCACCCTCACCTCTCACGCACTACTCCCGCTATTTACATCTCACCTTATAAAAACTTAAGACTTAAGTATCATGAAAGGAGGATGGTTACCTAGTTGAACTTCCTCTTGAAACAAAAATCACCACCACCATAATCCTGAAAATTGCCTCGGTATGAAAAATCTGCATTGCAGTGGGTTCCACGCCATTTGATGAAATTGCAGAAATGACAGTGATATGGTGCTGTGCAAACAAAGTTTCAACATTATGAGCACAAAGGTGAGGCATATCATGACCATAAATAGCTATGGGCCTGATTGCATGAGCCAAATTGAAATGCTAACCGAACGTATGGCGTCATTGCCGATTCCCACAAAAGTCAAAAGTGCGTCAGAACCCCACCAGTGTGAAAGTGATGGTGATTCTGGTTTACAATTGTGATGGTGTTTTCTTAACGCATACCGAACACCCCCACCCCACCCCCAGGAAGGACAGACCGTGAATGTGCAGTATTGCTGGTCATTTTTGGAACGTTACCTGCAACCAGCATTGCACGAGAAGTGACAACACTTTCTGCAGGACGCCTTGCATTTTTGGAGGTGACTGATTTATATGCTTGATGGACTGGTAAGTGCTCTCTCATCCCACATACTCTCAAAAATTCAGCACTTATGATTTGGATTTCATACCTAATGAAGAGTTTATCGCAAAATTTTATAAAATTGGCTGAAAACTTGAAACTATTAGCCTTTGTAAAATCGTAAAATAATTGATGAAATCATGTGGCATAATTCTGATTCAAGAAGCATAATGAAAGGTGATTTATAAAATAGTGAAATCTCTCATCTAATAAAGCAAATTGGCATCCTACGAGAACTTTAAACATCAGGATATCTTGAAGCCTACTGAGTGTTCAGTGATCTAATTGGTAGTTCATGTAGAGCAGGTAAAGATATTGATGTGACTGTTGTTCTACTTTCCCTGAATTTAGAATATAGGCATTTTGTGGAAGCTGTAGTGAAGGCTTTATGGATAGTGAAAGGTCATTTTGAATGTGTTTATAATATTTGACAGGAGAACAGCTCTGACTCCCAGTAGTATGGAACTCATTGCATCTCTGTCTTTCACTAACTGATGGGCACCTACAATATGTAAGTAGGATAGGCCCTACTTGTTGAAGAGGCAAAACGACATTTTTCCAAATATTCATGTTTTGATATACCATATGTAATAAACATTTTCAGCAGAAGAATAACTCTCATGTTTCTTGTACATGTGTAATAGTGATGTTTTGCTGAAAAATATACAAAAATAGCTTATAAAACGGACCAAATTAGGCAAAACTTTTCACCACAAACCGGTGCCTCTACTGATGAAGAAACCACTATTCCTGAAGTTCTACCGAACACAACCATATAGAGAACAGGAGCTACTACAGTGACATCATTGCTTCCACATCGCTGGCAATGGTGTGCCACTAATAAAAGAACAGCCTTCGTGTAAGACGAGGGTCTGGTCCCAAAAAGATACTCGTAATATACACTGCTGAAACAATGCAACATCCTCAGGGACTGTGTTAAGTGGCACCGGGGTATAATATGTGCATACTGAGGGGTTATGTCGGAGATTCATTTGTCATGGACATCGGCGATCAGATGGCATTCAGGACGCCTGCCTGTATGCACCCTGTTTTAACTCTGCAGGCGGACAACCATGCCCTGATGACAAGTACGATCTCCTGTTGAACAACTGCAGCCATTTGAACGGGGCCGCATTGTGGGCCTGCGGGAAGCTGGGTGGACATATCGACGAATTGCTGCACATATTGGTCACGATGTTTCGGTGGTGTGTTGCTGCTTTCAGCAATGGTCTGTGGAACATTCTCAGGCTCATAGACCAAGCTTCGGATGTCTGCATTGTACAGACGCATTGTGCGAGCAGTAGTGGCTGACCGAACATTATCCAGATACGAAATCTGGTCACATGTTTCACCTGCTGTGTCACCAAGGGTCCTTGGGAACAATCTGTTTGCAGCAGGATTATGATCATATGAGCCTCTGTCCAGGCTACCACTAACACCACGACACAGCCAAACATGGCTACCCTGGTGTCGTGGAAGAGTCGATTGGAGAGGGGAATAGTGCTCTGTAGTCTTCAGTGACGAGAGTAGGTTCTATCTGTATGCAAGTAATGGGTATACACGTGTATGGCGTAGACCTGGCGAGCGGCCTATTCCAGAGAGCATTCGCCCACGACACCCAGGTCTTACCTCAGGTTTCATGGTGTGGGGGCCATCACTAACAACTCGCGGTCACAGTTGGTTGTTTCTACGGGGTAATGAAACCACTGGCCGCTACATTGCACAGGTTGTTGTCCCCGTGCTACTGCCATTTCTTGGACAGGAAGGTGGTGTGCTTGTTTAACACGACAATGCACGTCCACATACAGTAGGACAACGCTACGTGATGTACAACTGCCCTGGCCAACAAGATCACCGGGTTTCTCGCCAATTGAACACGTATGGGACATGATAAAGCGGGAAATTAGGTGTTCTCCAGAGCACGCAAGAACCATTGCCAAATTGCACCAACATGTGCAAGATGCTTAGGACAGGCTATCCCAGGAAGCCATTCGGCACCTTTATGATCGTTTGGATGTGGAGCTACATACAGGCCTGCATTGCCGTCAGAGGGGGATACACTGTGCATTGATGTGACTGTTTGGGTACCCTTTACTGTGACGTGCGTTTCATTTGGTCTGAATTTCTAGTCATATATTCCTGCAATGATGAACTACATATCACATTGCTTGTGAATAAAATTACCTTGCCCTTGAGGATGTTGCATTTTTAAAATTTTTCTTTTTGGCAGCGTATTTCCGTTCTTTCAATTCATACATTTAACTTATTTAAATTTTGATAGTTGAGTATGGCATAATATTGAAGAATATTAACTGTATTAGGGGCTGCCTGGCCGAGGCGATAAAGGCAGGCTCGGTTCACCTGGAAGGACATGCTTTTAATTCCCTGTCAGGAAGTCAAGAAATTTAAGGAACGAGATTTCCACTTCCAGAGTTGCACATGGTCCTGAGGTTCACTCAGCCTACAGCAAAAATGAGTACACAGTTAATTACTGGGGGGCAAAGTCGGCCGGGCATAGATCTAACCACTCTACACCATCAAATGCCGAGGTTACGGATAGTGGAAGCCTTTATCTTCCACCCCTCCCAGGACCTTCATGGCCTGTACGAAGATGACTTTGCTTTGCTATTAACTGTATTAGTAAACTCTGGAAAAGGTGTGACAGGTTAGCAATATTTATCTTGGATGTAAGTGATTTTTTTCTTTATTCTTCCCAGCTAATCCCTTCCACTTTTTCTCTCTGATTAGTGTTATATAGAGGATGGTTGGCCAGACTGAGTGGCTCAGGTGGTTGAGGCAGTGGTCTTCAGACCCGAACTTGGCAGGTTCGATCCTGGCCCAGTCCAGTGGTATTTGAATGTGCTTAAATATGGCAGCTTGCGTGAGTAGATTTACCAGCACGCAAGAAAACTCCTGCGGTACTACATTTCGGCACGTCGGCGTCTTCGAAAACCATGAAAAATTGGGATGTAAAAATAACAATAACATTAACACTAATGAGAGGGGAAATAAATGGAAGGATGGTGGTAGTGATAATTGTTTTAAGAGGCATCCTCTATATAACACTAATCAAAGAGGAAGAAATGGAAGGGATCCGACACTTCGAAAAATGAACGTATCGGCGAAAGAAAGAGAAAAGCGTGAAAAGAAAACTCCCTAGGCCTTGCAAACGTATAAACGAGGGGTTGGAAAGGAACAAGCGTTGACCGAGGGAGGTCGGATTGGAAAGCTGACATGAGCCTGGCACAAGTAAAAGGAACAATGCCAGGACTATGCTAAGAACTCCGTGGTCACCAATCCACACTCCCGGGCTTAGAGTCCCTCAAGCCCCTTTAATTAACGTCTTACGATAGGCAGGGTGTTGTTCTATCGGCCCCATCCAGAGAGTTTTTCATCTTCATGGCTGCCGACCCTCGATCCCAGTCTCCCGAATGCTTTTTTTTCTTTTGCTTGTGGCTTTACGTTGCACCGTCACAGACAAGTCTTATGGCGACGATGGGGTAGGAAAGGCCTGGTGTGAAGATGGGAAACCACGGAAAACCATCTTCAGGGCTGCCGACAGTGGGATTCGAACCCGCTATCTCCCGGATGCAAGCTCACAGCCGCGCGCCTCTAACCGCACAGCCAACTCGCCCGGTTCTCCTGAATGCAAGCTGGGAGTCAGAGCTGGTGACTCATCTTTTGGTTCGACGGTTGCTGAACTATTAACTCAGTATTACGAATAAGTATATTTGTTTAGTATAATTAATACCAGTGTTATGATGTTTTATTACCTGGATGTGCTAATAATTGGCGCAATTATTGTGAAAATAGTTCCTTTTTAAACTCTTGACTCTTTTCTTTATAACCGCGCGCAATATCTTTACCGGTATACTGTAATTATTAAGATTTTCCGTTGAACCGTGATCTTCTACAGTTTAACATAAGAATATTGATGTGGAAATTCTTCACGGACTTTCAAATGTCATTCGTCTGATTAAGTTGGTATTGCGGACGTAGGTAAGTATGCACCTGTACATAACATACAGACATAGGAGCTGAAAGTAAGTCATTGATGAAATCAAGGTATTGATGTAATGATTGTATCATACGTGCTGATTTATTTTAAGACAAAAACAAATAACAAAATGTTGTTAAGGGAAACGTACAGTCTGAGCTTTTATTAATAGTCGACTATTACAGCTAATGGGTGGACTGTATACAGTGTATACTCCTTGACCACTATGTTCTCTTACATGAGCTTTGGCATGCCTTTGCCTGTTGCCACTATACGTTTTTCTTACATTCTATTCTATCCTCTTTGTAAATGATCCTTGACTCTATGAAATGCAGCGCAGGTGAACTGATGTGCATGTGTTCCATCCAGTGTTCCCTCTTTTCAAACGATGTGTTCGATTGGAATGCGTGAATGATACTATTTATTCAAGTTTGACATCAAAGCGATGGAAAGTGAAACGAAGTTCTTCAAAACTTTACCGTGGCCATCTCTCGAAAAATACTTTCAATTGCGTACTTACGACAGTTCACTGCAAACAGTTCAGTGCTTGCTCTGCCTTCCGGAATACAGAGAACTATCATTCCTGAAAACAACATGGTGTAATTTAATGAATCACGTCAAGGTAGGCACTTTATTTCGTTTTCTTTATTATATTGAGTGATTGTCATTCGTTAAGCTGATGGTACGCATAATATTTGATAACCGCCTTGTTTTTCTCCTCGAGCAGAGTTGCCGGACTCCGCGTAACTTAAACAGTGTTACAGCGGGAGTAATGTTTTCGTTTTCCTCATTATTTAAGCTGCTGGTACACATAATATTTAATAACTGCCTTGGGTTTCTCCTCTAGCAGAGTTGCCGGAATCAAACTTGTAAACTTGCAGGTTTCGCAATAGTTTTTTTTTTTTTTTTTTGTTAGTGTCACATGTCAAACATGTAGAATTCTGATTTTGTTCATATTATGATGATAAGCTCCGCTTCAAGGAGTTAAATTTAATGTTATGAATAGTTGTACTTCATTCATTCATCATCTGTTTACCTCCAGGGTCGGTTTTTCCCTCGGACTCAGTGAGGGATCCCACCTCTACCGCCTCAAGGGCAGT
Source organism: Anabrus simplex (assembly GCF_040414725.1). NCBI lineage: Eukaryota > Metazoa > Arthropoda > Insecta > Orthoptera > Tettigoniidae > Anabrus > Anabrus simplex. Next base: position 204,603,965 of record NC_090279.1, on the reverse strand, counting down.
GTCCTGGAGCTATGCTGAACAGGGGCCTTGTGGGGGATGGGAAGATTTGAAGGGATAGACAAGGAAGAGGGAAGGAAGCGGCCGTGGCCTTAAGTTAGGTACCATCCCGGCATTTGCCTGGAGGAGAAGTGGGAAACCACGGAAAACCACTTCCAGGATGGCTGAGGTGGGAATCGAACCCACCTCTACTCAGTTGACCTCCCGAGGCTGAGTGGCCCTCGTACCACTTTTTCAAATTTCGTGACAGAGCCGGGAATCGAACCCGGACCTCCGGGGGTGGCAGCTAATCACGCTAACCACTACACTACAGAGGCGGACAGTTATACTTCACGTTTCAAAGTATTGCGAGAGTTTGGGTTCCGGCTGTGTTTAGAGATCAAAATATCTTGATTTTATACTACCACTGTGCTCATATAATACAAAAATATCTCAGACTAGACTTTTTGTCTCAGGGTAAAGAAGTCTATCGCCGTCGTCAATATTCTTATCGGCGCTGTTAGATGCAGTGGCGTAGATACTTTTCCTGTGTGTGTGTGTGTGGGGGGGGAGATGATGATAATAATAATACACATATTGAATGGATGTTTTTATTATTCTTACCTTCCTAAAAATTATAGATGTATCTATGTAAAGAGTGAAAGTGCTTCATGGGCGGGGTGGCTATATGTACTGTATATCCTCTCATTCACTCCTCTCCCTTATCCACGCCATTGTGGTCGGACGGAGAGAAAAAGTGTGATCAAGGGAAGTCTGATAGGAAGAATGAAAGTGAAGAGCTTGACACAAGTAGGTAGAAGTAAAACTAGGCTAATATAGATCCCCGTAGTTGCCAATCCACGTACTTCTCCCCGGAGTTCAGAGTTTCAGTGGGTGCTCCTTTTGGTCGCCTCTTACGACGGGCAGGAGATACTGTGTCGTAGATGCATTATGCCACCTCTAGAGGTAAATCCAGGTCACAAGGTCCGTTACCGTGTATGTTAAACCTTGTCAATATTCCATGCACATTGTGCGAAATTCTGTACTATTATTATTAAACCTTATCAATAAGCTTGTGCCGCTGTGGTGTCAGTGGTTTTAAAATATAACTTCTCTAATATATGAAAGGACTTATTTAACTTGCCGATAAATCTGCTGACAGTCTCTCGCATTCTAGCACGCTTTTGAGAACCAGTCGTAAATTGCGGTATTTGATTCAGATATCTGCAGAATAGGAGGCGAGTACCGAACAATTTCACTGGGACGTAGTTTTCTCTTTCCGAGGTAGCGCGCGATTACAAACTTATCAAAAAATATAATAAAAAATAAGAGCGTATCCCAAAATGGCCAACATAAAATTTACTTACGACCAAAATGTGCACTCAGCCGCGCCGTCGCAGATGTTAAAATGAAAGTGAGGACCTTGGGCACAAGAAGATGGAAGCAAAACTTAGGGCCACCGGACATCCACATTTTACGAATATCCTCGCGCTTCCAGAATGTATAGTTACTTATTTGATGCATCATTTTTGTGCGGTTAAGTGACTTCCATTCAACATATAGGGACATTTTCTCTGTCTCTTCCGATGCGAAATATTTCAGGTGGTCTATAGTACAGTCTACGTAATCATTCCTGTCAGGACGTGCACATACAGTCTTTACAGGTCCATGAAAAATAAAAGGTATATCGGAATGTTCACCCACCGCTATGGAGATGGATGCCTTGTTTGTTTGTTGGTTTGCTTATAGAAAAGCCGATGTGAATAGAGTCCTACTTCAGTAAAAGTTCACTGCAATTTTTTCCCAATTTTCTGGGGTTGCTTGAAACTTCAAAGTTTTGAGTTTGGGCTGAGAAATAGAATAAATTACCATAGAAATATTTTAAACGCCGTCCTCCCGCCTCGTGAAATAGCGGAAATATTCGGGATTGTTAAATTCTTCACAGACTTATATCACCTACAATATTTTTTATATAAAACATACCTAACACAACTGATATAAAATGCATATTTCAGTATTTTATATAATAAATTTGTACGGTACAAATTACAGCAGTCCGCCTCTGTGGTGTAGTGGTTAGCGTGATTAACTGCCACCCCCGGAGGCCCGGGTTCGATTCCCGGCTCTGCCACGAAATTTGAAAAGTGGTACGAGGGCTGGAACGGGGTCCACTCAGCCTCGGGAGGTCAACTGAGTAGAGGTGGGTTCGATTCCTACCTCAGCCATCCTGGAAGTGGTTTTCCGTGGTTTCCCACTTCTCCTCCAGGCGAATGCCGGGATGGTACCTAACTTAAGGCCACGGCCGCTTCCTTCCCTCTTCCTTGCCTATTCCTTCCAATCTTCCCATCCCCCCACAAGGCCCCTGTTCTGCATAGCAGGTGAGGCCGCCTGGGCGATGTACTGGTCATACTCCCCAGTTGTATCTCCCGACCGAGAGTCTGAAGCTCCAGGACACTGCCCTTGAGGCGGTAGAGGTGGGATCCCTCGCTAAGTCCGAGGGAAAAACCGAACCTGGAGGGTAAACAGATGATGATGATGACAAATTACAGCAATGGAGATGTAAACGATTTTTTATTAGCAAGTCCATCCACGACGAACAGCTACTTAGTCGTCATGGTAACGAACTAACTGGCGATGATGATTGTTGTCGTCATTGATTTTTTTATAAGGTGCAAAACCACATGATCATTAGCCTCTATTGATCAGGAAGATAATGAAAGTAACTATTGAATTGTGAAGACGAATGTGAAGCAACAATCATTCTACACTGACTGTTGTTGAGGTGTGCGTTGTCTCTTCTACTGCCACTCATCTCCACCAGATGGCGTTACTGCTGCAGTTGTAAAAACTAACCTGTCAACGAGTACACTAGGTACTGCTAGTGTACCATATACAGTACTTCAAAGTTTTGGTAATTATATTTTTTTGGTACTTCAGGTCATCAAAGTAAACATGCTATATCAACTTCACTTCCCCCTCACCCCCCCCCCCCCCTTAAGTGGACTTTCCGAAAATAAAAATACGTGTTCCTTTATTATGAAAGGAGATTTCAAATATCAATTTTCACACCTGTAACATCTTCAATTTTTGGAATATCAATATGCTAATAAACAGAATGCCGGGCTGAGTGGCTCAGACGGTTAAGGCGCTGGCCTCCTGACCCCAACTTGGCAGGTTCGATCCTGGCTCAGTCCGGTGGTATTTGAAGGTGTTCAAATACGTCAGCCTCGTGTTGGTAGATTTACTGGCACGTAAAAGAACTCCTGCGGGACTAAATTCCGGCACCTCGGCGTCTCCGAAAACCGTAAAAGAGTAGTTAGTGGGACGTAAAACAAATATTATTATTATTATTATTATTATTATAAACAGAATTCTATTCCTTCACTTATTTTCAACCCTTTAAGTGAATTTTTCGAAAACAAAAAAAGTGTTTCTTTATTTTAAAAGGAGATTCCAAGTACCAGTTTTCGCGTCTATAACATCTTCAATTTTTGAGAATTGAGATATGTCTCCTCATAAAAAGACTTCAACTCCATCACTTCTTTTCACCCCCTTCCCCATTGTGGACTTTCCAGAAACACAAGTACGTGTAGCTTAATTTTTAAAGCAGATTTCAGATACCAATTTTCACATCTTTTATATACTCAGTTTTTGAGATATAAGTACCGGTATCCTCATAAAAGGAATTAAACTCCTTCACTTATTATCACCCCCAGTCCTTAAGTGAATTTTTCGAACACAAAAATACAGATTTCTTTATTTTTAAAGGAGATTCCAAATACCAATTTTCGCGTCTGTAACAACTTCAGGTTTTGATATATAAGTATCCTCGTTAAAAGAATTCATCTTTATCGGTCCTTTACACTCGTTTAAATAGATTTTCCGAAAACAAGAAAATCCGTGTTTCTTTAAAAGGTGATGCCAAATACCAATTTTTACGCCTGTAACATGTTCAGTTTTTGAGATATAAAGTATCCCCATTAAAGGATTCGACCCCCATTTTAGTCCTTTGCACGCACTTGCACCCCCCCCCCCTCAAGTGGATTTTCTGAAACAAAAATACAGGTTTCTTTATTTTTAAAGGAGATTCCAAATACCAATTTTCGCGCCTGTAACATCTTCAGTTTTTGAGGTATAAGTGTCCTCATAAAAAGAATTCAACCTCTTTTTCGGTCCATTACACCCCTTTAAATGGATTTTCCGAAAAGAAGAAAAATACGTGTTTCCTTATTTTTAAAAGAAATGCCAAACACCAGATTTTACGTCTGTAACATGTTAAGTTTTTGAGACATACTCATTTTATTCACCCCATTTTCCCTTCTTTTAACCCACCCCTTAAGTGGATTTTCCGAAAACGAAAAATGAGTGTTTTGTTATTTGTAAAGGAGACTTCAATTACCAATTCTTACGTTTGTAACATGTTAAATTTTTGACATATACTCATCTTGAAAATTCACCCAATTTTTCACTTCTTTCACCCCCCTTAGTGAATTTTCCGAAAACAGAAAAGAATACGTGTTCCTTTATTTTAAAAGAATCTTCCAAATACCAATTTTCACGTCTTTTAAACCGTTAAGTTTTTGAGATATAGATATGCTTTAAATTTTTTTAATTCACCCCCCCCCCCATGATGGAATAACCAAAAATCCTCTCTTAGTGAGCACCTACACTGTAATATGGATGAATCCCCAATATTACACGTCTTTGTCCAGAAAATAACATGTCCTGACTGACTGATTCATCATCGCCAAACCAAAACTACTGGACATAAAGAAATAAAATGTTGGGGTTACATTTATATTACAGTGTAGGTGCTCACTAAGAGAGGATGTTTGGATATTCTGTCGCCAAGGGGGTGAAGATTTAAAACTGGTTTATCTGTATCTCAGAAACTTAACAGTTTAAAGATGTAAAACTTGGTATTTGGAATTTCATTTTTAAAAAACATAATTTTTTTGTTTTTGAAAAATCCACTTAAGGGAGGTAAAAATAAGTGAAAAGTGGTTGAATAATATTTTTATGGGGATACTTATATCTCAAAAACTGATTTTATTACAGACGTGAAAATTAGTACATGGAATCTCGTTTCAAAATAAAGAAAAACCTATTTTTTGTTTTCGGAAAATCCACTTAAGAGGGGCGAAAAGAAGTTAAAAATTGGGGTGAATTTTTAAGATGAGTATATCTAAAAAAATTAACATGTTAGAGACGTAAAAATTGGTATTTGGAATCTCCTCTACAAATAAAAAACACGCATTTTTCGTTTTCGGAAAATCCACTTAAGGGGGTGGGGTGAAAAGAAGTGAAGGAGGAGTTGAATTCTTTCTTATGAGGATATTTATATCTCAAAACTGAAGAAGTTACAGACGTGAAAATTGGTATTTGGAATCTCCTTTAAAAATAAAGTTACACGTATTTTTGTTTTCGGAAAGTCTACAATGGTGAAGGGGGTGAAAAGAAGTAAGAGTTTAATTTGTTTTGTGAGGATACATACTGTATATCTCAAAAGGTTAAGATGTTCAGACGCGAAAATTGGTACTTGGAATCTCCTTTCAAAATTACAAAACAGGTATTTTTTTTTTTCGGAAAGTACACTTAAGGGTGGGGGTGGGGGAGTTAAAAATAAGTTTAATTATTTTTATGAGGATACTTATATCTCAAAGTCTGAAAATGTTAGACACTAAAATTGCTGTTTGGAATCTTCTTTCATAATAAAGGAAAACGTATTTTTTGTTTTCGGAAAGTCTACTTTGAGGAGGGGGTAGGGGGGTTGGAAAGAAGTTGAATTATTTTTATGAGCATACTTAAATCTCAAAATCTGAAGATGTTACAGACGTTAAAATTGGTATTTGGAATCTCCTTTAAAAATAAAGAAACACGCATTTTTGCTTTCGAAAAAGCCATTTAAGGAGGTGAAAAGAACTGAAAAAGTGGGTGAAATTTAAAAATGAGTATATCTACAGTATATGTCAAAAACTTAACAAGTTACAGACGTGGACACTGTTATTTGGAAAGTCCTTTAAAAATATAAAAAAACTTATATTTTTGTTTTCGAAAAATCCACTTACGGGGTGGGGGTGAAAAGAAGTGAAGGAGGAGTTGAATTCTTTTTTATGAGGATACTTATATCTCAAAAAATGAAGATGTTACAGACGTGAAAATTAGGATCTGAAATCTCCTTTAAAATTAAAGTTACACGTATTTTTTTTTTTTTTTTTCAAAAGTCCACATTGGGGGAGGGGTGAACAGAAGTGAAGGATTTGAATTATTTGTATGAGGATACATATATCTCAAAAACTGAAGATGTTACGGACACAAAAATTCGTACTTGGAATCTCCTTTCAAAATAAAAATGCATTTTGTTTTGGAGAGTCCACTTTGGGTGGGGGGGAGGGGGGGCAGGGAGGTGGAAAGAAGTGAGAAGAAGTTGAATTATTTTTATGAGGAAGATGTTACAGACATAAAAATGGGTATTTGTGATCTCATTTCAAAATAAACATATTTTTTGGTTTTCGGACAGTCCACTTTGGTGGGGGGGGAGAATGGAAAGAAGTGAAGAAGTTGAATTTTTATGAGGATACTTGTATCTCAAAATCTGAAGATGTTACAGACTGTAGAATTGGTATTTGAAATCTCCTTTAAAAATAAAGGAACACACATTTTTTTGTTTTCGGAAAGTCCACTTAAGAGGGGCAAAATGAAGTAAAAAATTGGGGTGAATTTTTAAGATGAGTATATCTAAAATATTTAACATGTTAGATACGTAAAAATTGGTATTTGGAATCTCCTCTACAAATAAAGAACACGCATTTTTCGTTTTTGGAAAATCCACTTAAGGGGGTGCGGTGAAAAGAAGGGAAGGAGGAGTTGAATTCTTTATTATGAGGATACTTATATCTCAAAATCTGACGATGTTACAGACGTTAAAATTGGTATTTGGAATCTCCTTTAAAAATAAAGACACATGTATTTTTGTTTTCAGGAAAGCCACTTAAGAGGGGTGGAAAGAATTGAAAAAGCGGGTGAAATTTTAAAATGAGTATATCTACAGTATATGTCAAGAACTTAAAATGTTACAGACGTGAAAATTGTTATTTGGAAAGTCCTTCAAAAATAAAGAAACCTGAATTTTTTTGTTCGGAAAATCCACTTAAGGGGATGGGGGTGAAAAGAAGTGAAGGAGTTGATTTTTTTTTTATGAGGATACTTATATCTCAAAAACTGAAGGTGTTACAGACGTGAAAATTGGTATCTGAAGTCTTCTTTAAAAATAAAGTTACACATATTTTTGTTTTCGGAAAGTCTACAATGGGGAAGGGAGTGAAAAGAAGTGAAGAGTAAAATTCTTTTTATGAGGATACATACATCTCAAAAGGTTAAGTTGTTACAGATGCAAAAATTGGTACTTGGAATCTCCTTTCAAAATAAACACTTTTTTCTTTCGGAAAGTCCACTTAAGGGAGAGGGGGGAGGGTTGATGGAAACAGGTGAAGAAAAAGTTATTTTTATGAGGTTACATATATCTCAAAGTCTGAAGATGTTACAGACGTTAAAATTGCTATTTGGAATCTTCTTGCAAAATAAAGGAAACACGTAATTTTTGTTCTCAGAAAGTCCACTTTGGGAGTGGGGAAGAATGGAAAGAAGTGAAAAAGTTGAATTATTTTTATAAGGATACTTGTATCTCAAAATCTATAGATGTTACAGACTGTAAAATTGGTATTTGAAATCTCCTTTCAAAATAAAGGAATACATATTTTTTTGTTTTCGGAAAGTCCACTTTATGTGGGAGGGGAGTGGGAAATGGAAAGAAGTGAGAAGAAATTGAATTATTTTTATGAGGATATTTATATTTCAAAATCTGAAGATGTTACAGACGTTAAAATTGGTTTTTGGAATATACTTTAAAAATAAAGAAACACATTTTTGTTTTCGGTAAAGCCGTTTAAGGGGGTGAAAAGAACTGAAAAACATGTGAAATTTTTAAATGAGTATATCTACAGTATATGTCAAAAACTTGACATGTTACAGACATGAAAATTGGTATTTGGAAAGTCCTTCAAAAATATAGGAACATGTAAATTTTGGTTTTCATAAAAGACACTTAATGGAGGGTGAAAAGAAGTGAAAAATTACTTGAATTCTTTATAATGAGTTTACTTATATCTCAAGATGTTACAGACGTGAAAATTTGTATTTGGAATCTCCTTAAAAAATACAGAAACACGCATTTCGTTTTTTGACTTGAGAAAGGGCTGTTTCTTATATATGCAATTCTATGTCGCATAGTCATCTTAGCCTTGTCTGGCTCCTTAGCTGAATGGTCAGCGCAGTGCTCTTTGGTCAAAGGGCCGCGGGTTCGATTCCCGCCCGAGACAGAGATTTTAACCTTAAATGGTTAATTCCCTTGGCTCAGGCACTGGGGGGGTTTGTGCTGTCCCCAACCTCCCTGCAACTTACACACACCACACATAACACTATCCTCCACCACAATAACACGTAGTTACCTACACACGGCAGGTGCCGTCCACCCTCATCAGAGGGTCTGTCTTACAAGGGCTGCACCCGGTTAGAAATAGCCACACAAAATTATTATTATCTTAGCCTTAAAAGGCAATACCACTAATGTGGTTTACAAAGTGTTTCTGGAGTAAATGAAACTCAGTTTTTTTTTGCTAGTTGCTTTACGTCGCACCGACACAGATAGGTCTTATGGCGACGATGGGACAGGGAAGGGCTAGGAGTGGGAAGGAAGCGGCCGTGGCCTTAATTAAGGTACAGCCCCAGCATTTGCCTGGTGTGAAAATGGGAAACCATGGAAAACCATTTTCAGGGCTGCCGACAGTGGGGTTCGAACCTACTATCTCCCGAATACTGGATACTGGCCAGCACTTAAGCGACTGCAGCTATCGAGCTCGGTAAACTCAGTTTTTTTGGTGACATTTTGTAATTTAGGGATTTTTAGATAAAGTCTTGATACAGTACTGAGGAACGATTACTTTCATCAAATGACAAAATCCATGCAGGCAAAGCCGCGGGTAATAGCTAGTTTTATATACAGTGTGATTCAGCAGCCCCTTCCAATATTGTTTGCTGCAGCCCAACTAACGTGCACATGGTTATAGGGTTGCTATTCCCCTGTAGGCGTACTGTATGGTACTAATGTTCACTGAGCACATTTTGCACACAATTCTGCACCCTAGGCAAATGTTATATCATCTGTTTGCAAAACACGACGCCTTGAAATCAAGCAGCAACGTCCTTTTACCATGTAACTATCTTAAAGTGTTGTGCCTCATGACCGGGTGTAACGAAGAGGAAAATCAATACATAAAACTAGGTAGCAGTGCAGTAATTAACGTCTTAAACATCGAACCGTACTCTGCTCTCGTTGTACTACCAGCACGTTTCCAGCAGTGTAGCGCAGCAGATGTGGTTAGGGGATTGCCTAACAATCGACGGAATGTGCCAGCGGCAGTTCAAATCCTGCATCGTTAAAATATTTTTGCATCGGTATGATGTTTGAATATGTAAACACAGGCCCATGTTTGCCACATTCAAACAGTAGAATGACACTGTTATTCATCTTGTGACCTGTGCATACTCTGCTGGTTAGGGCCTGAATGTACTGTAATCTGTGCTGTCATTCGGCATGTTTTCCACAGAGGAATACGTTGACATACTCCTCATTTATGGGGGAGCAAGACAAAACACATGTGAGGCACTACATCTATACCAGGAATGGTATCCCGACAGACGACACCCGGTTTCTATGACATTCTACCGTGTTGAAAGACGCCTAAGGACAACAGGCTTGATTTCCAACCAGCCACCAGTCAGCGATAGGCCCGTTACATTGGGTGAAACAGAAGAGGCCGCTCTGGAAGCAGCTCTTAATAATCCACACATCAGTACAAGGGCAATTACATGACAGGTGCACACCAGCCAGCCATCCATCTGGCGAATACTGCATGAATAGAAATTTAACCCATACTATTGTGAGCTACACCAAGAGCTCCATGGGGAGGATTTCGAAGCTGAAATGGAGTTCTGTCGGTGGCTATTACGCAGGCTGGACAATGATGCAACATTCGTATCGCATATCTCGTTCTCGGATGAATCATGCTTCCACAATAATGGGAACGTCAATCGCCACAACGTGCACTATTGGAGTCCATACAATCCTCATAGGGTGCGACAGGCAGCCCATCAAGTACGATGGGGAGTGAATGTTTGGTGTGGAATCTTGGGGGATCGCCTGATTGGACCTTATTTCTTTGAGGGCCATTGGACGGACCCACGCTACCTGCAGTTTCTGCGTTAGGAAAGCCCACTGCTGCTGGAGGATGTGCCCTTGCTCGATCGTTTGACAATGTGGTTGCAACAGGATGGAGCTCCACCACATGACTTTGCCCGATCGTAACCATCTGAACAAGGAACTGCCAGGGAAATGGATAGTACGAGGGGGCCCTGTTTCTTGACCTGCCAGATCACCGGTTTTAACGCTGTTAGACTACTTCTTGTGGGGACATTTGAAGAACGTCGTTTACACTCAAGCGCCGGAAAACCCCGACCAACTCCGGCAACTCATTACGGATGCCCGCTAAGCAATTACACCTGAAATGCTTCAGCGTGCAAGATGATGGACATGGGCCTGAATGTGCATAAACCGTCATCACATCGAGCATTTGCTGGGATAAAAGATTGTCAAGGCAGTTGTATTCCTATTATTTCCGGTCTGTATGTGTGTGGCCTGCTAACTAATCAGCCCTTCTTAGGGCCACAAACATATTCACACACAATTCGCATGAAAGCGGATATTGAACTTACATTGCGTGCGGTACATATTAAACAAAAATTTTAAAAATTTGTCATCTTCGCCCCGAACTCGAACCACCCACCTGACATCTGCTCCACCACGCTTTTACCAACTACACAACGGTCCCGTATGGCACACTGGGCAGCTTATAGTAGGTATTAGGTTTACTGCTGTCACAACATCAATTTAGTGTTTCGCCGGCACTTCAGGTTCATATGATCTAGAAGGCACACGCATGTCTTCCAGTGTTTAATACGAGTACAACATTAGGGCGTCCCATCATGGTGAGGCGATAAATACCAAGATATCTGAGTGTGTTGTCTGAGCATACCGGCAGGGCAGATGTTTTCAGGATGGAATGAATATTGTGGGTTTCATAAAACTGGATCACACTGTATAGATTTAAAATACTCAAGTTCCATTTAAAAATTTGTCTTATATTATGCCAACACCTTTGCAGAGAGAAATATAAATTATTACTTTTTTTACGGTCATATTGTGTTTATTTATCCTCGTAATCACTACATAATACGGTATACATCTAGTTAAGATGAGATGAGAAATATCAATGTAAGAGTGAAATATATGTAATTTATCAAACCATCAACTTCCCATATGTATGGACTGACAACAATGGACAAAGTGTACAGTAGGCAAATGAAAAATATAAAGCTACAAAGCTGAGAACAAACGTGTGTTATGAATACGCATAATTTTTGACGCTGTAGATGACATTTTATTATCTTTCTATAACCTTTTTTAGGGGATTTGCTTTGCACAACGATACCTGAAATTTTGCTCTCGAATTTCATTTCTGGTCCAAGTTTAAACATTAATGGGAACGTTCATTGAATTTAGACTAAAATTGATAAATGTGGGATTTTTTAAAAAAATTCAGTGGTTGGAAAACCACATTTTCATTTATCGATATGTTGCATTAATCATCTGTGCCTTGTCTGAAGTAGGTATTGAAATGCTCCTGTTTAATCTTGCCATATTGCTTTGTCCGAGCAGCTTCCTGTTTTAATTTCTCTGATATTAGGCATGTGGTCACCTTTCCCTGTGACTAAAGCTAATCCTACTATCTTTAGGAGCATTACAACACTGACCTAGACCTATTCCAGAGAAAAATGAACACTTTTCACCTCTTACTATGTATTTGGTCCCCTTGTGGGTGGGGGAGGTAGAATAACACCCGCGGTATCCCCTGCCTGTGGTAAGAGGCGACTAATAGGGGGTCCGAACTTTGGAATGTGGGTTGACATCCATGGGGCCCTTGGCTGAGTCCTGGCATTGCTTCCACTTACTTGTGCCAGGCTCCTCACTTTTAACTATGCTATCTGACCTCCCTTGGTCAATTCTTGTTCTTTTCCGACCCGATGGTATTAGAGCACTCGTGGCCCAGGGAGTCTTCCATTTTCATGCCCTTCATGGCCCTTGTCTTACTTTGGCCGATACCTTCATTTTTTGAAGTGTCGGATCCTTTTCATTTTATCTCTGATAAGTGTTATATAGAGGATAGTTGCCTAGTTGTACTTCCTTTTAAATCTATAATCACCACCACCACATATTTCAGTTCATGTAGAGCAGAGCACATCCCTACTCAAACCTCTTTTTTTTTCTTTTGCAAGAAAATTTGGGCCTTTTTTCCCAAATGAGAGAATGCACGCTATTTGTTGAGCTGCACGGGGGAGGGGGTGTGAATATTCATCTTGTACCACTCTCCTGTACGTTCAAAGAATGTTTCTCTTCAAAAAATAAAATTTTTACTGATTTTGCCATAAACTCAATCTCTAATGTCTATTTAATGGGAAAAAAGAGAAAATCACTTCTAGGAAGCCCCAGAATGAGATTTGAATCCACAATTTCTCCCCTTTGTTCTCACAAGGCTAAGCACATTGTGTGCAAGAATCTCAAACAAATCTTAAAATCCTTCTCCAAACTTTGATAAGTAGCTTTCACTTAGACTAAATTTCTTTCCATTTTCTGCATGTCCTACCTTACCTCTTATACTTTTTTTTCAACCCTGATGTATCATGATGAATTGGCAAAGATAGCACACTTCTTGAAGTTAGCTAATGTTTCAGCGTTTTATTAGAGTGGAATTAGGAAGAGAACTCAGGAAAATCTACTATCACGTTATCAGTGTGTGGATTTCAACAGCCGATTTCTAGTGATAAAAATGGCTGTAAACAAGCTCAGCTTTAGTGTCTGCTTGCAACAGTGGTACAGTAATTCACTTTCACTTGCAATTTATTTTTATTTTAGGCCATTTGTGGGAGGGATGGATTTATATTAGCTAAGTGCGAAGCATGTTTTTTAAGTAAGTACCGGTTTTAAATATGGACGCTGCATCACTTCGGTCATCGTTCAGAGCATGCGTGCTCAGTATGTACAAATGCCATTATGTAAGCATTCGCCCATATTTATGTTTGTTTGTGTGTATTGAAAATTCCTCTGACAGTTAACGGTCCCTCCAAGTGTGAAGTATGTGCTATGATTTGTTTTCTAAATGCAAAAGACGTGAAAGCTGTTAAAATTCATTGGCAGTTTGGTGAAGTGTATGTAGAACACACTAAGCAAAGGAATGGTAAGAAAATGGGTTAGAGCATTTAAAGAAGTCTCTACTAGTTAGAAGCGTACTGTAGTGGGTGACCGCCTGTCATTATTGAAGACTGGGTGCAAAAAAATTGATGCAAAGGTTCGAGAAAACAGATGCTTAAAGTTATGAGTTGCCAGAAATTTTAAAGACTGTTCTTCATGAATTTGTGTCAGGACGTTTAGATTATTGGAAGTTGTGCTCACACTGGGCACCGAGGATGCTGACAGAGGTTCACGAAACCAAGCGTGTAGGCAGTGCTTTGACTTTTCCTTGAGCAGTACAGTACTGAAGGTGATGTGTTCTTAAGCCAAATTGTCACTGGCGACAAAACTTGAGTGGCGTATGTTACACCGGAATCAAAACAGCAATCCACTGAATGTAGTCTCATGGTTCTAACGTCATCATCCCTTGGTCCCCTGTCTTAGTCGCCTCTTACGACAGGCAGGAGATACCGTGGATGTATTCTTCATCTGTGTCCCCCATTCACAGTGGGTGCTGGAAATTTGATTGAAAAAATGAAAATGATAACACCAGTTCAAGAAAGTAAAGAATTGATTCGGTACTTGATGGGGACAGATTTCACACTGGTTTGCCCTGACTTGTCTGCATTCTATGTGACTACCCCAGTCCGCGATGGCCTGTGGACAGTCTGCTTCCTGTTTTACAGAGCCTTATATGCCGATACTTATTGTGAGACCTTAACATAAACTCCATCACGCAATCCAAAACAAACAGCATGGCATGCTCACAAGAGGGATTTTCCTTCATGACAATGAGTGACCTCACACAGCCAATTGAACCCGAGATTTCATAACTTCATTTGGTTGGGAACAATATGATCATCCTCTGTATAGTCCTGACTTAGCGCCTAGTGACTATAACTTGTCCCTGCACTTAAGAAAGCATTTATGAGGTCAGCGTCACAATGATGATGACTAGCAGTGGCTGGCACATCAGGCAGCATATATCTATGTGGATGGCATTCAGAAGCTGGTTTCATGATATAACAAGTGCCTTTACAATGCTTGGAACTTATGTTGAGAAGTAGTTTAAGGTACAGGCTTACATGTAAACAATTTTTTTTAAAATTGCATTACTTTTTTCTATATCAAAATGGTACTGACTTAAAAAACATGCCTTGTATATGAACAGAATGGACCATAATTTACCTTATACCTCCTTTATTTAATAAATAAAACAAATGGCTTTTTATCATAACAGACATTGATCATTATAAGTAATGGAAAGGAGCAAACGCAAATCAAGCCGTATATAGAAAAGAACCTGTAAAGGAACATGTAATAGGATAAACACAATGATGGGAAGAGGGAGGAATAGAAAGAAAACAAAATGACAATGAACCGTTTCCATATCTTCATACACTGCTGTCTTCACTTGGATTTGGCTCTCTCCTCATTGATCCCACTTCTTCCCAGCTCCCAACAGCCTCATTTCTGCTTGCCAGTTTCATCAGAAGGGGAAGATTAACTTCACAAATAAAATGTTCTTATATTGTCCTTTTCAATACAAAAATCCATCTATATTAGATGGAATAACGTCTAAACATTCAGCTTATCTAAAGGCCATCTTCAGTAGAAGCTAAAATGTTTCATGTATATGCAAACAAATAAAAACATTGAAAAATGTGTGGAATTAAAAGATAATGATCATGATTAACATATTAAAAACACATGTGAATGTTGAGGTAGAAGAATCCTCTCATCTAAAAGCTCTTCTGGTTAACATAAAACTTGCTAGTCCTTTAACACGTTGACTGCCAGGACACATAGCAAGAAATGTCCCGGTGGCCAAAGCATTTTTTCTTCTAGTCATGTAGTAAATAAGCAGTAAAGCAAAATTCGAAGTGATATTTCACTTAAGTGTTCAATGTACGTACGAAATACAATAAAAACTCCCAGCACCCCGAGGTACCGCCGTGGCCCCACAGAAAAGTTCACTGCATGGTTTTGCCTATACGGCCAGAGCGGTACATTCTAGCGGTACTAGAAGCTTGCATTGCTTGATAGTACACATTGTAGAAAACAGAGCGTGCCACGATTTGTTTACTAGTGCTTAGGACTACAATCGCAAGGCACTCATTGCTTTACAGTAGGGTGTGTGTGAAATACCTGCAGGATATTTGTAAGTTATTTTACCAGTGAACGGAGAAGTTAGTTATAAAAATGAAACCGCTTTCCTCTCGAACTCGGAAGATAATGAAGCTAGCCCTTCAGTATGATAATTCTGGTAAGTAGTGTCCATGTCAAACTGATCTCTTACGTTTTGCAACACCAAAACAACTTTTTACCAAATTAAATTTGAAATATATTTATTTCCTTTTTACTCCTTGCCAAATGCTCAATGGTAATGTAAAATGTCGCTATGTCGTCAATGAATTTTGTCAATTTAGAAAATGCAAATACGCTCATGTTTACGCTATATTTATTGCGATATGCGTAGAAATCAGTTCACGTATGGGTGCAACAACTTGGAAGGAATCAGTGTGGCCTATTGAATAGGTAAGCATAAGCTTGGGGTGAAAATGGGAAATTACAGAAAACCATAACCAGGTTTCCCAGCAGTAGGATTCAAACCCACAATCTCCAAAATCTTGAACTTGCGAGTTAGCAAACCCGGCACACCTAAGCGCATGGCTAAACTGATTGGGCAAATACATATTGCTAATAAAAGGAGGCTGGATTAATAAAAAATACAGACTATATTTTGGAAACCAAGCACGCCAGGATTTGCTCCGAGGCCATAGCGGTACGCTATCACAGCATTTTTAACAGCTCAGCGGTCCGCCGGCCCGGCAGGGAATGTCATATAGCAATACCTGTCAGCGGTACTTTGTACCGCCGTGGCCTCATGAGACACTCACTGAGCGGTACAATGTACCGCTCTGGCAGCCAACGTGTTAAAAGTGGAAATCTGTGTTGCTCAACATAATGAGACCATGAAATGGAATGGCATATGGCTTTTAGTGCCGGGAGATCTCAGGACAGGTTCGGCTTGCCAGGTGCAGGTCTTAAGACAATACATACACCCAGCCCCCCGTCCCAGGGAAATTAACCAAAGATGGTTAAAATTCCCGACCCTGCTGGGAATCGAACCCGGGACCCCTGTGACCAAAGGCCAGCGCGCTAACCATTTAGCCATGGAGCCGCACAATGAGACCATCAATAGGGAAATGCAAGTGCACATCACTTGTCTTCTTCCTTGAGAGATTGGCCCAGCTGACCCAATTGTGTGTTCCTCTACGAATATTTCATCCTTAACACCTGCAAAAGGCTCAAATGTGTTCACCTGTATTTGTCCTGGCTCTGCCAACTCTAATTTGGTTCCTTCTTTCAAATATGTCTCCACTGATATAAGTTCATAATTGTTGAAGGATGTTCTTGCTGTTCCTTCAACCCAGTTTGGTTCCAACTTGATCTCTACCCGGAAGAAACCAAATCAGAGTTGGTAGAGCCAGGACAAATACAGGTGAACACATTTGAGACTTTTGCAGATGGTAAGGATGAAATACTCGTAGAAGAACACACAGTTGGGTCAGCTGGGCCAAACTTTCAAGGAAGGAGACAAATGAACCGCACTCTCATTCCCCTTATTGATGGTCTCACTACATTGAGCAACACAGATTTTCACTTCAAAAAAAAAAGGACTAGCAAGTTTTATGTTAACTTGCTAAGATAATAATCTTTTAATTCAACACATTTTTCAGTGTTTTTATTTGTTTGCATATACGTGTAACATTTTATCTTCTAGATGGCCTTTAGATAGGCTGAAACATGTTTAGACATTATCCCATCTAAAGATGGATTTTTGTACTGGAAAGGACAGTATAAGACATTTTTATTTATAAAGTGATAGGCCTTACAACAGAAGACACCAAAAATAAGATAAAATTGAATACAAAACTCAAGAATACAAACCTCCGCTTTACCCTTACACAAAACAAACCAACAACACGCACATTTTCAACTGAGGAAAGGGCACGAAGATCGGAGCGTCTGAAGAAGTACTGGGAGGACCGCAAAGCCCGAACAATCCCTTCAAAGAGACCTGAACGACGGACTGACTAAAGTGATCCTATGAGGTCATAAAAGAAGAAGAAGAAGAAGATAGCTGTCAATACCGAATGTGATTTATAAATTGCAAAGGGAGGATTCATCGCTCCTAGAGGGAGTCATTGTGACATATCTTCAGTCCTGTTGCGAAAGGTGTATGTAAGAAGAAAGTTGAACTTTCTATACATGACTAGGTATTTACTACTGTATATAAATCAGTCGCTACTGATCTGAATTTAGGGCAGTCACGCAAATAGCAGATTCCCTATTTGTTGTTTTCCTAGCCTTTTCTTAAATGATTGCAAAGAAATTTGAAATTTATTGAACATCTGCCTTGGTAAGTTATTGCAATCCCTAACTCCCCTTCCTGTAAATGAATATTTTCCCCAATTTGTCCTCTTGAATTCCAATTTTATATTCATATTATGATTTTTCCTGCTTTTGGAAAGATCACTCAAACTTATTCGTCTACTGATGTCATACCACGCCATATTTTCGCTAACAGCTCGGAACATACCACCTAATACCTTTTAGCTTGACCATGATTTGCCGACTGAGCTCATAGTGCCCACACACCCACTAGACCTCTGCATCTAAACAAATGAAAAGTCCAATTTAACCTGGCAGACATGATCTATAAATAATAGAATTACAGTACTTTCTGTTAAGATATTGTAATGGATAAGCAGACGGTCTCAACACTATGCTGTGGGACTAATGAAAGACCATAAATAACACCACATACAAATATATTGGATCAACAGTCAACGAGCTGAAAACAGACGTTTTATAGAATTCAGATATAACATGAAAGATTTTCATGTTTGAATTTTTAATGCTGTTGTATTTTCATTTTATTCGCATTCTGTTGGGACATAAAATGTTTTCAATAAGATCTTCAAATGCATGTGATTTTATCCATAAGCTGAAGAAGAGAATTTAACATTTCTCGAAACATGTACTTGTATGTGTAGATGTATTTGATGGTTCAGGTATATAATACATTTTGAACTGTATTGACGAGGCAAAACTTGGACACAATTAATTTTACATACCACTTAGTCGAGCAGCTCATCTCCTTTCTCCCAAGTCTTCCCAGCCAAAACTTTGCAAAAATTTTGTAACGCTACTCTTTTGTCGGAAACCACCCAGAACAAATCGAGCTGCTTTCCTTTCCAGTTTTCGAATTGAGTAATCCTGGTGAGGGCCCCATACACTGGATTCATACTCGAGTTGGGTTCTTACCACAGACTTATATGCCCTCTCCTTTACATCCTTACTACAACCCCTAAATACCCTCATAACCATGTACAGAGATCTGTACCCTTTATTTACAATCCCATTCATGCGATTACCGCATTGAAGATCTTTCCTTATTTTAACACCTAGGTACTTACAATGATCCCCAAAAAGAACTTTCACCCCAGCAATGCAGTAATTAAAACAGGTCATTTTGCAGTTGCTCACAATCTTGTAACTTATTTATTACTCTATACAGAATAACATCATCCGCAGAAAGCCTTATCTCTGATTCCACTTCTTTACTCATATTATTTATATCTATATAGGGCCTATAGGAAAACATAAAAGGTCCAGTAATACTGCCTTGAGGAATTCCCCTCTTAATTATCACAGGGTCAGATAAAGCTTTGCCTACTCTAATTCTCTGAGTTCTCTTTTCGAGAAATATAGCCACCCATTCAGTCTTTTGTCTACTCCAGTTGCACTCCTTTTTGCCAGTAATCTCCCATAATCTACCCTACCATACAGCTTTCTCAGACAACTTGACGTAGTTCATGGGGGTGAGACAGAAAGGCGAGCGAGAGAATCTGTGCGCATGGTCAATTGCCTACTACATGTGATGGAGATATTTGTTTGGAATATAGATCAGTCTCTCGTGAGTGAATGAGCGTACATGACGATGTGCAGGAATGTATACCTTAGTGCAGGAAAAGCAATGTCATGATTTGTGGTGGGGGAAGGAATATTATCACAAAGGTTGTGTCCGGCTCCATGGCTAAATGGATAGCTTCTGGCCTTTGGTCACAGGAGTCCCGGGTTCGATTCCCGGCAGGGTCGGGAATTTTAACCTTAATTGGTTAATTTCGCTGGCATGCGGGCTGGGTGTATGTGTCGTCTTCATCATCATTTCATCCTCATCACGACGCGCAGGTCGCCTACGGGTGTCAACTCAAAAGACCTGCATCTGGCGAGCCGAACATGTCCTCGGACACTCCCGGCACTAAAAGCCATACGCCATTTCATTTCATTTCACAAAGGTTGTGAAACATTGGGAAGAAGGAAAGACCAGAAAATAACTTAATCTTTAATAAGCTGTACAACAGAGTAATGAAGCACTTGTGCAAGAGCCTAAGTTCAGTTAAAATTATTAATTTTGTATTCATCACGATTTTTAATAAAATATCAGGCACAATTAAATTGTTCCTGCAACTCAGATACAAGAAGTGTCTACATCGCTTACCTTGCCACTCGACAATGTATGATGTTCTCTTTTTGTTTCTTTTAAGCAGAGAGCAAGAACAATGTACTGTTTCAAGTTTAGTGGAGTGGTATTTCAGTAGTCATGATCATTAACTTTTGCATGTGGGGTATTTTTATAGTGCCTCCGTGGCTGAGGCGGCAGCGCGTCGGCCTCTCATCGCTGGGTTCCGTGGTTCAAATTCCGGTCACTCCATGTGGGATTTGTGCTGGACAAAGTGGAGGTGGGACATGTTTTTGTCCAGGTACTCCGGTTTTCCCTGTCATCTTTTATTCCAGCAACACACTCTATCATTTCATCTGTCAGTCATTAATCATTGCCCCAGAGGAGTGTGACAGGCTTCAGCAGCCGGCACAATTCCTATCCTTGCCACAAGATGGGGGCTTCATTTTTCCATCCCTGACCCATTCACTGACTGGAAAAAAAAAAACGTTGTAGGTTTTGTTTTCATGTGTGGTATTTTTATGTACCGTACATTTTGGCTGTCATATTGAAATGATTGTTGTACAGTAGTTATTGGTGGTGTTTGTCTTGAGTAATTAGCATTGCATAATATAAACTTCATGTTATCTCCATATTGCCACTTAATAGGCTTGTAAGAGAGTTGCAAAGTTCCCACCTATACAAGTTTCTTCAATTTATTTACATTGATGAGTACATGTTTCGTCCTAGAATATTGGACATCATCAGCTAAAACTTGAATAAGATTTAGAACTAAAACCAAAAGGTATCATGGAGCAAAACGTTAAGCTAAAACTATGTTGAGGCTAAAATAACAAATTCAAGTTTGTTGAAAATGTCTTCTGAAGGTCATGTGATGCGGCATTGACGTAAGTTCTTGAAGTGAACCGGCGTTGTTGTTGACATTAAAATGCACCCTTTGGTATGGCTTATGTTATGTGGGACGTTTTTGTGAACTCGTAATGAAGTCCGACTAGTAAAAGTTAAGGTGTAGAAAAGAATATATCTGTAACAAACAAAAAGTGTTTTGAGTGTTGGTTTTTACTTTCTTTTGTCCTCAACTGTTTCGTCTTGTTAAGTGTACTATTTATCAACTGACAAGCCCAAATTAGCACACTGGGGTGAAACACTGGCAACAGGAATGAGTTAGCCTGAAAATTTATGTCTAATAGCGGACCCATTATATTGGTATTAGCTATAGGTTTGTTGTAAAATGTATGTGGACGATGATTATCGTTACCCAGGGATAGGAAATGAAATTTTACTATAGGCTGTAAATATCTGTATCTGTTGGAGCTTTAATGTGACTGTTAAGTTTTTTGCCCAGAATTTAAAAAATCAAAGTTTTGGTATTTTAATCTCACAAAAGGTGTCTCGTAAAAACTTAATGCAACATTTTTATGTCAATAAGATACTTTTAAAATATTTAATGGATATATCAGTGATGTTTTAAGTTGTACCAAGTATGTCACTAAAATGACATATTCTTTATAGAGCTGAATTCAAGACATGATTGAAATATATAATCCTCACAAATGATAAAGGTAACCTACAGAGCAACAAGAAAATAGATATTCATTATACTATTCCTCCTTAAGTTAAAAAGGTATCAGAATGGGTTGCATTACAGTAGTATTTCAGCACATAAATAATTTGCTGTGCATTCACAAATTAGACAGATCAATACTACTAATTTACTCAGGTACTTCATGAATTTTAAAAGTTCTATTTCACTGAATTCACAGATTAGTGAATAGCATTTATATTAATACTGTGGACAGCTATACCAATGCATTGGAAGTTCTACCTGCAGCATTTATCTTTATCCGATGTTGGTGGTTTGTAAGGCTCTATTTTAGGCAGTGTGGTACTATACGGCATATATGCATATTTGGTACCAGTTAGATTCTCTGTATGGTCTGCCATCCACGGATGCTTCACTCGACAGGGGTCTTCAGTTGGTGGAAGATCAGTCTTGTAATGCAACCATCCATACCATTCTGCAGGCACCTGGCTGCCATCGTAATCTATTCCAACTTTGTTTGTATATGCAATCCATCGATTGCGAGCATAGAAATACATGTTATTCTCATAATACTTGTTGCCGTATTTATCTTCTCCTACAAATTTGCCGAGTTTCGCTTCGTCCATTTTGTACAACACGAAAAGCGTTTGTCTTATACCACCATTAAATCGTATAATATCAAATATTCTTTTAACCTTATCAAAACAGAGCAGTTCACTCAGTTTAGCAGTCATGTTATAATGTTTGCACTTTATTCCATCAACACAACCCAACCCACAGAACCCAGCCTTATTAAAACACCACTATTCAGGCAATCGCGTAAGAAACAACTTAAGATCGCAGAGCGTGAGCTGCTTTTGGTCTCGGAAGGAGTTTGATTTTGTATTTATTTTATTTTTTGGACCCATTAAAGAGTTCATTGGACCGGGAAAGAATTTCCAATTACTTTTAAAATGGAACGGGAAGCAGGCATAATTAAGGTTGGCCGGTTGAGTGCAAAGAGAAATGAGTGCCGAGTGGGCACCGCGGTGCGTCCGGTGTGAGTAACTTTATATTGAAAACCCGTATTAAAATACGGTTAAAAAAAATGATTGCCTTGCTGGCACCGTAATTTTATGGTCTGTGAAGAAGGTACTGGCTTTGTGGATCAGTTCCTGGAACACTACTTCACCATTTTTGACAACAAGTATCGTCTGTATCTACTGGGCGTAAACCCGTATTGTGTGTTGGTGCGACTGCTTCGTGCTCCGACCCCGATATTCATCTAGGTGGCCGACCCGACACTTGTTTATAGCATAGTGCCTCCAACTTGCATCCTGAATAACTTGGGTGTATGTTCTTAGAGGTTTGTGTGTTTCATTAGAAAATGACTGAAGAGATTTTAGAAGAAAAATTGGAAGAGACTATAACGTCGGTTGGAAACCTGCCGTGGCCCTTTCTACATAAATATTTCAAAGTTGTGGGAGTCCGCGGCAACAGTTTAAGAGTACAGTGTTTGGTATGTGTCCCCGCCATCAAACTATTGTACTCTTCCATGAGAACATGGGCTAACCTCTCCAGACATCTGAAGGTGAGTTTAATTTATGTTTGTGGTTAAGAAACAGCAGAGCTAATTTAATAATGTGAAACAATACTGCATTTTCAGTCGTATTGCAAGAGAGGCATTTGATTATACTGACCGTAATCGGTCGGTTTTTAAAAAGATGAATGAGGTAGAATGTTATCATTACTTGGCGGTCGACCAGTTTCTGGGCTAATGCAAAGAACTGGCTTAATAATAGCCCAATTTATGAAAATTAATTCAGTGCCATGAATTCTGCTTGATCTCCGCTGTGAGGCGGTTCTCTCTTGCCTAGGGATTAGTTATTTTATCGCTATTCTCTTGTTCATGTAAACAAGCACTGCGTAATGGCGGCGATTGTTCCTTTCTATCCTGCCTTTCTGCTGTTTTTGTTTGGCATTGACGCTGTGGTATAGTTTGTTTACACGTACATAATCTCCATTGTTGATGGACGATGGTTGAAGCAAAGGTTGAAGTGGAAGAGAAAGATGTGCAGCTCTTGCCGTTCCCGCATTTGCAACAGTATTACGAGGTGTTACCCCCTTCGATTGCAGGCTTAAAACCAAAAGTTCAGTGCTTACTTTGTCTGCCTCGAACCAATTATTTAAATCTACGTAAAACATGGTGGAATTTAATGAGTCACATTAAGGTATTATTAATTTCCTTTCGATCCCAAAGATTGTCTTTTCATGCAGTTCTGTTTTGTGTACTTATTTGCCATTAATTCATGCTCATTTAAAAATGATATACCTTCCTGTTGTACAAAATAAGCAATTTGAGCTTGTAAAATAACAGTGAAATAAGTATACCTTTGGAAAAGTATTTGAAAAGGGGTTTGGTAGTCTACTGTTCAACTTGCTAAGTATATGCAGAAACTGGGTTGAAATAGTCTCTTAGTACCTAGTTTCTGTATATACTTGATATTGTAGTTTTCCGAAACACTTTTAACAACAGTGTGTATAGTATTACCAACATTTCTTTTTTGGTGAATTGTATAATTAGGAAAAATGTCATTATTTGCTCAGTAGTCTTTATTTTGACTCGCCGTTCCATTTTGGACTCCGCTGATCTTTTGTGGTGGTATTGAAGTAGGCTATCTTGATATTAGTTAAGCCCATGAGCCAACATATTTCTGATGTTACAAGAAAGTGGAAATTACTGCAGTCTTACTTGGAGAGCGTCTCAGAGAAGAGATGTGCCCAGAAACCCCCCATCCCAACCCAAGAAGTATGTTTACTTTTATAACCTTATTAAGATTATTATACACTATTTTCATTTCTGAAGTAGCTACTTGTATTCCTATTGGCCAATGTAAAGTGGCACGTGATCTCCTTCCCACGAAGAAAGTTAATCATAATCCGTTACCAACTGCAGCACGATAAAAGCGCAAGTAAATGTAACATGCCTAGGGCCACTTCGCGGCTTCTAACCGCCCAGACCCAATGGTCTCGTCCAGATCGTATCCTAGCCATCCGCACGGCAAGAATCTTGTCCGGATCCTATCCTAACCGTCCAGACCAATCGTGTTTCCTCATGAAACTAGAGGCCTAGGGCCGCTTCGCTGTTTTTAACCGGCCAGGCCAATGGTCTTGTCCAGATCCTATCCTAACCGTCCGCACGGTAGGAATCTTGTTCAGATCCTATCCTGATCGTCCAGACCAATCTTGTTTCTAACGAAACTAGAGGCCTAGGGTCGCTTCACGGCTTCTAACCGTCCAGACCAATGGTCTTGTCCAGATCCTATCCTAACCATCCGCACAGCAGGAATCTTGTTCAGATCTCATCCTGATCGTCCAGACCAATCGGATTTCTAACGAAACTAGAGGCCTAGGGTTGCTTCACGGCTTCTAACAGTCCAGACCAATGGTCTTGTCCAGATCCTATCCTAACCGTCCGTACGGCAAGAATCTTGTCTGTGTAGCAATAGTGCAACAATAATCACCACCACCAGCTATCGAAGCATAGTTCCTAAATACAGAGGTTGGCAGCACTGAGCACTGCTGGAGAACATCCTTTCCGAGAAGGCCGCGAGCGAGTAAACAAACGACAGTTGTTAACATGTCTGTGTAAATGTTGGCTCACGGGCTGAACTAATGATGATAACTTGAACAAATTTACAAAGATAGCCGGTATTACTTCAGCCCAGCTGTCATCTTATTTGTAATGTTATATTAAGTGGAAATTAATGATATCTTACTTGGAGAGCATTTCAGAGGAGAGATGTGTTTATTGCGACGTCCAGGAACCCACCATCCCGCCCAAAGAATTACATTTACTTATATAACCTAATGAAGACTTACATGCCATTTTCATTTCTGAAGTAGCTACTTGCATTCCTATTGGCCAGTGTGAAGTGGCACGAGATCTCGTCCCCGTCAATACTGTTAATCATAATCCGTTACCAACTCCGACCAGTGGTCTTGTCCAGGTCCTGTCCTAACCATTCGCACGGCAAGAACTAGTCCAGACCAATCGTGTTTCCGCATGAAAGTAGAGGCCTAGGGCCGCTTCGCGGCTTCTAAAGTGGGGGGCTTACGCCCCCAGACCCTCTTTGATTATCCCTACTGTATATCACTGGTCTTGTCCAGATCCTATCCTAACCGTCCGCACGGCAAGATCCACTCCAGACCATTGGTTTTGTCCAGGTCCTATCCTAACCGTCCGCATGGCAAGAACCAATCCAGACCAATCGTGTTTCCACTCGAAACTAACGGTCTAGGTTCGCTTCGCGGCTTCTAACCTGGGGGCTTACGACCACAGACCCCCTTTACTTGTCCTTCCAGCTATCGAAGCACCACTCACTCATTAGTTCCCAAGTACAGAGGTTGTCAGTACTGAGCCCTGTTTGACAACATCCTTCCCGAGAAAGCTGTGAGCATGTAAACAAGCGAAAGTCAAACAGCAGTCGTTGCGTGGGTGTGAAAATCTTGACAGCCGGGCGAATTAATAATGAAGACAAATTGTACAAACGTTTGTAGCCTTACAATTTATAGGTGGGCCGGCGTAAGGTTGCACATGACAGCTGCGCACAATATTGGTCACACTGCAATGGTGCACGAAGCGATGTTGCCGCTGTAACAACAGCTGATTGCACGACACATGTGTTTTTAAAAACATGGGAGAAATGTTTTTAATGTCATCGCGATGATACACAATACAAATGAAATCTGCCGACAAAAATTGAACTTTCAACTCACCGGTTATTCATCGCACAAAATTATACGAGATAATTATACTACGAAGTTCTTATTATCGCGATGTTAGAAAACGTGGAAGAAATCGGCCGACAAGGATCTCACTTCATGTACACCTTCACCAATAAATGTTAGAATGATATACACCGGTGCTAACACAAAATGTTTCAAATAAATTCTATAAAATTTACGAAAATTCAGAAACCTTATTTTCATACCTGATTCACAAAGGCAGAGGGTCGATACCCTCCAGTTCACTGCCATCACTACCGTCGCCTTCGTTGTCACTGTCATCATCGTCTAGGCAGATCAACTCCTGAGAGTCACTGATGATGCCATGTATTGCCATTGCCGAATTAATGAATGCTGCGACATGGCTAAATTTCTTCCTACACAAAGCCGCATCCATTGGAGCAATACTCTGCCGGAACAGTCCTTCCACTTCAGTAACTGTGAAGGACGTTTTATAAGTGCGTCGTAATGTTTTACTTCACCCTATACCGTACCAACTCAGTGAGGTTGAAGTGACAGTGGTACGGCGGCAACCTAATAACCTCGTGCCCTTGTTCCTTCGCTACCTCGTCGACTTTTTTTTTTTTTTTTTTTTTTTTTTTTTTTTTTTTTTGCTATTTGCTTTACATCGCACCGACACAGATAGGTTTTATAGCGACGATGGGACAGGAAAGGCCTAGGAATGGGAAGGAAGTGACCGTTGTCTTAATTAAGGTACACCCCCAGCATTTGGCTGGAGTGAAAATGGGAAACCACGGAAAACCATCTTCAGGGCTGCCGACAGTGGAATTCGAACCCTCTATCTCCCGGATGCGAGCTCACAGCTGCGCGCCCCTAACCGCAGGCCAGCTCGCCCGGTGTCGACTAATTTAGTCGTACACATATGCGCTGGGATATTTCTTTACTGCAGCCATTCCACTTAGTTCTTTACGAGCGCTCGAAGAAGGGGTCTTGTCCATTATTACGGAGTGGTAACGTGCATTGTCCATAACAATGACAGAAGGGACTTTGAGCTGTAAAAATCGTACTCGTGTCTTCGTATTGCATCAGCCTGGAAATAATTAATTCCTATTATAGGAGATAGCTTAATTCGTTTCTTTCCCGGAGTGCTGTGAAACAAGTCCCTACTATCAGCCCCGTTTTCGCTATTGCTATGTACCCCAGTCACATTTTCCTTCTGTTTTTTTTTTTTGCTTTACGTCGCATCGACACAGATAGGTCTTATGGCGACGATGGGACAGGGAAGGGCTAGGAGTGGGAAGGAAGCGGCCGTGGCCTTAATTAAGGTACAGCCCCAGCATTTGCCTGGTGTGAAAATGGGAAACCACGGAAAACCATCTTCAGGGCTGCCGATAGTGGGGTTCGAACCTACTATCTCCCGAATACTGGATACTGGCCGCACTTAAGCGACTGCAGCTATCGAGCTCGGTTTTTCCTTCTGTTCTTGGAGGCGAACACCTGTTTGAATGACAGTACGCTTTGAAAGCCCTAATGTTTGAGATATGCGATCCACATGATCTACAGGAACGGAGAGATGGCTATACAAGCGTACGAATTTAGTCTCCCTCTCGTAAAACTCACGATTTCTCCGCACTAATTCTAATGCCTGACTATTAAGGGACACTCCGCGGCTCAAAGGATTATCACTTCGCGCTTCATGACTATGTTGTCATTTCCGAGACATCGCACTGCATTCGTTAAAATAAAATTTCACAATTATATCAAAATGAAAATAAAACTTTCATAAACGTGCGAATCACACCTGACCACGTGCTAGCGGCGACAGACAAAACGGCAACACTTCAATATAGTAGTCAAGCTACTTATAGATGGCACCACTATACTACCTATATTGCCAACAACAATAAACTGAAAATAGTTCGTATTTATTTTGTAGCTCGCTTAAACCTTATAATATATTTTAAATGCTCATATTTTTGTAGGCAAATAAAAGATTATGAACACTATACGGAGTTAAATACAGATTAACATGAATAAAATGCGTAACTGTATCTGACATAAAAAGTAGTGGATTAGTGATTCTGACTGACGGGTACGTTCTTCATTTTATTTTTGTAGTGGTGCCAACATGACTTTACAACTGTCAAGTGCAACCTTGTGCCGGCCCACCTATAGATAGTGTCAGATGTATTTGAGGGTGGAGAATGCGGACAGTGTAGTCGGACATTGAAATGAAGAAGAATGTATCCCTTACTGCATGTACAGAGAATTTTGTATACTCCAGGATGTAAACGTGGGAACAATTTGTCCTTGGTTGGACTGTGAGCAATTTTAGTGACTGTACCAAACGTAACGTCTAAATTCAAACTTTCATCCTTGGAGAAGTCTTAATCGTGAACAGTCAATATATCCTTCTGAAGATGCAGAGAAAAATTCTCTGCGAAATGTAAAGAATTTCACCTTATTTTCTTGACACGGCATAAGCCCAAAAAAAGCCTATGTCATGTTTACAGTTAAGGCCTCTTAAAATAACTTTCAAGGTTTTTAATAAGGGTGCAGGCTTTCATGGCAGATGTCATGTATACCTTTTTAGGTAGCGCTTGGAGGGGGGGTATGTAAAATATTACTTGGCGAGATGTGTTCAAATGTTACTGAAAATGCATATAGATGAGAGATGTGTTCGTCATTGTTAGAATCTCACCCTCCCACTTTTTTTGGGCAAGTGAGTCGGAAAAATCACTGCTTCTGTTCTGGTGAGGAGAAAATCAATCTGGCTGGGAGGCGGTACTTCCCTTTCATCAGGGAAGAAACCCCTTCTTTGCTGAGCATCGAGTTAAAAGTTTTGAGTCGGAGAGCTATTGGGGGGTGTGAGGGGAAAATGCTGCCCTCCTTAAGAAATGGCCTCTTTCAGGGGTTTAATTTTGAGATTTATTTAGTGAGAGATTTGTTTGAATTTGGAAAATTTCCTATTCGACCATTCAGCATATTATCACAGTGTGCAAAAAGGAAGTACAGTGGTGACATGAATGATTTTGTTCATGGGTGTCCAGAGACAACCTGGACATAAAGATTTCCAAAATCATGTACAGATGTATTGTATCTGTAAATCGATACACTAAATAAATATGAACATGGTGCTGCTCCCATAATTCAATGCAATTACACATAATGAGTACTTCGCGCTGCTAATGGGTTCTAAGAAAATGGTCCTCTGCACCAACAATGTGGGCCAGTGACTGACCCAAAAACCCCTGTGGGTGGGGGTGGTAGAATAACACCCACGGTATCCCCTGCCTGTCGTAAGAGGCGACTATAAGGGGCCCCAGGGGCTCTGAACTTTGGAGCGTGGGTTGTGACCACGGGGCCCTTAGCTGAGTCCTGGCATTGCTTCCACTTGCTTGTGCCAAGCTCCTCACATTCATCTATCCTATCTGACCTCTCTTGGTCAACTCTTGTTCATTTCCGACCCCGACGCAATTAGGCTTGCGAGGGCTAGGGAGTCTTTCATTTTCATGCCCTTCGTGGCCCTTGTCTTCCTTTGGCCGATATCTTTATTTTTCGAAGTGTCGGACCCCTTCCATTTTTTCTCTCTGATTAGTGTTATATAGAGGATGGTTGCCCAGTTGTACTTCCTCTGAAAACAATGATCACCACCACCATCACCACCTGACTGACATAAAACGCCCTCGCATAGTTGGGGCTCATTCCCTTCAAGGGGCTTTCTGCTAAACACCCCTGATGTTACCATTTATGCTTTCACGACCCGTACTTGTAGACATGATATAGGCTTATGCCGTGTCAAGAAAATTCTTTAAGTTACGCAGAGAACTTTGCTCTGTGTCTTCAGAGGAAAATCTTCACTGTTCACGAGGAAGGTTAGACCTATGGTTTTTTGACACTATCCAGAATGTGCTCAAACCACGTGAACAAAATCAGTACTGAGAAATGAAACAAATATAGCCTATACACACGTAAACAGACTTAACAAATATTTCAAACCTACTACAATGCAGAGGAGGAGCACAGTCTCCTTAAAGAGAAATGCACTTTTGAACATGTCTCAGCCCAACTTATGTCGCGCGCGGCCACCCTGCTTTAACCCATTAGTGCATAAAGTTAATTTGTTGTGATTATTTCAGTCTATTTACACATTTCTACTCTTAATAATAGCAGAAACATGTTACAACAATCAGAAAGTTCATACAAGTGACAGTTTTATTTACACAGGCCGTCTGATATATTGGACACTATGCACTCAGTTCAGTACAACACTAGTTACTCAGCATTGTATTGTACAATAATGTTGCAAGCTAGGTATTGTTAGGCCGGCCCCGCGGTGTAGGGGTGGCGTGCCTGCATCTTACCTGTAGGCCCCAAGTTTGATTCCCAGCCAGGTCAGGGAGTTTTACCTGCATCTGAGGGCAGGTTCGAGGTCTACTCAGCCTACGTGATTACAATTGAGGAGCTATCTGATGGTGAAATAGCGGCCCCAGTCTAGAAAGTCAAGAATAACGGCCAAAAGGATTGGTCTTGCTGACCACACGACACCTCATGATCTGCAGGCCTTTGGGCTGGGCAACGGTCGCCTGGTAGGCCATGGCCCTTAGGGGCTGTTGCGCGATGGGGTTTGGTTTTTAGGTAGTGTTAGGGAGTTGGATTACCTTATCCAATTTGCACTGGCAAGTAGATCTTCAGTTTCCACTAAAGACTTATCCCAGTAGTGTAAACTCTATTTACAGTTATATATTTACTGATTATGATATCCACAGAAGCATTTCAGATGAAGTCCAAACTGGTCAGGCAGATCCACTCTACGGTTGCCACTATAGAGCTTGAACAGCTTTCATTGCGGTACAGTCATTTTGCATATTTTTTTACGCTGGACCACCTTGATGCACCGTGTATCTCCATCTGTTTGTAGTTCTTACCAGCAGTGACAATACTGTTGTCATTCCAGTGCACCAGCAACGCACCACCAAAACTCCTGCACTCGTATGATATCCTTCTTCTTTTTCCTGTCTGCCTTTCTTTGAAGGGGGGTACTTTTCTGTCTGGTTTTCTTGAAATGTCCCTGTTGCACTTATTCCCTTCGAAGCCAGATGTCTTACCAATTTCAGGAATATAAATTCTTTCAGCCTTTCATTTTACATTGCTGTATACACTTGGAAAGGAGGAAAGGTATCCTATAACCACTGGCAGAGAAAGAAGTCCAGCAGAATTTCACAATTTTGGCATCATATTGGAGGGGGGGGGGGGGGGGTGGAGACAGGAAAACAGTCGGTTACTAATTGAGACGTAGATTGTGATCTTATCCACTATGGGGTTGCTTCTTTTGTGTTACAATTTGACCTACCATTGCTTTTGAATTTTCTATCAGGGATATATCGGAAACATGGGTACTGGCCCAATGTTACGTATGACTCTTTATTTTTGCATGACAGCTTCCTTTTGCATAGTTTTCTGGATTTTCAGTTCTCTATGTAAACTTTCAGTAACATTTTGACTACCACTGGACGTAGCCTTCACTTTTTCATATTTTGTTGAAGCAATTTTCCCTTCATATTTACTCAGAAGTAGGTTTCTACCAAGGTAATTTAGATTACCCTCGTACTCATCTGTCTTTATCATCAACCGTTTCACACCCGTCATCAGGAGGTTTGATGTGCTGCTCCTCTCCAAACGTCTATTCTTCCTCCAAAATTTCCGGCATTACACTCACCATCAAACTAGTAAGGGAATACAAATGTCTGAGACAGTAGGACCCCCTGTGCATAGCGTCCAATTTTCAGGACAGCTATATTTACAAACCTCTGTCACGTCAATAATAAAACATTATTGACATCTTTGTGTGTCGGTAGATTCATAGGAGTGTCAACAATATGGTCCATACCAAAGTTTACAATTATTGGAAATATTTGTTAATTCATAAATAAAAATCTCGACTGTTGCACAGAACTTTGTACTATCTTGCTGCCATGCTCGTAATAAGTGAGATTCAACAATGAATGATAAGGATAAAGAATTATTTCTTCTTGGTTCTTGTTAGCTACAGCCTTTCTGAAGCACTAGAATGTATTGCAGGCTTAAAACCATGCATAAATATCACACAATTTTTTTTTTTTTACGACGTCCAATTTTTCCGACGCTATGCACTAATGGGTTAAGCTTATATACAATCTTATATGAAATCTTACCTTAAAAAAGATGCTGGAAGTGTCATCTTTCATAATGAGGGACTTCATAAACACCATTAGAATTTTCTGCACGCCAGTAGCGAGAGTTATGACTTTTCACACGACTATTAAGATGAAAACAGGCCTTATCTGAAAAGAATACAAACTGAGAGTCTATTAAACGATCATTCAGTGTTGGGTTCGTGTAAACGTGAACGGTTTGATGCGTAACAGCTTTATAGCAGTGTATGCAAGAGAAACTGAAACCCCTATTTATTGTGCTAATTGGTGACCATGCAAGATTTGCACCAATATCATTTAACTTTTCCTCTGTCAAAACTGTTTGTGTGCGTGCATGTATTTTATTGAACACTGAGCCAGTAGTTTTCATATTTATTTACAATTACATGAATCTGTTCTTATGAAGGTGTCACTTCTCCAGGAAATTGCTGAACAAATGGATCGCGTACCTTTCGAGCTGACTCGTACTTAAAATAACTTTTACATACGAAAATACGATGTTGGTACCGAACTCGATAGCAGCAGTCGCGTAAGTACGGCCAGTATTCGGGAGACAGTTGTTTCGAACCTTACTTTCGGCAGCCCTGAAGATGTTTGCCCATGGTTTCCCCATTTTCAAACCAAGCAAATGCTGGGGCTGTACCTTAAGGTCACGGCCACTTCCTTCCCACTCCTAGTCCTTTCCTATCCCATCGTCGCCATAAGACCTGTCTGTGTCGGTGTGATGTAAAGCGGCTTGTAAAAAAAATTACCAAATGTGAAAAGTTATTATCAACTTCACAATAGAGCTTAAGAGAAAAATAAGGAGATATGAGTTGTGTTTAGGTGTGATATATGGCTACTGTGCTTGAAAATGGGGATAAATTAGTTTTTTTACTAAAATGGGATTGTGTCTACATAGCTTCTTCTGTATGTGAGAATAAGGGGTTAAGTCAGTGCTGGACAAATCGGAAACAATTCTAGGAGCTAGTAAGATTTCTTGCCTCTATAATATTAACTGGTTCAATCACTCGCTTCATCTTAATCACTCTTAAATTACATTTCCTACTTTGGCATTCTTTTAATGGGCTCAGAAACCTAAGCACTGCTTATTACATAGTAGTGCAGTACACATAGAGCGTAACGGAGAAAATTTGGTGTCAAGTGTGGCGAAAAGCAAAAGTTTAACTTGTCGATGTAATTGTTACGAGCTATTTGCGAGATATATCGTAGCTCATATCGATTCAGGCTGATGTTCAGGTGTAGCTGATGCTCATAACTGATTCTAAACCTTATAATCTCAATATTGACATACGCTAGATAGACAACATGAGCAACAACAAAAGAAACAAAACACTTTGGGAAAAAAAATTACTGCCAAGCTTTTTAAAATACCATCAGTAATTGTTTATACGTTATATTCAGAGTGGAAATAAATTCCAAAAATATTGTTTTTCCTCAGTGTGGAATTTAGCAGTTACAATTTGAAAATATTAGGCATCTGCATATTTCTTTTCGTCACTGTGGAGACAAGGCACCTGGGATTTGTCCAGCGGTGGGTTAAATGAATAGTTGTGTTTCCACAAAACAATGACAAACTCTCGTGCAGTCTATGGAAATTAAAACTTGTGATTGAAAAACTAATCAATTTATCTCCTTATACACCTTCCTGTCTCAGTATTTTATGAGTGAATACAGAGACAACTCAGGTCTGTTTTCAGTGTCTGGTTCACTTCTATCCCCATAATCAATTCAAAACATATTTCCCAGAAAAGGAACTGACGAGGACACTTGAACGAATGCCTGTGTTTAATTTTATGAACATCATTGGAAGAAATATGTCTTTGGAAGTACTGGAGATGTTAGAAAGAACCGCATCCAGAATTAATGGAGCTACTGATTCTGCTGTAGTAGAGCTGAAAATGTTTTCTTCAGACATGCCAACTCCCCTAATCTAAGCAGGAGATTCCCGATTTTTTGTCCTTCCTTCCTCTCTCCTTATCGCAGAGACTTATCTCCCGATTTTGAGAACAGATTTAGTATTCCTTTATTTTTTGAAAATCCCAGGTTTTTCCTCATTCTTTAAGTAGCTGGATTTCCAAATAGCAGTGCAGACTGTGAAACTATTTCTTAGCATATTTATAAGGGCAGAAGCTCAATTCAGATTCAAAGCTTCCCGAAAAAGAATTCTGGAAAGATTTAAACCTTAAAACCCCTTCAACAAGGCCAGTGCTTTGAGCATAAACCTAGTTCAGAAAGTTATGAAGAGGCCAAAGGCTGTTACGATGAAGAGTCATGTGGTCTAAAGCTCAGATACATTGTGTTAAATATTCTTCAAAGTTAAGTCATCAATGATGTGTCATATATCTCGGGATATACCACAAAATTATTATTATTATTTTTTTCTTTTGAAAATTGGCACGTCTATATCTTCATTTGTAGAGCGAAAGTGCTAATTGATCCGAGTGCCAAAATGTAGTTTAAAAATAAAGGTTTTTCATCTTCAAGCGATCTATGTTTGTTTTAAACTAATTTCCCCATTAGGAGGCTGCCACAAGGACAAAGTATGGTATATCGACAACAAAATATTATATCTTCCAAGTCGTTGGTGAATTTGTTAGAATGTGCCAGATAGAACTAGCAAAAATCTATTTGGAAATATAGCATGATGTGCACCTCATCAAATGCTATGTAGGTGATTGCAGAGTATGGTTATTGAACCTCGTATTGCGCCAATACCAATCTCGTGTGAAGTCTCGTCCGGTTGAGACCAAAGAATTGTCACCAACCAACAATAGTCCTGCCTGAGTTTTCGCGTACAAAACTGCAGAATGAATAAAGAGTGATAATTAAATCAGCATGTCCAACATGAGAAGTCAAACTTTACCTGCCCCAAAAGAAGATAAATGTAGTCTTAGCCAAGTAAACGAACCTTGTCTCATTTTGCATCCTCACTTCTAAGAATATATAAGCTAATCCAGGAACTTGTCCCTATTTGCAGTCTAGGTGATTGGTGTGTGCACTTGTCCCCTTCTGCTTCAGAATTGGCATTGGACTTGTCCCATTCTGCAAATTTTTGTAAATTTCTAAGTGAATTTAAAGCTAGACTTATAATGTTTTGTAGCATTTCGATATATCCTTCAGTATGTCTTGGAAAGACAAACAAAATGGCACAAAGGGCTACAAAAGTGGAATTTTTGGACTTGTCCCCTTCTGCAAATGGACGACAGATATGGTCCAACAAGGGGGCATTACCTACTCATCACTACCGATTTCGCTCAAATTTATAGAACATGCAGGGCTTGGCTAGAAATGAAAGTACCCAAAGTGGGAACTCCAGATGGCCAAGCGTATAGAAAATAAAAATGAAAAAGTTGACGCGGCTCTCGCACCGTATAAGCCACTTCCGTTAGTGCGCACACCGAGCAGTAGTTGACGAAGCGGTAAGAGCTTGGACTAGTAATTCGATGGTCGTGAGTTCGACTCCCCGTGTGGAGGATATTTTTCTCAACTTTTATATTATTCATTTATTTTAATTGCTTTTATTTATTTATATGAAAAAGGCATATATGACGTCATTTTTTTAATGAGCGCACAATTGTAGCAAATTTGGAGTTGCTAACTTTCCTGATGTGTTCAAACAGAAATTCTTCTTTCTTTCTCCTTTATTGGCTATCTCCCCTCCTTGGGGAATGTGCCATAAACGTGAAGTCGTTTTGCTGTAGGATTCGTTTCCACGTGACAAGTAAAGGTTGCTCCTGCCAACTGTACACAAACAATAGATTCTTCGTGCAGGTAGAAAAAAGTCTGACAATGATATCCCAATTTTTTACCTTTTCAGTGCCTTTTGCGTATAAATAAATAAAATGAATTATTCACATTTTTGCTTAATTGGAAAATGAATAATATAAAAGTTGACAGAAAAAAAAACATTCTCCGCACAGGGAGTCGAACCCACGACCATCGAATTACCAGTCCGAGCTCTTACCGCTACGCCAACAACTGCTCGGCACTAACATAAGTGGCTTATACGGTGCGAGAGCCACGTTAACATTTTTATTTTTATTTCCTATACACTTGGCCATCTGGAGTTCCGACTTCGGATACTTTCATTTCTAGCCAAGCCCTGCATGTTCTATAAATTTGAGCGAAATCAGAAATGCCCCCTTGTAAGTTCCAATTCTTTTCTTGGCAGTTGTAATAAGAGTCTATAAATAGCTGAACCTGTATGTGCAGAGCTCTGCTGTGCTACTTGATCTGTCATTAGTGTCATGTCTGTTGCAAGCCATAAATATGGAACTGCTTACAACTTACTCTCCTGGTGCTGAAGTGGATAGTGATCACACACTTGTGATGGCATAGTGCAATTTCAGACTTAAAAAGATTATCAGAAGGAAGAAAGTCAGATGGGATTTAAACAGATTGCAAAATGAACAAATTAAACAAATATGCAGAGGATACAAATGCACTCATGGAGTATAATAATTGTGAGATGGACTGGGAAATAATGAAACAAGGACTCTTTTGAGATAGTACATAGAACTTTAGGTAATAGAAGACTAGAGCCAAGAAAACCATGGATTACTGAAGAGATATTAACCTCATTCAGAAACGAAACCAGTATAAGAATATACGTACAGCATTAAGCCAAGATCAGTACAGAAAAACAAAGAATCTCATTGTGACAAAATGTAGGGAGACAAAAGAAGTATGGATGAAGGAAATTACACAAGACTATAAAGAATGGTATAATAGGAGGAAGAACAGATAGAGCATATGGCATGATCAAATCACTCCAATATAAACCCAAAACAAGTAGTTCACTTATAAAGGATAAGAATGGGCAACTACTTATTGATAGTGAAGATATCGCAGAACGCTGGAAGGAATATCTTGAAGACCTGTACTGGGATGAAGAAGTAATGGCAATTCCAAACTATCTTGAACCTGAACAGATGGTGATAGAAGACAATATAGGCCCAATAATCACATAGGAAGATTTTGACCTAGCACTAAAAAAATTAAAGGACAAGACAGCAACCGAACCGGACAACATACCAGCAGATCTTCTCAAGGGAATTGGAGAAAGAATGAAACAACTGTATAATATCATTGCAAGTTGCTATTACAGTGGCAAAATTCCTGGAGACTTCACTGAAAGTAGGACAGTTACCTTACCAAAGATAGGAAATGCTACCGACTGTTCCAACTATAGAACACTACCACTGCTATCGCACACATCCAAAATACTGCTTAATGTAATTAAGAACAGGATTAAAAAGAAAATTGAACAATATACATCACAGGATCAGTTTGGTTTTACAACAGGGAAGGGAACAAGAGAAGCTCTTCTAGCATTAAGAACTATTCTAGAAAGAAGACTTGAGTGTTAACAGGAAAACATACATTGCATTTGTGGATATAGAGAAAGCCTTTGACAAAGTAAACTGGAAACAAACTCTTTAGGGACATGAAGAATATAGGACTGAACAGGAGGGACAGAACTCATTTTACTCCTGTACAAAAATCAAAGCAAAACAACAGAAATCAATGGTAATGTTAAGACAGCATCCATTAGAAGGGGAGTGAGACAAGGTTGTGCACTATCTCCATATTTGTTCAACATGTTCATTGAGGAGGCCATATCAAAACTTTAGCAAAAAACCAAAGGAATTAAAATTAAGACAACAAATCCACTGTATAAGGTTTGCTGATGACATTGCATTAATTGCAGATTCAGAGAGGGAAATAAGTAAAATGCTATGAGTTTTAACATCAACACTACAAGAATCAAAATTAAAACTGAACACCTTGAAAACAAAAGTATTAGTTGTCAAGAAATCAACTCAGGAAATACCAATAAACATTAAGGCACGTGATGAAAATGTATAACAAGTAAGTCAATTTTGCTACTTAGGAAGCATTATCACTCAGGACAACAGGTGCACCTCAGAAATCAGGAGGATTGCTCTAGCTAAACAAGCCTTCAGTAACAAGAAACAGCTTCTGACAAGCAGGAACATTAATATTAAAGTTAGGAAAGAATTTGCCAAAATGTTTGTGTGGAATGTTTTGTTGTATGGTTGCAAAACATGGGTATTGGCAAAACAGGATATAAAACGCCTGGAAGCAATGGAAATATGGTTACGGAGGAGGATGCCGAAAATTAGTTGGACAGAGAAAAAGTCAAACAATAGGGTCCTTAAGGAAATAGACAAAACAAGGGAATTGATCAACACTAAAGAAAAGAGGAAAATCAAAATCCTTGGCCACACACTTCGACATAACATGTTCCTCACGACTATGCTGGAAGGAAAAGGTCTTGGTAAGAAGGGAAGAGGAAGGCCGAGGAAGAAGTATCTGGATTCCGTGATGGACGGGCTGAATTTGAAAAAATATGTTGACCTGAAACACTCAGCAGAGTAGAGACAATGTGGTTGCAGTGACGTATGGCTTTTAGTGCTGGGAGTGTCCGCGGACATGTTCGGCTCGCCAGATTCAGGTCTTTTGATTTGAATCGGCGACCTGCGCGTCGTGATGAGGATGAAATGATGTTGAAGACGGCACATACACTCAGCCCCCGTGTCAGCTGAATTAACGAATGATGGTTAAAATTCCAGGCCCTGCCGGGAATCGAACCCGGGATCCCTGTGACCAAAGGCCAGCACGCTAACCAGTCACATAGTGGAATGAGAGGAATTACTGTAAATGATGTGTTGGCTCAACTTGACAGCTTACCTGAAGTGTAACCATTGTCTGAAAACAAATATACATTTCCACTATGCTTGAGATAATCAATGATGAAAATAGGGTTTTTTACAAAGATATTTTGAGTGTTTAATGCTCAGCACCCCCTGCACTTAAATTAGTTAGCAGATCATTTCAATTTTTTGTTTTGTTTTTATAATTTATTTTTCTTTTGTTTATCGAATTGAAACTGTGGTGCTTTGGATAATATTGATGCAGATGTTTTGCAATGCTATCACTAGTGAATAAATTTTAAAATGTATTTTTCTATAGTATACCATTTTTACCTTTTTATTCAAAAAGTACTTTTTGGCACTTAGATCAATTGGCACTTCCACTCTACATTTCTGCTTCCATGCGATGTATATCAGTTACTAGAATGTAACGGTTACAATTTTATTTCAAGAATTAGATTAAAAGTAAAAAATTACATTTTGTAAACAATAATAATCAACAAATTAATTTTAAAAACCACCTAATCGATGCTTTTTAAAATTAATTTGATTGTACTCATCGATACGGTCATGAAGTGAACGGCTTGCAAGACATTAATGATTTCAAGCAAAAATTTCATTGTTATAAGTACTGTAATTAGATTACTTTTACTCATTTACCTGCCAACTCTGAAATGCTGAAGAGATGTTATATAGAACAAAAATGACCAACTACATATCATTGGGTTCCGGCAGTAGTGCCATACCTGTAACTCGCATCCCTTCTAACAGGGCAAATATGGCCACAATAGCTCAATCAGTGGAACATCAATCACAAAATCGGAAGGTTATGAGTTCAGATACCATAGGTGTGTGGTTTGTTGTTCTGTACTTGACATCTCTTCGGTATTGTCATCTGTACACTTCGTCTTCTGTACACAAACTGTGCCATGCACCAGTCAGACCTCGCTTTCACTTTAAGTTCTAAACTGTATGCCATACGAGTTTGAAACTGTGTTACATTTCATTTCATTTTCAAAGACGTTTTATACCTCTTTATACCTACTCTTTAGTGGACTTAGTGGACATCCTGTTACATGTAACAATCGTTTTTTTTCTTGGATCAATGTTCAAGAGGGCTTAATTGATTTTCTTAGTAATTTTTAGCAACCTCATTGGTTTGAGAAACAGTAAATACTTTTTAAAATGCTTGGGTCAGAAGATTCCCAGTAAAGGGTACCGACAGTCATGTCCGGCCAGTAATTATTTGTGTTGGATAGGTTATAATGATCATAGCTTTCGACATGTAGATTTTTTTCTAGTTATTTATGTTTTTTATTCAAGCCTTGGATGATTGTAAATCTGTTTTTCTTTTTGTTGTTGCAGCACAGGCATCCCAAAAAAGCTCTTGCTATTGGGAATATTGCTAAAAGACGTACATGGAAGAAGAAAACTGTAAAACCTGCTGTACCAAGGAATATAACTAGGTAAATTGATTGAATAATTGCTTTACAGTTAATGGAGTCCATGTTTATAAAAGCCTCTAATAGGATAACCCTTTCGGACCCCATCCACAGATGTGTATGTCAGGAACATACTTTCCTGCTAGGCAGTTCAAACCAGTTCCATGTGGGGTTTTTTTTTTTTTTTTTTTTTTTTTTTTTACTTTGCTCTGTGGTTCCAATGGTTAATCTTTTAAGTACAGAGTTAACAATATACTGTTTACTACCTCAGTGCTGAGTTTTCTCATTTGCATATAAAAAATAAAATTAGAAGCTTTAATTTTTGTTGCTGAGAAGAAGTACTGTAAAATAACTAGTTCTACCCCTACAGCAAATTCCTGCAGCAGTTAGACCACGCGCTGTCTCCTGTTCTTCAGTTGGACTAGGTAAGCGGCTGCCAGCTAGTGGTCACTGTAGCATCCCTCGGGCGCCCCCACGATTTCTTTGTACACATTGCCCAACCCCCTCCTCTGGGGTCCACCCATTATGGTTGGCCATGCAGGCCAATGTTTCTAGGGCTGTCATCCTATGCTGGGGGTCAGATTCAATCTTGTCGTCGTACTAAATATGCTTCATATTTAACCTTTTGATCAGTGAGTTTTTTGTGACACTCACGGGCCACCAGGAGTGAGTTTTTTCTTGAAAATTTTGTACTCTTAATTTTAAGTTATTTTAATTCTAACTTTTCTCTACTAATAAATTTACATAATTTACACGTACGGTACATAACTAATACCTTCAGTTTAATTGAAATCAGTGGAGTAGAAAATATTTTTCTCAAAATATTGAAAGGAATAGTAAAATCGACAAAAATATAATTACCGGGCGAGTTGGCCGTGCGCGTAGAGGCGCGCGGCTGTGAGCTTGCATCCGGGAGATAGTAGGTTCGAATCCCACTATCGATAGCCCTGAAAATGGTTTTCCGTGGTTTCCCATTTTCACACCAGGCAAATGCTGGGGCTGTACCTTAATTAAGGCCACGGCCGCTTCCTTCCAACTCCTAGACCTTTCCTATCCCATCGTCGCCATAAGACCTATCTGTGTCGGTGCGACGTAAAGCCCCTAGCAAAAAAAAATAAAAATATAATTACTCTCTATATGTAATCAAGTTTGTACCATTAACAACACATTGACTTTATTTTACAACAGTTTCACCAATCAAAATATCTTTTAGGGTATGGTAGTGACCCATGCAGTAGTTTTTCATCTTGGTAAACTTCCATAACCTTTCCAGTACACACAATAAACAAAACAGTTGCCAGGAAAGCATAAAGAGTCTCTAGGTTATGCCTTGCCACTAATGCAACTTCGACTTTTCCTTCACGTCTGTATTTTCCGTAACGAATAAGTAGTACTTGTTTATTTCTGACATTCTGAAGTTCATAATATTACGATCAACAACTTCTTTGAAAATCAACACTTCAAGTCTTGAATTATTGTAGTCTTTCAAATGAAGATTATCGCTTAACCCCTGGATTTGATGTATCAAAATGACCAAAAAGCGTAGGAAGAAATCTGCCTACAGAACTCCACTTTCTTCCATCGGTTTGACAGCTTAGCCTTCGTTGCGACAGTGGAGCGCTGAACTTCGTCCTCAATTTCTGTGTTGTCTTCCGAGGAATAACCTCTTTCACTCTCATCGGACACACAATACAATCGCTATCACTATCATAAATATCAATTTCATCGTCAGACCCCTTGTTAGTCAAAATATTACACATATCTTGCGGAGCAAGCTCACATCTTCGATTCGATCCCGTCATTACGACGTGTATTTGTTTACGATCAGAGAGTGGTTGTTTCTAC
Source organism: Anabrus simplex (assembly GCF_040414725.1). Lineage (NCBI taxonomy): Eukaryota > Metazoa > Arthropoda > Insecta > Orthoptera > Tettigoniidae > Anabrus > Anabrus simplex. The sequence goes on along the minus strand of NC_090279.1, from coordinate 204,561,623 downwards.
TGAAACCAGAGATGGGGGGAAAAGAAAAATAATGTGTATTGTCAAGGAATAGTCATACAGTGCACTCAACAGAAACAACATAGAAAACATTTTGTGGGTGTTGTCGTTATTTTCAGCACAATCGCATACAAATTTAGGTTACGTAACTACAGATGCTTCGACAGAACTTCATCACAGAACATATGCGATATGATAAAACATGGAATAATGTTCACTGAACATGTCAAATATCCCCCCAACTTTTTTCTAAAAACCTGCCAGAACGATGTCACGAAAGAATTTCAAAGGTTCAACATGTAACGTGAATAGACGGCAGTACTTCTGTGGGCCACGAACAGCACTGCCGTAAATAGACGACAGTACTGCTCATTGGGTTAATATTGCTACAGACACTAGTTATACCGTGTTATCAGGGTCCTTTAAACTAAAATTACTGATATATTCTACTATCCACTAATTTTACACTTAACCACATCTTCACTTGCATTTTAAGTTTTCCACTCGACACAGCTTTTTCTTACAATTATTATACACACCAACACATACTCGAACACTGGTGCTTTGAACTTAAGTTCTCCACTCACCTTCTCACAACGTAGTGCTGTTCTGGAACAGTTCGCAGCCAGCAACAGACTCGCTCCCAATGAATGACTCATTATGGAGGTGTAGGATGGAGAAAAGTCCCGTATAAGAAACACCACAGAGCGAACCGGAATCACTGTGGCTGTCAGCAGGTTAGTGTCCTCGCGCTAGTCATCTGGGGGACCTGACATGGGACAGGAAGGAGGAAATTCCACATAAGAGGGTGAAACAATTATTAAGAGATTGTTATAAATTTAATACCATAGTAGCCAAAACTCGTCAAAACATGGCCAGTGGAGTAAATATTTAGTGAAGGATTTCCACATATTCTTTGCACAATTACTTTTTGGCACTATTGTAACACATGCCATGGCTGAAAACTGGCTGAGGTAAATTGAAACCTGCAGGTTGCAGTGTTTCCCCTTGAGTTTTATTGATTATGATACAAAATGCCAAACGAATTGTCATTCGGTTCAGCTGTCTCAAACTCGTAACAAAAGCAGCGGAGTGTTTTAAATATATAGAAGATGATATAGGGAGAGTTACAAAGATGCAGTAACATTGTGCTGAATAGCTTTTTCTCGACTAAGCAACTCTGCAACACAGCACAGGCTGGAACAGCTGACCAGGAAGATGTCCGACTGCACATGCGGCTTGCCGTCTTCCACCTCCCCTCTTGCATTGGATGCTTCAGCGCTTCCACAATTCAGGTGGCCTTGAAGTACTGGCAAGTGCTTTGGCCAATCAGAATGCTACATTTTTCTTTAATAATAAGACACTCCACAAATCTACAGGCTAGGCGCTTTCATCAGAATTCTTTACAGTGCCGATCGGTTCAGCCATTCTCTCAAACTCACTGTAACAAATCATCCTAGGGCCGAATTCATAGACAGCACTTATACATAAGTGCCCCTTATAAGCCAGGTTTCATTTCATATTACCTACTTAAGTGTCCCACTTATTGCTATAAGTGGACCTTCCACACACACTTAAGTGACTCACTTACTGTATGTTGCAGCAAGATGGAGGATAATGATTTTGCTGAATATGTTGCATTTCATTCACAAAATGTTTTCATGCACACAGTAGAGAGGGAAAATCCTGTCGAAATATAATGTAACCAACAGTTTAAAAAAGGTTTCGTTTTAGTAAAGTGAGAGTTATGAATATTCTTGTTCCTTTGTGTGAGAGAGTGAACATAACCTCTAGAGGACTCACAATCTCACCATTGATGGTGATATTGTTTTGAGATTTTATGTTACCTCTTAATTCCAGATTATTATTATTATTATTATTATCACAATCGTCATTACCGGTATTTCGCTTAGTTAATTGGAAACGTGTTACAAGTTGATAAGTTATCAAGACTGTAGGCCTGTGAAATAGTAAAGAACTATACGGTATTGAGTTATAAGAAAATTTAACGTGTTGCACTACCACCATTTATGTTAAGGTTGATTTGTACTACTTGTATATCAGGTTAGTCAACCAATCGTTTGCTGGATTATATCGGAAGTTTCTGAAATTATGGCATTGCACATCAAAACATACTATTTGCAGACATGATACTGTATAGGCTTTTGGGCTTATGCCGTGTCAAGAAAATAAGGTGAAATTCTTAACGTTTCGCAGAAAATTGTGCTCTGCGTCCTCAGAAGAACTCTCGACAGACCACGAGAAAGGCTTCTTAAACAATGACACTTTGAAATTTGGACGTTATAACAGAAGTGGAAATGGTACTTTCATTCGCCACCAGATGGCCCCCAGAACGTGGCACAACGCTGATGTTCGAAGCGGAAGCTGACCGAACCGTCACAATCCGACTAAGCAGTTCACATAACATGTTTGCATAACATATGACATAGACAAGTGTATGATACAGACACAAGCCTGGAATGAAACATCTGGCGACGAGGAACTTACGAATTTGGAAAACACAGGGTCGAAATAACAATAGTGAAGGAGGCAGGGAAGGGAACTACCTATGTAAATTCTTAATGGCTGGCAATCAGGTATTACTTAATTGATAGCTGGTGTCCCTGGTGAAATTCTTAGGATTTCTACGTATTTCCACAGCTTCCCGTATAATCCTGGACCTGTAGTGTCTAGTGTGGGTAAGAGATCGAGCATCTTGGAACATGACATCATGACCCGACGATAGAGCGTGCTCAGCTATTGCCGATTTGTCTGGTTGAGACGAATATTACGTTCATGTTCTTTGATACGGGTACCAATGGACCGGCAGTTAAAATTGAAATAATTGATAAAGAGATTCAACCTGTTCAATACAAAAGAATAAGAAATGTAGTGAATTACATTCCCATTTAATAATTGGTAGAAATGGTACCGGTTTCGACCCTAGTCCAGGTCATCATCAGCCGATTAAGACGAAAAACAATGCATAGGATCAGTAGAAAAGGCGATATAAAAATGAAATGGGGGTAGACACTGTAAAACTTAGAAGAAGTAAAATGCAAATCACTCAAAAGAAAACGGTGCGCAATCTGCTACCCCATTTCATTTTTATATCGCCTCTTCTACTGATCCTATGCATTGTTTTTAGTCTTAATCGGCTGATGATGACCTGGACTAGGGTGGAAACTGGTACCATTTCTACCAATTATTAAATGGGAATATAATTCACTACATTTCTTATTCTTTTGTATTGAATAGGTTGAATCTCTTTATCAATTATTTCAATTTTAACTGTAATATTCTTTAATACGGAACAATGAAATTTTTAACTTAATGGACCGGCATGTTTGGCCGATGTATACCTTACCGCACGTACAGGGAATTTCGTATACCCCAGGATGTAAAAGGGGAGACAATTTGTCCTTGGTTTTACTCAGACTAAGCAATTTTAGTGGCGGTGCCATATTGTATTTGCGGAGGACCTTGGCAATTCGATCTGTGGTGTTGTGAATGTAAGGCAAGTAGGCAGTTCCCTTCACTTCTTCCTTCAGTGAGCTTTGCTTGGTCGTTTCTCTGGGATGTAGGGCTCTGTGAATCTGCAAATCGCTGTAACCATTACTCCTGAACGCGACTTTGAGCGTGTCCATCTCTACCTGGATATGTGATGGCTCACAAATTCGTCTCGCCCTCTTGGCGAGTGTCGTGAGAATGCCTTGTTTTTGTGCTGGATGGTGGTGAGGATCTGCATGAAGATAGAGATTTGTGTGGGTAAGCTTACGATAGACGATATGTCCTAAGGAGCCGTCCGATTTCTTGCTTACTAGAACATCCAAGAAAGGAAAGGCCAAGAGGGCTTACCCACACGACACTAAGGTCCAGGATTATACGGAAAGCTGTGGAAATACGTAGAAATCCTAACAATTTCAACAGGGACACTGGCTATCAATTAAGTAATACCTTGTTGCCAGCCATTAAGAATTTATGTAGGTAGTTCCCTTCCCTGCCCCCTTCACTATTGTTATTTCATCTCGGTGTTTTCCAAATTCGTAAGTTCCTCGTCGCCATATGTTTCATTCCAGGCTTGTGTCTATATCATACACCTGTCTGTCATATGTTACGCAAACACGTTATTTGAACTGCTTAGTCTGATTGTGATGGTTCGGTCAGCTTTCACTTCGAACATCAGCGTTGTGCCACGTTCTGGGGGCCATCTGGTGATGAATGAACGTACCATTTCCACTTCTGTTATAACGTCCAAATTTCAAAGTGTCATTGTTTAAGAAGCCTTTCTCGTGGTCAGTCGAGATTTCTTCTGGGGACGCAGAACACAGTTTTCTGCGAAACGTTAAGAATTTCACCTTATTTTCTTGACACGGCATAAGCCCAAAAGCCTATACAGTATCATATCTATAAGTACGGGCCGTGAAAGCATTAATGGCAACCTACTATTTGCATTTTATTGGGGAAGTAATTAGGCCTATTACAACGTAAGGGCTACGGATATATTTGTCAAATCATTAAATGCGTTGTAAGGCTAGATATTCTACATATGGATTCATATTTGCATAGGTTCAGTACCTGGATAACTATAAACATATTATATTAAGAATAAAATTAGATTCGGGGCATTTTCGTAGTATGCATTGTCCACAAGTTTTACCCGCGTCCTTCATATTCTGATGAGAAACTATGTCGGTCTGCTTGTTCTATATTATGCGCATGTTCTTGCAGGTGCCGTCTCAGCTCGCTGTTTTGTCAACCATTCTGATAACCAAATACAGTATAGACTATCTTTTAACCTAAAAAATGTTGTGCGCGCTCGCGCGATGTTCTTCGATAAACAAAACACACTAGATCATCCCACTTCGGTAGCAAGAACTACACGATCCAGGAAGCATGGGCAAAACATACAGCATTGCCACATCGCCAGTGAATACTTGCTGTGCAATGAGTGTGCTCTGTCAGTGATGTCCATGAAATGTAAACTCATATAAGTGAATACTTATTATAAGTGATCCCTTATTACTTAAGGGTTCCACTTACGTATAAGTGCTCACTATGAATTCGGCCCTTAGTGTTTGAAATATATAGATTATGGGTCTACATCTCCAACAGATTGTGTGTTTAAACTGTTTTGTTAAAATATACAAATTTGAAAGCTTGCTCTGTTCTGAACTGACATCTTAAGTTGTGAATTCACTGCACCAGAAGTAGAAAAATCTATCGCACCTGCTGATGATGCAATGGCTGTCATAAATAGCGAGATTACATCGCTTTTAAAATTGTCCTGTTTTATTATGCTATTAAATTATCAGACCGACATTTAGAAAAGGGATTTGCTTTTTTAAATAATATCATTTTATTTAAATCATGGCTAACCCTTCTGCTCAGCTCCTTTTATTCTCTTGTAAGACTGTAGTACTTATGAAGTCATCTGTTTGTGGAGGATTTCACTTTTATTGAATCAGTTATTTTGATAGGTGTTTGACCCATTCATCTCATATTTAAAAGGCCACTGAGATTACTAGAAACCGGTTTTAAATCTTGTAGACCATGTGTTTAAAGCTCTGCACTGCACTATGGCACAGTTAACACTCCTGGGGTATGAAGAGGCACTTGTTACAGTATAATTGATGATGATGATGATGCTTGTTGTTTAAAGGGGCCTGGCATCTAAGGTTATTGGTCCACAGTATAATTGATCACTGGGCTTTCGAACTTGTGGTATTAGGATGCAGGTACTGAAATAAGCCTATATCGCATGTTCATTAGTGTCAAACCACCCAGCCATTTTATTTTTTTAATTATTGGTGCCTGACGAATGTTCCCTAGAGTAATCGTTTTTCGGGCAAGATAGCTGAAAAGAGAAAGTGTATATGATCTCTGACAGAGGTTCATTCAGATAACATATTCTGAAGCATTTGGAACAGTTAATGTTTTCGTTTTCCTTTCTGCTCATATTCAAATACCTTCATACTTTTTCACATTTTCGTTGTGACTGTGTTAGAGCAACCACAATCTTTCACTGTCAGCCTAACTTAAATTATCACATGCACTTTCTTCATTATCACTTAAGTCTGATACACTAAAGCACTTTCAAGAGACTCGTAATGTCACCATATTCCCCCCCCTGCCAGTCATAATGAACCGAAAAGCATGAGTCTAAGGAAATATTGCTACTAACTTTTAAGATTAATATTAACAAAACATAACGGCATAGGCAGTAACAAACACAAGCGCAGGACAGCCACATTGACAAACAGTGGAATATTGGTGATTGTGTTGCATAAGATTTTATATGTTCTTCTAACTGGTAATTAAGGTCAGTTTACAGGGTCGAAACTAGAACCTTATATCTAATAAAGATATTTGGTATTTAATCAAATGATATTGAATAGGTGGACATCCCTTCCTCCCACTGTTCATTGTCTGTACTGAACAAAATGAAGTTTTTTACATAGGACACCCACATTCCTGAGCTATTCATAAAGCCTTAAATATTGGAGGTACTTGCAGCGGTTCTCTAACTATAGTCTGTGCCATGTAAGCGCATACATTAAGGGTACAACCTCACTCTTTCTCCCCTGTTAATACTGAAGGTAGTGATTTATAGTTATTTTCTAACTGTCGGGTTTGATTCAGTGTCACTAACCATACAGTTTAGGGATCCTACTTGCTGATACAATGTCGTATACTTACTGTTAATCTTGCAGGTTGGCACTATGTAGTCATGATTTTTTTTTCGTGACTTGCAAGGTTGTATGTACCGATACGTACTGTTACTCCTGTAATGTGAAAATCACTAGTGTTTCATTTGCTGGAATAAGTAAGGCATATTTTCTTTTTCTGTAGGATTGTAAATCTGGGTAATACCTGGTAAGTAGAATTATTGTGGCATGTTGAAAACTAACTTAGTTGGTTATAACATTAAATTGAGTTAGGGTGAGTGTGTTAATTTCCTTAATTCCTCACTGAGTGATACTTATATTGAGTTTAGTTTGTTGATGGTTATGTATCATGATTTCAATATGTATCTAGTGGACAGCAGTGATGAGCCCAAAAAAGGAAAAAGAGAATAGGGTGGCGATATTTGCTGCTGCTGCTGCTTCTTTTTAAGTGTATAGCCGTACATGCCGAGTACTATACATGCTGAAATGCAACAGCCTGTGCACAGCGAATGAGACTCGCTATCCGTGTTGATGACCCTGGGCGTCTTCATCCTAGGTGAATGGGTTAAATATTGTAAGACCTTCAGGAAAAGTGAAAAAAATCTGTCGTAGGGCTAAGGAGATTGTATTTGAACAAAGGGCAAACCGCGATGAGGATCAACCCTTATTAATTAATTTTGCATTGATGTAGGGGGGTTTGGTCATATTTGACATTAGTACTGAATAGTCTGTCCAATGTGGGGCAGTTGCTTAAGAAGTAATTGTTATAATCTCCTGTTGCAGGAGAGCTCCTCGCAAAGTGCGTCCGAAACAACCTGTGGCTGCAGTACCTGACCCAAAGGCGTTGGTTGAGACAAATCTTCAAATGTCTTCAGGTCCTGTCATTTTCCGAGAAATGAAAGAAGAAATCATTTCCAATGCATCTCCTTCGCACGTTGCCAGTGACTCGATTGACTCTGGTCTACCCGACGTGGACGAGACCAACACAAACTTTGAGTACATGAATCCTGCTGCTGCGCGATATAGTGCGTGTTCAATCGATGTCAGCAGTACCCAGCCTCAACCTCAAATGTGTTCTGTGGCCCATGTGGAGTCTAGCAGGAGCACCGTTGATGAACCATACAACATCGCTGATGTCAACTTCCTGAAGAGCTTACTTCCAGACATGATAAAAATGTCCCCTCGGCAAAAGCACAAGTTTAAACTGGCCATATTGAATGCTGTGGACGGGTTACTTTACGATTGAAACTCCTGTTTGGACATTCATGGATTTTTTTTTCTTTCTTCATGTGAAACCAGTCTTCTGTGCAGGTTCAGGTTTTTAAGAGTTTTAAGCCTACATGTCTTGTTATTTTTGAGGGCAGTACAAGTCTTAAGCTGCTAGGTAGTTTTTATTTTATCCAGTATTCTGTTCGGACAGAAATGTTACTTTATATGTTTGAAACAGATTTTAAATTAAACTTATTTGATAGTGTTATTAGAGAAAAGCCACTTAGAGCCATATGTACAGACTTTGTGATCTTTTGAGTATTTCTCATAACTGCTGATAGCCAAGAATGTCCTGGCAGCAGTTGGATAGTGTATCCGTCACTTGTCGCCATTCAAGAATTTTTGGATAACTGTAATATTAATATATAAATTCGCTTGACTAGTGAGAATTCTGAACTAAATCAAATCGCATCCTCCTCTACATACCCTGTCAAATAAGATTTTGTAATGTTCTAACCAAGCAAACCTAGTGTTTCTAAAGGTGATGAACAATTTAAGAAATAGCGATTGAAATCAAATCTTTTTCCTTGAAGACAAGCAATAATAAGTGTAGTGACTGGGTAAGGAAGACAGTGCATGAGTAACCCAACAAATAAGAACAGGAATATCAGAATATTATTGGTTATGATCAAAGCAATTAAACAACACTTCTCTGTAATTTGAGTTACTCTTGATTGAACATTAACATTCTGAAAAGATCTTGCTACATTGTTAGTTTCTCAGTGTACTGGCTGTATACTGTCATTGATCTTCACCCAGTTCGTTTGTGTAAGTACAGTTGAACCTCGCTTATCTAAGGTAATGGAGGGTTAAAGGTACCTCGGATTTTGGTAACTTGGACTATACAAGCACTATAAGTAAAATTATAAAAAACTGACAAACCAATAACAAGTTATTGCAAGTTTTTACAGTATTCTATCTCAGCTGTATTAACATGAAAGAAGCAATTGGAGTTAATTTTGGAAGAAGTCCTTTTTTTTTTAAATCATCTTCTGGTTCAGGATATTTTACAGTTCTTGTGTGGCAGTGTCACTCCATCACTTAAGTACTGTGGTGGTGCCTCGGGCTGTTGTTCTACACAGCACAATACCGTCTCCTGTGCAAAACTTTCACTGCGAGACATTTTTGGCGCTCTGTCTTCCTCCTGACTTTCTTCAATCAGTTTGTTCAACATTTCCATGATTGCTGCTTCTATTATTCATTTTTTTGGTTTGAACAGTATTATTGGTTTTTTTGTACCTTAGTCCAGGTTGCAGATGTTTCAAATACATTTCAGTAATATTTATCCAGGTGAATGATGTACTCCGACTTGATCCAAGCTAACCTCTTATCAGTCTTCCCATGCAGCTAAAATCCACTACAAAGGTGGTCATTATGCTTCGCCTTATGTGGTCTTCTTTCCTGGCTGGGCACATCTTAAAACGTCTGGAACATAAGTGTCAGAACAGAGAGTTAAGCCAGGTTGTTACTTGTCATTGAACTGCCTAGTAGGTGATACTTCTGTAAGTTCAATCTGTTCATCTTCTCTGTAACTTCAGTTTAACTTCATCCTCGAAGTTGACTAGGCTACAGTGTCGTTATTATTAAAACAGATTAACAGTATTATGGGCAGCCACCATGAAAGTTACAGAAACCCTTGCAAGATACCTCTGTCCTGTACCAGATTAAAGGAGGGGAGGCTCAGTATTAGCAGGGGTGTCAAGCATGGTCTAGTGGTGAAGCAGAGTGGATTCTGGCAATAAGGAAGCAAAATTCTGCGACTAGAATTCGCTCATTTAGGCTCCTCAGGTTTAAGAGACTCCTGAATTTGCACAGGTTGGATTAGCAAGGTTCTTCATATATACTGCCATCTTCAGTGAAATTAGGATTTCAGTTTGAAACTTGATATCATTATTTGTTCTTTGAAGGAATCCAAATATCACTTCATCTACAAAAATTTGTATGGCTCTAGGTGACAACAGTTTTGTTCCGTTGCATGTCATCAATAGTGTGAAGGAATTCCAGCCAATCTTACAACGTGAATGTGATACATGCATATGAACGAATATCTGACAGTTGCACATGATAACTTTTTGTACTTTTCCTGCTGTCTTGTTCTGGAGATTAGTAATATGGAAATGTGCATGAAGTTTTAATCGTTGTGACGGAATACCTTAAGTACTCTTGACACGTTCTATTAAAAAGTAGGATTATTTTGAGAGCCGTCTCTGTTCTACAGTTGTTCTAATGTCTTATGGTAACAAACTGTTTGGAATATCTTGACTAACAGCTGAAATATTTTCTCTGATTGAAATCTGCAAATATAAGTTTGCAGAATGTTACTTTTAAGGTTCCATGTCTGATAAAATAAAATGTGTTCAAGAATTAGTGACTGTAACGGGATGTTTTAGTGTAGGAAAAACAATACCTGTTCATTGTAGTAGAGAAATTTGGAGAAAGTTTAGGGACTGCATCCTTCTCCTAGCAGAGATGCCAGCTACTATGAATTTCCCATAGCTGCTTCAGTATTCTCATGTGTACTATAGCAGTACAGCAGCAGTACCGATTATTACAAATTTGACAAAATCAGAAGTTTCTTTAAAAATTCTCCACTTCTCCCACGAACATGTAAAGAAAAAAAGTTTTGTACATTGGAGGCTTGCTGCAACAAAGTATATAATGAAAAAATTACATGACTGTAACATTTGCCATAAACATTTAAGAGCAAGCATAACATTTTTTGATACATGCACATTCCCAGCTTATGTGCCCAGTTTCTCTTCTGTTACCAGTGATTTATGCTCCGCATTGCTGTACTTCTAAATTGACAGTTCGCAAATCATGGTTGCCAGTGTTCTACTGTTGTGAGAACAGTTGATTCATACGGCCGTTGGCACACAGCTCTCGTAAAATGTAATGCTGCACTCAAAAAAGCTAATGAATCTCAAGTGAAAAAAATTCATAAAAACTTCAGAGATACTGTGTGCACTTACTGACAGTATCAAATACTTATTTGATCCTCAGCCTAGCGAAGAACGAAAGTTAAATGTTCTTATAACTTTGCTTTAAGAATAAAAACTTTTGTAAATATTGTAAAGGTGGAACTTCGAATGTTAATATCTTTAAACTGTTCCGAATACCATACACGCTGAGCAAGGTATCTAAACAATGTTGTGAATATACACAGTAAAATTGGCAACTAGGTTTTGAAATTGTGCTGATGAAGGGAATGTACTATGTTCCTGAAACATTTATGAATAAATAATTTTCAGTTGTAAAAATTGTGTTGACAAGGTGGAGCAAACGCATGCTATTTTAAATAGTGTTTAAAAGAACTGATGTAAATCTATGTGAATGGCAACTTGGGTTTGGCTGGGACATCCATGTTTCCGTGCACAACCACTGGATACAGCCAAAATTGGCCAAAACGTCTTGATTTAGAAGGTATAATATTCAGTTTAGTTATGAATTGCCTGCATTAATTATTATTATTGCTTCTGTTGGCTGATTCTGTTGTCAAGTGATGTCTTGTATTGCAAAACTGAATGTCTGGCTCCATGGTTAAATAGTTAGCGTGCTCAGCTTTGGTTCAAAAGGGTCCCGGGTTCGATTCCCGTTCAGGGATTCTAACTATCATTGGTAGGGCTCTATTCTCACAGACGCTCAGATTACCTGTAAGGCGACAACTCATAAGACTTGCACCAGGGCACCAGGCCTCTCCGGAGGCCATGTGCCATTGTTATTATTTAAGTGAATTGAAGAACTACATTAAAAATCAACAAGATGTCCGTAAAAGTAAAACTATGAAGAGCTTGAGTGACCATGCACAAGAAATAATCTGCAGCAAATCAATGTTATCTAAAGCAGTTGAACATTGAGGGTGCAGCGACTGTCCACGCCATGTGAAATTTAAAAAAACATAGTGTGTGGATTGAAGGGCAATGCAAGACATACTAGTCTTGTTTTATAACAAAAAGTTACAATAATATTGTTGTACAGGCTGAATGTTACGAAGAGTGATCAAAAAGTAAGGTTACAAAGCCTGCAATGAAACTTGCACATTTCATTTCATACAGCCAATTGATAGTGCATACATAGCTTATTTTTCGATATAGTCTCCACATCGGTTTAAGTACTTATTGGTTCGTGGAAGGAGTTTGAATATTCCCTTCTGTGTTTAACCACGTTGCAAAGTGTTTCCTCTCCTTTTTTGAAGCGAATCTCAGCCTCCTAGGTGCTCCTTCAAGTGAGGAAAGAGGTGAAAGTCGCTTGGAGTGAGGTCTGGGCTGTAGAGAGGGTGATCGATGATGTCCCAGCGAAACTGCTTCGACAGCGTGGTGGTCTCTTGGGCTGTATGAGGTCACGGAGTTGTCATGAAGGAAGATGACGTCTCGGTAAGAAATCCTGCCTGTTTGCTTCTGATTGCTGTGCGCAATCGTGTCAACGTCTCGCATTATTGGTCAGCGATCACAGTGTGCCCTCTTTCCAAAAACTCTATGACTGACACCCACGCTGTTCCAGAACACTGTGGCCGCCACCTTTCCGGTAGATGGAGTCACCGTAAAATTCGTCTTTGTAGAGGAGGTGTGTTTTCACTCCATTGACGACCACTTACTGCTGGGGGTGTAGTAGTGGATCTATGTTTCGTCACCCATGACAGTGTGGTAAAGAAAACTGTTCCCTTCCATGGAGAACCGTTGCAGACTTGCTCCCATGCACTTTGACAGATTTTGTGGAACCCATCAGGAACAAAATTTCCAGTACTGCGGAATATCGCGAACAATGTGACAAACTCTTCCGAACGACATTCCCAATTTTACAGTCGTATACAAAAAATTGACCCTCCTGTTGTCCTGAATGAGCTGTGTTCAAATATGTTGATGCCATGCTGGGTCGGCCACTGCGATCCTCATCGGTGACCTTTTCTCTTGATATAGATGTTGATTCCCATAGGGCATCTGAAATATTTATTCCGAATGAGTAAATTTATAATACCAATATAAACTATATGAACAATATCATCTGATGGCCAAGCAGGCATCAATTCTTGATAATGAGACAAAGTCCCTCATAGTGCATTGGCACTGCCGGTGGCTACAATTAACCTATGCAGTGGCCTCTACGGTATGCACTAGCCAGCGTCTTGGTAGGTGTGTTAGGTACCAACTGATGAGCCCAGCCTAGCACACGGGCGAAACGCTGACAACCAGGAATGAGTTAGCTGGAAAATTTATAATGTCCAATAACGGACCATTTATATTGACCTTTTCTCTACTGGCCACAAACTTTCGGCACCATTCTGCAACATACTGACGAGACATTACCGTCTCTCCATAAATCTCTGCCGGCTGCAGTGAATTTCAGCCGTGGTTGCATGTTTCTTCGCGAGACCAGTTTTCGAGACGAGTTGTCATTTGTGTTTACCTTCAACTAGCACTGTAGTTGGCAGGTGGCTGAAAATTTCCAGTATTAGAATAACCGCATACTACTAATTTCTCTATAACAGACGAAACTCCAGCTGTATCGGCCTTTTAAGCTTAGTTTTTGATCATCCCTCGTATTTCACTGGGTTTGTTGAACATACCTTCCCTGCAGTCCATACCATTACAACCACTTTCGAAGGTTGGCATCTCTGTAAGAGTAGCACAGGTCTAGAAATAATAAAAACAATTCCCATTATCTTGTGTATAAACCCAAGAGGGGTAGTATATTTTTTGAACACAGTTTTGCTGTGGCTGAGATTGGAGGCAAATAAATGGTAGTTCAGTATTTGTATTTTAATCTAAATTTATAACGTTCTGCTTCAGAGTTACTGTGTTTCATTAGAACATACTGTGTGACATACCTTGATTGTTGGTAACATCTGCCAAGTATAAGAAGGGAGATAGTGTTTATTTAATGGAGAATAAGAACACCTTAGCAGCTTAAGCGAGAAACATTAGACCTACGTATTAATTGTAGCCAGTATTGTAAATCATCGATTCTTGTAGTATTTCTAGCTCATTTTCTAGCAAGACATCACCAAATTTTGTTAATTTTTTAATTACTTTGTTTAATAGAAGACTTGGTTTCTAAAAGACTCCAGGTAATTGAATGCTTGATATACAGATTTTAAAATTATCTTATTGTGTGTGATTGTTCCTGTCTTGTCCTGCCATAAGCTGGTAGGCCACTTTCATGAACAGTTTACTTTTTATGCAAGTGAGGCTGTGGGGATAAGAGGTTTTATTGTTGTTGATGCATGGCTAATGTTTAAGAGAGTAATATATCAAGTGTGTTTCATTTATTTACAAATAGTATGTCCTGTATAGATTTTGTGAAATGCGTTAGGTAAGTTAACGGAGGAAACTTAATAGGAGAGAACTATGAACATTCGTCACACAACATGGTTATAGGTGACAAGTCCTTGATCTTTAAGATAAATACAGTTATGTTATCAAAAGCAATACTTTGAGTATTGTGTTAAACTACAGGTAATTGGTGTTGTACTAACGTTGACAATCGTGCTCCGCCCCCACTCCTCTGCCCAAGCACCCTACAGCACGCAGCACTGCCAGCAAGTAGCATTACTATCTTGAGCTGTTGGTTACGTGTGCGAGGAATGGGGACAGCGACTTTTCCACTGTCGCAGGCATCTCGCTCCTTAATCTCTTCTGCTGCCTGCTTCCTTGCTAGCCAAAACAAATTGCATGCCTCATTAGCATTTGGAGAGTAGTTACAGGATCACATTCCCACCTCCTGATACCTCGAATACACCCATACAGCGTCGCAAAGGAAAAATTGGTATAATTTCACTGGGCGTTAGAATAGTGTTTTACTGTCTTTGTAGGCCTGCACGTATGCCAATGTCCCCTTCCCGTCCTTCTGTTAATTGGTTTTTAATGTTTTACATAACCCTTATATGTTCTGGGTATGGATTTCAGGTCGCACAAACCCATCACCTCATACTTTCATATCAGGAGTCAAAAAGACTATTTAAATAAATTATCGAAAGAGGAAAAAGCTGAAGCAGAGACAGTACAGCACAATGAAACTTCTACATAAACGGCAAAAATTATACCAAAAATTTCCACGCTCCACCACTCAGGCGACAAGGTTAAAGACCAGTTGTCAAAATTAACCCATTGGCATGCAATTATTTTTCTAGGAAATGTACCTAGGAATGCAGTTTTATTTTCCCCCCATTTAATTGTTTGAAATAAATGTTTACACAGCGCATTATAACCAACAATCAATATTTTGGAGTTTTACTTTAATATTGTACCTTTATCTGTTAGTGTATAATAGCCTCATTAAGGGCAGATATACATTCGTTGCTCTCAAAGTAAATTTCCTTCCTAAATACATTGTGCATCTCCTTGATGTGGCCGATTTACTAGCCGTAGTTGCAATTTTTTGAGGGAAATGTCCCCAGCGTTTTCCCTGGAACGTCAGTGGTGTGGTTCTATGAGATGGGTATCTTTTTGTGGCATATTCAGGGAGGGTGACCTCTTCCGGTACTTGCTCAGCTGCGTTCATTCCGAATGATGGAAAATCCCTTCTCTATTCTTAAGGAACTAACGTGACTTCATATTTGGTAGGATTATCACCAATATGTCTGCTAATTATTGCATATAATTCCCTAACAGCTGTATATACACATTACCTGTTGGAATATTTCTCGCACATTCCTAGTTCATTTTGTTTGGATACTCTGTGGGGATACATTTATGAGCAGAGGTATGTCTATCTTTGCTCTCGCTTTCAGACGTGGAATTCATATATTCTGATTCACTATCCGAACTGAGAGTATTATGTGACACGTGAGTCATTATTGCTATCACTATTAAGAAAAAACTGACAAATTCTTTTCCTTCTCATCTACAAGTTATATTTCTCATAACGTCGCTTATGTGCAAACAAGATTAAGAAATTTAGAAACAGAACGAATAATGAGTAACTGGCCTTCAGCTAATCAGATGATCATAGTATCTGTAAAACACACAAGTGCATTCTGTGAACCTAATAATCTAGAATATTATCAGAATAAACGGTTAGTCAGAAACATACATTTTACGACTCCTATATACCTCGGTTGTACCGTCGTATGTTAATGAACACACCGACCATGGCGGGTTTCCTCTTTGTTAACTGCCAAAGTCACAAAATTAAGTCAATTAGGACACAGGAAGAGAAATATCAATAATTAGCAAATACATCTATATTATCCAAACCCCCCACCAGTAAGCTTATTAGCAGGAAATTTGTTGGTGACAAAGAAAAAAGATTGATATTGCAATGGTGGACTTGACTGATTTGTTTCATAATTTTTGTTGTGTACAGAACTTTAAGGCGAACATGACTTAACCAGTCTGTATCTAATATTGACACGGACAGTAATAAGCATTAAGGATGCTGCATAACCTAAACAAACTCTTATCCATGTTAACCATCAGAGGGTTCATTTGAGTTGGGAGATTTGGTCCCCCATGGAGATGTTATGACTAACAGGTGATTAGTGCGCTATGTATTCGTTATATTGGCAGCCATTAAAACCAATGTCCGGCAGGGGAGAGAGTTGGAGTAAGATGGTGATTAAGTCAGTGTTCTTACAACAGCAATTACCAAACTATATTATTGTTTTATTATTGGTTCACAACTTCATAAAATGTGAGAAGAAAGTCTTGTTAATGATTCTGTCTTTATTAAGAGACTGCATTCTAGTCAGTGTTGTAGATGGAGGTTGATAAATTACATAATTTTGTCTATTATTTTGTTCCTTCATAAATACATTTTTTCCAATATTCAGATTACGAAGCTGGCACATTTGCTTAGGTATCTTTCTTTTGGGCCCAAGTTGTGGGATCGGATCCTGGTGCATTCAGTTGGTATTCAAGCATGTTTATAATAGACCTGTAGCTTGCCCATCGAGAAACCTCTTTCTGGGTGGAATTCCAGAACTTGTGTCAGTCACAACCATCCGATATTAAAAGAACGCTTTAATAGTAACACTAATAATAATATATTATTACAGCTGATATTCTTCAACTTCACATCTATTTTATAGTGGAATATGAATCATTAGAAATACATAACGGACTCTGTGCTGCCTGTGTCACGTGTCTTGAACTACATGCTGTACTTTCATTAGGTGTGTATCCTGGCCCGTTTTCATGTGGTCAGAAAATTTGGATGTATCAGGCTGAGTACCTCAGAAGATAGGGGCACTGGCTCTCTGATATTTGAAGGTGTTGAAATACATCAGCCTCTCACCGGTACTTTTAAAAAAAAACTATTTGCTTTAAGTCTCACCGACACAGATAGGTCTTATGGCGACGACAGGACAGGAAAGGGCTAGGAGTGGGATGGAAGCGGCCATGGCCTTAATTAAGGTACAGCCCCAGCATTTGCCTGGAGTGAAAATGGGAAACCACGGAAAACCCATTTTCAGGGCCGCCGACAGTGGGGTTCGAACCTATTATCTCCCGAATACTTCATAGGTAATGACCGCACTCAAGCGCCTGCAGCTATCAAGCTCGGTTCCTGGTACTTTTACTGGCACGTAAAAGAACTCCTGCAGGACAAACTTCTGCCACTTCAGAGTAGTTTATGGGATAAAAAAAACCCAGTAACATCAGTTAGTCTGATATGATGAAGCTAGCAATATTTTCAAGCTTTTGCTTTCTCTCTGAACATTTCTTGAGCTCTGATTTTTTTTTTTTTTTTTTCCATACTTACTGTGTACGAGGTTTCAAGTTAATTTGTTAGAAGTTTTGTATTGAAAACACAAACATCTTATTTTTTCGAAAGAGGAGAAAATGTATTTTTAGTTCAATTCTTTGTTTAAAATTTTTCCATCTCTATCGGTTGTCACATAATGCCATTGCGAATATTGTTATAATGCCCCATGTGCCAATTATGAAGTGCTAAATTATTACTCTTAAATCCAGCAAGGGTTCATTGGTCAAGAAAAGCTGAAGAAATTCACTATGAATATTTAGTGTCTTACAATGATTGTGAAATCTTTTCATACTGTAGGTCTTTACGGTACATTTTGGTATTGCTCTATTAACAAAGCATTTCCATCTGTTATTGTGTGTTCTGACATTACAGTCTATTTGAAGTAGCCATTTTTCAATGCACTTTTTTTTTTTTTCACTTTCACAACCTTGTCATAAATTTATTTTATTTCAAAATTGGACTTATATTATCATGCCAGGCTGAGTAGCTTGGAAGGTTGTGCACTGTCCTTCTGAGCCCAACTTGACTGGCTCGAGCCTGGCTCAGTCTGGTGGTATCTGAAGGTGTTCAAATATGCCAGCCTCATGGTAGATGCAGCCGTAATAATTTAATGTTTATTAACATCATTGACCCATCATTAGACAATTATGATCCATCCAGAACAGTGGAAAATTGGTATCGCAGGCTACACGTGCTGGCCCGTGAAAACTCCTGCGGGACAAAATTCCAACACTTGGCATTTCTGAAAATCATAAACATGTTTGTGGTATGTATGACCAAAATAATAATAATAATAATAATAATAATAATAATAATAATAATAATAATTATAATAATATATAATATAATATAATATATAATAATAATATAATAATAATTATTATTATTATTATTATTATTATTATTATTATTATTATTATTATTATTATTATTATTATTATTATTATTATATCAGGGCAGGGATGTATATGTAAATATGTATTTGTTTTGTTCATTAGCTACAGTTGAAATGTTCAGGAATTAGGATATTTGGAATGATTGAGAACATATTTCTGGGTGTACTACACATTTGAGGAAAACTTGTTTATATTTACATGCAGTGAATTTACATTTTCTTTTATAAATGTTCTGTATTTTAGGTGTCATAGTTATTCTTGTCAGAAAATCATTTACCATTTATTTTACTAACCGTATTTCAAAGCTAGATTCTGGTATTTGTATGAAGTGTAGAAAGCATGTTTTTGCTCTATCCTAATTCTTTTCTTGGCCTCGTCATTCGATCCACTATGACCCATATCGGAAAGGTTTTAATTTAAATTATTTTGTGGCTTTTAAGTTAATGTAACAAATGTTTTAACTCCGCTTTTCGTAAGTAAGATCATTTGATATAATACAGATACACCTATTCTTTACATAATTTTTTACCACTTTTATATATTTTATATATTTAATATTTAGCCATTTTTATTACCAATAAATCATAGCTCTGAATCACATAATATTCTTTATTTCATCAGCTTGAGGTCTTGCATGCTTCGAGGAGGGTGTTTCTGTTTCTATTTTATAGATCGAGTGTTGGGAGTATATTGCATTTGTCATAACTATTCCGCTCTGTTTGTTATGGCTAGGAGAATTGTTGCTTCTCCTTATTGCATTTGACCTTGATTGGTTAAGATGAAGTCCACTGTGATGGTAGAATTGTGGGGAAGTTGGATCAGAAATTGAAGCTTGGAGTGCCATTAAGTATAAGTGATGATCTAACTATTGGGAGAAATGGTTATGCAGAGGTCTACAGAAAAATAGTAGATTAGAACCTTGCGAGAATGTAATTGAGCCCTCTTCAATTAAATATTTGCTCATTGCTGATTCATCTTTCACACAAGCTCTTTAAAGAAAACAATGTTGATTGTCATAGTCGGTATTCCTAGAAGAAATTATCTATTGTAAGTGTGAGTTTTGTTGTGCGCTCAGCTTCATCGTCATCGTTCTTGTAGATTTCAGTCTGCATTGTTGGCAGAGCTAGCAACATTGAAATATGCTTAGACTGCCTCAACAACTTGTAATTTTACGGTTAGACTTTGTTCTGTTATGCTTCCCATGCTAGTGTGTTGTGTTCTGGTGGTGATAGCTTATTTTTATTAGTTCTTCCAAGTGACTAGGTGAATTAGATAATTAGTATGGCTGATACACCAACTGAATCGTGTAACGTAGGAGCTCCGAATTCCCACTACTACATGCACAAATATCTGCAGCACTGCACTTCTTTAAATTTGCCTCGATTTATTTTCTCATGTTTACGGTAAGAATGCATGTATGAAGTAAATATTGTTCAGACTTGGCTCGATTAACTACTTTTCTTACTTGTTTCAGTCTGTGGTTGACAATTCTGTAAAAATGAACGCCAAAGCAGTACTCTTCACCCTTCCCTGTCCACACTTACCCATAAATCCGGTACCCAACAAACCTTAAACACACAATATCCGCACCTACAGTGTGATGTGATGCAGAAATTGAGTCATTCCATTCTTCTTCCTAAAGTTGACAGATGTTTGCACTTTGTGTAAATGTGCAACTTCCAATTCATGTTCATGTGAAACATCATGTTGCTGAATATCCATGATGTATGTGAAATATTTAAAAATTATGTATCCTCTGCATTTATGGGAAAATGTGTTTAAACAGTCAATGAATGTAAAGACGTTTGTACTTGTATGTTTTCTCCTATATGATGTGCTGTTGGTTTCTCTTTAGTATTTCAAGACTGACAAAATGTTCATTTATATTTTTGCTGCATTTTAAATGCATTGTGTATGTTTACTGTTAATAAATATATATATTGTAGGGATTTAGTTGGCAGCTTTTCAGTGCAGTTCTAGATTGATGCGTGTAGTTCACACACACCATTTTTTTAATTTTGGAAATGTAAAAACTATGACTGATTGCTGCTACTAAGAATCAACTGGAAAGAAAACCAGGTACAAGTTTGTTTTACAGGTGAAGAATCATAGTATCTTGTAGTCCAAAGGCCTGCCTCATACAACAAAATCTCATTTAGTGTACTTCTAATTTAAGATTCCCCCCATTTAGGGTCTTCCTCAATTTAAGGTACGAAGTGTTTGGTCTTTTAGCAATCACTAAACGAGGGTTTTGCTGAGTTATTCACCTGAACCTATTTGAATACCGGTATTGGTTAAAATTTTTATAAGATAGAGTGAGGAGCATTCTTTCAAAGCGTATTAAATGCATCAGAGTTCAAAATACAGTTTGATGTGATTTCTCGTGATTATGATGTGGTCTTTAATGCTGTTCACCATAATGTTTTCCAATGAGCATTTATCCCATGATTTTTATCTTGCAACTTTCAGTGTATGTATTGATTGCATGACCATGCACTTCCGATCATCAGTGGTAGGTTACTTACCCATGGGAGAGCGATCGAAAGGAAGTAGAAAGAAAATTATGATTGAAAAAACTACAAAAGAATATGAACAGGAAGCTCGGTTAGTAAGCACTTCTGGTGTAAGTTACAAATGATCCTTTTTTGTGAAAGTTATGTCGGTGTATTAGATGTTCAGCGAATTGGTTCCAAATGTATTAAGTGAAATCTTCAGATTTGAATACTGCCTCCATTTATTGGGAAATGAGTCATGACTAATTCTGGTACATAAACTCAATATGTAGAATTTTTACAAATCGTTAGGAAGTGAAACTTTTTCCAGCTTCCTAACATGATATGTGTACTTGATGCAATTTGACATGATGCATCTTATTTGGTCTCTTGGTTGATTAGCGTTGGTCATTTTACATTTTGGTTTAAAAGAATGAATTTTAGGATTTTTCTGCTTAACCAGTGAATAGTGTGTGTTTTTTTTAATCTTGGTATGTAGAAGATATATTATTTTTACTTTTGTCTTCTACCTGGTGAGGAGATTATGATTTTCTCAGCTGCTTGGCAGGGCCTGTATCATGATTGGATCGCAACACAAGTTTGCGCTTTACTGAACTACAACTGCAATACTAATCCCTGTATAATACTGCAAAAAATATTTGCAAAAGGGATGTCACACAAGGAGATGTTGGAACTTCTTTCCTTTTCCCTTACATTTTTGGTATTTAATGAAATTATCCATCACTCTTCATAGTTCTGCCAGGGAAATTTTATGAGCAGTGAGCAGGCATAGTCTTCACATTTTATCTTGAACACTGCCAGTTTGCAGACATTTGTTAACTAATTTATGAACTTCAGTATATCTTAGAACTCAATTTTCCATGAAAGAATCTCTTAACAGCTCATGCTGATTTTGTATGCACACATGAATCCTAAAACACTTGTTCTTGTGTGGAATACTTTGGCTGTAGCTTTCTTAGCACAGTATTGTCCATGTTCCGTTTCAGGAGCTGTTTAGCTCAGACATACTCGGTTCTCATGGAGATCAGGATCCCCACTATTTTGGCTGCAGCCTTGGCGAGTTGTCGCAGCTGGACTAGGCGCAGTGCACACCCGGACAACTCGTATTCTGCTCACCAGGTATCTAGGTGGTACTTGCTTATTGGTTAAGTCTGTTCGGGAACATAAAAGTAAGAATTATGTTTTCCCAAATCCACACTACGGTTATCACCCTCTCGCATTTGGATTTTAAAAATTTACTGTAATGACGGTTCAAAAAGTGTGTTGTCATATATGTAAAATTATATGCTAGTCTTGGGCCATTGGTATTGTGATTCTTCATAAAATAGTTTTCTAATTTGATTATGTATAATTTTATTAAATTTCAATCAGGAATCGGTTGTTTTCGATGTATAGAGTGGTTTTAATTCTTATTTTAATCAATTCGTAATTGCTAGTTATATATTTTTTTAAAGTATGTCTTAAGCTTGGCGTGGGTTGATTAGTGTGTTGTGTCATAATCAAACTGGTATGAAAGTGGTAGTTTATAACAAAACTTTCTTTAGTTTTATATTTATCAGAGTTCAAAAAGACAAGGTATTGAGTTGCAATTGAAGCCTACTTCTAGGCTGGTAATCCACCCTGATTGGAAGAGGTGAGAGCATGGTAGCCTCACTCAACTTCCACACTGGCTGTGAGGATGGGTGCTTTAAACCAAAGTTCATACGAAATGCACCTTGCAGAGGAAATGATCAATCAGAGTTTTCTTTTTTTAAAGATAATTATGTATATGTTCTAAGTGAAAATGTTTCAAATTTTGTGTAGTGATATATATATCTATATACAAAACAAAATAAAGATCAAAACATTTTAGTATGTGAAGAATACACCTTAGACCCATTTTAGATAACTCCTAATTTATCCATTTCCAAGTGCTGTTCCTGTCATTTTTAGAACTTCTGAGCTGCTCTTAATGTAGGTAAGTTTATGGTATTTCCTCTTGGATTTGTCAGTGTCTACCTGCTGATATCTTGAGAATTGAGTTCTGACAAGATTTTCACTTTCTCAATGGTGCCATAGAGTAAAACTTATTTTAGTATGTTATTTTGTTGGATGCACATTTACATCTCTAAACAAAAATCAGTAGATACAACACTACATTTTTCACAAGAGATGTGAAGTAGAAACTTCAAAGTTAGTTTAATAGAGTTAAGGTATTCATGCCTATTTCAAGTAATGTTTTTCCCAGAACATTTCTGATTCAGCTCGGAGGACCAAGAACCAAAAAGAGCAAACAGGTTTCAGAGAACACTGGTCCTGTGCAGACCAAATTAATAGCATAAGAATCATAGTGGAACAATTGCCGCCCTTGATAGCGCACGTCACACAATCTGGAGAGCAATGAACATGGGAATGTTGAACTTGTCAAGTGAAACCTGATGGAAACCTCTCGGAGCCCTTCTAGTAGGGAGTGAGACAAGGACGTCTACTTTCATTAGTATATTTCCTGCCGACACTAGGTTGTATCAGAAAAAGGAAAGAAGAGAAATATGGTGGAGGGGAGGATGAATTATTCTTGATCGAGAGTCTCTAGGCCAGCAGCCAAAATCAACATCACAAGAGCTGCGGGCGCCTTCTGAAAATTTTTATCTCACAAAATGCAGGATACTGTGCTGTTTTAATCAAAATGTAATTTGCAAGTCTAGTGATGAACACTAAAGTAATTTTTCACTTCAGAAACAGTTTCCACTTGACTTCCATATACCTGTAATACAGATACAATATAAATTCTCAAAGGACGATGTAGTACTGTGCGAAGAAGGATCCCCTTTTTGTTTACAGTAATTGTCTTAACTTCCAGAGAACTGTGAATCGATGTCCTTTGCCAGTATTAACTGCTTATTTGCAAAAAAGAAATGGAATGCATCAGTGTCTCGGCAATCTGAAAGTCCGGCTGATCTGAAGTGAATTTTGAAAACTTTTTTTTTTTTAAGAATATCTTTCAGAAGAAGATTGGTTATTATTCATACATCAGCTTATCATGAACACTCGTGCATCACAATGTCAATCCCTGATTGAGCCTTCTTTAGAAAGCCTGTTTAGTGCCTTGCTGCATTGATTGGAACTTGCCGGATGATGCAGTACTAACCCAGCATCTTGCAAACAACATTAGGCATACCAGTCAACTATTGCCTAACATAGTGTACAACAAGTTGGAAGGTGGCCGCAGCGCTTGAATGTGAAACAAGTTACTTAGTGTGGTCATCTGCTTTGTCATCACTTTCTTCCTCGCGAACTGCACTATAGCCACAATTTCTTTATCGGTACGCACTGGATGGTTGTCTTCAGTAATCCGTATCCATGCTTCATCTGGACTTTCGAAGAATATGAGACATGGCCGCGTCTTCCATGATGTTCTTATAAACTGCTACTGACATCATCTCGTGCATTAGTTGTCTAGTAAACCACATCCTTAATATCCACTTTCTACAGTTTAAGACAACTCAGCTCAATGCTGCATTCTGAGAACAATTTCCCTGTTAACCCAAAAATTTCCTCAACAGTACCAACAAGTTCAGATTAACTGGTCTCTGCTGTAGAACAAAACTCAGTTTAGGAATTCTTCAGAAACGCAAAATACTATTTGAAATTAAACAAATACCGAGATGATGTTTCCTTTGGGGGTGGCGACCCCATCGTAATAATAGCTTATATATGGTATGGTATTCGGGAAAGGCTAGGGCGTCCCCTGCTTAAAGCAACGTGCAATTCTCAGGGAACTTTGTAAAATGGGCGACAAGTAACCAACATTAAGACAGCAATAGTAAATCCTTGACAGGAAAGGCGGAGGAAGTAGTAGCTTTCAAGAAGGTGGAAATGATGGCACGGCCAACTCCGGCCTGCTACACATGACAGTTCCATAGTGATGACGTCAGTCTTTTAGTGCAGTGATATGGAGGCACGTGTATTGTTTACATTGTGGTTTCGTAGCACGTTATTAGAGGTGTTCGTTCATGTTTAAACATGATAGCTGTATGAAAACGCATCAGTAAAGGAGGTATTTTCAGCAATGGTATGTGTTAAATATTATAGCATTCTAATTTGAGCAGCCTGATGTTCGGAAGTATTGCTAGGTTAGGTGAACCCACTGAGCTATTAATTGTCCAAAGTACTCTCAAGTATATCATTTAATTATTATTATGTGTTAGTGTAGTGCATGCTCCTCTTTGCAAAATGGGGCGAACGTGTGGTGTGCCTGGATGTACATTCAATTACCGTTCAAATAAGGTGGCTATCTCAACATTTGCGTTTCCCAGTGATGAGGAGAATCAAGCTAAGTGGATTCATGCTATACACCGATGTAATTTTGAACCCAGTAAATATACCTGTGTGTGTACTAAACGTTTTTCCAAAAATCATTATTCGAGTTGATACTGCAAAACGACCAGATGGTTCCGTATTAAGTGTGCCTAGGGTAAAGCCAAAATTAACTGACACCGAGCTCGATAGCTGCAGTCTCTTGACAGTATTCGGGAGATAGTGGGTTCGAACCCCACTGCCGGCAGTCCTGAAGATGGTTTTCCGTTTTCACACCAGGCAAATGATGGGACTGTATTTTAACTAAGGCCACGGCTGCTTCCTTCCCACTTCTAGCCCTTTCCAAATACAGTAGAGACAATACGCGGCACTTACAGATTTAGCCTTGTTAAAATGGGAGACAATTCGACGGTGGCGCTCCTAGTGACTTGACCTGAAAAGTCGTGCTAAATTCGAATATCAATGGAAATGCATATACGAAAATGGATAAATAAGTTACATCTAGAAAGAAAGTATTATTGAGATATTAACTTCGAAGTTGCTAAAGCAATTCTGGATAAATGAATGGAGAATTGTTTAAAAGGTTATTATTTAAAGACTAAAATTAGACATATAAACAATATGTGAAATGGACTGCTGTGAAATGGGTTTATCTTTCATTTATGCATTACTTGTTTTGCTTTAGCATTCCTGCCTGAACTTTTACGGTTAGAGTTGTCTTTTTTCTCATTTAAAAAAAACATTGTATCATCACATTAAGACACTTGTCAATAAAAATATCGTCACATTCCTTACACACATGATGCAGTGAATTAACATTTAAAAGCTGGACAATTTTGCTCTAAACATGAAGCCTACTAACAGAAAGAAAATTATAAAATTCCGGCTTTAATCTGAGAAGAGTGATAAAACAAAGAAAAGTATGAAAATGTTGTCGATAGTGACGTTTTGAGGAATATTTACGTACAATTAGAGTAAAAATGTAACATACCCTTGGCTGTATAGTCGAGGATTTTTAAAGTTGCTGGCCTGGAAATGTCCGAACAGATCTTATAATTCTTGTATAAGCGTAATGTCCCTTCTTTCTTGTACATCTTATCCAAATTTTGTGACATTTCAAAACCCACAGATCACACCTACAACACCACATCGGTATTGAAGGTTAACTGCTGCACTATACAATAAAATATGCGTATAATATTTTAAGCCAGTTAAAATATGGGTCGAGCAGGTCAGAAGATTGTGAAGTACTATAAAAATATCTTTGTCACTGGAAGAATATATATGCAAACACAATATTACTTACATTTTCTTGTCACGAGGGTAGCGAAAGAAAGACCGTGCATTCTTCTCTACTTCATAGTTACTGCAGCCAAACACAGCACATACCTTTCCCCTCATGTTGTGAGGAGATATCAAGCAATGACACGCTACTATTTAATTATGTCGACTCACTGAAAACGCATAAATAACACCAAAAACTTCACACTCAAATACACGTGATCTTATGGCAGAATCAGTAGTTCTCAGGTCTACACGCTAGAGAGAGCTTTAATAGCTGTCCCTCGATATCTCGCCGAGTGTCGCGTATTGCCTCTACTGTATTTGCCCTTTCCTATCCCACATCGTCGCCATTAAGACCTTTCTGTGTCGGTGCGATGTAAAGCCAATTGTAAAACAAACAACAACAAATTAACAGACGATGCTGTGCCAACTGTATTTCCTGGGCAGCCGTCGTATATGTCTCAACCAACACCTGCCAAATGAAAATCACCAGGAGAAGGGAGAGAGGGTATTTTGAAGAATGACTAACTAAACTTCAAGACATGGTGTGAAGGAGACAAGATATCAAATTATGAGGACTTGTTGGGTAAGTTAACAATCCTGTACTTGAATATTCTACCAAAATGGATGTTGATAAAGTTTTGTTTTACAAGCTTCAAACCAGAGACATTCCGACTCGAGATATCTATTACAATTTTCAAAGACTTAAGTCTGCAAGTTTGCTTAAATGGTTACAAGATACCTTCTACAAAAATGTAGCTGGATTTTAGGAGATAGTCTGCTGTGTACCACATGTTCAGCACTTGAGTGTTTACCGAGTCTAATCAGGAGATGCAGTTAACAAGTTAAAAAATATGTGCTTAACTCTAGATAACTGTATTAATGAGTTATTGAATTGAATTTGGCTATCACTAAGTCAAGGGACTCGGAAATTGATTTCAATACTGCATCGGTATTGTTTTACACAGCAGGGTACATTTCACACTGTTTATTAAGAAATATGTCAAAGGATGTGCTGATAGTAAAACACATCAATCAATACTGATGTGTATTTAGGGCAATCGCCCAGGTGGCATATTCCCTATCTGTTGTTTTCCTAAATGATTTCAAGGAAATTTATTGAATATCTCCCTTGGTAAGTTATTCCAATCCCTAACTCCCCTTCCTATAAATGAATATTTGCCCCAGTTTGTCCTCTTGAATTCCAACTTTATCTCCATATTGTGATCTTTCCTACTTTTATAAATGCCATTCAAACTTATTTGTCTACTAATGTCATTCCACGCCATCTCTCCGGTGACAGTTTGGAACATACCACTTAAATGGAATAATATCAGTAAGTTAATTTATTGAATTTACCAAATTGATTAAGTGGTAAATTCAATAAATTAACTTATTGATATTATTCCATTCAAGCATCATCAATACGGATCGAGAATGATATTTATCACATGTAACATACCATTTAGTCGAGCAGCTCTTCTTCTTTCTCTCAATTCTTCCCAGCCCAAACTTTGCAACATTTTTGTAACGCTACTCTTTTGTCGGAAATCACCCAGAACAAATCGAGCTGCTTTTCTTTGGATTTTTTCCAGCATTATCCCTCTCATAGCTCTCTCCTTCATTTTAGTTGTGATCACTATCTCGCTCTTTTTGGCATTAAATTTCATTCCATATTGTTCCACCTCATCTTCCCATCTTGATATTTCTGTAAAATTTCCATGTTAGTGTCTACAGTATATGTTACAAACACATTAATAAATCACAGTTGTTGGATTGCAGTGACACTGACAATGGTTATGTTAGTAAAACAAAACTCATGCTAAATATTTGACAAGCCTTAAGGGTCAAATATCTATGAAACTTTGTGCTGCAGGCTCATTACAAATAATAATAATAATAAATAAAAAATAGGTTTGATAAATGTAGTCAAAACTTCATACCATTCTAACCTTATTTTACAATCCTGTTAATGTGATTACCTCAATTAAGATCTTTCCCTATATCACTGCCTAAGTACTTACCACAATCCCCATTAGTTACTGTCACTCCATCAACAGAATAATTAAAACAGAGGATGTTTCCTCTTGGCGAAACTTACAACTGGACTTTTTGCTACATATACCATCATACCACTGTTTGCTGTACATATCACAAATTTGTCCATGTCTTTTTGCAGTTGCTCACAATCCTGTACCTCATTTACTATTGCAAAAAGCCCTCTCTGTCATTACAGTTTTTTACTCAACATCTATATACAAAAGTTGCTGCTTTCTCAGCTACACAGAGAAACATTGACTTGTGGATAAGTGTTGAGGTTTTACAGGTCTAATATGTCCAACATTAACATCCTTGAAAACCATGTTTTTCTGCCTACCAAAATGGCATTGTTTTTCTATCCACATGATGTTGGTTGCCTGGTTACGGTGTTGTTTCTTTGTCCACGCGAATTTCAGACAGAGGTCCAGTAATAATGCCTCGCAAGACTCCCCTCGCTCTTAATCATTACTGGATCAGATAATTTTTCACCTACTTCAATTCTCCAAGTTCTATTTTGTAGAAATGTAGCCACCCACTTGGTCACTCTTTTCTATAGTCCAATAGCCCTCATCTTCATCAATCTTCCATGATCTACCGTATCAAAGGCCTTGGATAGGTCAATAGCGTTACAGTTCATTTGACCTCTTGAATCTAAAATATCTGCTATATCTTGCTGGAATTCTGCAAGTTTAGCATCACAGGAATAACCTTTCCTAACCCAAACTGCCTTCTGTCAAACCAGTTAGTAACATCACAAACACGTTTAATATAATCAGAGAGAAGGCATTGCCAAGCCCACCTAGTAGCCATAATTGTTAACGCATCAAATCTATGGGGCCTGACACCGTGGTTAGTCGGTTCGAGTCCCGATGGTTGAAAAAAATTTCCCCATCAGAATGTTGGCCAGTAGGATAGGAGAGGTGGTGGTATACAATTTCTAATCACCAGATCGAGTGCCAAAAGCCTGGATTAAATTCCACACCTCTCCACAGTGGAGTGAGGGCATATGACGCTGTTGATGGTGACCGATCCGTCGGATGGGGACGTAGCCTTGAGCACACCTCCTGGTACTATTCAAAAGGAACAGGCTATGTGGCACCTTCTCCCTTCCTACTATAATATGTATCACTTTCCCTCAT
This sequence comes from Anabrus simplex, assembly GCF_040414725.1. NCBI lineage: Eukaryota > Metazoa > Arthropoda > Insecta > Orthoptera > Tettigoniidae > Anabrus > Anabrus simplex. The sequence continues at coordinate 204,531,822 of NC_090279.1, read as the reverse complement.
TAACTCCTCTGATGAGGAGGACGTCAGGAAAGGTATCTGATGTAAAAACTCGCTACTATGATTCATTTAACTTCATTCCCGACCCCGTAGAGAAACGGGCAAGGTTGGATATATATACTGAAAATGAAAACTTACAACTTGTTTTCCTGTCTTTGACCAGGTCAGGAATGTAATGAATGAAACATATATAGGCTGTTATTACAGTGGGGTCGCCACTGCCAAGGTGATTTATTAATGACTGATAAATGCTAAGAAATGATAATGGAGAGTGTTGCTGGAATGAAAGATGACTGAAAACTGGAGTACCCGGAGAAAAACCTGTCCCGCCTCCGCTTTTTCCAGCACAAATCTCACATGGAGTGACTGGGATTTGAACCACGGTATCCAGCGGTGAGAGGCAGACGCGCTGCCATCTGAGCCACGGAGGCACCTCGGGTATACATACTATGCTTTGCCAAAGCTTACATGCAATACGTCAAGCTGACTGGCCTGTATAATTAATGTTTATCACCCTTGCCTTTGTACACTGGGTCCACTATAGCAACTCCCCATTCATTTGGCATAGCTCCTACATGCAAACAATAATCAGATATGTTCTTCAGATTTGGCTCTATATCCTAACCCATAGCCTTTACAGAAACCTTAACAATTCCAGCTGCTTTTCTGTTTTTCAGCCTTTGTATCTTTTTGTACATATATCATGGGTAAATTTCAGTACTTTGCTAGTAATAATCACCTCCTTAACCTGGACATTATTCTTATATCAAACTATCTTTACACACTGCTGACAAAATACTTCCACCTTCTGGAAATCGTCATATTTATACTCCCTGTGTTCATTTATAATTCACATAATATCCTTCCCGGAACCCGTTTCTGCCTTTAAGTACCTACACATCCCCTTCCATTTTTCATTAAAACTCTTAGGAGTGCCAATTATGTTTGCATCATGTTGTCCTTAGCTGACTTCTTTGCTAAATTGAATTCTCTTGTAAGTTTCTTCAATTTCTCTTTATTTCCACAACCATTCCTATTTCTGTTTCTTTCCAAACTTAACTTCCTCCTTAATCTCTTTATTTCTGTTACAATATTGTGGATATTTGCCATTCTACCTCTAAAGGTACATATTGTTACATCCTTGAGAATTGCCTTAAACCCATCCGTTAGACTGTATATATTTTTAACTTACCATTTTCAACTCAATATGTAAATTTTGCACATTGTGCGCAATAACATTTATTATTCAACTCCTCATAACTACTTTTTTTTTTTACACTCCCTCTTGTCAGCCTTATCAAACATGGTACTGCCTAATATTCCCACTTTTACAACATTAATTTATTTTTAAATCACAACGAAAACAGCTTCGTGGTCACTTACACCATCTATCATTTAAGTTTTGCTCTAGAACTCGTGTGGTTTTATCAAGATAACATCCAGAATATTCTTCCCTCTAATTGGTTCCATCACTTTCTGATTCAACTGTCCATCCCAGATTAACTTCTTTACCATTTGTTGGTTATCCTTTGTCATTCGCATTATGTCTCAGTTAACGTTTCGTAAATTTAGACCTGTACATAACATTCCTTTCTGTGTTTTTTCCCCACATAGCTGATTATCTTATCGAATAATTCAGCATCTCCCTTTCTAAGTCTACACACTCGAAAAACATCAAGTTGTCTTTTTTTCCAATCTGCTTTGAGTCTCACCGACACAGATAGGTCTTATGGCGACAATGGGATAGGAAAGGGCTAGAAGTGGAAAGGAAGTGGTCATGGCCTTAATTAAGTTACAGCCCAAGCATATGCCCGATTTTGTTTTTTTGCTATTTGCTTTACGTCGCACCGTCTTATGGCGACAATGGGATAGGAAAGGGCTAAGAAATGGAAGGAAGCGGCCGTGGCCTTAATTAAGGTACAGCCCTGGCATTTGTCTGATGTGAAAATGGGAAACCATAGAAAAGCCTATTATTTTAAAAGATAAGCCTCACACCTAGTATTTTTTGGTTCTCTAATTCTGTATCTCCCTTTCCAGGTCTGTTCACCCCAAAAACATAAAGTTGCCTATTATTTTAAGAGATAAAGAACACTCCAAATACCTAAGAGAGGATAATGAAAGTCTGATCACTGAAGATGATAAGATCGAAGAGGACTTGGAGGACAAAAAAAAAAAAAAAAACTACTACTATCACATACAAGTCTGCCTCTGACAATGGGTTAGACTTAATGTAGAGTGATATAGAAAATGCCTGGAAATACATCAAAACTGGAAAATCAGCTGATGTTGATGAAATTAATGGAGAAATAATTAAGGCTATGGGCATTTCTGGAAAACGTTGGATCTACAGACTCTTTTGTAAGATCTGGAAAGAAGGGGACATACCAGTTGATTGGAAAACATGCATCATAATTCCAATTTTCAAGAAAGGAGATAGAAAGAAATGTTTGAACTATAGAGGCATCACTTTAACATCTCAAGTTGGTAAACTTTATGAAAGAATTATAGAGCATAAAATCAGACCCCTTATTGAGGAGAACCTCTTCTAAGAACAGTATGGATTCAGGAAGGGGAGATCAACAACTGCTTTGACCTTTACCGTCCGTCAGTTAAGGGAAAAATACTACGAACACAACAGAGATTTGTGGTTAGCCTTTCTGGATATCAAGAAAGCATTTGATGCTGTAAACAGAGAGAAAGGTATGGGGAACACTGAAGAAAATTGGAATACAGGATCAAGAATCTATATATTAAAAAAATTTATGAAAACTAAAGTCAGTCAGTCCGGCCATTCTATCCGGTCGATTTCCTTCATTTTTTTTAACTGAAAGGTATTCATGCGCAGATTTGTCATCAGGTACTATAAATCACTTAATTTCCGCCTTCCTCAAATTATTTGATTTTTTAATTTTTTGTCTCTTTGAAGCAATCGCACACCTTTGGTCCTAACTGAGGTACGGAGATCATTTTGGCCTAAGAACACTCGGTGGATCCAGCTCTTCATTTCAGCTCTAAACTATTCAAGTGGGTTGATTCTGTGGAAAATTATGAGTGCACATTCAATTTGATGTTTCATTTCTTCAACATTTTTTACTCATTGAAGCAATCATATATATCGCTCTAATTGAGGTAATGACTACTTAAATTGGTAGATTCTGAGAAAAGTTATGAGTACTTTTGTCTCCATGATGAAGATCTTTGAAGGACTTTCTAACAGTTTGGCGCGTAGTGTTGTTCCAAGGAACGTTTAATTCAATTTCTTTGTGTGATGTATTTTCAAGTGTTTTGTTGAGATAATATTACATTCTATTACCACAGCAGATCATGTGCTTTATTTCATTAACGCAGAACTTTGCAAATACATCCATGAGGATAGTAACGAACAACACCATACTTTGTACATTGCAGGCAGAGCCAGTGGGAAACTGCTAGTTTGTATGAAAATACCTGCAGTAAAGTCAAATCACCTGTAGGAATGACAAACATTTGCTATAAAATCTGGGTTAAGACAGGGTGGTATTTTGTCTCCACTTCTTTTCATCACTGTGATGAACGAGATTCAGAGAAAAGTTCACCAAACCATTGGAGGTAAGAAAATGAAAGATATCTTGTTCGCTGACAATATATGCTTCTGGGGAAACCCTAAAGAAGACCTTCAGGAACAAATAAACTCCTGGACAGTTGCTGCTAAAGAATACAGACTCATCTTCAGCCAAGAGAAAAGTGAGGTTATGGTCATGAAAAGATACGGACAACCAGTGGGACACATTGAAATGGAGGAGAAACAGCTACAGATGAACCATCAGTTCAAATATCTTGGAAGTGTTATCTCTGATACTGGTTCTATAGACAAGGAAATTTCCCACAGAATTCAGACAGGTAGCAACTTCTACAAAATAGTTCGACATAAAATGGAACAAGAAAATACCAACAAAATGTAAGTCATATATGAAACCTATTACGTACCAACCCTGACCTATGGTTGTGACACATGGACCATGAGAAATAGGAAAGATGTTAGTAGAATCCAGACAGCTGAAATTAGATTTGTCCGCAGCATGATCGGTAAAAGACGGAGGCACAGAGTCAGTAATGAGGAAATCCGCAAGCAGGCTCAAGTTGTAAGACTGCAGGACAGAATAACAGCGCAGCGGATGAGATGGTATGGAAATATGCGACGCATGGTAGATAACGGACTACCGAAACAAATGTATGATCTAAAACTTGAAGACAAAAGACCAAGAGGGTAACCAAGACTCGGGTACAAGGACGTGGTGAAGATTAACATTGAACAGCGAGGACATACTTTGAACTTGTCTCCTTCTTCGATGCTTTCCAGAGACCGGAACTGGTGGAGAAGCCTCGTTCGCCGACCCATCGCTTAAGACGGAACCACATGGGATATGTACGTACGTAAGCCTCACACCTAGAATTTTATGGTTCTCTAATTCTGCATCTCCCTCTCCAGGTCTGTGCACCCTGAAAACATCAAGTTGCCTATTATTTTAGGAGATAAGCCTCACACCTAGAATTTTATGTTTCTCATCCATAACTTTTTCATAGCTTACAAAATCTTCCTTCACCTGTATGAATACTCTCCTTTCAGATCTATCCTGTCTGTACAATAAACATTCCAGTTCCAGGAGAAAAATTTCTTCATCCATATTATCACTTCTTAGCCATAATTCATATTACCATATTACAGTGTCTAGTAAATATATAGAGTAAAACCTCGATGCATCGTTTTTCAAGGGGAGAGGGAAAATAACTGGCTGTGGGAAAACGATACATACGGGTAACATAAAAAATAGGGGGAAAGCAAAATAATAAAATATGGGTACTTTATTTGGATATTTTTCATCATGAAAATCTCATAATAATAATAATAATTATTATTATTATAACAACAACAACAGCATGTGGCTTGCGGAGGGGCCTGGTGCAGGTCTTTCGATTTGTCGCATGATAGGCGATCTACACGTCTATGAAAATACGGTCCTATTTATTAAATTCTACTGCTGAAGTCGGCACACACAAAGCCCCTAAACCGTCAGAACTAACTAAGGGAAGTTAAAATCTCCAACTTGATCGGGACCCCTTGGGCCAAAGGCCAACATCCACTAACCATTTACCCATGGAACCGGGCATGCTCATACTATACAAAAGGGCACAGAAATATTGCAACCATGATATACGTGATGAAAATAAAAAGCGTGAATTTTACGCCATTTAGTTTCACTTTTCTTAACATCTCATAATAATTGAAAACCTTTAAGGTTAGTTCTCTTATTGCAAATTAATGATATACGTGGATATTACATAAAATCAACTTCATGGTCCGTATCGCACTTCAATAGATTCACAACTAAGTATTTATTTTCCACTTAGTCTATACAGTGATTGCTTAAGGCAATTTAATGATTAAAATTGGTACATGTTTCGTAAATTATCAACATCTTCAGCCACAAAACATTGTTTAGATGAAAAATACATAAATTGACAAAGTAATGCTTTAGAGGAAGTGTCTTCAAAATTAACATAAGAAATCTTGTGTTAAGGAAGGAAGTGTCCTTAAAAGAAATCTTATGTTAATTTTAAGGACACTTCCTCTAAAGCATTACTTTGTCAATTTATGTATTTTTCATCTAAACAGTGTTTTTTTTTTTTTGCTAGGGGCTTTACGTCGCACCGACACAGATAGGTCTTATGGCGACGATGGGATAGGAAGGGCCTAGGAGTTGGAAGGAAGCGGCCGTGGCCTTAATTAAGGTACAGCCCCAGCATTTGCCTGGTGTGAAAATGGGAAACCACGGAAAACCATTTTCAGGGCTGCCGATAGTGGGATTCGAACCTACTATCTCCCGGATGCAAGCTCACAGCCGCGCGCCTCTACACGCATGGCCAACTCGCTCGGTCTAAACAGTGTTATACTCCGCACGGCCTTACTTCTAAATTGAAGTTTCGCAAAACAAATGAGCATCGCCTTCCCTCTGTTGCCAGTGCGTTACGCCTGCGAGAACAGCTGATGCAATACGACCGCGGTAAACAACCCTTTTAAATTGTAATACTGTACTCAGAAAAACGAATGAATATGGATTGAAAACAATTTCACAAGAACTACACTTTCTAACAATATATGGCACTAAAAGAGAATATATTATTAACAGTAAAAGAGAATGAGGATATAACACATCACTAACGGCTAATGGCTGGCGCAGAAAGGAGGTTATGGCCTACAAAGGGAACACTCTACTGATCTCAGAGTCACTGGAAACCTCCAACAATACGAAAAACACACTAAATATTGAAGGAAAATGCAAAAGATCGCGAACCGTACCGAATATCATACACGCTGAGCGAGATAGATTAACCACGTGGTGAATGTAAATATTAGAGTTGGCAACTAGGTTTCGAGATCGTGCTCTGCCGATATAAATCGATATGAATGGCAGCTTGGGATTGGTTGGATGTCTATGCTTCAGCGCATAACCACCAGACAGAGCTAAAATCTGCTAAAACGTCAATTTAGAAGTAGAGCCGTACGGAGTATATGTGGCTGAAGATGTTGATAATATACGAAACATGTACCACTTTCAACCATTAAATTGCCTTAAGCAATCATTGTATCGACTAGGTGGAAAATAAATAAATACTTATACGTGGATATTACGGCGATAACCTGTATTTTGCTAAAAATTCCGTAGACCCTTCGTGGACAATAGGTTAGAGATCCAACATGGCACATCTCGATGTTACAGTGGCGCTGCCAAATTAACTAGTTACAAGATCAGGCTAGCGCAAAGATTATTGGTCTGGCTGGCTTGTAACAGGACAATAGGGCAGGGGGCAACAAAACGGTCAACAAGCATCCAGCATCCCACACACTCCACAAGATACAACACGATTAATTACCCTGAGACTAATTAAGAAGTACCCAGCGCACGCCACGATTATTTTAAGCTGCGCGATTTAGTTAATTTTATAATTTATTAGTCATTTTCAACGAAGGTGGCAGCCCTAGTTGGCCAATAACAACACAGAAAATGGTGGCAAATCTGAGTTTTTACAGTTCCTCTGTTTTAATTCCTGTAAATAAGAATACTTCTACGGATCCGTTAGTGGGTCGCAGCGAAGCATTGGTGCCACGAGACTCGTAGCGAGGTTGCACGTGAATAATCTGCACACAGCACTCCAGCTTACAAGATCCCTGTTCAAGGCTAGCAACTCTAAATCGCTTGTACATTCTCGCGTACCAGGTTGCTGCTGTTCTATGCTAGAGTAGTGCGCTGTCACTTTTAATTCAACAACCTTTTGTGTATATTTTTTTTTACATACGATCGATCAATGGGGGAAAATTGTGGCAGAAGACGAATACTTTTTTTGATGATAGATGCGGGGAACTTTTAACATAGGTTTATATTACAAGATATATATGGCATATTTTTGGGACCGAATAAACTGAATGATGAATATGGGAAAACAACAGTTCCGAGAACGGTGCATCGAGGTACTACTGTACAGTAAATTGCTTAATTCTATTCCTTTCCGTTCATGAACAGTTTACCACTATCAACTTTCGTCACCTTTACTCGACTTCTGGTTTCCTGTACTCTCATCACCGCTCCATAGCCCACCCTGTTTCCCTGAACATACCTCCTTATAACCATTCTAAACAAACCTCCTAACTTATAAGTATTATTGCAATTCATGTGAAGGTCATCTGAGTGGAAATCTATATCCTACCCAACCATTAGGATCTACAAATCTCACTCCCAGTTTCCTACATACCCACTCTATAGTCTCATTTAAATCCCCGGTCACTTTGCAGTCACTATCCCTCATACACAGTATCCCACTGATAATTTCTGCTTGCTTAAACTTATCCTGTGCTACATTAACTAGATCCCACACATTCCCAGCTATATTGGTACCCATTCTTGCTTGCCTTACATTGTTAGTAACTAGTCAATTAATAATAATCTGATGTAAAAATATAAGATTGGCCCTCAATGTGCTCTTAGGAAAAAAAATCTGGCCCAAACCTAGAAAACAGTTTTACCACACTGAGTTAGACTGCACCATGCAACTCTTGTGCATTGGTAGTGCTGTTTGGACTATTTTTCTTAACAATATATAGAACATGTGAACTGTAACAGATTGGAAGTACGGTAATCTAAGATTGTCTGGTAGTATCAAAGAGGATCTGCAGCACAGGCAGGTGTGGAGAAAGAAAAATCCACAAATAACATAGGGCTAGAATTATTTTATTTACAACTTCAACTGGCAAAATGAAACAAAGAGTACGTTACAGCAGTTAACATAATGAGAGGAAAACAGATGGAATGCCACAGTCACAGCAAGTGCATTATTGATGATTCAGAACTTATGAAGCATTTTTCAATGAATCTGGAGGTGCTTCAGGAGAGCAGACTTTTTCCGTTGGTACAATGCTATATTGGTAACATTTAGGAAGCTTCATTCTTTAGGGGGTGATCATGAGCAAAAGAGCAGCTTGTGTGCCATAGCTATGAGTAGGGATAAACTTTATGAAAATGGGCAGACTGGCAAACTTCCTAGCTTTTTTTTTTTTTTTCCCACTTTGTTTATAACTAATATTTTCCTTATCAGATCTTCCATGACTATATTAGGAACACCTTTTGGAAGTATGGGGAGGCAAGCTGTGATTTCACATTTTAAGGGACCAAAACATTTGAACATTTGTCGAGTAAATGTTCGCAACCAAGTATTTTATTTTATTTTATTTTTTAATGAAGGGAAAATCTAAGCTGTGCTTTGAGATGCCATCATCGTCTTCCACCTAGCATGTACATAGAAGATCATCCTATGCCTTTATCTTCCATTCCATCTTATGTTCTGCAGCAGAAAGATGTGGAAGACTCAGATGAAAAAACATTACCAGCCAAAATTTTAAGCTGAAATATTTCCCATAGCAGTTTTTTCAGGTGCAAGGACAATCCATCATCAATCATCCTAATGAGTGCTTCCAACCCATCCCAACAAAGGCTTCCAAAGGTACCATACAATGAATAAATATTGCTAGGAGTATTGTTGACTGATTGACAATGATATAAAATTGTGTACAGGCTTACCTTCAAAGTGTTAATACTGTAAAATAAATATTTGTGTTCCCCACATATTCACCTTAGTTTAAATTAGACCTGCAGGGAATACACGTGGAAATATAACTGGAATGCAAAGACTTAAGACAGTGAAGCAGGTTTTTCAAAAATCTTCTATATGTAATTAATCCAATTTCAGTACTGTACAAGAAGTGAAACACTCCAAATCTCCAATGCTTCAACAGCCATGACATTCATTTACCTTTCCATCCAACTGTAATCATATCTTACATCTGCATAATCCCCATTTAAAGGATACACTTAAAACTGCTATCAGTTATCACTGCATCTTTCTTTAGCTTAGCAAACTACTGCTGTGCTAAGCTGAGACAATTAGTTTAGTGAGATCATTCAAGATTCAACAAAAACTTGCTGAAGTCATTTCATTTCACTTCACTTCAGTCTGTTGATACTGTCGCTGCATCTCTTCCTCCATTGCTGCCATCTGTTGCTGATCTTGTGCTGAGGTCATTTGTTCCATGAGGTCGTGGTTGTAAGTGGAGTGCAACATCAGGGCCAACACACCCGCTCGGTTGGTCATGAGGCTGCGGATCTGCCGTTCCTGCTCGATCAGCTCGTCAATCTTCAGCCACTAGTTACAAGAAAGCCCACATATATTATTAGCAAAATAAAGAACCAAAACTAAAAAGTATTGTACAATTCTTAACCCTCTTAGTGCCAGGCCCGGTTTCTCATAGAATGCCAAGAGTGCCAGACAGATTTAGAGCATTTTGCAGGTTCTCATTCTCTGGACTATATAGTTCACAAATATTATAACTATGACTTGAAATTTTTATAAAATGTTAACCAGAAGACATTCTTAGTACTGAACTAAATTACAGCACTAAAATGCTCTTGGGTATTTTGAAAAAAAATATTTTCCAAACAATTTCAAAGCACCAAAAATTAAAAATCACAAGAAAAACCCCCCAGAAAATTCAACTCAACGGTAAATACTGGTGACTTCTTTGAAATGTCCTATTTTAGATGAATAAACATGTAAAGTTTTACATTTATATCTTCAATAGTTTAAGAGTTATGTACAATGGTATCATGATATACAATTGGCATGTTCAACAATATGATTAAACCTGACACATGTGTTGTAGTCACAGTGACCAGATGATGATACATTATCATTGTTCACAAGATGAAAGAATCCCAACATCAATTGGAATCTGTTTCATGAGAACATATTTCCAAACCATGGAATATAACGGGAGTTTTTGACCCAATAAGAAAATATGCTCGGCCTTGTAGTTATACCCATTTCCAACAAAACAGCAATGAGAGCCTTCATTTCAGGCAATGTAACCGAGCGCCGCTGCTGTGCTCTGGCATATGGTGACAAGACATGATTTCTCATATCTGCTTGTCTCTGTAGTTATGAGAATCAATAATTGAGCCGCGAAAAATAAAATTAAAATACGCTATAAGTTTGCGTCTGATGAAGGGGCGTGTCTCGGGCTAGGAATATCATAATAATCAGGCTAGAGTTGGTATTTTGCATCCTGACCTAATTGAATTTCACGAAAAACAGAAAATTGTTGCTGTTGGATATTGTTACAGCTGTCATCATCATCAGTACTCTCACTCAGACGGTCATTTCCACTTTCAATGTTTACATTCGGACAATGAGCACGTGGTTGAGTGTTTACAGAAAACTCGCCGTTATCAGTCCCAATAACACTTTCACTTTACCCTTCCTCACTTGTTGGAGGAATGAATTCCTCATCAGAGTCTTCATCATCCTCTTCTTCACTAAAAAGTATTAAGATATACAGCCAGTTTGTCATCGTTAACAAAATAACTTCTCCCGCTAGTCACCATTTTACCCACGCGGCATGGCGATCATACGTCATAGATGAACACGGACTTTAGAAATTCAATGCATGATAGCGACTGAATTTACGCACTATCTAGCGGCGTAGTTAAAATCTAATGACAATTATCTGTGGACTCGACACATAAGATGTTGCAATCTGACGGCCCTTGTACTACCTCGTATAGAACTGCGTGCTATCCAAACAACGATATATCGTGGTTGGCACTTTACGTGTATATACGAAATGACGATATATCGTTGTCTGGCTCTCTACAGGTTAAATGTAGATGAACAAATATGCTGTGATAAAGAGTCCCTCAATTGCCACTTATGAAAATATGCTTGAGGGAAACTGCAAAAATTAATGGGAGCACCATAATGAAGAGAACAGGGCATGACGAGTAAGGAAGTTTGCCGTTACTTTCCTCACTGGCTCAGAAAGTGCTACTGCAACAGGACTGGCCATATAAGTTGCAGGTTTAATAACTCTCACATGTACAATTCATTCTCTGAATTACGAAAAGATAAAGATGTAAAAGACTAGAGACATGGTATAAAAACGGAAGGAAAAAAAGAAACCCAACATGTTGACAGAAGTACAGGAGGCATTGATTGAGTCCCTTGTATTCAATTTTTTTTTTTTGGGTGAATTTATGCCTTCATTGATCTTGACCACCATGTTGCACCATTGTGCTGCTGGCTGTACCCACTGTTTTCTTTAGTCAGCTGCTGTTCGCCTTTCATGCAGTTATACAGTGCTATAGGACCCTTGTGCCAGCATTTTTAGTTCACTGTTTATTGAGACACCTTTGTGTATTGACTAAGGTGGATCAATTATATATTTTTCTTATATTTAAAAATAAACACCAAATCAAATGAAACTTACAACTCTGAAGAACTCATAAATCTGTGCATAATCCCGTAACTACTTTCTCAATAAGAGATCTGAATCATGGAAGCTATTTGATAACCAAAACTTTTAAAAAAAGGAAGACTTCCATGTATTCTTTCTTGCCATACAGCAACTAATTATAACTTGTTTTAAATACCAATAAGTAAAGTAAACTCGTGTCCTCATCCTGAGGTGGTGCAGCACCTAGCAGGCACACTCCCAATGAAGGTCAGCTGTATGTACAATTTTAACACATACCAGCCCTACTGCCATTCAGTTGCTAGAATGACCAAATCAAAACATCTAGAAGGCATATAAGTAACACGTAAGACCCCAGTGTATGGGAACCTCACCAGGATTACCTGATTAAAGAACTGGAAAAGTTCCAAAAGAAAGCAGCACAATTTGTTTTGGGTGACTTCTGAGAAACAAGTAGTGTTAAAATGTTGCAAATTTTGTGCTGGAAAGACTTGGGAGTAAGGAGACGAGCTGCTCGACTAAGCATGATAAGTTAAGAACTAGGGTTAGGTTTAAAAGTCCACCCAATCAATACACTTCACTTTACAAGTGAAATCTATAAACTTAACTGCGATCAACATGGGGCAAACAGGTAGGAGTTTTCAAACTAGATATCTCAAACACTTCAATGCCAATAAACACAAGAAGTATTCTGCTATGAGTGTCCATATGGGAGATACTGGTCACCAGTATACTTGACCATTTTAAAAAAAGCGAGCAAAGGGAACCTGATGAACAATTACAAAAATATTTATGTACGCTTGGACCAGAGTATCAACGCAAACAAAAATTTGAATCACATACTAGAGAACAAAGTTCCGTTATACGAACAGATACATTGCTTTTATCATCACGAAAAATTAAAATTATGAAGTTACCTCCTCTAAAACAAACATCATACCCACCCGTTCTACATATAGGCCGAGCTATTTCCCCTTCCCCTACTAACAGCACTGTTCCCCCCAGCCAAGTTCTGCTGGACGAGAGGAAACATAATTATAACACATGCATTAGCGTGGTGAGAAGCAAATCAGAGCGAGGCTCAGATGTGAACCAGCTATAGAGAGTTTCACCAACTCTGATGGTAAGCTTTTAGGTCATGTGTTTGTGACAGAAAATTATTTCTTAAATTTCCAAGGGTTTCAAACACATTAATTTTATATATCTCTTTCTTTCCTGACTTTTTTTTTTTTTTTTTAAGGAATATTCTTAAGAATTAAACTACCAATATGGTGGTCGTACCGTGCAGATCTTTGCCATTCGACAGGCTATCTCAGAAGCATTAGATTCCTTCTATCAGAAATAGCTTAATTTTTGAAAGGAATTTCCGTATGAATTAAAGCTTTCAAATATTCTGATGTGGATTTGGTTCCATTTTCCTATTCCGAGGCCAGAATTCAAATTTCCCTCAGTCAGTACACTGAAGTTACTAACACTGCATGTCATATTTTCAAGCAATGTCATTCAAATTTTAACACTGAAGAAATTTCTTTTTTGCAAGAAGTGATGAACAATTTTATGTAAATAGTGTGTGTATTTTGTCTTTAGTATATTCTCAAACAGTTCATAAAGGACATGGGTTCTTTCATTTTTTAATTATTAGACAGCAACAATGAGCATTGTAATATGTTACGAGACGTTATGACTGGCATGTCATATTTTCAAGAAATGTCATTCAAATTTTAACACTGAAGATAAATTTTATTTTGCAAGAATTGATGGACATTTTTATGTAAATAATGTGTATATTTTATGTTTAGTGTATTCTCAAAAGAGTTCTTAAAAGAGATGGGTTCTTCCATTTTTAAATTATTAGACAGCAACAATGAGCTTTGTAATCTGCTACGAGACGTTATGGCTGAAGAAGTCTCAAATGAGACGAAACATGTTCCAAAGTATAGAAATAACAGAGTAACCAAAGGCTCCAACTTTTACAGTATCGTTAGACACCTACTATGGGATGAGGTCCCACAAAGAACAAAAATGACCCTGTACAAGTCATATTTCATCCCCATCCTCACATATTCTCTGGAAACCTGCACACTAACATCAAAGGATTGTAGTAGGATTCAAACCTGTGAAATGAAATTTCTTAGAACTGTCCTCCAAAAGACCCGACTTGATCACCTAGGTCTAAATGAATCGATGGAGGAAAGACTTAGGTCCTCTAGACTTAAATGGTTTGGGCATGTTAAACGAATGAATAGCAGCACAAGGTTACCATGTGCTTCTTTGGAAAAGAGAATAACAGGTAGAAGACCGGCTGGAAGACCAAGAAGAAGATGGATGGACCAACTGAGAGAAGACGTGGAGAGAAGAGGATGGAATTGGGAATTTGTCTTGCACAATGAAATGTTTTTGAATTGGCAACTTTGGAAGACACTAGTTTTCAAACACCTTACCCGACTCGCTGGAAGGGCAAACCGATGATGATGACGACGACTTGTAAAGTGAAGTGTATTGATTGGATGGACCATTAAAACCTAACCCTAGTTCTTAATTTAAACTGTATCAATAAGTATCTATATGATGTTCGTAAATTGTAATAAGCAGGATGTTCCGAGCTGTCAGTGGAAAAATGGTGTGGAATGAGATTGATAGATGAATATACTTGAGTGGTGTTTTTAAATGTATGAAAGATAATAATATGAAGATGAAGCTGGAATTCAAGAGGATAAAATTGGGGTGAATAATCATTTACAGGACAAGGAATTAGTGACTGGAATAATTTATCAAGGGAGATGTTTGATAAATTTTCAATTTCTTCAGCAGCTGATAAAATGATAATGGTGCAAGATATCAAATTATTTACCAGCATGACCAACCCATTAACACTCATATACCTGGTTCACGTTGTTTCTGACCACCCTGTTTAACATATTTTCTTCTTTTATGTGTGAGGAATGTGTTCTGGTCATACCTTGTTGTTACACCCTGACTTGACACTTGTTTGTTTTTTTCCATACTCATACTAATACAATAAAATCAGAGAGCTAAAAACATACAAAATGCTGTAATGGAGCTGTCACATCTTTATGGATGTTCTTTTCCTTCTCCACCAACATCAGTATCATCATGTTATAGACATGATCTGTTACAGTTTGCAACCAACCTTTCCCAAGATTTCTTCCATCTCTTGCAGCATATACCTACAGAGTGTACCTACATTATAGCCAGCCCCACGGCGTAGCTCCCTCTTACCCACAGGTCCAGGGTTCAATATCTACATTATAGCCAGCCCGACGGCGTAGCTGCCTCTTACCCGGAAGTCCCGGGTTCAATATCTACATTATAGCCAGCCCAACGGCGTAGCTGCCTCTTACCCAGAGGTGCCGGATTCAATATCTACATTATAGCCAGCCCAACGGCGTAGCTGCCTCTTACCCAGAGGTGCCGGATTCAATATCTACATTATAGCCAGCCCAACGGCGTAGCTGCCTCTTACCCGGAGATCCCGGGTTCAATATCTACATTATAGCCAGCCCGATGGCATAGCTGACTCTTATTCGGAGGTCCCAGGTTCGTTTCCTGGCCAGGGCACAGATTTTTACCTGGATTTGGTATAAGGTCCACTCAGCGAATGTGATTACAGATGAGGAGCTATCTCACGGTGAGATACGTCCTCGGTCTAAAAAGCCAAGATAACTGCCAAGAGGATTTGTCGTCATAAGTAATTCTGGATCCGTATTGACAATTGATCACAATCAAAAAGTATGAAATGTCAACCTATTCTATACACTTTATATGTTGTATCTATACTTTATTCATTGTGGGTCTAGTTTCGACCCCTTTAACATATGAGGTCATCCTCGGCCATAGATGCCATAATAGAAATAATATCAAATATAACAAAAGCAATCATCAAATATAAAATTGAAAATACATGGTATGTCCTAAGATTTATCACAGAAACTGAAAACATGTCCATAAGCACACTGAGTCTCCCACAAGGTTGATGTTGATCAACTGATAATTGCAAAACCTAAACTGGGGCTTGTACAGTGAAAGTCAGTTGTAGTTAACAGCTCGTAATAAATGGATGTGTGTGAAGAAGCTGGTGTTTCAGTGGTATAATTTGATTACCAACACCAATGTAACGAGCAGAAATTAAGATATATCAACATGTTGGAAGTGTGGTTTTCTCATAAAAATAAAATGTCATGTGTATATAGTTTTAAGGAATACAACATTGAGGTTATGTGTCGGTAACTCACATAATTCAGTGGAGTGGTTTATCTTCGTTTGCTTTTGTTCTTTGAACATCTGAATTTGCTTCCTGTGTGTGAAAGTCAGTTGTAGTGAACAGCTCGTAATAAATTAATGTGTGGAGAAACTGGTGTTTCAATGGTATAATTTGATTACCTAAACCGGTGTAACGAGCAGAAATGAAGATATATCAACAGGTTATGGCCCCAGAGCTCCAGAGCACCAAAACGCTGCAGTAAATTTCGGACAATATAAGTGGAAATGGAGTAACGAGAATTAACGTCGGACGAAGCAAGGTGTGACATTAAAGACGGGGAAAATGGCGACCTCGTGGACCGGTGAAGAAATACTGAATAGAAATGTGGCTAAGCTTACATTGGAGAACTATTTTTCGTGGGCATTGAAGGTGAAACAAGAGCTGTTGTTGAAAGATGTATGGGAATCAGTAATAGGGTATGAGGATATGCTACGTTGTTAACTGCCTCAGACAGAAACGAGACGAGCGTGAAACAATGAGATCGCGTTAGCGGTTATTTTCAAATATGTGGGAGAAGATTTTGAAAGTGACATTGCATATATTGAATCAGCGAAAAAGGCATGGGAAAAACTGGACGAGTTATGTAATGACGGAGGGCTAGTGAATGGTGCTATGACCCTGAAATATTTAACTCATTTTGTGAAGCCCAGGGACATGAGTGTTCAAGAATACTTTGCAAAAATAAATCAACTGTGGAGGAGAACGAGTAAAGCCGGATACGAGTTCACAGATCAACAAGTTGCAGGAATGATCATCGGAAATCTTACAGAGGAATATGCAGTTTGTATACTTTCCTTGGAAGCTGATTTGGCAAAACTGACCACCTTGAAGGTGAAGGCGAGATTACTCCCGGAGGAAAGCAGAATGAAACTTCAGCAAAATGGAGGAAAGGCTTACGACACTGGAAAACGCGAGTAGGATGAAGCTCAAGCCATGGTTGTTCAACAGAAGCGAGATATCAAGAAAGAAGACGTGGGACGAGGAAAATATAGTTGCAACAATTGCGGTAAACAGGGACATGTATCTAAATATTGTCGCAGTACCCAAAAGTGCTTCAATTGTGGTAAGTCAAGACATTATTCAAAAGTATGTCCAACAATGAAGAGTGACGAATCATCACAGGAGAGTAAATCAGTGAATGTGAGTGGAAAACTGGTAAGCTCAGAAATTATACATGTAATAGATAAAGCAATGAGCATGGTAGTTTCTGTAGGAACTGAGAAAATTAGAGATTGGCTGTTCGATTCAGGTGCGTCCCATCATATGTGTCAACAAAGGAGATGTTTACAGACATGTTAACAAATGTAACCGGGAATGTAGAAATAGGAGATAACAGGAAGCTGGATATCAAAGGTATAGGTAAGGTGAAAGTAAAAATGTCAACAGGCTGGACAATTACATTTACAGACGAGTTGTATGTACCAAACTTTGGTGCAAATTTTATATCCGTTGGTAAGTTAACCAGCAAAGGTTTCAAAGCAGGATTTGCAGGTGAGAAAGCAGTGGGTATTCAGCAAATGAAAATGATGAGCAGGAATTTGATTGTACCATTTATCGCACTGCATTAGGAAGTTTGCTATATTGTCAAATAATACTAGACCTGACATTGCATTTGCGGTAAGTAAAGTTAGTCAAAATTGTCAAAAACCTAAGATTAAAGATTGGAAAGAAGTGAAGCATATCATGAGATATCTATGTGGTACTAGAGATTTAAAGTTGTGTTTCAAAAATTGTGAGGAGTCAGTACAAGTGTTCTGTGATGCAGATTGGGGAGGAGATACTTGGGTATGTAACCACAGTGGCAGGGGGAGCAGTATCATGGTATAGTAAGAAACAGAGTTGTATTGCTATATCTACCATGGACGCTGAATACATGGCAATGGCAGAGGTATCTCGAGAAGTAACTTGGATGAAAGATTTGCTATCAGAGCCAGGGCTGAAAAGCTTTATGGATATACCTTGTAAAGTTTTTGCTGACAACGCAGCAGCAATTAAATTGAGTAAAAACGATATTGTGAGTGAAAGGTCAAAACATATTGACATCATGTACCATGTATGTAGAGAGCGAGTAGAAAAGGGGGTCATTGAGTTTGTATATGTAGCATCAGAGAGAAACGCTGCAAACTTGTTCACAAAGAATTTATCTGGCAACAAGCTTAAGAGTTTGTATAAGCTTATAGGTTTGCAATGAGAGGACAGTTGATTGAAATGTAGTTTTTTTTTATTTTTTTGAGGAAAGGGGGGTGTTGGAAGTGTGGTTTTCTCATAAAAGTAAAATGTCATGTGTATATAGTTTTAAGGAATACAACATTGAGGTTATGTGTCGGTAACTCACATAATTGAGTGGAGTAGTTTATCTTTGTTTGCTTTTGTTCTTTGAACATCTGAATTTGCTTCCTGTGTGTGAAAGTCAGTTGTAGTGAACAGCTCATAATAAATGGATGTGTGTGGAGAAGCTGGTGTTTCAATGGTATAATTTGATTACCTAAACCGGTGTAACGAGCAGAAATGAAGATATATCAACAGTATCTATACTTTATTCATTGTGGGTCTAGTTTCGACCCCTTTAACATATGAGGTCATAGAAATAATATCAAATATAACAAAAGCAATCATCAAATATAAAATTGAAAATACATGGTATGTCCTAAGATTTATCACAGAAACTGAAAACATGTCCATAAGCACACTGAGTCTCGCACAAGGTTGATGTTGATCAACTGATAATTGCAAAACCTAAACTGGGGCTTGTACAACAACTATCCAGTTCTTGAATCAGGTAATCCTGGTGAGGGTCCCATACACTGGAACCATACTCTAGTTGGGGTCTTACCAGAGACTTATATGCCCTCTCCTTTACATCCTTACTACAACCCCTCAACACCCTCATAACCATGTGCAGAGATCGGTACCCTTTATTTACAATCCCATTTATGTGATTACCCCAATGAAGATCTTTCCTTATATTAACACCTAGATACTTACAATGATCCCCAAAAGGAACTTTCACCCCATCAACGCAGTAATTAAAACTGAGAGGACTTTTCCTATTTGTGAAACTCACAACCTGACTTTTAACCCCGTTTATCAACATACCATTGCCTTTACAATGGCGAAAAATGAAAGTATCCTCCTATTCAATACATCATATATTCCGTCATTAGACGGAGTAAACAAGTTCAGACATGTTTCGGCTCGTTTGAGCCATCTTCAGTGAAAAAATTAGGGGGGTTGGAATAATTTACATAATATGAGTTGAAAAAATTGTAAAAAACATAATGAAAGCGCAAATGAAAAAACAAACAAAAGAGAGCCTAGACGGAAACAAAATAGCACAAATATACAATATTTACATCAATATGCAGAGCAAAAAACAACTTATTGCAACAAAATTCAGTGAAACAGGAGTTAATTTGAAATAATAATTGATACTAAAAAACTGCGTTAACCTAAGAAACAAGGGAATGAGAAAACAAATGATGCAGATGGAAATGAATAATGGTAGCACATGGTGAGGTTGTGGACCTCATAGTTTACAAATTATTAGTTTATAAAAACGACAAAATAGTTTGAAATCGCTGTCAAAATCCTAGTGGAAACCCATCACATCAAAATGGTCAGGAGGAGAGCAGGAGCAAACATTTTGAGAGAAACCAAGCCTGAATTAACCTGCAGGCGAAACCGTCAATACGGAATGATTCTAATATCTTGTAATACCATTGCCTGCTGTCCATCTCACAACATTTTCGAGGTCACGTTGCAGCTGCTCACAATCTTGTAACTTACTTATCACTCTATAGAGAATAACATCATCCGCAAAAAGCCTTGCCTCCGATTCCACTCCTTTACTCATATCATTTATATATATAAGAAAACATAAAGGTCCGATAACACTGCCCTGAGGAACTCCCCTTTCAACTATTACAGGGTCAGACAAAGCTTCACCTACTCTAACTCTCTGAGATCTATTTTCTAGAAATATAGCAACCCATTCAGTCACTCTTTTGTCTAGTCCAATTGCACTCATTTTTGCCAGTAGTCTCCCATGATCCACCCTATCAAATGCTTTAGACATGTCAATCGTGATACAGTCCATTTGACCTCCAGAATCCAAGATATCTGCTATATCTTGCTGGAATCCTACAAGTTGAGCTTCAGTGGAATAATCTTTCCTAAAACCAAATTGCCTTCTATCGAACCAGTTATTAATTTCACAAACATGTCTAATATAATCAGAAAGAATGCCTTCCCAAAGCTTACATACAATGCATGTCAAACTTACTGGCCTGTAATTTTCAGCTTTATGTCTATCACCCTTTCCTTTATACACAGGGCCTACTATAGCAACTCTCCATTCATCTGGTATAGCTCCTCCGACCAAACAATAATCAAATAAGTACTTCAGATATGGTACTATATCCCAACCCATTGTCTTTAGTATATCCCCAGAAATCTGATCAATTCCAGCTGCTTTTCTAGTTTTCAACTTTTGTATCTTATTGTAAATGTCATTGTTATCATATGTAAATTTTATTACTTCTTTGGCCTTAGTCTCCTCCTCTATTTCGACATTATCCTTGAAACCAACAATCTTTACATACTGCTAACTGAATACTTCTGCCTTTTGAAGATCTTCACATACACACTCCCCTTGTTCATTAATTATTTCTGGAATGTCCTTCTTTTTGATTGAACTAGGGTCCCTATATTGGGGAAACTATATAACAAAATATAGGATACAACATATGAAGTGAATTGAATACGTGGACCTTTCATACTTTTGATTATTAGGATTCGTCGTGCCAACCACATGACACCTTGTAATCTGCAGGCCTTCGAGTTGAGCAGTGGTCGCTTGGTAGTCCATGACCGTTCGGGGGCTGTTAAGCCATGGGGAGTGTGTGTGTGTATATCTTAATTATACTGACAAAAAAATCAGGGATGTTCTTCGTGTTATGTAAAGAATGATGGTGGAATTGGATTGGCGGAGAACATTTTTCTTCTCGTGAAAATGAGTTTACTTTGTTACCTCCAGGCGAGCAATTTGAATTGATGAACTCATTGCGTTTGCTGTGTTAGAGTGCAAGTCACTGCCTGCTGCTGTGCTTAAAGTAAGGGAAGTAGGGTGTATGGTAGATGGAGACAGAGATACTTCTCTGTGCGAACGCACAAGTTTATTTCTCGCAGTCACTTCCCAACCTCAGTAAATAGGGTCTAGTTTGTTCTGCACACATTGGCTACTAAGTTTGTGGCAGAAATTGGTGAGAATGGCTCCATTTCGGTACACCAGCGAAGAAATGGCTGATATGCACCTAGCCTACAGTGCAGGAAATGGCAGCCGAAGAGAAGTCACATGGCACCCTAATCTCTGCAACCTTATCGTTCAACCTTTGTGACCAATGAAAGACAACTGCATGAAGGAGGGAGCTTCGAGCCTCAGATGCGTGACGCTGGCAGAGCACTGGCTGTATGGAACCCAAAGTTTGAAGAGCCTGCTTTAGAAGAAATAAATGATAATCCATCAACCAATACGAGATCTGTCACGAGGAATGTTATCGCTTCTCATAGGATGGTGTAGAGGGTATGGAAGGACTAACGATTGCATCTCTTATTGATATCAATTGGTGCAAGAACCAACATTGCTGGATCACTCACAATGCCTAATATGTGTAAGGTGGGTTTCAAACAGTTATGGGAATATTCCACACTTCATGCCATTGCTCCTTTTCATGAATGAAGCTACATTTTTGAGAGAAGGCATGGCTAACTCCAGAAATCAGCATTTTTGGGCAGACGAAAACAGTTTGACAGTAGTGTGCACATTTCATCATCGGTTTAGTCTCAATATTTGGGAAAGCACTGTTGGTGACTACAGTAGAACCTCGATAATTCGAAATCTGTTAATTCAAAATCCCGCCTAATTCGAAGAAGCTCTCGTTCCCGGAAACATGAGATACAGTTTTGCATGTTATTTCAATTGTTTAATTCGAAATACGGATAATTCGTAATTCGAAGTACAATGTCGGCCCCATTACCGAAATTCAGACTTTTAATTCGAAACTGCCTTTACATTTTAAAACAATAGTATGTTACAGAGTAATTTCAACTCAAAATTTATCCGCTCCGCGTCATAATAGAACACGCGTTCTGGAACGTGGAGGGGTAGCTTTCCGCACTTACACTCACTTTGGTGGGTCTACAGTGTGCTTCATGATTGCTAAGTTGAATGAAATTGGAATTCTTTTGTGTTCAACCTTTTAAGGAACGCCGTAATATCACGCAACATGCAGTGTACGGAAAAACAGAATCCGCGAACACTGGCGATGCCGACAGTTGACGAAAAACCGTGGCAAATATAATAAACTTGTAGGCACCGAACAATATTGACGTTGCCGGTGAAACTGCTTTGCTTTATTTTAATGCGAGCCCAAATGGTCTTATGGTTTTAAAGGAGAAATTGCCAGCCGGGAAATCGTACACTGTGAGGGATGGGGGTCATAGTAGTGCATTGCAATGCACATGGAAGCGAGATACTTCATCCCCTCGTCATAGGAAACTTCGATAAGCCACAATGTTTTAACTCATTGGGCCCAAGCCACGGAACCGTTCCGTGCTTCGTCTCGGTGGACCAAATGCCGGACCACGGAACTGTTCCGTTGTCTCATTTTACAACGTAATTCAACTTTTCCTCAAGAGACGGCAGAGTGGGTTGCATTTGTGATTTGTGTAGGGATTCTTTCTTTGCAATGTTATATGCTCTTTGCTAAAATGTATCGATAGTGTGCTTGGTAATATTAGTTTGAAGTGGGCTATCTCTCGACTTTGAGATTCGCTTGTAAACAAGATGGCTGCCAGTATAGAACTGATATTTACCGATATATAACCCCCTTTTAGGAAGTAATGATGATTAGGAATGTATTTTTTCAGTGAAATTAGTAGTAATATTAGTACTAGTGTGAGCAATGCTCCTGAAGAATAAATAGATGTGAAAATCGAAGAGGAAATGCAAAAAGAAGGCCGTGTTACAGCTCAGCAGGCGGACTGAGTACGGACCCGTGATGCTAATAAAATAAAATGTTTTACTGTATTCCTTGTTCCGCAGTTTGTGGTATGAAAACCTTTTGTTTTCATGTATATTTAAATCTTTAATGGTCTTGTAAGTAAGAAATTTCTCACGACATGAATCGACACTATATTTCCTCCAAAATAATCCCAGCGCCAATGCAGTTTCAATCCAACAAATATGCAGGGTTCAATGGGTTAAGAGCGTCGGGCACTTTCCATGCCAGTACAAAGCATCTATAATAAAAATGCAAACAGTAAAGAAATCCAAAAAATAATGCATTTGCACAGGGGAACCGGCATAATTTATCCTCATCTTTGAATTGTGCAATTTTTTTTTCTTTTGTTGCGTGAGGTTATGTTTGTCAGTGATTTATCCAAGTGCATTATTTGAACATTGTAAATGCACCTTCTTGGATACATTTTGGAAATAGTTCTTTTTTCATGGCATTTGAAAGGTATAAACTGTGAATCAAGGTTAAATGCATGCAGTAACGGGCCTTAGAATATATTGTAACGCAGCACGGGTTGGTACTTCTGAATTGCGAATTGGCGGTTAATTCAAAATCACGTAATTCGAAGTCCGATTTTTTAGTCCCAACGACTTCGAATTAACGAGGTTTTACTGTATTTACATGGGCCATAGGTTCTTCCTCCTCACATGAATGGTGATGAATACTATAGTTTCTTGGTAGAATGACCGCTTGAATTATTTGGAAGATATTCCTCTGGGTATTTGGCAGTGCATGTGGCTGTCATAATGGTTCTCCATCACATTTCACTCACTGTGTCATGCAGCACTTTGACATTGGTGCGCCATGGTAGGCCAGTTAAATGGGCTTCGTGCTTGGACATTTTAACTCCCATGGACTTCTTCTTGTGGGGTTAAGTGAAGACTTTAGCGTATGCGAACCCCACAGAGAGAGCAGATGATATTGTACCACAGATCGAGGCAGTTTTCCAGATTATTCGTGATGCACCACACATCCTCAACAGAGTCCAAAGGTCATTACTATACACCATTGAGAACTGTGCATGGAAGTAGGCGAAGGAGGGAATATTGAACCTTCACTGTAAACAAAACATTGGGCATATTGTTCCTTTCATTTATTATTGCATTCCATCTAAAATGTTGTGAGTAAAGGAATGCATGGTTGTCAGGTGGCAGCATTGCATTTTTGCACATACTAAATACAGTATAACCCCGATTTTGCATGACCTCGATTTAACGTAAACCTGCATTTAACGGAAGAAATTTTCAGTCCTGAAAATTATTCCATAAGAGCAATGCTATTTTATATTCGATTTAACGTAATTCACAATAGAGCAAAACATGCACTTAGTGTTAAGGAAATGTAAAAATTCTCACATATTTATTTCTATTTATTTTGGTTATGGGACATTAAGAACCTATGAAAATGACGTCATAAGCTTGCTAAGTGTGATTCAAGGCAGAAGAGGAAATTAGAGCAGGTAGAGCTAAAGTGAGATGTTGGACTCAGACGCACATCCAACCGCGACCGCTGTAGTAA
Organism: Anabrus simplex; assembly: GCF_040414725.1. Lineage (NCBI taxonomy): Eukaryota > Metazoa > Arthropoda > Insecta > Orthoptera > Tettigoniidae > Anabrus > Anabrus simplex. The sequence continues at coordinate 204,507,113 of NC_090279.1, read as the reverse complement.
AAGAGAACCCCCGTTTTAATGACAATGTTATTATAATCTTCGAAAATTCCTATATTAATCTGTGCAATACCCTTTGGTTACAATGAAAATCCTTTTACTGATTCATCCGTTATTACAGGCAAATTCAGGCGCATTAATTTGTATCCATTATCAATATTCAAACACACCAAATACAGCATACGACTCAACTCCACCGTTTATATATTGAATGCGATCGATCATCTTCCGTATCGATTCCTCGCTACGAGTGAGCGAGTCGATCTTGAGCGAGCCTGAGGTCTCCTCACAATTCTGAACTCCGAGTCTCTGAATTGTGTAAACAAACATCGGGATAATATGTCTTCGCAATAAGTGCAGTGCCAGCAGTTGTTAACTCTTTAGAAATTAAAGCTGAACTAAACGATTGCTTAATTTTAATACTATGTACTGAAATAAAATAAGAATGTGATACTTCTCCTTCTCAAGATACAGTGGTGTGCATAACTAATTTCAGAAGTTAGGTTATGTACTTTCGAATCTTGTTAAATTTCAGGAAGGCTGTTCTCGTGTAAATTTATATTTAAAATGTTATCATTATTCTATAGGGTGCTTGAAATATGTTTTCATAATTCGTGCACCGTAAACCTAAGTTAGGTGACACCGTCTGAAATAAGAAAATGGAAATGTTTGCCACAATCCTCCAGATTGATACTATTACAATTCTTAACAAGGAAACGGAATGTGCGTATTCAGACTATTGGAATTAGAAAATACATGCTAATGAGTAAGTTACTGCTTGGAAAACTTCCGCAAAAAATGTTTAAATAAACCGATTGCTGTTTTGTACCGATTTTAATGTGTTTTTGTGCAAATTTGGTAGCTTTCCTGACTTTTATGGAAAATCATACATAACATTATAAGAAGAACCTTAAACTGTTGCAGTTTTGCATTCACCAACAAAAATTTGTCAAAATGAAGCACAAACCGTAACTATAGTACAGTGTGTTGGGTAGATATCTCCTAGTTTTATTGCTGTGACTGTTAAATAATATATGCTGGTACAATTTATGTTAATACAGGCAAAGATCTCTGGAAAAGGTGCTTCCCTGTAAAAACGTTAAATAGGGGTTGTACTTTAATAAGAACATTTTTGAAACCAACAGACAAGAGGGGAAACGATCGGGTGCATTCCTTGACTGACAAGTTTACCGTATGTTCCTGTACTGTGTGTGCAATTACAGCAGTTTAACAAGCAAACTGCAGATATTGCTGTAAGAGATAAGGGCAATCCTGTGCGAGTAGAAAGAGGAAACTTGTGAGCATTATTTCTGTCTCCATCTGGTGAGTTTCTTGATTTCAATCATGCACCTGGAAGTAACCTCGTTTTCTCAAAATAAAACATTTTCTCTGCCAATCCAACTGAGCCATCATTCTTGATGTGAAAGAGCTGAGAAGACGAAAGTACGGGAAGTTTGTACTTATCCTTTAGGGATTTTTAGAGTCAAGTAGTGTAACAAAAACAATCACACACTTAGAACGTAAAAAAAAAAAGTTGGAGTGCAAAAAGCATGTGCGGAAATATTATGGTAGCTTTTGAAATCCTTTTCCAATGTAAAAAAATCATGTGAATGTAATGCAAGACCAACCTACCTGTCTAACACGTTCCATATCAATTTCCGCTCTCCTCAGTTTCTCCCAGCGATAATGTTTGAGGCAGCTCTTCTTAGGCGATCGGCAGAACTCTCCCGTCAAGTCAAAAACGTTAGTGACCAGCGGACAGCCACAAACCTGAGGGTAGAGTATAAATCACATCAGTAATAAAGAACTTGTATCATTATTTAACTAGAAATAGGCAAGTTCTTCACCAAAATATGGAGCACTTACCTCAGTATCACTTATTTTGGGCTCTTTACAATGTTCTGGACAGAGAACTCTCAGTCTTTTGCAGTAAGTTCGATTGATAGGGTTATAGTAGTCGCAGAACATGTTGTTCCCCTCGATGCGAGTCTTGTAAATTGAGCCGAAGGATGACTGACTTTCATACTAATGAGAAGAAGAAAAACAAAGAGTAGTTTAGAAAATGGTTGAAGTTCTACAAATACGCAACAGAAATACAATCAGTGTATGAATATAAACTAAAGAATGGAAGATGGATAGAGGACAGGAACATAAGGAACATGGCAGGTCAGTGGGAGTAAGAGAATAAAAGGGAGAGACCAGGGCAAAAATCTTCAGGTGGTGAAAATGGTGACATTGACGATGGAACAAAGTCTCTGAAACATGAACTGGAATAAATAATCCAATTAGAACTTGTGACTGGAAACAGCTGTTATTATTTCATAAAGAATCACTAAGGTGTAAAGTCTAAAGGATCACACGCCGTGGTTAGCCGCTTCGAGTCCCGCTGTTCGAAAAAACTTTCACCACCAGAATGTTGGCCGGCAGGTTAGGAGAGGTTGTATACAATTTCTAATCACTAGATTGCATGTCAAAAGCCTGGATTCATTTTGAAACCGCTCCACAGTGCTCATATGGAGTGAGGGCGTATGACGCTGTTGATAGTGATTCGTCCGTCAGATGGAGACATAAAGCCTTGAACAGACCCCTTGGTGCTATTTGACACAAATAGGTCGTGTGCCAACATAGAGTTTCCTCTCCCATCTTACTATCATATATCACGTCATTCATTTTGTCTCATTAACTCCTCTGATGTAGTTTGGTGCTGGTTGCCAATTTTTCACAGTTCTCCCAGCACCTGAAGAGCTGCGCGTCGCTTTTAGCAGGGGACGCCCTAACCTTTTCCGAGGCACCATATCTGCTTTGTCCATATAGGCTATTGTTACGATGGGCTCGCCACACCCAAAGGCATTTTATACCTACTGTCAGGTTCAAAATTAGGCCGCCCCTAACATGGAGACAGACGCCTTTCGTAGCCGCTCCTCTGGAGTACAAACGCTACGGGTATGCCCCTTCCGCCATCTCCGCCGTATCGAAGTCGAAGTCCACCTTCTCCGCCGTAGATGCCGTTGAGGTCTTCACTCGTAACCCTGAGCTGGGACCCATACCAGATGTTACACACCGGGTCAGTGTGCTCTGGGACTCACATAGGCAGGGGCGCCACTCCCTGGGTAAGGCTGCCTCCGAAGAGGGTCCCTACCTGCTACAGATACAGGAAAATCAGTTTGGTTTCAGAAGTGGAAGGTCAACAATAGAACCCATTTTCATTATGAGACAACTAATGGAAAAGCATTGGGAGTACGGGAATGATATGGTGATGACATTCATTGATATTGAAAAGGCATATGACAGTGTCCCTAGGACGAAAGTTTGGGACAGTCTGGTGCAAAAAGGAATTGGACAGGGATTAATAAAAATGATCATGGCATTGTATAAGGAATGTTGTAGTTGCGTGCAAACACAAGTTGGCAGGACAAGTTGGTTCAAAATAACTAGTGGGCTGAGACAGGGAAGTGTTCTATCACCAATCCTGTTTACAATAGTAATGGATGACATCATGAGAACAGCAAAAGCAGCATATGGAGGAAGAGAAATGAACATGATGTTATTTGCAGATGATATTGTGATTTGGGGAGAAGACGACAGGAAGGTTCAAGAACAGTTGAATGTGGTGAATGGGAAGATTGAAGAATGTGGATTGAAAATAAGTGTAGAAAAGAGTAAAACTCTTGTTATGACTAGAGGGGAGAAAGAAGGAAAAGGTCAGATTAGACTTGCAGACAAGCCCCTGGAAGTAGTGGAAACGTTTAAATACCTGGGGAGTGAATTAATGGAGAATGCTCGACTGGATGCTGAGATTAGTAAAAGAATTCAAGCTGGAAGTTGTTTCTATCATAGTGTAAGAAATATGTTATGGGACAAAGAAGTGCCAATGGAAGCAAAGGATACTATGTACAAGATGTATTACGTACCCATAACAACTTACGGAGCAGAAACTTGGACAATGACAAAGAAGGATGAGAGTCGAATACAGGCAGCCGAAATGAAATTCTTGAGGAGTATGATACAGAAGAGTAGAAGAGACAAAATAAGGAATGAGAAAATCCGGGAAGAAATTGGAGTGGAAAAAATGAATGATAGAATAGAGAAGAGCCGACTAAGATGGTTTGGGCACATAAAGTGAATGAGCGACGAAAGAATTCCAAAAAAGGTGATGGAAATGCAAATCCAAGGAAGGAGAGGCCGTGGACGACCACGATTGAGATGGAAGGATACCATCCAACGCAGCATTATAGAAAGAAACCTGGACTGGGACACAGTGTTGGCGGAGGAGTGGTGGAAAGACCGAAGAAAGTGGAGAGGAACCATATTTGCCCCTACCCGGCTACAGCTGAATAAAGGGAAATGATGATGACTATGATGATGATGAACTCCTCTGATGAGGTTGACATCAGGAAGGGCATCTGGTTGTGAAAACTCGCTATAAAGATTCATCTCACTTCATACCTGACCCCGTACAGCAATGGGACAAGGATTGAACATACATAAAGTCTTATCAACATCATCATCATCATCATCATCATCATCATCATCATCATTTCTCCTTCCAAGTTTGTCCTGAATGCCATGTCTTCTACTCTCTCTCTCTTTCTTCATCCATTCAGACGATTGGGGTTCTCAATCATTAAATGGAACATGATCATATCATGCTAGCATCTTCTCTGACACCATCTAACCAACATGATCTTGGCCTCCCAGTCCCTCTTTTGCCACCCACCATTCCGGGCACGACATCCTTTTCCAGGGAGATACTTCTTATCATGTGGCCAAAGTAGGATAGATTTTGTCGCACAATTCTCCCTTGTAAGGAGATTTTTGGCTTAACCTGGTTCAACATTTTCTTATTATTAATCCTAGCTGCTCACGGTATTCTCAGAAGACATCACCAACACCAAATCTCAAATGCATCGATCCTTCTTCAGGGCCAAGTTTCACAGCCATGTTAAACAGCGGTGACAGGAAAAGCGATGGTACTGTCCAACCCTGCATTTGATCGTCTCACTTCTGTCTTTGCTTTTCCAGACTTTTTTTCGATCCTACCACAACTTGATTTCCAGCTGCCGCTTGACTTCAGGGGTGCAGTCACCTTCGTGATTAATTTCAGAACCAAGGAAGATGAAATCATTCTTCTTAGTCCCTGTCCATTCTGGATGTCAGCAACCATCTTGACAGTGTTTTCTCTGCTATGTACAGCTCACTGGTCAGAACTACCTTATTCCTTTTCATCCTCCTAAGGATCTCAACACTTGTGACATGATCTGTCCATGGCACCCTCAGCATCCTTCAGTAGGCCACATCTCCCTGACCGGGCGAGCTGGCCGTGCAGTTAAGAGCGTGCGGCTGTGAGCTTGCATCTGGGAAATAGTGGGTTCAAATTCCACTGTTGGCAGCCCTGAAGATGGTTTTCCGTGGTTCAACATTTTCACACCAGGCAAATGCTGGGGCTGTACCTTAATTAAGACCACGGACATTTCCTTCTAACTCCTAGACATTTCCTATCCCATCGTCGCCATAAGACCTATCTATGTTGGTGCGACATAAAGCAAATTTAAAAGAAAAACTTGATGTCTATGTATGTTTACTGCTATCACCATGACTTTAGTCTTGTTGATATTTCAGTACAGCCCAACCTCACTTTAATACTTTACCTTCCTGATGTAATATTCAGGGTCCTTCGTGCTTTCTGCCAACAACATGGTATCTACCTGAGGTTGTTAATATTTCTACCACCAATATTCACACTCATCCTAGACTCTGACAAGTCCCTTCCTGGATGTTGAATCAATCTGCAGCTCAGTATGGGTTTGAATGGTTGTTTCTTGACTAGGAAACAACACAACTGGCTGACCAGGTGTCCTGGTGTTCCTCTTTCTTTCGCACAACCACTGCTTTTCATGTTCGGTAACATCAAGTAATCAATGAAGCACATTTTGACATTCTCTAGCTTTCACCATCATCCATCAACCCTCTTCTCTATGTCGATCCAGCTTTCTTCATACAAAACACTTTCCATACTAAGATCTCTCTCAAGAATCAACCATACAATGAGTGTTATTTTCACATCCTGAGACCTGAAAGGAGTTTACAGAGGAATTGATGAGGATACAGCCTATTTATGACGACAAAAGTAAGTGAAAATGTGGAATTTGTCCTTGTTCTTTTTCTGTGTATAAAAGTAGGATAAAATACCTTTAAGGGTGGCAAGCCCTATAAAGAAAGGAACAAACCATGACACCCAAATAATATTTTAAAATTAGCTCTAGTTCAGCTATAATAATAATGATGATGATGATGATGATGATGATAATAATAATAATAATAATAATAATAATAATAATAATAATAATAATAATAATAATAATAATAATAGAGCCTCCGTGGCTCATATACCAGTCACTTCATGTGAGATTTGTGCTGGACAAAGTGGAGGAGAGACAGGTTTTTCTCTGGGAACTCCAGTTTTCCCTGTCATCTTTCATTCCAGCTACACTCTCCAATATGATTTCATTTCATCTGTCAGTCATTAATCAATGCCCCAGAGGAATGCGAAAGGATTTGGCAGCCAGCACAATTCCTATCCTCGCCGCTAGATGGGGGCTTCATTCGTTACATTCCTGACCCGGTTCAATGACTGGAAACAGGCTGTGGATTTTCATTTTCAATAATAATAATAATAATAATAATAATAATAATAATAATAATAATAATAATAATAATAATAATAATAATAATAATAATAATAATAATAATAATAATAATAATAATTTATCTGATTTTGCACCACAAATTCTGCTCACTCCTACTTCCGGCAAAACTAGATATATCAGTAAAATTTTGCATATCAACACATCAGAATTAGGTTTATTTCTTTCTAGATGTAATCACTTTTTGGAATTTCCAGATTTATGGTTAATTTACATACATGCATATCCATCACAGGAGGTCGTTATGTAGTCTGCAAATCTATGCACTTCCAAAATCCTCTATTTGCAGCTAGCACTGTGGCCTCCTATGGTTCCATATCTCTTAAATTTAAATCAATAAAATCTGAGTCTATCGGTAGTCTTGGTCTGCCTCTACTTCTCCTGCCCTCGATGTCCATTATTCTCATAGGAAACTTATCCTCCACCATTCACCCAACAAGACCCCCAACACTGAAGCCAATTCATACAAAGGACTTCAGCCATCAAGTTCGTTCTTAATTTAGCCTTTATCTCCTTATTCAGAGAACCCACCTGTTTGTATCGGCAATCATTCAAGCTACTTTCATATCTGTTACTTCCAACTTATGAACATGATATCGAGAGTTTCATGTAAGAGCTAACTTCATTCTAATTTTCATATAACACACTTTGTTTTTTTACAATCGGCTTTACGTCACAAGGACACAAACAGGTCTTATGGTGACGATGGGATAGGAAACAGCTAGGGATGGAAAGGAAGTGGCCATGGCCTTAAGGTACCGCCTTGGCATTTGCCTGGTGTGAAAATGGGAAACAACAACAACAAATCCTCAGGGTTGCCGGCCGACAGTGGGGTTTGAACCCACTACTTCCCGAATGCAAGCTCACAGCTGCATGCCCCTAACCGCACGGCTAACTCACTAGGTACACAGTTTTTTTAGCCCCAAGATATTAGGCTGCAGGCTTTCAGCACAGTCTGTCATGAAGACCAAGTTGTTGGCGTAGGCCAAACTGCTTATTACATTTTCAACCAACTGAATCCCTCCCTGCCACTTTATACCTTCCAGTAAATAATCAATGCAAACTATGAACAATAACAATAATATAACAGCCTTGTCTAACCCCTGTTACTATTTTGAACCAAGAACTCTCTCTACCGTAAATCTTCACAGCAACTCGAGTGTCAAAATAAACTTCTTTGATTGTTTGAACTACCCAACCACTAATCCCATACTCCCTCAGTACAGGGTTGTCCAAAAAGATGTTACCACTTATATGGTACTACTGTACATGATCTTACATTGTTTTCTTTCATTGTAGGCGAGATATGGCCACCCGACTTACTCTGGAAGAGAGAAGGAAGGTAGCAGCTAGTATGTAAGTGTTTGGGTCGTCCTCAATAATACAAAAAACATTTAAGAAATGGTTTGAGAAGGATACTCCAAGCCGTCTAACCACCCGCCGACTGCACGAGAAATTTGTAGGCACCGGGTCTGTCACCAATGACTATAAAGGTAAGAGTGGATGTCCAAGAAGTATTCGAACAGAAGATAGCATCATAAATGTTCAAAGCACGCTGATCAGGAGCCCAGGAATGTCAAATACAAGATTAGTATTGAAAACCGGCATTGTGCAGACGAGTGTCTTAAGAATTCTCCATCTCAATCTAGGAATGAAGCCAGGCCCTTTTTGACTCTAATAAAAATGCTCTTATAGGAGCCACATTTCCTGTCAGTGGCAACATGAATACGCACAATTGCATCATTTGGAATATAGACAATCTCCATGCAATAAGACAGCACACTCGATCCTCTCCGAATGTTAAAAGTATGGTGCGGTATTTCAAAGTCTGGAGTACTTGGTCCATACCTTTTTAATGATCAGACTGTAACGGGAGATGCTTACCTAGATTGTTGCACCAGTATGTTGTTGATAATCTTCCTCTCTGGATCTTAACATCAGGTTACTTCCAGCAAAAAGGTGCACCACCATATTTTCCCTTAACGGTTCAAAATTTCCTGGATGAAACATTTGGTGAACACTGGATTGGAAGAGGTAGACCTGTGGCTTGGCCAGCACAGTCACCAGGTTTAATGCCATGTGATTTCTGGCCATGGGGAATGGTGAAAGCACGCGTGTATGCTGCAAGACCTACTGACATTAATGACCTTAAAGAACGCATGACAACAGTTATCCGCTCTATACCTACGGCAATGTATGAATGAGCTTTTGACTGTATGACGCAAAGACTTTACACATGCATTGAGAACAAAGGAGTAGAGGTTGAAGGAGTCTACTAGCTTCATTTGGAAATGAGTACATAAGTGTGTTATTATGTAATTCACATAAAAGTCAATCCCCTATAAGTGGTAACATCTTTTTGGACAACCCTGTATATGCCTTTTCTATTATCCGCGCACTTTTTAGTGATAGATTTTTGTACTCGTTGGAGAAGTAAGAAGGGTTCCGTCAATACTGCCAACTGAATGGAAATGAAATCTGAATTGAATCGATAATATGATCGATCGATATGAATTTTATAAACCTTTATTATTTTAAGCAAACAACTGTGTCACACACACAATATTTAATACTATATAACATTTCCCGTTGCGAAACTTGTTCCTAGCATGAATTCTATGGTTTGGCTTTGCTGTGTAAACAACAACAGTACGAGTACTTAAAGTGTACGCCAGATGGCGCACAGCGATGATAAGCGATTCTTAGTTTGTGTTTCAAAGGTTGCCAATACGAATCTCGAAGATAACCAAAGTCGACCGCTTCAGCACTAGGGTGTAAATCTACCACCAAAAAGTGCGCGGATAATAGATCTATTAAACATAAATATAGCATTTTTCAATCACTTGATGTATTCTGAAGATCTAGTCCTAAGAGCCCCTCTGGGATCTGAAACTGCAATGAAGAAAAATTATAGAGAAACAACAGACAAAAAGGTTTACCTTGTTAAAACATTTATCCATGTGTTTGATGGCCATCCGTGAGTGTATCTCATGCCCACATGTGATACAATACATGCTCATTTCACCTTCATCCTCGGTGTCATCCTCACTTCGAACATCTACTGATGCATTCTTAGCACGTTCCACAATCAAGTCCAGTTCCTACGGAAAGAAAGAGATACAAATCATGTATTTACTGTACTACAAGTGATAGAATAAGTTATAATAACTTCCTCCCCTGCCCCACAAAAGTCAGTCTACAACTAAAGAGTGGAATAACACAAGTTATGGAATCGAGTGGAAAGCAGCGTCATATCAGGTCAGAATACAATCAATAGCACACACACACAGAGAAGAAGATTAGAACCATGATATTGGTTCCATTTTTTCCCTTCTTAATAGTACTGGTGATTATGTTTTCTGATTCCTAGCAACAAGTTTGGAACAAGACTGTGGCGCTACTGTGGGAGGTGCGATTAGCATAGTGGCTCGGATGCAGGATTTCCACCGGGATTAGCCAAGGTTTGATTCCCAGTCGATCCTGGGTTAGAATTTTTACCTGAAACATCATGTGGCATCTGGCCTTAAACCCCCAACCAATAACCAGTGGTCCCAGCAATAACTGGGATAAGCTGAAGAAAATTTACTGAGCTGTTGCTGTGTAAGTACAGATGTGAACAAACCTTCACAGCAGTAGTAGGTGTGTTGTTCTCATAAAGCCTAAGAAAACTGTGCCATTTTGGGAAGGCTACTTCACTGCTCTTTCTGATGCAAAGAATAATTACTCTGCTATTACTGAAATGTGCAAGAAGTGAAATTTTGTAGTGTGGATGAAAGGATCACATTGTATTAATTCTGACAGGAGAAAAAAAACAGGTAAATCCACAACCTGTATGGAAGGTCAAAGCCCTTGCCTCTGGCAGTAACCCATCCGCATAAAGAGTCACTGCAAGTAAATTAAGAACATCCCTAAAAGCTGTCCATATCATTATAAACACAGAGTTGAACGCAGAAACACGTCACAAGAGTGGAAATCATAAATTACTACCTCGCCATATTACAGAACACTGCACAAACTGCAGGAAAATACATGAAAATCACCTGACAAGAGAAAGATCGAAACTTGAGTTCATATAATTTGACTTTTACATTTACCTAAGTGACTGCAACAAACCCCAGCAATTTCCTACTATTCACGGGATGAAAACAAATAATTATAAATGGTATACAGAATTCAAGACAAGTTTCTCAAACAAATTTATCATCATTGTGGGTTACTATTACAATGGGAAACTGTTTGCCATATTGCTAAATGTGCCAAAATCAACTCTCTGTATTAAGAAGTTCTGAACCCAATTTATTATACAGAGGCTATAGTTCTCTACGGGAGAGACAAAGTCTGGATGCATCAAGATACCTTCAGTCACACTTCTGAATTGACCCTGGAGTTCGAGGAAAGAATGAAGCAGGAAACAAGAATATGTGCTATTCTTTTCACTGACATACTCTGATGCCTCTCCCTCTCCCGCTGGATTCCTGAAAAGGACACTGGGAAATGTGCCTTTATACTGTACATGGCCTTTATTTATGTATTACCTAAGAGCCTTCTGAAGCAGAAAACTGCAGTGCAGAGAGATAGTTCATATGAAAGGACATCAAACATGATGAATGGTGGAGACATGGCTTTTTGTAAGGTCAAATTCGTTACCAGAAATCAGAAACAACTGTCCATATTGTGTACAGGGGAATTACAACTAAATACCCACCCCTTCTTAACTTTACAAGTGAAAAAGGAGGAAGTCTGACACTTCTGAAGAATGGGTACTGGCAAAAGAAGAAGCAGGAAAGAGCCCACTGGAGACTGGGAAGGTACGGAACTAATTAACTTATACTGATTGATGGTGCCAGAATTTGCTTGTGGAGACAGTAGTATGTTTCTTATTTGTTGCACACTCTATCTGCACTAGACTTTCATTCTATTTCTCCTTTGTGAATGTTTCTGTCTTCAAACTATGTTCATAGTTGTAACTCTTTGTTAACGACATGATGATCAAAGCCTACTTCTGGATGTATTAGATACTCTTAATGTGCTTAGTCTGGTACTCGATACAAACCCATCTGCTCCCTGGCACTGCTATGTTTCAGGAAGCTGATGCATGCTTTGAAAGTTGTCTAAGATACATATGATCAAGAATATTTTTCTGAGAAGTTCCAAACATCTGACGTTAACCGTACATCTGCCAGAACCTTTGAATAAGGAAAATATCAAATATTTTGTATATTGTTAAATGCTTTCAATGACTTTACATAACAAGTGTAATACATTCCAGCTAATTAGCTCGAAAGTGCTGTAAATTAAACTTGTGTGGATGACAAAAGTAGTGAATATTATACTGTAACTGTATGGCCTCAGCTACCAACTACGCTACCTGCATGTCAATTTCAATATTCCATCTTACTCTATTAAATGATAAAGTAAACAGGAAAACTGCTGAGTGATCTGTGGCTGAGTTTTAATGAATTCTGTCAGGTAACACCAAATGTGCCACCAGAGATCCTTACATACTAACATCATACAACATGGATTATTAAATGGACCTTTTTACATCTTTTAAAAATCTTGCGACCTCCGCTGGGACGGAACTCGCAAGCTACTCAAGATGTAGAATGGCTCCTTCTATGGGATTTCATCGAGTTGTTCTTCTACCTTGTTGTATAAACTCTTTAACTTCTTCATCTGGTGCATTTTTAATGGGCATGTATACCGACGGCACGTTGAAATTCTCTGGTTTGGCTTTCATGGTCAGCCTTATCAACCTGTCATTTATGGGCTCATGTGATAAAGCCTACTTCACAACTCTCTTGTTGCCACATGTCAGCCTTCTCTTCCGTTAGCTCTCGTTCCAGAATGTGGATTGGTCAGCCTGGAGGAGTCCTGTCACGTTTCAAGTTCCGGTATGGAAACTTCTTCGAGCTTTAAACTTTTCTCTCTTTCCAGTAGCAGATTTCACACTGTGTTATCCTGACTCAGAACAGAGCCAGTTCCTAGCTGAAGAGTCTGCAACTTCAATCCATTTATTTGTAATGTTATGGAATGAGATAATCAGGTAATTACCCCTGGCCTGCCCAATCCTATGCTGCTGACCAGATGATTCCAGTTCATCTGCCTTTCGAGGCACCTCCACTGAAGAACCATCACCCTCGTCAGCACGAAGCTGTTGGCTCTGTTGGGTTTTCAAGTTAGTTCCTGCAGCACTGAGTCACTGGCTGTACAGTCTACATTTTTACCATGGCATAGAAATACTCTCGCCAGATAACAGTATTTATGCCAGGAAGAATGGCCCATTAGACCTCTTTACCTCATAGAAAGGCAAGAAAGGTTTTTATGGCACTTGGAACAGAAACTGAAATTCCTTCGTTTTGCAGATAATCAAGCACGACCGGCAGAAAAACTACTGATTAGGTATGAAAATATGTTTAATGCAGTAAGTATTTATTAATAATTTAAAATTTTGTTTTCAAATACCAATTCATATTGGAGTTATTTAAAGGACAGTATATGTATGCCATTTGAGGATTTAAGTTTAAATGGGCCTGCCAGGATGCAGACGGCATTTAAATACTGTATTTACGCGAATAATCCCTGCATACTTTTTTTATTTTGAGGCATGAAATTTGGGTACGGGTTTTATTTGCATCAAGGTTGGCAACACGCTCCTGGCACACCTTGTTTTCGATGTTGAGTGTACATTTATGCTTCGTGTACCCACAGATGGAAGAAAACTGTCCCCAAATGTAATATTTAAATGGAAAACAATTCAGACTTTTAATTCTAAACTGCCTTTACATTTTTTAAAAGTAGTATTTTACAGAGTAATTTAAATTGAAAATTTCTCTGCGTCACGATACAACGCGCCTTCCGGAACGTGCAGGGGTAGTTTTCAGCACTTTCACTCGCTTCTCGGTGTGTCTATATTGTGTTTCATAGTTGAAGTTTGAGTGAAATCATACTTCTTTTGTATTCAGCGCTTTAAGGAACGCCACAATATCGCGTAGCAGGCAGTGTGCGGAGAAGCAGAATTTGCCAAAACTGACGATGCCGACAGTTGGCGAAAAAAGCAAGGCTCATAATTATAATCATTCAAACAATACTGTCAATGCCGATGAAACTGCATTTTTTTCTTTTTCTTTTTATGCCGCGCCCAAACGGACTTGTGGTACTGTACTGTGTTGCAATGCAGACACAAGCAAAAGACTTCCTCCCCTCATCATGGGAAAGTTTAATAAACCATGATGTTTTAAGGGCATTGGATACTTTACGTGCAAGTACAAAGCATCTAAAATGCATACAGTAATCCAATAAATAAAGCACTTGCACAAGGGAGCCAGTATAGATTTCTCCTCACCTTTGCATCAGGTTATGTTTGCCAGAGAATTATCCAAGTGCATTATTTAAATACTGTAAATGCACCTTGTTGGTTACATTTTGGAAATAGTTTTTTTCATGGCATTTGAAAGTTTTAAACTGTGAATCAATGTTAATTGGTTGCAGTAATGGGTATTAAAATATTTTGTGACGCGGCGAAGGTTGACATTTCTTAATTAAAAGTTGGCAGTTAATTCAAAATCATGTAATTCGAAGTCTGATTTCTGCGTTCCAAAGACTTTGACTTAACGAGGTTTCACTATATCGCAAAACTAAGATCCGAATTCGCCAGCGTGACTGTTTCAAGTGTTTACACTGCACAAAAAGAGCTATCCACCACCAGTCGTGTTATTATCCGAGTAAAAAGAGACCGCGTGTGAGAAGTGTTTTAGATGTAGTGTGTGATGAATTTGTAAGTAATTTAGAAGAGGATTCTAGTGATGCAAGAGACAACTGATCTTCCGATCTACAGGGAATCAAGCCTACTGTAAGTTCAGATTAATTAAATATCTGTCACGAAAGTAGACCTACTTGCTAATTTTCATGGCAAATATATTTCATAGCAGTGATAATATATTTTTATAATCTCAGGCAAAGCAGCTATATCCGTAAATTTACATGTTCATATTTGCGTAAAGGCCTCGTGGACCTCACGGAGTGACATGAAATGTTTGTTTATGCCTACTTTACTCTTTTGAAGGAAGGTATGTTAGTTCATTTCATTTCTTTTTCAAAATAATCCTTCCTAAAATTAGGGTGCAGGGATTATTAGCGTAAATATGGCACGTTTTGCGCCATGCACCCAGTTAATATTGTCTACAGTTAATCTACTAATACAAGTACATCCCATTTAAATATTCATAAATGCCAGCTGACTGTGCATAACCAACTGCGCTGTACATCTGGCCATATTTTCACAAGTTATGGACAATACAAACCTTGTGCCGTTTGTCGAGCTCCTGCAGAATGCGTCGCACCTCTAGCTGATTCTTACGAACAGTCTCCAGAGCTCTCTTGTTGCTCTCCTCAGCAGCACATGGAGACAGCGACCACTCGTGGATACGCTGAGGTAACACCTGGAGACAATAATGAGTTTACTGATGATACTTAAAGTACTAAACAAGATAAATTATAGCCATTAAGAATTAGAAATATGACTTCCCTTATTACTTCTGACTAAATCCCCAGGAATGCTACCCACAAAAAGGAGACACACTCAGCTCTTTGATATTAGGTTGATACATAAATTCATAGCATATTTTCACCGAGTGGCAAAAATCTTTATTTTTCAACATACTCTCCTGCATTATCAATGACTTTCTAGCAATGCTGAGGCAATTTCTCTGCTGGTTTGTATTTTTAAAAAGTTGTCAAGTTTAAAGAGCATTTTCATTACCAAAGATAGTGATGGTGATTATTGTTTTAAAATAAAATACAATTGGTCAGTGATTCTGTATTAACACTATGTCTATCTGTCTATTAGGTCATCAGCCCAGAGGCTGGTTGGATCCTCAAATAGCACCACCAAAGGTAATGCGGTTATAAGGAAACCGCAAAAACCAATAGCAGCTCCAAAATAAGGCGTACTAGGCAAGACGAGGAGTGAGGTAGTTTGCCATTGCTTTCCTCACTGAGTCAGAAAGTGCTATTGCAGCATGACTGACCCTATGAGCAACACCTTTCATAACACTCAGATGCACTAGTCGTGCTCTGAATGTCATTACTCAGCACCACTCATACCCCAGCAGCTTCCATATTGTCACAGCCATGGATGAGACTGGGACTTCGGTGGAAACTACACTTTACTCTGGCCTGGGCCAAGAGATGGATACAAAAGTACTGTATCCATCAAGAAATGGCAGCAGGCAAGTATTAACACTAATCAGAAGGAAAATGGAAGAGTCTGACACTTTAAGGAATGAAGGTATCAGCAAAAGAAAGACAAGGACCACGAAGGGCGTGAAAATAAAAGATATACTACGCCTCGCAAACCTAATTGTGTCAAGGTCTGAAGAGAGTAAGAGTTGACCAAGGGAGGTTGGACAGGAAAGACAAAGGTGAGGAACCTGACACAAGTGCAAACAATGGCAGACTCAGTTATGAGACCCATGGTCGCCCACCCACGCTTCCAAGATGATAACCCCAGGGAATACTGTGGATGTATTCTGCTATCCTCACCCACAGGGGTCATTATTAGAGGAGTTTCCATGAATATCACTAGAAAGAGATTAGAAAAGGTGGAAATCTAAGAGCACAAGTTCAGCAAAATTAGAGGGATGGGAAAAACCTCCCAACTAACCAACTAAGCTCTTCGACTTTTGTCAAGTAAATGGAGTGCAAGCGTGCGTTTTTGTGTTTCAGGAACACTTGGTATTTTCTTTGCGGTTGGTTTGTCTTGTACTGCAGCCGCTGTTGGCAATGAGCATCAGTAGAGATGTTTAAATTATTTCTGGAAAGCAAGCGTTGATAACGGCTGACTGGTTACAGTTCATTGTTTGTTTGTTGTTTGTCCAACCCTTGTCCTGTTGCTCTATGGAGTCCGGTATGAGGTGAGATGAATCTGTCGTGGCAGGTTTTTATGACCGGATGCCTTTCCTGACGTCAACCTCATTGGAGAAATTCACGAGATGAAATGAATGACGTGATATATGATACCAGGAAGGGAGAGGGTGAAACCCAGTGCCGGCACATAGCCTACTCCTGTAGAATAGCACCAAGGGGTCTGCTCAAGGCTTAACGTCCCCGTTCGATAGACGAATCATCATCAACAGTGTCATATGCCCTCACTCCATATGAGCACTGCACAGAGGTTTGGAATTTAATCCAGGCTTTTGGCATGCAATCTAGGGATTAGAAATTGTATACCACCACCTCTCCTACCCTGCGCCGGACAACATCCTGATGATGAAAGTTTCTTCGACCAACGGGACTCGAACCGGCTAACCTCGGTGTCGGACCGTTTAGACTTCAACGCCTTAACGATCATGGCCACCCGGCGGATACTGGTTAGAGTTCATTACATTTGTTAATTGTCCGCCTTGGAGGTCCAGGCTTGATTCCCGGTATTGCCAGAGATTTAAGAATGGCAGGAAGGCTGGTATGTGGTTAAAGTGGTACATGCAGCCCATCTCCATTGAGGACGAGAATACGTTGTCTGGCTCCATGGCTAAATTGTTAGTGCGCTAGCCTTTGGACCAGGTTCCGGGTTCGATTCCTGGCTGGATCAGGGATTTTAACCTTCATGGGTTAATTCTAATGCCTTGGGACTGGGTGTTATGTGCCGTCTTCAGCATTACAATTCATTATAGGTAGAGTATGCCTTTGCTGGCAGGACCTAGTGTTTACAGTGCACTATGTCTTCTGGTATAGGCTAGAGCAATTTTGTTACTTTCATAGATCTGTCTCTGTCTTATCCTTGGCTTTGACAAAAGGAAAGTGACTGAGGTATGAGCGATGCTAGTAATGCCATTCCTTATGCAGCCAGTTCCTGCTATGAATGATGTGAAAATGTTGCTCATAGGGTCGGTTGGTGTATGCATTTCAGTGGGCTTGGTAGACTGATATGTAATAGCAACTTTGGCTCGGTGAGGAAAGCAACGGGAAACTACCTCACTCCTCATTACCCTAGTACGCCTCTTCAGTGATGCCTAGGCCATCTATGACAGCTGATGGCAGAGCTGTTGAGGATCCCACCAGCGGAATCACTGACGGACTGAACATACATACATACATACATACATACATACATACATACATACATACATACATAGGTAGGGTCCTATTCTCACAGACGTGCAGGTTGACTATAAGATCTACGCCAGGACTCTTCAGGAGTCCACACTCCATTATCATCATCTGTTAATTCTCTGGTTGACTTACGTAAATCACCAAGTTGAGACAGTTTTTCTGAATGTAGACGAGCACTTGGATCAAAGCGATCCCGTTTATTCAATTAAACCAGTTTCTTGCTGTACTTTCCCTGACAGCAAGTCTCCTCGCGCAAGTTGCTAATGTTTCGAGATATGTAACAAACTTCATGTAAGTTTACCTCACATAAAAACTGGAGAACACACACATACCTGGTAGATGCGGTTGGTAGCCAACTTCAGACCGCACTCATCACTGCAGTATTTACTACCATTCCTCGCTGCTTGGATGCAACCAGGCCCATAACACTGCCGAGGTTTCTCAGGCTGCTTCCACCGCCCACCTTCACCATCGGTACTGGAATCTCTGCGTTTGCGCCGGTAGCTAGAAGCACGCGAGTCCCTGGATAGTCTCGACTCTCGGGATGTCTTTGAGTCACGCTGCAAGTCGAAACATAATTAATGACCAGTACTTTTAATGCAATACTTCACAACATTGCGTTTTAATAGCAATAATGAAAATCTCTCAAGAATGGTTCTCCACGAGTGTGGATCCTGCCCTACTGATGAAACTAAAAAACAGGCATGGGCTAAGCAAATAAACAAGTTTATAGTTTTAATCCTCTGGAGTCCATTTATATTTCCATTCACACCTTCCTGCAGATCCAGTTTAAAATAGAGAGAATATGGGGGGGGAATAGAAACATTTATATTGTACAATTAACATTTTGAAACTATTGTACAAAATTTTATATTGCCAATCAGTCAGCAACACTTGTTGGGATAGAATTCTGAGTTTCTTGGACAGGTTCTACAGGAAAGAGATGTCTATCACCCTTGACTTTCCTATCCAAATACAAGGCACAATCCTTTGCTTACTTGTCTTCTTCGGCATCAATAATGTGTAGCTTTCCAATGAGATGAAAAATCAACATCGGAATCACTACTGTCAGACAAATGCTCATAAATATCATCGGTAGGAACGCCATGGCTAGTAGACACCATGATGCTATAGAACATAAATATTAGAATTCCATATGTGATGTATTTCCAGAGACAGTATTTCTAAATCAAAACAAATTAATCGTAGATGTCAGCATGATACGGATGAATGTGCTATATAACGCAGGCCTGCAGTTTACAAAAAATTTAACCCAAAAAAGATCTGAACTATGTACAATCAATACTGGACTGACAAAGGATTAAGAGACTGCTACAGTGATGATAGCCATTGGACCTTCTGTTTGATATAGAATATCAACTACATGGGCATGAATTTTCCTTTTAAAATTCCTGCATGCACTGGCTGGGATTCAAACTGTGCCTGCCTTAGTGAGAAGCCAGCAACGATGTCATTCAGTTGGAATAACTGAGACTGTCTCTGAAGACAACAGTGTGAGAAGATGTGAGTTTGTCCATGTCCTTTCATATTTTTATTTAGTGGGGGTGGTGATTATTGTTTTAAGAGGAAGTACAACTGGGCAACCATCCTCTATTAATACTAATCAGAAGGAGAAAAAAGAATAGGTCCGACACTTCAAAAAAAGGAAGAGAAGGGCCATGAAGGGAATGAAAATGAAGACTCTCTCGGCCTCAAAAACCTAAAAACGCCAGGTCAGAAAAGAACAAAAATTAACCTAGGGAGGTCGGATATGAAAGATGAAGGTGAGGAGCCTAACACAAGTAAACAATAATGGAACTGGCATTAAAGGGTTGCAATTATGATGAGATTTAAAGAAAAGAGAAACAAAAAAAAGGGAAGGGGGGGGGGGGGCAAAATAAAGAACTTTTACTTTTATTACGTTTTTTCATGTTACAATATTTTCATGCCTCTCATTATAAATCATTTGTAATGCTGAAAAAAATATGTTCGGTTAACTAACAAATGATATTGTGAAAGACAATGATTGAACACTGACCAACCAGCTGAATTTCTGCCACGTGCTCTGCATGGGCTTTTGTTTATAGCAACATTGATGTTAAGTAAACAGACCATTGTAAATATAAGAACAACATTAGTCTCTCTCATTTAGGCACTCCAAAATCTGTTGAAAATACTCTAATGAGGTAAGTTATTTACCATTAAAATACAGCAGTGAAGTCAACAGCATTTTTACAAGGAAACCCTAAGTCTCCAATCTGATCAGGAGCGTAATGAATGTGATACGGACCTGCCTACCAAAATAAGAATTCGGACCCTCCTTAAAACAAACGTAAAACTTATGAATAACTAATATAAATTTAATCACAACAGTTAAGATACTGTAATGTAATATATTGTCAAATTACATAAACAAAGGGATTATTCATTATTGTAAGAATATAAAAAGTATCATTTAATAGGTTTTATTTGACTGCCTCCTTGGTTTAAGCCGCTGAACTGGGAACCATATAGCGGGTGGGCCAACAGCCCCATGTGATCCAGTTTTATGCGTTCCTTCACATTTACTATAATTCTGAAAGACATCGGTCCCTCTTCCTAAACCGGGATAATATAATGAGATGTGTGTTTACGAGGTAGACAGCAGGAATCGTGCGTGCACTTTCTGTTTTAAAGTACACGTTCTGCGTATCTGTACTCGTTCTACGGGTTCATTCGAGGTATGCATAAAGAATTAATAGTGGCGCTCACGATTCCTGCTCCAGAGGTTCTGAACTTTGGAGCGAAGGCTGGCGATCACGGGGCCGTCAACTGAGTCCTGGCATGGCTACCACTTACTTGTGCCAAGCTCCTCACTTTCATCCATCCTATCCGACCTCTCTTGGTCAACTTTTGTTCTTTTCCGACCCCGACGCTATTAAGTTTGCGAGGGCTAGGGAGTCTTTCATCTTCACGCCCTTCATGGCCCGTGTCATCTTTTGGCCGATATCGTTGTTTTTCGAAGTGTCGAATCCCTTCCATTTTTTCCCTCTGATTAGTGTTATATAGAGGATGGTTGCCTAGTTGTACTTCCTGTTAAAACAATAATCACCACCAATCACCACCTGTCAAAGTTTGCTCATTTAAGCATCGCGCAGACACGAGTGAGCGGCGGAAAGCTGTAGAGGTGGGGAAGTAATGGGTGTGCGCGAGAGAGAAAGGGCGAGAGTGTGACAAATGAACTAGCTGGCCACCCCACTTCTACCTGCTTCCCGCCGCTCACTCCTGTCTGCACGGTGCTTAAATGAGCAAACTTTGACACCCCAAAACAGATAGGGGAGAATGGGGCACTATTTAATTTTTTATGCAATAGTTCTACAATGTTCAAAGTACTTGTTTTAATAGTTTTTTTTTAAAGGGTAGTAAAGTTTAATTTTATGTAAAATTGTCATCTTGCCCCGTGCCGCAGATAAGCTGACTAACCCATTGAGGTAAGATGACGAGCATTCTTCTCAACCATTTCAAAAAAGAACTTCACTGAAATTTGTTACAGGAACACACCATCAAAAGTTGAAGCAACTTCATTTTGATTATGTACTACACAAGAACATATACCGTATTTCTTCTTCTTCTTCCTGATAAGTTTCTGCTTATGCAGGTCGTTCACCGTATTTCTAAAGAACATAAATTGTAAAATGATTTTAAAATGCTTAAAAATAAATTTAAAATCATTTTTAGATTTCGTGCTAAAATTAATAACTACTGTACGCTACACTGAATACAAGAATTGTAAAGAAAATGGTTTTAAACTGGAATATACTCAGTACATATAGTCTTCATGGCACCACACTTAAGAGTTACCACTGAATTCAGTCTTCATTTGGAGGATGAACACACTTTTACCCACACACAGAGCCTGCAGAATTTTCTTGCTGTTGATTGTGCCAGATTCAGATATGAAGCCCAACTGCCTAGCTACTTTTCTTCTCTAGGTATGACAGTCCTGCTCTTTCTTCAGCATTTCCTTTTGATGAAGCATGTCCTTCATGGGTGTGCTGGTTATGATGGATGCTGATCTCCTAGCTCTTTTCCTCACTGTGACAAGTCTGAGTGGTCGAAGGTCATATAGGCCTATCATTGCCGTTAATGTTCCCGGCTGTGGTGATTTTGACATTTCATGTTGTAGTCTTCATTCAGAGTGATTACTGATGGCCGTATCTTGTTCCGAAACTGAAGCATCAGGGACCGAAGGCATATCTACATGCCCATCATGTGCTCCTGAGGTAGACGGTTGGTGCTGTTCTTTATAATCTCTTTCTGTTATCACTGCTTAATAAAATATTTGTGGGTTTAATGGTTCAATTCCACAGGCTTCAAATCCTTTAAGGGCATTGTTCATAGTTGTATTAAAAGACATCTGAGATTCTTCGACAGCATGCGTTGTGGCTATCATGGTTACTTCATCCCATTTCCATCTGTCTTCCGCTGATAATTTCAAGGCATTTCTGTAGTTAGCGTCAGAGTATGGGTGACGAAGTGTAGCCTATATCTGGCTTCAGGTAAGATGATGAATTCGTCAACTTACCCCAGGCTGTTAGGAAGCGGTTTGCCCTTATAATCAACAGACATCTTGCAATCAAGATTCAGCTAACACTGAAGTAAGTTGGAAATATACTGATATTTAAAGAAAATAAAACGGTTAATTCATATTGTGAGCACACTAGTAATAGAAGCTTCCTGCACACACCTCACATATTTTAGTGCGACAGCATCAGACATACAACCCCCTACCACTGTTTGTCTCAGACTGAAAGGAATTTCCTTCTACGTGCAAGATATCGAGCCTAAGGTCACACGGGAGCCAACTTAGTGAACAGAATACTGCAAAAGTTATGGTCAATTCGTCATCTTACCCTGCTTTTCCCTACTAAATACACAACTGGGCATCTAATTTTGATATGGCTGAATATAGTATTCATACTGAAGTCACTGTACCAAATCTTAATCAGATCAGAGACTTACAAATGAGTTTCCTTGCTAGTCAAATTCATAGCACATCACCCATGTCTATAACTGTGTAATTTAAAGAGTGATAAATCACAGAAAACTATGGTCAATCCACAGACGTTGAAACAGAACTCACAGGTGTAGCATTGATACATTGTCTAAGAACACATTTTGATCTCTGACGGTAGCCACCGTATTTCTTGTCTCTGCAACCCTCACACTGGTCACAGTCCTCAGTGCGGTAGCAGCCAGCACAGCGACCACATCGTCTGGATGAGGATTTGGTCTTCTCCTCAACTGCAAACAAAATGGTCCGAGAATTAAATTAACTGAAAAATGAAATACAAAGCTCATACATAACTTATCTCCAAAAATCTTTCATTTTTTCCCTAGTCTTAGAAAAGCAGTATCAAATTAAACAAGGAGACAGATACCACAAACAAAATCTAATACTAATAAACAACAATATTAAACAAGACAACAAGGCTGCGGTGGTTCCAGGAATGTGAAAAGGATCCGAGACAGATCAATATTCTAGTTTCTGTACACAGAAGAAATGGAGTTCATCATTGAATTGTTTCCTTTAAATTACTGACAGTTTGTACCCAAGAGAATGAATTACATCATGTGATATATAATAAAGACGAATGTATAAACCAAAAATTAATGTCTTTGTTTACAGGAAAATGTGTCAGCACAGATAGGTCAAGGAGTGGGAAGAAAGCACCCCAACACTTGCCTGGTGTGAAAATAGGAAACCACGGAAAAATATCTTCAGGGCTGCCGACAGTGGGGTTCGAACATCCCATCCCTCCGAATGCAAGTTCACAGCTACGTGAACCAAATCATGTGGCCAACTTGCTCGTTGGAAAAAGAAAAAAAATTATGACAACAGCATTGACTAGAGGAGAAAGAGAAGGGAAACGAATTTAAAAAATAAGGGGACAAAACCTTCATATTATGGAGAGCTTCAAGTACTTGGGAAACAAACTAATGCAGAATGCACAGCTGGACATGGAGATCAGTAAAAGGATTCAACAGTAAAATGCATTCTATCACAGTGTGATAAACCTGGTGTGGAGGAAGGAAGTGTAAAGAGGTGATGTATAAGATGTACTACTGCAGCAGAGATCTGGACACTGAGAAAAAAGACAGGAGAATAAAACCCAGGCCAATGAAATTAAATTTTTTTAAAATAATAATAGGAAAGACAAGAAAAGACAGAGTAAGAAATAAGGACTTCTGGAAGGAGATCCGAGTGGAAAAGCTTTAAGGCAGAATGGAGAGGGATAAAAGACGGTTTGAACATGTTAAGAGGATGGAAGAGGGAAGGATGCTGAAGCAAACGATGGAGATCCAGATAAGAGGGTGGAGGGCAAGAGGGAGACACACACTAAGGTGGTTGAAAACGATCAAGTATAGTTCAATTAGAAGAAAATAGATTGGAACACAGTTAAAGAGGAACAATGGTAGTTGGCTAGAGGAAGATGGAAAGGTGCTATAAACATCCCAGCCCGGCAGGAGCTGGATGAGGAAAATGGATGATGATGACGATGGTGGGCAAGTAAACCAGGAGTTACAACACACATTTAAGTTAACAGTGATAGCGTTCCAAGAAAATAATAGTTGTCATGCTGCAGTGCTGAGTTTTGTGAAGAGCCGCCACATGTACGCTACTGGTATAAACAAAAAGAACATTTGCAGTGTGCCAAGAAGACAACCTTATCATTACGGGGATCAAAAACAGGCCAGTCAGAAAATGGAAAAGGAACAGTTAAATATGTAACCAGACTTAGAAACGACAGCTATTCAATTGCCAACGAAATGTTACAGTTAAAGGTGCTGGAGACCACAAAGAAAAGCAATATTGGAATCTCGCAGTTTAAAGCAAGCAGAGGTTGACTGTGTAGATTCATGAAGGAGAACAACCTTTCTCTCCTAGAAGGATGTCTCTACGTCAACAACTGCCAGAAGACCATTCTGAAAATGTGGTGAAATTCCATCAGTATTTTACATTAAAAAGTGAATTCACATCATTTTCCCTCCTTGCATTTTTTTGTGAGGTTAAAGAAGGCTAAAGCATGAAAATATGGTCACTCAGGACCCCACTCCTTCATAGCAGGAAAAATTTGATGTACCACAGTTCCTTCGATCTTTCAGGGATAAGAACTCTTCTTTCTAATTTAAGAGCTGACAACCATAAACCTAAATGTCAGTCCTTGAATATAAAAGTACAATTACAGCTAGCAATGCTATCAATTAAAATGAAAATCCACAGCCTGTTTCCAGTCATTCGACCAGGTCAGGAATGGAATGAATGAAGCCCCATCTAGTAGCGAGGATGGGAATTGTGCCAGCTGCCGAAGCCTGTCGCACTCCTCTGGGGCAATGATTAATGAATGCCAGATGAAATGAAATAATATTGGAGAGTGTTGCTGGAATGAAATATGGCAGAGAAAACCGGAGTACCCGGAGAAAAATCTGTCCTGCCTCCGCTTTGTCCAGCACAAATCTCACATGGAGTGACCAGGGTTTGAACCACAGAACCCAGCGATGAGAGGCTGGCGCGCTGCCACCTGAGCCACGGAGGCTCCTAATGCTATCAATATTGAGGGCTATTTATACATGACATATTGAATATCCCAAGATTCTAAGACAAACTGAAAGAAATTATAAAAACTTACAGGAATCTAATTTCTCTTTCCGCTTCTTAGTTTTACGATCATCATTTCCTGCTGTGATCCGGTCACCCTCTCTTTTCCGAGGCTTATATCGTGTCTGCAGCGTTGGATCCTCTTCACGACAGCGCTGCATTAGAAGACATACACGTTATTACAAATACATCACACATCATACAAATACATCAACAAAGAATTTTTAGCTCACATTCATGTTTAGTTATACTAATATATCCAGTAAAACTACAATTACACCGGCCTGCAAAGATTTTACAGCAAAAGTAATTGAATGTGATATACGTTACATTTAGTGTCCTTATGTAAAAAATAATACCAGTTGCTTCGTATTACGTACAGATTTGTCACAAATACATCCCATGTTTATGCTAATGGAGCTTCGTTGCTGTAAATGTGGTTTGGATTGGTTGTATGAAGTCGATTGAGTCAATAAACGAGTTCATTTGTGTTAAAATGGCAAGTGGCAGTGATGTTCGGAGGCAAACATGTGTGAACAATCCAAGCTCTTTCTGTTATATCTGTGGCCAGTATACAATTAAAGGCCAGAAGTGAAATATTATGCCATTTATAAAAAGCTTGTACTTGGCATATTTTAACATGAAGTTAGGTGATCAGAACAAAAATTTTGCACCCCATATTGAGTGTAAAACAGGTGTAGAAAACCTGCGACAATGGTACAATGGGTTGTTGCTGTCAATGCAATTCGGAATCCTAATGGCTTGGCGGGAACAAAGAAATCATTTTGACGAATGTTATTTTTGTGTCTGTAAAGTGTCTGGGTTCAATACGAAAAACAAAAAGCACTTTGTGTATCCCTGCCTTCCATCTGCCATACCCCCGTACCACATGGACCCGATATTCCTGTCCCAAAACCACCAATACAGTTACCAGAGAGTGTGTTTTCATCATCTTCGAGTGCGGAGGACGGTGATGATGATACCTTTGTACCAGACGTCTTTATAAAAGTGTGATTTAAATGATTGGGTGCGTGACCTAGGCCTCACTAAAAAGAGTAAACTTTTAACATCAAGATTAAAAGAGAGACATTTTTTACTTCCTGGGACAAATTCATAGTTACAGAAATCGGGAGGAAGAATTCCGGCAGTTTTTTGTTCAAGAAGACGAACTTTGCTGATATATCCCTGGCTTGATTCGTCGTCTTGGAACTATTTACCAAGCAAAGGACTGGTGTCTATTTATTGATACCAGTAAAAGAAGTTTCAAAGGTGTTCTTCTGCACAATGGAAATGAACTTGCTTCAGTGCCAGTCGCCCATTCAACATCTCTTTGTGAAAACTATCACGATTTATCTATGGTGTTGCAGAAACTGAAGTACAATGAACACAGATGGTTACTGTGCTGTGATTTAAAAGTGTGCGGTATCATATTAGGGCAGCAACGAGGATATACAAAGTTCCTCTGTTTTCTGTGTGAGTGGGACTATCGGGACAGGGATCATCACTGGTTAATGTCTGAGTGGCCCAAGAGGAAACAGTTCGTGTCTGGAGAAAAAAACATTGTAAATCGTCCATTAATTGATCCTCAAAGTGTGTTATTGCCCCCTTTATATATTAAATTGGGAATTATGAAGCAGTACATAAGAGTCTGGTTCGAGGCAGTCCCGGCTTTCGGTACCTCCGTCAGAAATTTCCAGGACTGTCGGATGCAAAAATTAAGGAAGGTGTTTTCGACGGCCCCCAAATTCGGAAACTTATGAAGGATGTATGTCTCAAGTATTATTACAATATTATAAGTCCACCTGTTCAATACAATACAATATGATCCACTATTTCATATGGTCAAATATTTTTATACATAACACATAAAAGTCAAAGGTACATGTTTCACCCTCCTTACGGGCATCATCAGCCTATATCAATCTTAAAATAATACATATACTTATAAATTATAGGTTAAAATGTTGAAAAATGGTTTCGTAAAACATTATACAATAACATCTAAAACAACGATAATGCACCAAAGTATGTTAAAAGAGAGTGAAATTAACAGTTTTGAAGATTAAAACGTGATTAAACATGAAACTTTGAGAGTCTAAAACTAAAATGGATCCATATTTT
This sequence comes from Anabrus simplex, assembly GCF_040414725.1. Taxonomy (NCBI): domain Eukaryota; kingdom Metazoa; phylum Arthropoda; class Insecta; order Orthoptera; family Tettigoniidae; genus Anabrus; species Anabrus simplex. The sequence goes on along the minus strand of NC_090279.1, from coordinate 204,479,540 downwards.
TATAATATCATTAAGACTTATGAAGGATCCGACATTCAGTACGATGATGAACAAAACACAGCTTCAGGGATGGGAATCATTCAAGGATGTTTGTAGCAAATTCCTGGGTAATATTAAAGATGTCAACAGCCAACAGATTGTGGAAACCATGCTGTACAACTTCCAGAAATTGGGTTGCCGCATGAACTTAAAATTACATTTCCTGCACAGTCATCTGGATTATTTTCCTGTAAATTTAGGAGCAGCAAACAGTGTTTTTGTAGTGAGATTCATATATTCTAGCAATGATCATGTTACTTTTTTGCATATTAGTTGCAAGTTGATCATGTCTCATTAAAATTACATATATTCTCTATTATGGCGTTTTCTATCGAAATTACATGTCAAATTTGGATTTCAAATAGCAAAAAAAACTATACGCGATAAGCAAAAACGGTTTACATATTTGAAATCAGCACACCTAAAATAGGGTAAATCACCTCTTCAACCTTTCGTCGGAGAGGGGTTTTTTTTCCCCCCCGAAGGCCAGTGTTATCCAAACTCCAGTTATATGGATTGCCCATTATCCAGATCACTTTGAAGGAAGAAATAAAACCTGCCATTTTAAAAGACACAATTTTCCTGAAAACAATGAACATTCAGTATTTGGTCCTCCTACTGTGAAACAAGTGTAGGGATAGTGTATACACAGACGATGATTCACCAGTCTCTATCATTGTCAGTGCGGCCTTGGTGTTCCGTTATGTCAAATCCAATTTGTTGCTGCGTTTTGCCTTTATGTACTCTGCTCTTATTGCACAAGTGTGAAGAGCTTTGTTTGACTGTGCAGTATGGCTTCCAAAAGGCAAGGTGTAGTTTTAGCATTGGCAGACAAAATTAACTGAACAACTAGACATAAGAGTGGCTGGCAATCAATTGGCTGAGATGTATAGCAGTGGAACATCAACAATTTTGGACACTAAAAACAGATTTTCAATCTTAAAATTTGTGTCAGTCCTTGAGAGTGAAGATGGAAGCTCGTTGAGAAGATGAAGAATGAATTGTGCCTTGTCACAAAACAATTAATTTAAAAGACTGCTCTTAGATGGTGGCGGAAGCATGGAGTTTGGTGAAATCAACCAGATGATGAAGAGTTTGGAACAAATTTAAAGGCATTTCAATCGAGGAGGAGAGAAAAAACAAAAAAGAAGAGAGGGGAACAAGAAAGAAAGGGCTCTGAAAAGTAGGAAGAACAGCCAGAAGAAAAGGACAATGTGTCAGTTGAGGACATTCGAAACACCATCGTGAAACTTCCTGGATGTTCTGAGTGCAAAGCAGAGGACATAGGAGAGTAACTTGTGTGTGATTCTTTGGACCCTAGATTCCAAATTCTCAGTGACTATGAACTCATTCAAAGGGTGATGTAAGAAAATGATGACCCAGAAGATGACGACACTGCTACCGAACCAGACGCGCAATTGTGAGCTAATGAGGCATTTGCATGCCTTGACACAGCACTATAATGGACGGAGCGGCAGCCTGACTGTAACATTTACAGCTCCGCACTGTCAAGCGGATTCGAGACTTGGCTGCATAGAAACAGGTTCAGACAGTGAAACAATTGAATTTGACCTATATGTACAAACTGTGATACAGAAAATTAATACAACATGTAAGTAGAGCGCAAAACGTGAACAACATTGTTCTTATAAAATTTTATTATCTGGACTGCGTCTAATCCCAATTGATTCAGATAATTGGATTTCTACTGCATTTACATTAATTTTCTTAAGGTTAGTTTACTTACCACACACACAAAATGTTTGATGTACTTTGCTTCTTTCTCAGTTATACGAATACAATCACCATGGTACCACTCCTCACAACTGTCACAGCCTCTGCAGATATAAAATTATTTAGATCATCTATTAACCACATTTCAAGGAGAGACAAACATAAAAACATGTTTAACTTAGAAAACAAAAGTGAGCTGTAAAATCTTTGAAGATTTTAAATGAAGAGGATAAATTTTCTGTTTAAAAATAAAACATAATGTTCTGACTTTCAGTGTTCAGAGTGCAAGTTTTGGTAAATGAACTAAGCATCTCCACACTTGTGGACAATATTTAGGACCTTCTCATCAGGTAAATAAATTATATATGTTTTCCCCACTTGACACTCGAGAGCATGCTGTGTAAAGCTAGTCGTAACCGAAGCAATCCTACTACCTTCAGTGTCTAATCTTGTGACTTGTTTATTGATATTGCAGAGGCCAATCAGACAGGGAACTGCAATCTCCTGAAGCTTAACGGCAAGTCTGATGGTATTAGTAGGTTGCGTGGGATGGAAACACGCTGGCCTTTGGCACAGCCTGTTAAAATAATGCCCGTGATAATACTGAGACTGATGGGTTTGACAACCAGTCTAGGTGCCCTGTCGCGCAATGAAGAGATGATCTATAGTTGACCTGTTACTTCTGAAGCCATACTGCTCTCTTCCACCTGTGCAGCCTTCAGTCTACAACCTTCTTGAGAATTTTCAGCCCAAGTGACAAGAGAGTTATCCATTTGTAGTTGGTGGCTTTTTGCCTATTCCCTTTCTTGAGCAAAGGAATGATAACATACTTGTTCCAGTCTGCACCAGTGATAATAAGCATCAGTGAGGTATGTTTGTACTTTGGTATCGCATGCTGTACATGACTGAAAGAACAGGCTGTTTTCTAATATAAAATTTGTTTTAAAATATTGTCATCACTGAGAAATTATTGGACTGGCTTGTAGAGAAAGTGCAGCTGTTTTCCCGGTACAACATGGTGACTCCATAGTCATGTTTCTGTTCCCCACTGTGCAGAAAAATCTGGATCTGTACCCTAAACAATTACTTCTATCGTTATGATTCTACAATACTTAATGTACAATTGGGAACATGCATCATTTTCAAAAATATTTTTTTTGAAAAGTACACCAATGAAATAGTACGTAAACGTATTACATTGTGGTAAGTTGCCTTGTTTTCTACTATTAAAAAAATATTTAATAGTGCCTTTCCGCAAGGCGAGTGAAACGGCCTCTGACGTAAGCGGCGCGCTGTGACGTCACGATCCAGTACCGCATGGAGCTCTACCAGCCGTTGTGCATCAGCCGTTGATAAAAGCCGATTGTTTATTATTCATGATCGCGAATAACTTCGAAATGACAGAAGAAAGGTTCAAAACAGCACAATCAGACAATTTATCATGTCTAAATGTCATCATTCTTGAAAAATAGTTACTTTTGTGGCCGCAGAAATTCGTGGATAACAAGCAAGTTTGTAAGTGGCGTCTTTTATATACGTGCAATGTACTGTAACCCATAGTATTAGGATAACAACGAACCTGGATAGATATTACATCACTTTCAACATTTCCTTCTAGACTGATTCCCCTATTAAAGAATAACATTACATTTTCGGGCTTTCAGCATTAGTAAAGTAAGAAATCGGATTTCAGCACTAACATAAACATATAGGTAGCATTATAGTACTAGTCCGCTTCTGTGGTGTAGTGGTTAATGTGTGCCACTCCCGGAGGCCCGGTTTCGATTCCCGGCTCTGCCATGAAAGTTGAAAACAAATAGTACGAGGGCTGGAACGGGGTCTACTCAGCCTCGGGAGGTCAACTGAGTAGAGGGGTTTCGAATCCCACCTCAGCCATCCTCGAAGTGGTTTTTCGTATTTTCCTACTTCTCCTCCAGGCACCTAAGGCCACGGCCGTTTCCTTCCCTCTTCCTTGTCTATCCCTTCCGATCCTCCCATCCTCCAACAAGGCCCCTGTTGAGCATAACAGGTGAGGCCGCCTGGGCGAGGTAATGGCCCTCCTCACCAGTTTCATCACCATACTCAAAGTCTCACGTTCCAGGACACTGCCCTTGAAGTGGTAGAGGTGAAATCCCTCGCTGAGTCCGAGAGAAAACCAACCCTGAAGGATAAACTGATTAGGAAAGAAAGAATGAAAGAAAGAAAGATCATAGTACTATAGGGCTATAATCTATCATTTCCAAAAAAATATATATTTATGGTTGGGACAACTGGCCTACCCACTTCCGGGGCCCATGATAGAGAATTAAATATCTTTGTGGAGGGAAAAAGTTAAACATGATAAAGATAAATACGACTTCATCTAGTTTTCACAAGTCGGGCTGAGTGGTTCAGACTGTTGAGGTGCTGGCCTTCTGACCCCAACTTGGCAGGTTCGATCCTGGTTCAGTCCGGTGGTAGTTGAAGGTGCTCAAATACGTCAGCCTCATATCGGTATTTTTACTGGCACGTAAAATAACTCTTGCAGGACTATATTCCTGCACATCAGCGTCTACGAAAATCGTAGTAGTAGTTAGCGGGGCGTGAAGCCAATAACATTAATTACATTTGGCTTTTAATAAGCTGAGCATATCAGGAAAGGAAAGTGTCCTGGTGACATTTTAGTCGCTCAATACAGGAATGTCTTTGGGTGCTGTGACTTTTTTTTTTTTTTACGTCACACCGTCACATATAGGTCTTATGGCGACGATGGGACAGGAAAGGCCTAGGAATGGGAACAAAGCGGCCGTGGCCTTAGGTACAGCCTCAGCATTTGCCTGGTGTGAAAATGGGAAAACACGGAAAACCATCTTCAGGGCTGCCGGAAGTGGGGTTCAAAACCCACTATCTCCCGGATGCGAGTTCACAGCTGCGCGCTCCTAACCGCACGGCCAACTCGCGCGGTATTTTTACCCTTCGGTTTATTGACTTGGCTTGTATAACCTAAAACTTAGGCTAAGTTGGATAATATTTTAAACACCTACATCACTATTTTCACCTGTGTGCAATTATGTTATTTATTTCGTTAATATTATGATAATTATTATAATTGAGCATTGTTAACTTATAAGACCCCAACAGACAAGCATTGGTTTTGTGTAGAGTTATACATTTGTTAAATTCACGTTGTTTCCTTTCATGATGTACACGCCTATTCTTTGTTACATTATAGAGTATTTAAATATAGCCTAAATTTCTTTACCAATTAAGCTCTTCAATAAAGGCATACATAACTGTCCCATGCCAAGATATATTGGTAGAATTAGAGCTGTCAAAATGGTTCATAACCCCTTTGATTTATTATCTTGACATGGATCACCCAAAACATAGGTTAGGTTTGGAGAATACTTTAATAATCAGCATTATTTAATGCACTGTTTATTACTTTCATATTCCAAGATGTAATTGAAGCATTTAAATAAAGCATCATACATTAAATTTTAAAGTTTTATCACTAGAACAGCTGACATGGAAAAGTGATTTGAAAATTCAAACAAATTCATCTTACGTTAAAATCATCAAAACAATAAACTGTAGACTTTTCCGATATATCACCAGCATTTCTCCAGCTCGCCAAAATCCATTTCTCCCTAGTTTTAGCGTCTTTGGAACGTTTATAAACAATTTGTTTGGTATGGTATGCGATGTGCTATTGCACATCGGAACTCTACACCATTTATAAGTTTTCTGCCTCACTGTCTGCGCAGGATTCATTTTAAGTCTAAAATATACCACTCAGATAATTATCCAATGTATAGACCTCGAATTTAACCATACTAGACACTAACGTAAAGTAGAAATACGTGAAGTGTATCCTGCTTCTCAGAGCACACTATGTGTTATTTCGTCTGCTAATTCAGTCAACCTGTACGATGACGTCAGGCCAATCAGATCGCGTACTTGCGTGACGTGACATTTTCGTAGATTTTTATCATGTTTGGAGTTATTATTTGTACATTCTGATCACATTTTTGAATTCTGCATGCAATTTTGAATCAGATTAGCATATTTTTAATTAAAACTCCGGATCATGCATGTTCCCTATTACACAACCTAGCATGATTTTTTCAACAAAACATATGATAAATTATTTTACATAAATAAGGCCTCTTGATATCAGAAATGTCATTGCTTCTTTTGTAACACATCTAGTTTTCATGTTAATTGCCCTTTACTGCCTGAAAATGTGTCATTGAGGCTCAGTGCTACTTTGTGATAACAGCGAATCGGCTACTGTTAGTGTTTGAAAAGAGAAGACAAACATGATGCAGTCAGACGCTAGGCAGCCAAGTGTTCATTCCAAGAGGACATCAAGGACGGTTAATTTTTTTGTTCACATTGATGAATTCATAAAGATCCTGAATAAAAGTCATATTTTTTGCTCGTAAATCACAATGAACTGTCAAAATAAATTGCTGAAATGTCATTGCCTCAGAGTTGTTTGTTTGTGTGTTTCTGTATAAATCAGTATTATATTACAATAAATGCTAAATATTTCATTGAAATTATATACTCGATAAGAACTATTCATTGTAAATAATAATTCAAGACAATATTCAACTATTTCAAAATATAAATTATTATAAATATTTCCAAAATTATCAACATTTTTCAGTACTTTTTATATCTAATATTCAGATCTATCTCTTATTTTGATATACCTATTGCGAGAAAACATGACACGATACATAGAAACAAACAACGGATTTGCGTTCATCGACCCAAAATTAGTTGTTAAGATCACCTATCACACCTCTTGACGCAAAGAAAACATTTTTAACATGTTGAGTGCCAAGCGACCCCATATGGGTACGTGAGAGTAGTCAAGTTTTCGAACTTCATGTCCCCATATGGGGTCGTACGTCCGTTCTAAATCGAGAACGGTGCGAACCCATTTGGGTGCGCAGTAAGTATGTGTTTTGAAGCTGTATAAAGTATTTTCCCGCCATCTGCTGGTCGTCTATTTATGTACGCGCATAGTTCACCTTCCATTCCTCAATTCCTGCTTTGGTGCGACCCCATATGGGTACGTCAAGTGTGCTTTGTAAGGTGACAAAGTCATTGCCTATCTCGCGCACGGATTGTTTATGTAAGTGTGCATGCTGTGAGTGTCCGTTTCTTTTCTTAAGTCGTTACGGTTAAATCGAGCAGTAAAATAGTGCACGTAGTCTGGACGATATATCGAACGAGCCGGACAATGATAATGTAGACAAAGTATATAGTTACAGTGATTTTGAACCCAGTGCAGAGCAAATAGCGATCTTGCACGTTCATCCACATTGATGAATTACAGTCTTCAGCATGCACTTTTCCACTGTACTCCGCGTTTCCCAGCCAGCTGTTGCAACAGTTATGACCGTCTTCAGCGATATAGACACTGGTTTCCCACGTTGCACAATCATCACTGCTGGGTTATCTTACTCAAATTAAAAGTTATACAAACCAAATTGCATACAAATTCAATATTCCGTAACTACTAATTATTTTTATAATATTATTCTGTTACATCCTAATTTACCAAATTAACATGATTTTCACTACTTTATATAACTAAATTTTATACGAAAATTTCCTAACCTAAAGTCGGAAGATCGTCATTAACAAACATTTCCCGACCTAAGATTGAGGATCGTATTTTTTACGGCTCCAGTATGAACAAGCTAACAGATCTCTCATAATCAACAGCATATAACGCGTCCCTGCAAAGGAAAATGTAAGTATGACCGAGCGCTGAGACAGTAACTACTGTATAACTACGATCCCATATGGGGACGCATGTACGTGTACAGTTCGTAATGACCAATACGACCCCATATGGGGTAGCAATATTTTACCTAATATACATAATAAGTTAACCTAATATATCATAAATACATCCTCATTTCAGTGATAATTTGCTTGGTTAAGCCTGTAAACGTTTTGGCACCAGGGAGTAACTCGATGTTATTAGCTCACGGCACTAGACGGCAATTCTATGAAATTCGGTCTGGCACTCAACGTGTTAAATGCTGGGTTGTGTTATGTACTTGCATTGCAGTGTAAGGTATTTGACATTATTAATAGATTACATTATTATCTACTCATGCAGGTCTCAACAGGTACACCTCATATGAATATATGAAAACCTACAACCTGTTTTCCAGTCTTAGACCGGGTCAGGAATGTAATGAATGAAACATATATAGGCTAGTATTACAATGGGGTCGCCACTCCCAAGGTGATTATTAATGACTGATAGATGCAATGAAATGATACAGTAGAACCTCGATAATTCGAAATCGGTTAATTCAAAATCCCACGTAATTCGAAGAAGCTCTCGTTCCCGGAAACATGATATACAGTTTTGCATGTTATTTAAATTGTTTAATTCGAAATACGGATAACTCGTAATTCGAAGTACATTGTCGGCCCCATTACCGAAATTCAGACTTCTAATTCGAAACTGCCTTTACATTTTAAAACAATAGTATGTTACAGAGTAATTTCAACTCGAAATTTATCCGCGTCATAATAGAATGCGTGTTCCGGAACGTGGAGGGGTAGCTTTCCGCACTTACACTAACTTCGGTGGGTGTACAGTGCGCTACACGATTGCCAAGTTGAATGAAATCAGAATTCTTTTGTATTCAACCTTTTAAGGAACGCCGTAATATCACGCAATAGGCAGTGTGCAGGAAAACAGAACGCGCGAACACTGGCGATGCCGACAGTTGACGAAAAAGCGTGGCTCATACAATAAATTCGTAGGCACCGAACAATATTCTCATTGCCAATGAAACGGTATTGCTTTATTTTAATGCGAGCCCAAACGGTCTTATGGTTTTAAAGGAGAAAGTGCCAGCCGGAGAATCGTACAAGGGTCGGGGATGGGGGTCATTGTAGTGCGTTGCAAAATTGCAATGCACATGGAAGCGAGAAACTTTATCCCCTCGTCATAGAAAAGTTTGATAAGCTACAATGTTTTAAGGGCGTCGGGCACTTTCCATCCCAGTACAAAGCATCTAAAAATGCAAACAGTACAGATATCAAAAAAATAATGCATTTGCACAGGGGAACCAGCATAATTTATCGTCTTTGAATTGTGTGATTTTTTTCCTTTCGTTGCGTGAGGTTATGTTCGTCAGTGATTTATCCAAGTGCATTATTTGAACATTGTAAATGCACCTTGTTGGATAAATTTCGGAAATAGTTTTTCCATGGCATTGGAAAGGTTTAAACTGTGAATCGAGGTGATTGCATGTATTAATGGGTCTTAGAATACTTTGTGACGCGGCAAGTGTTTACATTTCTGAAGTACGAGAGAAGTGCCATGGAGGGAAATCGTACAAGGCTAGAGTCATAGGAAAGTTTGATTTTAAGGGCATCGGGTACTTTCTGTGTAAATACTAGGCATCTAAAATGCATACAGTATAGTACTCCAATGAATAAAGCACTTGCACATGGGAGCCAGCATAGATTTCTCCTCGTCTTTGAATCGTACTTTTTTTTTTTCCTTTCTTTCCTTCTTTCTTTCTTTCCTTCTTTGCGTGAGGTTACATTTGCCAGTGAGATATGCAAGTACATTATTTGAATACTGTAAATGCACATTTTTGGATAAATTTTGGAAATATTTCTTTTTTCATGGCATTTGAAAGGTATAAACTGTGAATCAAGGTTAACTGCATGCAGTAACGGGCCTCAGAATATTTCGTAACGCGGCAAGGGTTGGTACTTCTGAATTGCGAATTGGCGGTTAATTCGAAATCACGTAATTCGAAGTCCGATTTTTGAGTCCCAACGACTTTGAATTAACGAGGTTTTACTGTAATGGAGAGTGTTGCTGGAATGAAAGATGGCAGGGAAAACCAGAGTACCCGGAGAAAAACCTGTCCTGCCTCTGCTTTGTCCAGCACAAATCTCACATAGAGTGACCGGGATTTGAACCACGGTATCCAGCGGTGAGAGGCCGACGCGCTGCCGTCTGAGCCATGGAGGCTCGTTCAAATGAATATGTGTTTTATAAAACTACATCTGATGATTATTCAAATATAACAATTGGTTTTCAATCAGTTTTCAATATGTATGACTAAATACTTTTATCATACATTAAAAAATGGTACTTACATCATAAAACGTGAAGAATCAGAAGATCGACAGATACAGTATGCTTGACCATCTTGTTTCAGAAGCGTTGCAATCTTTGATTTTCGCTCTGGGAGCATAAACTGACGAGCAATCTCCTCTTTCTGTAATGGAAACAGATTTAGTTATTAGCAGATGGTAAAATACTATGTATCCTTGAAACATGTCCCACCTAATGGAAAGGCAAGCAACAGGTGTATGAATAACAGCTGAGACTTCACAATTATAACAGAAGTTTTCAGTGGTTGTCGGCAATGGTCCATTTAGCAGTTGGGAAGTAACAGAGTAAAAGTAATAAAATTACTTGTAATTTACTTCTTTAAATAAAATTGTAATTGTTACATTCTAGTAATTGATATACATCGCACGGAAACAGAAATGTCAAACAAAGAAATTATGATCTTTTTTTTTTTTCTACTACAACAGAACCAGTAGCTTTACCAGTTCTGGATGAAGTACTTTCTTACCTCCCCAGTACTTCTAAAGACATTCCAATGATGTTCTTATAACTAAACTCAGATATTTCTTCAAGTGCCTCTGTACAGTGTCTTTTCAGTAAATGCAAAGATCTACTTTCCCCTTAAGACATTGAGGATTATTGATGAGAAGTTTACGAACCACTTAATTTATTTGCACCGTAAATGGAAAATCATTTCAAATGCTAAATAAAAATGATGGGAGAAAGATAATTTTGAAAATTCCAAGGTATCATGTTTAGTCTCACCTAGAGACTATAGCCACTTAATGTCTCTATGCTAAAAAAGAAAACCACATGTAATGAAGTAATATTCCTTTTCCTTGCAAACTTTTGTATTATTCCAGCCCCAAGCAAAAAAAAAAATCAGTGATTTCCTTAAGATCAATATTCTGTAAAGTAATAGTAATTTTATTGATTATTTATTGAAAAATTAATTTGTAATCATAACTGAGCAAAATATTTCTCAAGTAACTGTAATCGAGTCCAATTAATTTCTTCTTGTACTCACTGCCAATTAGATATGAAGCTTCTGATGTTTCATCTAGATTGTTGAAAAGTTCCCTCTTTCCAAAGATCATTATAGACCAAGTACTTTGTGCGTGCCTTTCTGAGTGACTGGTGGGGCGTGGTCTGTTTAGCGCGTGCTCTCTCTCTTCCCGGTTTGCTATCTCTTAACTATATTGTTGACAGGTGGTGTTCAGCCATTGCATACACATCTCATAAGTAGACCTGGGATTTTAAGGCAAATCGTGACCTTGGAATGACAAGGTTCTATCTGCCATTTCTATTATTTGGAGAAACTTGCATTTGAAAATTCAAACCATCATAATTTTGTTCAGTTTTAACAAAAACACTTCAAATTTTCTGAATTACCTGATACACACAATAGACACAACTGCATAGTGTCAGAAAATCAATATCGTTTCAATTTTACCATAAATTGAAAGCGTAAAAATGCAGTTAGAATCTTGTCTGCTCAAGATAACGTTAAATCGTAAGTTGACAGGGTTCTATGTGCTCTTAGAACCTTGTCTTGTTACATTTCAAAGGATTAATACTTTATAATGCCTTGTTTGCTATCGTGTGCAATGGAATATTTCAGATAAAATTTGCATCTTCACCTGTTATTACATTTTATACGTTAAATATTTCATTTTTTAATTGGGATGAAGTAATTAAAACGAGAAAACCGATTAATTAAAGTCAGAAATTTCAACTTATTATATTTATTACAAAAAGAATACAATATACCCACGTTGTTGTTTGAGTCATCAGTCCACAGACTGGTTTGATGCAGCACTCCATGCCACCCTATCCTCTGCTACCCTTTTCATTTCGGCATAACAATTGCATCCTACATCTGCTCTAATCTGCTTGTCATATTCATACCTTGGTCTACCCCTACCGTTCTTACCGCCTACACTTCCTTCAAAAACCAACTGAACAAGTCCTGGGTGTCTTAAGATGTGTCCTATTATTTTATCTCTTCTTCTCGTCAAATTTAGCCAAATCGATCTCCTCTCACCGATTCAATTCAGTATCTCTTCATTCGTGATTCGATCTATCCATCTCACCTTCAGCATTCTTCTGTAACATCACATTTCAAAAGCTTCTGTTCTCTTTCTTTCCGAGCTAGTTATCGTCCATGTTTCATTTCCATACAATGCCACACTCCAGAAGGAAGTCTTCAGAAATATCTTTCTCATTCCTATATCAATGTTTGAAATAAGCAAATTTCTTTTCTTAAGAAAGCTCTTCCTTGCTTGTGCTAGTCTGCATTTTATGTCCTCCTTACTTCTGCCATCGTTAGTTATTTTACTACCCAAGTAACAATATTCATTTACTTCCTTTAAGACTTCATTTCCTAATCTAATATTTCCTGCATCGTTCGACTGCACTCCATTACTTTTTTTTGACTTATTTATTTTTATCTTGTACTCGTTACCCAAGACTTCGTCCATACCATTCAGCAGCTTCTCGAGATCTTCTGCAGTCTCAGATAAAATAACAATATCATCGGCAAATCTCAAGGTTTTGATTTCCTCTCCTTGGATTGGGATTCCCTTTCCAAATTCCTCTTTGATTTCCTTTACTGCCTGTTGTATGTAAACACTGAAAAGGAGGGGGGACAAACTGCAGCCTTGCCTCACTCCTTTCTGGATTGCTGCTTCTTTTTCAAAGCCCTCGATTCTTAAGACTGCAGTTTGAGTTTTATAAAGATTGTTGATAATTCTTCGTTCTCGGTATCTGATCACAATCACCTTCAGAATCTTAAATAGTTTGGTCCAATCAACATTATACAATGCCTTTTCTAGATCTATGAACGCCATTTATGTGGGTTGTCCTCCTTAATTCGATCCTCTAGGATCAGATGTAAGGTCAGGATTGTTTCATGTGTTCCTACATTTCTTCTAAAGCCAAATTGATCTTCTCCCAACTCAGCTTCAACTTGTCTTTCCATTCTTCTGTAAATAATACGTGTTAATATTTTGCAGGCATGAGATACTAAACTAATGGTGCGGTAGTTTTCACACTTGTCAGCACCGGCTTTCTTGGGAATACCCATATCATGTTCAATGACAACAAGTTACCTTGAACTATCATGATTGGAACTTCAACTTTTACGATTATAAATACAGGACTGTGTTGTAGTATGCTCTGTCTTGTAAAAGCATGAATCGAAACATGGCCTTTATATCTTTCTTCTTCTTCTTCTTCTTCTTCTGTAACCTGAGATATTTGCTTGGCGACTTCTGGTTTTAGTTCCAAGATTTCTGTGTTGTTCAGCGCACTGGCTTCTCCAGTATCTTCAGGTAGACAACCCGTGGCTGAGAATCAGGAGAGTGGCTGAGCACAAACTGAACTTCATGCAGTACCTGACTAAACATTATAGAACTCACTTTCGTGAAGGGAATCAATTTATAGTTCAGAAGCTTCGCAGGAGCACCGAAGTCTTTAAAATTAGTGTCCTTCATTTGCACAACCTTGTAAGGTCTTGTTGTATTGATGTCTTTCAAAATTCTGATTAGTCCTAAGGGAGAGAAAAATTCATTAACCCGCATGGCCTTTTCAATGCAACTATGTACGTTGTCCACACCCTGAATACACGAGTGACCTGGAGTGGAATATTTCATTGTGATGCGCTTCACATCATTGTTATCTCTCAAAAAATCTAACACAGCAAACGAAATATGCATTCCTATTCTGCGGAACACACGAGTCGCTCCATGTTATCAGTTCATCAATATTGTTCTCTGCAATTGCTCGATCCAGTAGTACCCTGAATGCACTGGTGATATAATTTCCTGTTCTTCCTCATTGTACTTCAGTCCAGAGTGTGCAGTAAACTTGTCTTGTTGTTGACAAAATAACGGTCAAATTATACGTGTTCAATTTTCTTCTATAAAAGAAAGAAAAATTGTTTCTGTCCTAGGACAAGCAATCACATTCTGCAGACCAAAACTTAATGCAGGTATGTCCTTATTTTTTCTGTCTCTATCCTTTCAGCTCGACACAGAGTTCTATTCAGGAAATGCTCTTCGTATTATGTTTTCTGCTCTTCGGTTGTTATATGCTGATCCTCCAAAACCTTATAAGCTTCATACACATCGCTGCGATCACTCGTCAGCTTGTGAAAGTCTAGATTGTACTCCGTAACAAAAATACGCCTATACAAGCTCTGCTTCATGGATTGCGGGGATGGTGATTGTGCAGATGTGATTGGATGAAAATATTATAAACTGTTTTTCTATTGGATCACTGGCTAACGAACAGCCAATCACTTCTTTCCGCTCATATGCAACAAGGGAAGTAAAAATGACAAGGGTGTATCTGCTAGCCGGGAATAAGGTGGAACAAAACAAGGTTCTATCTGCTCCACACTTGCAGATAGAACCATGTCTTGTTTAAGTGTGATTATACGGTCTGCAGATAGAACTTTGTCACACTCTTAGTTTCCACATTTTCTCACAGATGGCATCATAGTGCTTGTTTTCGAATAGAACACGTCAAATAGAACCCTGTAGTGTAAAAATATGACTTTCACAAATTTTGTCAGATAGAACCTTGTCATTCTAAGGTCGCGAAATCCCTATTTCGTTCCTTACGAAATAACATGATTTTTGTTAAATATGTTGACGTTTCATGATAAATCACTTACATTAACAGAGTTTTATAGTGCCCTAAAATGCCTATTTGGACCTTTAGAGCCTATTTTACCATTTTAGTGCCTAAAATACCTATTTTCTACATTTAAAATAAAATTCAACTTCTGTAATTTTTACAATCACACAATGGACATCCCTGGAACGAGCAGAAGAGCAGAGGGTGGGTTTTTCACAGAAATGTGTTCTTCCCAGACAACTGTCACCAAAGGAATGCTGAGTGAAGTGTGGAGGTGGAGGATTAGCTCAGAAGAACAACGAGCAGGCAGTAAAGGACGTACTGTGTCGAGTGACGGGCTGAGGGGGAGGATTATCTAGGAAGAACAAGGAGCAGGTAGTAAGAAGGGACATACTGTGTCAAGTCGCCAGTGAAAGAACATCTGTTTAAGTGAATATAGTTCATCATGCCTAAAACGAAATCATCTAAGACTGCTCTTTTACAACAATGGCTTGTACAATTTCCAGGGATGACTTTTGATGGCAAGATTATTTTCTGCCAGTACTGCAATAAACAGGTATGTACATATATCTTAAATTTCATATTAATCTAGAACTAAGGTTTTGATATTGGCTCCTCTAATTAATTGTAGAGACCTAGTCCAGGCGACCTGGGTTCGATTTCCAGTATCGGCAGTAATTGAGAAATCTATGAGGTCTGGAACGGTGTTGACCCAGCATCGTGAGGACAACTGAGAAGCTACAGTGAGCAGGGTCACGGAGGCAAGGCAATACGGCTGAGGGATGTATCGTGCTGACCACACGCCACCCAACATCTGCAGGCCATGAGCTGGGGAGCAATCATTATTGAAAACCAAGGCCCTTCGGGGACTGTAGTGTTCTTGTTCTTAATGAACTTTAGAGTAATAATGGCTTAATTTAAACAGTTCAAAATTACACATTTTATTCAATAGCTCACCTTTTCTATTCATCATATTAGTTTCTAATTGACATCACTTTATTGTGTTTTAGATTTCACATGAGAAAAAATGCCACCTTCAGCAGCATGCAGATACTGCCAGTCACAAAGCGAAAGCAGCCATGAAAAGTAACATTAGACAGACTCTGCTCACACAAACTATATCTCCTACAATCCATAATGGTTTCTATGCTGATATGTGTAGAGCCCTAATTGCAGCAAATATCCCCTGGAATGCTGTTCATAATCCTGTTTTCAGAGATTTTTTTACAGAAATACACCAAGCAGCACATCCCATCAGCATCTACTTAGATATTTGTTACAATGGGGCCATTTTGTCAATCAGGGAGGATATTGGGGAGTCATGCATATGGTTATGTGTGGACGAAACCACCGACTCTGTAGGCAGGTACATTGCTAACCTTATAGTAGGAAAACTGGAACCCAATCAGGCATCTACCACTCACCTTCTTTGCTCTAAACAGTTTGAGAAAGTTAATAGTCAAAGCATTGCATACTTCATCAACAAGGGGTTGCAATTGTATCCTGGGAGTGTTGATGACTCTAAAGTTCTTCTTCTTGTCTCCGGTGCTGCTTCCTACATGATTGCCACTGCACCTCTCCTGAAAACTTTCTATCCTTCTTTAATTCATGTTACTTGCATGGCCCATGCCTTGCATAGACTCGCAGAAACAGTTAGGGTCGAGTTTCCTGCAGTAAATACTCTTATTTCAACAATGAAGAAAGTTTTCTGTAAGGCTCCATCAAGAATAGCCATCTTTCGAGAGAAACTCCCCTCTATTCCCCCTTCCACCACAGCCAATCATCACCCGTTGGGGTTCCTGGATGGAAGCTGCCCTGTATTATGCAGAACATCTTGAGGAAATCATGACTGTGAAAGGCAATTTGCCTTTAACGGACAACTCTGTATGTGTGTCGTCTGTCAAAGAGCTGTTAAATGATTGTTCCAGTGTTCAGAGAGACATTGTGTATATTGAGGCAAATTTTTCATTTCTTCCAGTCACCATTACAAAAATGGAGGGAAAAGGAAACAGTCTCAAACAGCAATTTTCTGTAATTGAGGAAGCTGAGAATAACATACGAAGTGCTAGGGGCAAGGTAGGGGATAAAATAAGACCAAGTGGTCTAGTGTACTGCAGAAGAACCCAGGTTATTCAGTGCTGAAATGGATACATCAGGTGATGGATGGGGAAAAGGTAGACTTACCAAGTGAAATTGAATTGAAGAATATAGGTAAATTTCCCTATGCCCCTCTAACATCTGTGAGTGTGGAGCAGTCTTTTTCTGATTTCAAAATGATTTTAACAGACAAAAGACAATTTGAAGAAGATTATTGTTGTATGTGTATGTTGGGTAATCAGCCCGAAGGCTGGTTTGATCCTCTGCAGCTTCGCCAACAGCTGTCATAAATAGCCTAGGCGTCACTGAAGAGGCGTACTAGGGAAACGAGGAGTGAGGTAGTTTCCCGTTGCTTTCCTCACCGAGCCAGCAGTTGCTCTTACATATCAGTCTGCCAAGCCCACTGAAATGTATGCACCAACTGACCCTATGAGCGATATTTTCACACCATTCATAACAGGGACTGGCTGCATAAGGAATGGTATTACTAGCATCACTCATACCTCAGTCACTTTCATATTGTCAAAGCCAAGGATGAGACTGTGACAGGTCAATGAAAGTAACAAATTTGATATAGCCCATACCAGAAGACATAGTGCACTGTAAACACTACATCTCGCCAGCAAAGGCATAGATTATTGTTATGTACTGTAAAGCAAACTACGAATTAAAGTACTGTAGGAATGTTCCTCACAAATAATAAACACATACTCCATTCGCATTTACATCGTTATTGGATGCCTACAGTGCTGCAATTGTGTACAGAGATTTTAGTATTAAGATTTTAGATCAGTAGTGATAATGATATATCATATAATCCATAACTTAAGTTGTTTTTGATAAATGTCTTTTTTATTCTGTCCTAATTTTGCAGTTATTTTGGTTCAGAATAGGGATACCACATTTGTTAAAGTAAAAGAGTATCACGTTACAGTTTAAGTGTATATTGTAATATTTTAAAGTCTATTTCCTGCCTATCCATACATTTTAAAAACATATTTTAAGTGCCTATTTTCTCTTTTAAAAGCCTATTTACTTGTCTTAAAAGTCTATTTTAGGTGCCTAAAACTACTTTTTTTAGAGCCTAAAATCCCAGGTCTACTCATAAGGAACAATTCAGCTCACGTTGGCTATGGTTCTGTTACACCTATAACTACAATATTTTAACCAATTAGTACGCGTGCTCGGTTTTGTAAGGTGTGAGTGCGCACGGGGTAAATTTCACCCGACCCTTTTATCAATGTAAAACACTGTGTATAATTAGGTCTACTTCTACTTCCTCTTAAATGGGATAAGAAAAATGTCATGTCTATTCGTACCTATAACAATCTAACATTTTTAACATTTGCAATTGAAATTAAATTATGGTTTCCTTCCGGGAACTTAATTTTTGATGATGTTTGAGTCATCAGTCCAAAGACTGGTTTGATGCAGCATTCCATGCCACTCTATCTTGTGCCAACCTTTTCATTTCTATGTAACTGCTACATCCTACATCTGCTCTAATCTGCTTGTCATACTCACACCTTGGTCTACCCATACCGTTCTTACCGCCTACACTTCCCTCAAAAACCAGCTGCAAGTCCTGGGTGTCTTAAGATGTGTCCTATCATTCAATCTCTTCTTCTGGTCAAATTTAGCCAAATCGATCTCCTCTCACCAATTCGATTCAATATCTCTTCATGTGTGATTAGATTAGATCTATCCATCTCACCTTCAGCATTCTTCTGTAACACCACATTTCAAAAGCTTCTATCCTCTTTCTTTCTGAACTAGTTATCATCCATGTTTCACTTCCATACAATACCACACTCCAGAGGAAAGTCTTCAAAAACATCTTTCTAATTCCTATAACAATGTTCGAAGCGAGCAAATTTCTTTTCTTAAGAAAGGCCTTCCTTGCTTGTGCTAGCCTGCATTTTATATTCTCCTTACTTCTGCCATCGTTAGTTATTTTACTAACAATATTCATCTACTTCCTTTAAGACATCATTTTCTAATCTAACATTTCCTGCATCACCTGACTTTGTATGACTGCTCTCCATTACTTTTGTTTTGGACTTGTTTATTTTCATTTTGTATTCCTTATCCAAGACTTCATCCATACCCTTCAGCAATTTCTTCAGATCTTCTGCAGTCTCAGATAAAATAACAATATCATCAGCAAATCTCAGGGTCATGATTTCCTCTCCTTGGATTGTGATTCCCTTCCCAAATTCCTCTTTGATTTCCTTTACCGCCTGTTCTATAAATTTTTTTATATAAAAGCAAAATGCAGGAATGTATACAAGTGCACCAGCACTGCATTGTCCTACATAGGAGACTTGCAGTGGTGTCTGGCCGCCAGCATCTTGCAATCCAACTGATGAGCCCACTGCGGCAAAACAATGGTAATTTCACGATTGAAAAGGCCTAAAGAGTTTGAATGTTTTTGTCAATTAAATTATTGTTTCTTTGTGGGAACTTAATTTTTTACAATAACACAGTGTTAACAGAAAGTCCATTGCTTCACATTAGAGTCGAACAAGTCTAACAGCTGAACAATGCACAATTTAAAGTCTGACATCATTACCAAACAAAACTACAGAACTAAAAACGTGTATTGAAACTGTGCGAGGAGAACTTGGCTTAGACGTGAGCAAGGAGCCTGTGAATCATCCATTGCGTCACACACTAATGTCAGCTTAGACGAAGACTGGGCAGTGGGAGGAGTGGAAGACGAGCCAGCACCCTTCGTGTGCTCCTGAACACATGCGCAGCTGATTCCCATACAAGATGCTTGCTAAGTATTTGGACTATAGGAAACTATATACTTCATATTTCAGAAAGGACACACCCCCTTCAAAATGCCAGTAAAAAATTGTAATTTCATGTTATTCCATATCCGTCATTCACATGGATCACATGTATAGTCACTCAAAAAAAAAAAAAAAAAAAAAAATGAGAGCATGGTATTGTATGTTCTTCGCATTGAATATTTTATCAGACTTGAGGGTATTGTCACTTGTTGAGGGTCAATAAGATCTTCAGCCTTGATGTACAAGAATAGGACAAGAACAAAGCCAGATAAACACAGGAAAAGGGAAGAAACAAAAAGATGAAAATGAATACTGGTGGTAAAAAACTAGGAACACAAGAAGAAATGGAATGGATGAGTAGAGACCCTACCAAGGATGGCAGTTTATAAAGAGTTTATTAAGAAAGAAGCCATACTTTTCAGTGTCGACTTAGTTAAAGTAACTTTAAAACTTTTCAGTCTAAATTACTCGTATAACACTGACATAGCTGTAAAAAAAAAACCACTGTATTAAACATTTTTTACAGGTATGTAATAGTGTTAATTGTATTATAATTAGTGTTTTCAACAGACTGAACAGCTTTAAAGTTACGTAGTGTATAAAGATATGCAGATTATCCTTTTCCTCTTGTGTTTTTACAGTACTGTATGTCTGATCTTGTCTCGTTTTATGCTGTTCTCTCTTCCCATAAACGACTTTATTTGCCACGTGTTTCTTCCTTTCCATTTCCAGTATTATCAGTCAATCACTACTGATCTACATTTAGGGCAGTCGCCATGTGGCAGATTCCCTATCTGTTGTTTTGCTGAACAGGAAGCTGGGGAGGAGTGTGGGAGTACATGCACAAAGAAAAGAACAATCTGGGAAGATACAAGTCTATTCTTTCCTTATACATTTTCATGCTTGTCCTGAATATTCCATAACACAGGAGGTAAAGGAGGATGCTGTAAAGAGTTTACCAGTCCATTGTCATCAATCAACGAGTTACAGCATATAACACAATATAATCATCATGTTAGCTCCCTCTGTGGATCAGTGGTCGAGTGTCGGCCTCCAGGTCCAAAGACAGCGGGTTCAAACCCAGCAGAGGTAGTCTGATTTTTGTAGGGCATAAGAAAGTCCATTCGACACTCCATGTCATACGATGTCGGCACGTAAAAGATCTCTGGTAACTCATTTGATGTTTACCCGACGAAATTAAATCTCAGCCACAGACGCCCAAGAGAGTTTTGGTTTACTCCGTCTGCCAACTAGTAGGCCTAGAGTAAAACAGAACGTCGAAATTGACAACCAAGACAGCCAGATGGCGTCAAATTAAAATATGTCTGCACACGGTAGCTGGGGCCATACGATTATGATTATTATTATTTTTTAATTATTATTATTAGTAGTAGTATTCCAAAAATAAGGCTCCTAGAAGGAAACCATAATTGAATTTCATCAATTGCAAATGTTAAAAAAATATATTATTATTATTATTATCATCACATGTTATCACAGGCATACAATCACTGGTGTCTGGCTCCATGGCTAAATGGTTAGCGTGCTGGCCTTTGGTTACAGCGGTCCCAGGTTCGATTCTCGGCAGTGTCGGGAATTTTCACCATCATTGGTTAATTTTGCTGGCAAGGGGGCTAGGTGTATGTGTTATCTTCATCATTTCATCCTCATCACGACACACAAGTCGCCTACGGGAGTCAAATCAAATGACCATTTAATTTCAATCACCGGTAAAAAAAATCCACAGCCTCTTTCCGGTCATTACTGGGTCAGGAATGGAATGAATGAAGCTCCCATCTAGAGGGGAGGACAGGAATTGTGCCGGCTGTTGAAGCGTGACGCACTCCTCTGGGACAATGATTAATCACCGACAGATGAAATGAAATGATATTGGAGAGTGTTTCTGGAATGAAAGATGACAGGGAATACCACAGTACTGCGAGAAAAATCTGTCCTGCCTCTGCTTCATCCTGCATGAATCTCACATGGAATGATCAATCGCTGGTAAGTATAACTATTTGTATCTGAGAACATCAATGTTCCTGACTATGGATTCTTAAGAGAACAACTCTAGAACTATAAGCTTTACCACAATACTGGCACATTAAAACTACCAAAGGTTCTTGTTGTGGTAGTACCTTGGGGAAGGGCCAATGACCTAGTTCTTAGGCCCCTTTAAACAACAATCATCATCATCAGAACCCTCGGGAAAGGAGGCAGGTTTTCTTGTCCACCTCTACGAGCTCTTTTATCAAACTTGTACCTTTATTGTTATTTTTCACAATGTTTTGAGCCCCAAAAGCAATGTCACCACTTGTTAGAACCTTCCAGTTGCTGATGTCAATTTGCCACATGTTCACATTAGATTTATCGTGTTTGCTCTCCTCCCTGTTTACAGTATTCAACTGGCAATACATCCCTTGCTTTGGAAGGTGTACGACACGGCTGGCCCATCCAAGTTGATGTTTGTCTGATAATGACAACTTCAACGTTGGTTTCTTCCAAAACACTGCTCAGCCATACTGCTGGTGGTTCTTTTATCTGGACATTTTAAGTGTGTTCTACAAGTAGTCCAGGTCTCGCATCTGTAAGTAAGTGTTGGCACCTTAAGCCAGGGCATGAAATTTGAATTCAGAACAATGCTGGAGGTTATCTGGTTTACATCCAACTTATGTTTCAAGGGTACTCACCTTACGAGATGCCTTGTCGCCGCCACCAATCGTGTTCTACAGCACTGTGGCCTATTGCCTGACATCAAAGTCTCCAGTGGAGCACAGGCATGGAAATTCTGTCACATTCCTGCCTGCAAGCTTTCCATAGGCCATCCAGTATGCATACAGTGATATTGGAGGTGTCTTTTCAACAGTTCAAATGCACAGAAATCCATTGGACTGGCATCAGGGATTTTCACAGGACTGTCTTGAAACAGAACAACATGAATGCCTAATTCCCATCCATGATTTTTTTAAAAAGAGATGTTCGGGAAGTATGACTTGAGGCCTTGTTCATTTTGATCCACTACCTTGCATATCAACTCACCACATTGGGTTGGTGGATTTTCTGACAAGCCAATTAGCGAATCCCCTGAAACACTATGGGTGATGCTTTCTTTGGAGCCCTCTTCCTGGTGCTTACGTGGGCAAACATTTTACCAAGGACTGCTGTTGTGCATAACGGGCCACAATAACTTTTGCAATAGTCACTCCAAGTGTTAATCCATCCTCCTGCCATGAGCATGGAAAAGGACCATAATGTACCCTTCCCAATAATGAATGAATTTTTGTGCCATTTCACAACACACACACACCTACAAGGGCAGACACAACACTGCTCACGACAACAGACCCGTGCTTCCAACAGTCACTCACCAGGTGGCGATAGCATTGCACAATCAGTTGGACGTACACCAAACAACCTTTTGTACTTTGGTCACCACGAAGTTTACTACTCATAAATTTTTCTTGATCAATCTTTTCACCACATTTCACCATTGGCGTAAAAATGGGGCCAAAGTGGGATTACAACTTAAATTCTAAGTTAATTAGTGTTGACAGAGAGGCCAAATGCAAGTGGAGAACTGACTGTCCCAAATATACAAATAGATGATGTCATGAAAACACGAAAACACGATCAGAAAAATGATAGTAACCATGGATATGCTACATTTTGATGATGAGGCTGAAAATCCAATGATCAACGTTCTTGACAGACACAAAAAAATACAGGATTCTGTATGTTTGGGTGCTAATGCTGAATTAACCAAGTTTCTTCTTTCATTCTCTCTCTCTTTTTTTTTTTTTTTGGCTATTTCAGCTTCTATTTGATGCTGATGGAAAAGTTAGGAGAAAGGCAAGAACCTGGTCATTGTATTCCTGGATATAGAAAAGGCTTATGATAGTGTTATAAGAAATAAGATCTAGGAGTGTCTGAAGAAAAGAAATGTGCCTGAAGGACTGTTAAGGAAAATTTAGATGTTGTACAAGGACTGTAGGCCCTACTAGCTGTGTACAGATTGGGGAAGGTCTATCATCATGGTTTGAGACCAAGAGTCGAGTTCAGCAAGGAAGTGCACTGTCCCCACTACTGTTCATCACTGTTATGGACAATATAATGAAGAACGTCAAGGAAAAGTTAGGTGAACTGAATGCAGTGGCTTTTGCTGATGATATCATTATTTGGGGTGAAACAGAAGAGGAAGTACAGACCAGACTCAACGTTTGGAAATCCCAGTTCCAGGAATATAACTTCAACATCAGCGAGACTAAGACAGTGGTCATGGCAGTCAACAGAGAAGGGCATCCAGTAAGTGTAAAACTAGAAGACCACCAGCCAGAGTGTGTGGATAGTTTTCCTTACCTTGGAAGTGTAATCGCCAGTGATAATTTGGTCATAAAGGAAATTACAAACAGAGTGCAAAAGGGATCAGAATTCTACCAACAAATACGAACACTTTTATGGGATAACATGATTCCAAAACAGGCCAAACTGATGATGTTCAACAGCTATTTCATACCAATATTGACCTATAGTATTGAAGCGTGCACCCTCACAAAAAGAGATTCATCACGACTGCAAGCATCAGAGATGAAATTTCTTAGATCCACCATCCAGACGAAATGTGAAATGTCGTATGGCTTTTAGTGCCGGGATATCCCAGGACGGGTTCGGCTCGCCAGGTGCAGGTCTTTCTGTTTGACTCCCGTAGGCGACCTGCGCGTCGTGATGAGGATGAAATGATGATGAAGACAACACATACACCCAGCCCCCGTGCCATTGGAATTAGCCAATTAAGGTTAAAATCCCCGACCCGGCCGGGAATCGAACCCGGGACCCTCAGAACCGAAGGCCAGTACGCTGACCGTTCAGTCAAGGAGTCGGACACCATCCAGATGACCAAGATGGACAAGTTAAGAAATGAAGAGGTGAGGAAAGAAGTCAGAATAAAGACATCCCTATTAGACCGAATTGACACATCCAGACTACGGTGATACGGGCATGCGATGAGGATGGAGCCTACAAGAACAGCCAGAATAAATTTGGAAAAACAGGTGGAGGGAAAAAGACCTGCAGGAAGACCTAAAACCCGATGGATGGACATGATCAAGGTTGATCTAGTTAAAAGAAATAAATGTGATTATAATAGAGTTAAAATAAGATATTATTAAGGTCTACCTTTCCAATACAAACTGTACAGAGTTTAAATTACATATATGTTTAGGGACTAGTTTCGACCTAACAGTAGGTCATCATCAGCCTAAAGCAAATTAAATACATACGTATCGAAGAAATTAATGTGTGCGACACAGTTCACACCTGTCACAAGGTGTCGGAAAAAGCGGTAGTAGTAGACACCAGTGGGATCCAAACCCACAGGTGTCTGGTTGGCCATTTTTGTTCTGTACTTAACATCTCTTCAACACGTACTAAATGTACATTACACGACCTAATACGTTGAAAGTCTGTTTCGATTACAATGCGGTCGTAAAAATTCAATATTCATTAATCCATACTTTATCAAAATATGAAATTTGTAGAGTTCAAAGATAATATTAAACAAGCAGCCTACTAATAATATTGATATTTTACCTTCAGTGAATGCAGGCCGATAATATTATGAATAGGTGGCCTTGAGACAACCATCACAGAACAGCACTCAAGAAGCACATAACTGCAAAATCAAACCAATTTGATTCTTGAGGGAGGAGCAGAGAGAAGAGAGATGAGTGAAGTGCTGGCAAAAATGCCACTATTGAAATGTATGGGCTTGTTTTGCATCTCTCAGCTTCCTGTGTGAAGAGAAAGGAGTGATGAGCGCTGAATGAGGAGTAATCCACCCGGCATGTTCATACCCTTACTCCGACCAACCAATGTATAAATGAGCATGTGTGGGGATCCTTCTATATCACCACTATCGATGAGAAACTGGAGAGACAAGCTACGCTGGTAAGAGCATCGCAAGCAGTTTGATGAAGATCATCCTGTACAGAAATCTCTTGACATCACAGAACCACAGAGAGAGCAAGGACGTCCATAAGCATTGTGGTGACGAACAGCCTCCTTGAGGAGGAAAGACATATCTGCTGCCCAGATTCTGAAGCAGATCAGAAAAGTTGACCTGGGGTGATACTTGGGACTGCTCACATATACAGCCACGGAAAAGCAGCAACAGCAGCCTCCAATACCAGTGGACTGAACCAGGATCAAACTTGCCAACTTCCTGCTTGAGCCACTCGGCTCGGCTAACCTTTAATCTCTTGATTTTTTAATGAAACTGCAAAAGAATCTTCATCCTCTCAATTATGGCGGTAATCTTCATACGAGGCACTACTACTTTCATCTACTAGGTCTTCTACGTCTGGAGTATTTTCTACATCCAATATGTCCTCAAGAATTTCATTCAAAATCTTCAGCAATTTTTGGTACATGAGAGACGACAGCCTTGCATGTCCGTAATTTACAGAGACATGATTACTATTTAGCTTTCGGTATTCAGATTTTCTCGAGCCGGTACTTAAATGGTATGACTACTAAACAGCAGGCAGTAACTAAATTGCCTAACTAAACAACATTTTGTGCATCGTCATAACACATAACACATATTTCTAAAACTAATTCTCTAACCAAACTAATTCTCTAACCAAAAATTTCTTTGAAATGGTCAGGGCGACTTACAAGAGATGGATTTTGTCCCTTCATAGTGATTGATGGCCACAGGTTGCACTTTCAATTTCACAACTTCACAATCGACATTACAAGTTGGTTACTTTCCCTAACAAATGCAATATTCATCTTGAGTCTCAATATCTCTCACACAAAGTATAAACTTCCTACAGAATTTGTAGGTTTTAAATTATTCTCAAAAGATGGCACGAACCAAAAGTTCACACCTACTTCGGCAAAGCATGATAATCAATAGCCTGATGTCCATTTGATATAGACAGTGATTCCCACAGGGAGCCTGAAATATTTTCTTGAATGAGTAAATTTATAATGCCAATATAATTGGTCCGTTATTGGACATTATAAATTTTCCAGCTAACTCACTAATTAGCACACTGGGGCGAAACACTGGCACCAGGATTATAAAACCAGGAATGAGTTAGCTGGAAAATTTATAATGTCCAATAACAGACCAATTATACTGGTATGATGTCCATTGGTCAGGAATCGATATAGTTTGTAAAATCATAATTTATAGAACACACCGAGGTAAGAAGCTTCTGTTATTTCTCAGTAGCTGACGCATACGAGCAATATTGCGACTTGTGTACCCTTGTATCGCCTGCTGGCATAAGGAAAGGCAGATCCTTATGTACCCGTGTACAGTTTACCACACACAGGGGTTAACTGCCCAACTGAGCCATCACAACCAACATGCAAAGCCATTAAGTACAGAGGTGGACAACTATTCTCAGAGTTTGAATCTGAACTGCCAATGCAACAGCTATTACCTTCTTTTTTTCCGTACCCTCTACACTCTCCACTGCTTCCTTTACTTCGGTACCCCCCATTGGTCTTGTTCCAGCCGCCTTCCATTCTATCATTGCTTTAAGGGGTTCTTATTATTTTCGCCCTGCCAATGTGATTAACCCATGTTAGTCTAATGGTCCCAATTCCGTTTTGTAATTTCTCTACTCCCACCCTTTCTCATATCTGTGTGTTCCTTATATGGTCCTTCTTTTGTCTTTCCAAGTAGGTTTCTAAGGAACGTTTCCTCTCTGGATGTTGTAGTCCATGTTTCTGCTCCATATGTCAGAACAAGGACAAAATAGGTCTTGTATAACAAATCTCTGCATCATCGAGGAACCTTTTCATTCCATACTATATCAAATACACTCCAGTAAAAATCTTCCTGCCATTTGCACCGTGATACTGATCTTTTAAGCAGGGCTACAGAGACCAGAAAGAAGAAACTAGGAGCCAGCAAAGTTTCTTAGGAACCAGGCAAGAAAAGAAAATTCACATGCTTACCTCTTAGCAAGCAGTCATCACTGCTTCCTTCTTATTCACTCCTGCTGATTTTGTTGGTTCAAAATCTTCTAAACCTGGACCATTCATACTGATGGTCATTAGGTGATTCATTCAGTCTGTTTGCAGTGAAGATCTGAACTTATTTTCTAATAGATTCCTTTCACATGAAGCTGTTGACATTAACCAAACAGTGCTCACGAGTTCCTGAGATAACAAAATCTTTCATACACTCATAAATTTTAGGTGCCTACCCTTCCTTCTTTCTTTCATTGCCATGGTGACTGGGCACCTGGAATTTGTCTAGCCCAGCTCTTGTGTTATAATTCCATCTTGTGATAATACACATCCCAAGTGCTTCAAGGTGTCTACTACTTCCAGAGGCTCATTGTTTAATTTTATTATGCTTCTTCCAACCCTCTTTCTCCTTGCCACTACCATTGTTTTACTCTTGTCTTTACTTATTTCCATGCCCTAATTTTCTATTACTTCACTCCAAGCAACTGAATGTGTAATGCAAGGCTGGACAAATCAGATAGAAATCTACGAGCCAGCAAAATTTCTTAGGAGCAAGGCATCGAAATTAAATTTACTTGCTTACCACTGTAGTATTAACCAGTTCAATTTCATCACTGCTTTGTTCTTATTCACTCCTCCCAACAGATCTATAACCCTCTGCTGATTCTGTCAGTTTAAAATCTCCTATACCTGGGCCATTCATATTGATCGTCATTAGGTGATCCATCCAGGTTGTTTGCAGCGAAGATCTCAACTTATTTTTGAGTAGATTCACAGTATTCAATTCCTTTTCACATGAAGCTGTTGATGTTAACTGAACTGCAGCAATGTTCGTGAGTTTCTTGAGGAAACAAAATCTTTCTTTCATTCATTAATAAATATCAGGCACCTACCAGTTTGTTTTTCATTGCTGTGGTGCCTGGGATTTGTCAGGCCCTGGTGTAACGTATGTTCATTCTCACCCCATATCACAATATCATCTCAGAAAATTACCCAACTTCTAGTATACTTTGGCTCCATCCTCCTTTTGACTTCCTTCTGTCCATTAGTGGCAAACAAGACAGGGAACAACACACATCCTTGTCTTCACTTCAAACAAATCTGTCTTTCCAATCCTAATCTTCATGCATTTCCTGAACAATGCCTCGAGCATGTGTACCATCTCCTCTGCAACTCTTATTTCTCAATACTCTTTCTCAGGGTATAGTAACATATGCCTTCTGGATGTTATTAAAAGTCATCACTACATCCTAATTGTGCCCCAACTTTTTCTCACCAATTGTCTCATAGTGAATATCAAATCTACTGTTGAATTGCCCCTTCAGAAACCATGTTGCTCTTCTTCCAGTTGTTCTTTTACGACTTTCTCAGCCTATCTTCCACAACCCGCTCACATATCGAGGCAATATGGGGAATTAGTGTAACTCCTGTTTAACTTCTCACAGGGACGTCTCTCCGTTATCGTTATAAAGTTTGCTATAATAACAGTTTTGTTAATCAGAATGACTGCCGGTGATTCTAAGTGCAGATAAGTAAATCTGTACAGGAAACTGAATATTATGATACTGAGAGGATTTATAAAACAATTTAATTCAAGTCACAAGCTTCTAGTAAATTAAGACAAACTTTTAACCCTCGGCTGGACATGGGGTCATTTGAAGACCTATGTCACTTTCATGCCTCATATATGTACTAGGATCTTGACCTCCTATAACATCTCGTTTCTACTTATCCTATGTATAATTAGTAAATTGACAAGTACCTTGTCAATTATTTTCTCTTCAGAATAGGACTGATTTTGCTCTTTGAAAATAGACTATTATAAATTAATTTAATTTCGGATCTTGGCTTCCTATGTATCTCCTTTCTACTTAGCCTATGCTAATGATTAAAATGACAGCGAAGTTGTAAATTATTTTCTGCTGTTCAGGATAGGATCAATTTTGCTCTTTGTAAAGGGCCTTAATTAATGTATTAATTTCACTGAAAATGTTTAAAAATAAATGTTCATTGTGAAATATGTTATGGCAGTTAAAATTATACTGCTTTTCCAAAAGCACAATAGTGTGATCTTGAAAGTCCCCAAGTTCCCATTCATGAATATTTTCTGACATGTCCAGCCAAGGGTTAATAATAATGCTTTGAAAATACGAGTGCTTGTTTGATAATGCCCAGGCACTTCGATATGAGTCCACTGGGCGTGATGATGGGTGGTCTGCAATCTTTATTGATTTGTGTGCGCCACCTTTGGTCAAGCAGTTCAGTTACTTATTTCTTGCCTCAGAGGCAAAGATCATTATGCAAGTGTATGCATATCAAATAGCACCAAGTGGTCTGTCAAGGCTTTAACACCCTCATCTGACGGACGAATCATCATAAATTTTTTCCACCAATGGAAATCGAATCAGCCAACCACAGCAGCAGATGATGATAACTTGATATTTAAATGATCATGATCCAGAAGACATGTTGCTTTGAAAACATAAAATCAGTCAAAAAAGACACTTGGCAGTTCTAGTGTTGATTTTGAATACAATTACAAGATCATGCAACTAAGCTACTCTGTTTAGATTTCAACAGTTGGCAAGCAATTAACAATGTTTTTTTTATATCTCCAACAGTCCAGAAGCTGTACACTGTTGTACCTTTCTCAGTCATGCAGCTCATTTTATCAGCCACTAAAATGACTACTGTGCTAACGCTCTGCAACACAGCCACAATGTGCTGTATAGTGACCAGGTAATGTATATATTTAATTGTGCCTTATTTTTGATGGTGGTTTTGACTTTTACATTTTAAAAATATTAAACTATGTTACTCTAAATTTTGTTTTGTGTATAATGGTCTCTGAAAGAGAACAAGAACAGTTGCAAAGGCTACTAATTTTGTTTGTTTTTGAGTTTATGTTATTTTACTGACCTGATTGTAGTTTAAGGTCCATTTTTTACCTGTGAGTTAAAGGTATACCATCTGAGCCATTCTGAATTAATAAAGGAAAACTAAATACCTGGTCTCAAAGACCAGCTACAGTAAGTTTCATTATTTCACCACACTTAGTAGGGTTAATTATAGCCTAGTGAGTTTCATTTTCTTGGCCATGCAAGGAAAAGCCGGTGTAGGATCTATTGTCTATGCTGAAAACTCAGTTCTTATTCTTTTTTTGAACAAGTCATATGTAAAAGAATTTCATAATTCATCTGAATAAACTGGCATGTCCTGAAGGAACACGTATCATCATTCTCCTTCTGTGCTCTTATTTTAATATTTAATTCACATGCCTCACTTCAACCATTGTTAGCTCTTTTTTTTATTTATCGCATTTAGAAATATTTCTCCGCATTCACTAAACCAAACTTCCTATGGACACATCATCGACACAACTCACAAAAGCCACCCAGAGAAAGTTGATGTTGCCAAAGCATTTAAGAGTCAATTGTCAGTTTCTTTAAAGGAAAGTACCATCTTGAATCAATGACTGTGATGATAGGAGCTGTCCTAAATTTTTTGGCGACTTCCGTAAATGGTTTGGAATTGTCCAAGTCTTCATAAACACGCTTGCCGTAATAATGCTTCAAAGTTCCATTAGTATATTTTGGAACAATGGTTGCGGACCTCAACATAGGTCACGGATTTTACCCAGATCATTTTAAAACACGACTTCTAAACACCAATAATTAACAGAATGTTTAGATTGATGCTTTCAAGGCTCGTAATTGTCAAGAAAACAAGGTGCAATTCTTTACATCATGCAAAGAACTTTGCTCCAAGTCCTCTGAAGGAAATCTAAGTGGGAGCAGACGACACCATCTAATGATAGCTGGTGACGAAAGAGCATACCACTTACCAACAGTAAAGCATTTTTAAATTCAAACATTCATTATTGGAGAAGTCTTCCTTGTGAATAGCTGATATTTTCTGCTGAAGATGTGAAGCAAAGTTCTCTACAAAACGTACAGAATTTTCCCTGTCTTTCTTTACACGGCAGAAGCCAAAAGCTTATATCACGTCTACAATAATTAACATAGTAACTCCATGTTTTAACTACTCTTTGTCATTAGGCACTCAGCAAATGTTGCAGGAGGAATTTCAACCCAAATGTACAGTTCTGAAAGGCCAACTGGTACTGTTTATCTTATCCCAAACTTAATTTTCATTGTTTTCTTTCTTATGGTCACCCTATTATTCAAAATGTCTTCAAAATCCTTTGTTAATAGAGTAGATATGGTATGATAAAATCCCTTTACTTATTTTGAAATCCATGAACAGTTCATTAAAATTCAAATTTTTTCACCTTTTCCTACAGCTTCCTGACTTTCCAGTAGATTCTTAAATTTTCCTATTCTTAGGAAAGACAAACCATTTCCATCTCACTAAAAATACTACAAACCCTAGTTTTGTTGAACTTTATCTGATATTTTGTTGGTATATTATAGAAACAGTATCAGAATTTCATGTGTTAGTCGAAGTCTCTAACGTGATTGTTTTCCCACACTATCAAGTTGTTCTTGGTAGTTGAGTTTGCTTCTATTAAGCATCATGTTTGAGGTATAATTTTTTTCTTTTTCATTCTCCATAAATTTCTTTCTAACTTATAAAATATGGGTGGAAAACAGATCCTTTTCATCTTTACAGTCTAAAGTAGGCCTACAATCACATTTGCTCCATTAGCATATGAGAACTAGAAATTATAGGATGTAAGCTATTCAGACATGTCTCTCAAAGTTTCAGGATATAGCCTAATCTCAAACTAGCCACTCAATTTTAAAATTCCTTCAAATTACTTGCATCAATACTGAATCTACCTGGAAACTTAAATTATAAATCCCTGTTATATCATTCACAGTATACCCCTCCATGTGTCAGAGTATTTTGCTTCAAAGAAAGAAAAAAAAACCAAACTAGACTGAAATCATAACATGAATACCTGCATCTTCCTCAAACCAGGCAGAGCCAATGGCTTACATGACCTTCAGATGTCCTGACAAATAGGCAATTAAATTCCTCATTCATAGCAGTCAGCTGGCATTGATTTATGGAAAAAGAAAGATGTAATAACACCTCACAAACATTATTTTTCCTTTGAGAATGGACTTTGTGAAGTACTATCAGTTATATTACTTCATTTAAGACCATTATAACACAAAGGAGAAAATCACAAAATATAATCTCCTGTACTGTCATATTATTTCGGGTAAATTAGTAGGACAAAGACATGTTACTCCAAAATTAATTACTAATAAATTACTGCACTAAACATGAATTTAATTTATTTTGGAAAATCGGTTGTCAACCAAAAAAACCTTCAATGAAGAAAAAATGGAGTTGCCTACAAATGAACATGCTGGCACAATTAGCATCTTCGTAGCTCTCCATCTAGAACATGGCAACACAACAATAGTACAATCATATCAGCAAAGATGATCATATTTGAAAAATATATATACTGGCACTTTGTTAAACTAATAATTACTTCCGTATATAACAATATATACCAACGTTGATACGATCCTATCGGTACAATATGTCAAGAATTACTTGATTAATCACCTCTTCATTCATCTTAAGACCTAGTTCACGTGCTAGTAACCGCTCGCCGTTCCGCAGAATTTCCATCGTTCAAATGAGCTTCGCTTAGTATCCAGTAGAGCGGAAGTTACAAGTGGGAAAATTTATGCAACAATCCAAATTGCATTGGATATTATGGATCGGAACATTTCAAAACAAAAACAAAAACCAGTCAGTTGCTATAGCAACCATAGCATGTTTACGTGAAAATAAGTTCACATAATTTTCAGACACAGGCTGGCCGCATCAATAGATTATCATCAGATAGGATACATATCAAACGAACTGTGTGTTACGCAGAAATGAACACAGTGCATCCTGAATTGGCATAAATTTCAGTGAACCTGTCGCCCATGGCCTATACAACAACGCCTGAACACCAATCACCTTAGCAGTATTTTAAAATACATTAAACGAGATAATGCTCCAACAAAATTATTCTATTGTATATTTCAACTGGTATAAGGGTCTGTAAAGTTATATTCTGAATCCTCTTATGTCAAATACTGTCCAAAAAAGCAAAACAAAATGTTACAAGCAGTGAGAAACAACAAACACTGTGTATCGTACATACCGACAATCGCCCATATTCCTTATCAGTCATATTAAACTTGATAATTTGATAAACAATGTCGTGAAAAGTTACAGCTTAAGATAAAAGCAACGATAAAGGAAACAAATAGCCAAATGTAATGAAGCGGTAAGAAGCAAAGTACACCAAGTAAACCTTTGTCTGGCCAACATTGAGAAATCACGAAACTGAACTCATTATCGTATCATTCAATAAAATAGAATCTGGAATGACTTAAAAATGTAGAATATACCATGCATCGTCCATTTTAGAATGTATGTATCATTCATGATTAATGAAGGCATGTCGTCACTCTGGAAAGTGCATGACATTTCATGTTGTGTTTTATGTTGTTGGTGACGCTGGCTGATTTCCAACGCCTTCTAAAAGCGTTCTTCGCTACGACATGTATATGTACAGGCAGGAAGTATAAGTGATGGTAAGGAATAAACAGATAAATGAAGTCGTGGATAGAAAAATAAATATGGCTATTTTATTTTAATAATGGATTTAATTATTTTGAAGGAACTGCTCGGACTGCTTTGCACATTATTATGTTTCCGCCGCCATTTCTATTCAAACTAGTACCAACTTAAGAGACAGCTTTAAAAACGAATGAATTTTCCTTTTTTCTATCTGGAGCAGTAAAATCTATTTCTTTCTCTTTCAATTAAGGGATCTTAGAATTGAACTTTCTTTTGTTCTCTCCCATTGTAAAATATTTATTAGACAGAAAAAAAAACGCTGTTCCACGGAGAAAAAGGAGTCAAACAGTGTCCCCTGCTTTCTCTGTGATTCAGTTTTAGTTGCTCGGAATAAAGTTGGTGCTGGTTAACCATAAGAAGGGTGAATGGAAAAATACTTCGATGGCTCAAGCTGATTTGTTTGCGTTGATATCATAGCCTAATTAGTTTTCATATTTGCCATTTTTAAGGAGAATAGTGAGATGTCATATTTTAAACGGCCACTATAATGAATATATTAGAATGACCAATAACATTCACAATGTTAGATCCAGTACAGTAAAGTAAAGCTAGAAGTGTTGGAGGTGATATATTTGAAGTCTAACTTTAATGAAATACAGTGGCGGGTTACAAGGTCGTTACGCGTATTCGACCCCTCCCTATTCCGAAATATTAAGTAACTTGACAATTTAAAAACGCACGTACGGGATTTTTGAAAACTCAAGCCATGAATCCAAACTATTAAGAAATCAAGCATTCACAAAATAAAACCATTGAATTTAACCTATAAAAACTGTGCCGTTTTTAATATTTCTCTATGAATACAATTATCATTTTATTGAAATAAGTAAATGATTTTTTTAATGTCGATGAGAAACGTGAATTTCGTTTTTAATCATTTATGCACCATTATTCTTTATTTACACTCCAGACCAAGTTATTCGTGTTTAATATATTTTGCTAGGGCCTTTTTTCTTGTGTCATATAAATACGGAAACGTAAAGTCTATTGTATTAAAATTATTAGTGATGAAATGCATAGACTGTATACGGTATTTTATTATTTTATATAGCGTATTAGTTTTTGACTAATCTGTTACCAGTTCATGTAAATCATGTTTCAGATAAGAGTATAAGAAAAAGGGAAGCATTTTCCATAGTCGATAGTAAAAATCAATCAGTCCCATCGTCATCCACAATTTCCAGACAAATATCGCAGAACAATATACTCTCATCCTTAGAGTCATTATCGTCATCTTCAAGTACAATGTGCCTTGTTTCGAAAGGAATCGCTGAAAAACTAAAAAAACTTTTGAAAAATGCAATTACTGATGATAATGACTGAACTCCAGAAGTTCGCTAGTAAGTTTATCAATAACTCAAACGTTTATGTGTCTAGTTGAACTAATTCAGTATTTATTTATTTATTTATTTATTTATTTATTTATTTATTTATTTATTACTGTGTCTATTTGGAAGGGCAAGGGCGACGTCAATGATTGCCGAAACCTTCGGCCTATTCGCCTACTATGTCATGCCATGAAGCTCATCGAACGCATCATAGATCAGCGCCTACGGAGTATTGTCAATGTCACTCCGAACCAGTGCGGATTTGTGAAAGGATGTGAAACGATTGATTCCATGCCGTTCGGTTGCTTATGGAAAGTCATCGAGGAAAGAGCAACAGGCCACTCCACAACGCCTTCCAGGATCTGGAAAAAGCCTTTTACCGCGTTCCTCATGAAATGATTTGACATGCACTTAGGATCACACGGCGTTCCTGAGAAGTATGTCCGTTGGATAAATTTGCTCTATCAAAGCTCTACCAGCACCGTCCGATGCCCCGCTGGAATTTCACCGCCATTCCCCATTCGGGTTGGTGTCCACCAGGGATCGGCCCTGTCACCGATTCTCTTCATAATGTGTATGGACACTTCCGATATCCAGTCAGCATCCCCACGGTCACTCCTACATGCTGACGATGTCCTACTGGCTGCTGAGGAGCGTCAGCAGATTCAAGAGAAGGTTAAGAAGTGGAACGAAAAACTAAGAGCCCATGGACTTCGACTCAATACCAAGAAAAGTGAGTACATGGAGTGCGGTCCGCAGACAAATAGAACCATTCAGTTGATGGCCAAGATCTCAATAAAGTAGAACAGTTTAAGTGCCTTGCTTCTTTGGTCAACGGAGAGTGTGACACTACATCAGATGCCCGTATATGAGTATGAGTATATGCGACCTGGATGAAAGGACGGCAAACTACTGGTGTTCTTTGCGATCGTCGGAAACCAATCCACCTGAAGTCCAACGTTTACAGGACTGTTGTTCGCCCAGTCACACTATATGACTCCGAATATTGGCCAGCAACAGTCAAGCACGAGCAAGCACTTAATTTCATGCTTCGCTGGTCACTTGGACTGACCCGGATAGATCATGTCACCAACCTAGAAATCCGGAAAATCATGGGAGTTGCCCCGATCGCAGACAAGATGGCGAGATCCGACTTCGGTGGTATGGACACGTAATGCGTAGAGAAGGTTCATCTATTGTACAGACAGCACTTCGCATCACACGAACTGGAAATAGGCCAAGTGGTCCGCCCAAGAAACGCTGACATCATCGCCTTCAAGAAGACATGCGCCATGTGCATCTTTTTTTTCAAATAATGCCCTTAATAGAACCAAGTGGAGATAGGCTTACAAAACAATGGACCATGCTCCATTGCGGGACAAACGCTAAGAAGATGATTTATTTATTTATTTATTTATTTATTTATTTATTTATTTATTTATTTATTTATTTATTTATTTATTTATTTATTTATTTATTTATTTATTTATTTATTTATTTATTTATTTATTTGCTTCTAGTGCCGGGAGTGTCCGAGGACATGTTCGACACGCCTGGTGCAAGTCTTTCTATTTGACGCCCATGGCGACCTGCGTGTCTGGATGTGGGGATAATAATGCTAATATTAATAATAAGGTGTGGAGAGGGCGTGATCCGGTGTCGGCACGTAGCCTACTCTTGTCGAATAACACAAAGGGGGCTGTTCAAAGCTTTCTCCCTATCCGACAGATGAATCACCATCAAGAGCTTCATAGGCCTATGTCCTCACTCCATAGACCATTTTGGAAAGTTTTGGAATTGAACCCAGGCTTTTGGCACGCAATCTAGTGGTCAGAAATTCTTACCACCGCCTATCTTACCCTGCCGGCAACATTCTGATGGTGATTTTCGAACTCGAACTCGAACCGACTAACCACGCTCCCAAACCTTACAGACTTTTAACGATCATGGAGACCAGGTGGGTTACTACCTTTTTTTTTTTTTTTTTTTTGCTATTTGTTTTACGTCGCACCGACACAGATATATCTTATGGCGACGATGGGATAGGAAAGGCCTAGGAAGTGGAAGGAAGCAGCCGTGGCCTTAATTAAGGTACAGCCCCGGCATTTGCCTGGTGTGAAAATGGGAAAACACGGAAAACCATCTTCAGGGCTGCCGACAGTGGGGCTCGAACCCACTATCTCCCGATTACTGAATACTGGCCGCACTTAAGCGACTGCAGCTATCGAGCTCGGTGGGTTACTGCTGTCAGTAATTCACTTCGAAACTAACTGCAAGTCAAATTGAATTGCAGTGATTAGTTATAACTTAAGACAGTAAGTTAACTGCTTTAGTTTACGCATTATTTACTAATATACGTATTAAATATCGACTGGCAGCCATATAAATATCACCTACAGAGCTAATACTAGGGTAATTCATTATGGAATAATGGTAAATGGAGGGAACATCTGATCTTGTTGACTGGTGTTGATATGATTTTTTATAACAAGGATTTTTCGTGATATATGTTAAGAAAGATTTGGAAAAATATTCGGGACTGCTGTGGGATCCAGTTTCTATTTCTGTCTCGGAATTTCCACTTTTTCACCATGAAACACTCACAATTTTGGATAAGTTCAAAGACAAACTGCAGATCACATACATGGATTTTATCACTTAAAGAGTCCGGTTCCATGGCTAAATGGTTAGCGTACTGGCCTTTGGTTACAGGGGTCCCTGGTTCGTTTCCCGGCAGGGTCGGGAATTTTAACCATAATTGGTTAATTATGGCACGGGGGCTGGGTGTATGAGTCGTCTTCATCACCATACCGTCCTCATCACGACGCGCAGGTCCCCTACGGGCGTCAAATCAAAAGACCTGCATCTGGCGAGCCGAACTTGTCCTTGGACACTCCCAGCACTAAAAGCCATACGCCATTTCATTTTCATCACTTAAAGAGAGAATTTGTTGTGGAATAGACTTTAACCACTAGGAGAACAGTTGGAACTTTCGGTGATAAATGGAAATGTTTTTAATTCGAATCTTTATCGTAACCAAACTTCCAACACGAGATATAGCAAGTCGCAGGCGTAGTTTTGACATAAATATGTCTAATAGCTGGGGGTCACGTCACGCGACGAAATGTGAGATGGAAGTGTAACCATAGCAATCGTGCACGCAATGATGTAAGGTTTGGTTAGATGGATGGATGGTCGGACAATGTTACCTAGCAACCGTACAGACTACGTCCTATGGCTGATTGCCATCTGAAATTATCAGCCGTTGATGGATGGCCATGACCGGGAGACATATTATTATGATTATTTGATTTTCGCAAAGGGAAATGTGGTTCCTCTCTTTTTCTTAACACAGTGAGCCTAAGACCAGCACCACGTTCCCAACTTTTTATCAAATTTCTTTACATACTCGTAGCTTCGAGCGTGATTGCTGAGGGTATTATGGCTTTTAACAAGATTTTTTGTCTGTTTCTATCAATCACTACTGATCTGCATTTAGGACAGTCGCCCAGGTGGCAGATTCCCTATCTGTTGTTTTCCTAGCCTTTTCTTAAATGATCGCAAAGAAATTGGAAAATTATTGAACATTTCCCTTGGTAAGTTATTCCAATCCCTAACTCCCCTTCCTGTAAACGAATATTTCCCCAATTTGTCCTCTTGAATTCCAACTTTATCTTCATATTGTGATCTTTCCTACTTTTAAAGACACCACTCAAACTTATTCGTCTACTGATGGATGTCCTTCTACGCCATCTCTCCTCTGACAGCTCGGAACATACCATTTAATCGAGCAGCTCGTCTCCTTTCTCCCAAATCTTCCCAGCCCAAACTTTGCAACATTTTTGTAACGATACTCTTTTATCGGAAATCACCCAGAACAAATCGAGCTGCTTTTCTTTGGATTTTTTCCAGTTCTTGAATCAAGTAATCCTGGGGAGGGTCCCATACACTGGAACCACACTCTAGTTTGGGTCTTACCAGAGACTTATATGCCCTCTCCTTTACATCCTTACTACAACCCCTAAATACCCTCATAACCATGTGCAGAGATCTGTACCCTTTATTAACAGTCATACTTATGTGATTACCCCAATGAAGGTCTTTTCTTACATTAACACCTAGGTACTTACAATGATCCCCAAAATGAACATTCACCCCATCAACGCAGTAATTAAAATTGAGAGGACTTTTTCTATTTGTGAAACTCACAACCTGACTTTTAACCCCGTTTATCAACATACCATTGCCTGCTGTCCATCTCACAACATTTTCGAGGTCACGTTGCAGTTGCTCACAATCTTGTAACTTATTTATCACTCTATACAGAATAACATCATCTGCAAACAGCCTTATCTCTGATTCCACTTCTTTACACATATCATTGATATATATAAGAAAACATAAAGGTCCAATAATACTACCTTGAGCAATCCCCCTCTTAATTATTACAGGGTCAGATAAAGCTTCGCCTACTCTAATTCTCTGAGTTCTATTTTCTAGAAATGTAGCCACCCATTCAATTACCCTTTTTTTCTAATTCAATTGCACTCATTTTTGCCAGTAGTCTTCCATGATCTACCCTATCAAATGCCTTAGATAGGTCAATCACAATACAGTCCATTTGGCGTGGTTAGAAGAAAATTATGTTAAGGGGGACCTTGTCTAAAATGTTCAAAATTGTAACTTGCTAATTTTTGGTAATTTTCCCAATTGTTTAAATCTTGAATACTGCATAAGAAGAGTATGTCTCGTCTAACCTGGCGATAGAAGAGCTGTTTTGGGTGCTGGTCTTGTCGGGATACATTTTTGGAGTCTAGGAGATCCTGAGGGGACACCACCAATCAATCAATCAATCAATCAATCAATCAGTCAATACTGATCTGCATTTAGGGCAGTCGCCCAGGTGGCAGATTACCTATCTGTTGTTTTCCCAACCTTTTCCTAAATGATTTCAAAGAAATTGGAAATTTATTGAACGTCTCCCTTGGTAAGTTATTCCAATCCCTAACTCCCCTTCCTATAAATGAATATTTGCCCCAGTTTGTCCTCTTGAATTCCAACTTTATCTTCATATTGTGATCTTTCCTACTTTTATAAACGCCATTCAAACTTATTCGTCTACTATCCTAGTCCTGCTCCCGTCAGACCAAAACATCAAGCGGGCTCTTCGTACTTTCCTGGACACTTCTACCTCCTGGTGCAACAGGTGGCACTTTCGGAAGTAGTCTTCCCTCGTCTGAGGACTACAACCTATTAATCCTCTGCTTCACTGAAGCTGATATTTTGGACATTGATATTTACATATCAACAACATAAATGAATTTTCTGGATAAATTGTCGGGTAGATCATGGTCGTACACCAGAATCTCCCATCAACATCACATTGCTGGGATTCTGGCGCACCTTTCATTTTCATGAGGACACGTAATGGCACCATTCATTCGATTGGAGTTTTGGTTTGGCCTCGTAGGTTCGGAGACATTTTCATCCATCGTAATGATACGACATAGGAAAACCTCTCCTTCGCGCTCATAGCGTTCCAAGTGGGTTTGCGCATCAACGTGTCCTTGCCATTACTGCAGTTCTGTCAAATGGTGTGGAACCCATCACGATGTCGTTTTTCTCAAGCCAAGTTGATCTTTCAAGATATGAAACAGTCTTAGGCGCTATGCCTCTCTGTCGTGCTAATTCACGAATTGTCTGGATTGGATTGTCTCCCAGCAATCGCCAGTATGTTGCACATCCTCGTCAATAACTCCAGGGCGACCTGGACAGGCTTGTCGGCCACACGTCATTGAAGGCTTTGACCCACTCTTGTCACGGTTCCATATGGCAATGCCGAGTCCCCACACGCCTCGAGGAGATCTTCATGACACTCGTTGTGTATGGCCACGGGCACATTCAATTTTAATTCAGCTGTACTGTTCCTGATGCGAGAAGGTGTGGGATACGAACCGTTGTTCACTCATATCAGAGTACAGAAACTGTAAAAGAAATGGTGAAGTATTTCAGCGCGTGGATATATGTCAGCTTTGCCCAGGCTGACGTGGAGCGGATGACGTAGGCCTCGCCGCTGTGGGCCAAGTTTGAGACACGTCACCCGTATCAGCCGACATTCTGTCAGATTTTATAACTCCTAAAATAATTCAGTTACAATAAAGTGATAAACAGAATCTAGTAAGTCACTACTAACTCTACAAAACCTCCAAGTTTCATCATAAAAGTTATTCAAGGGACTAGAAACCCATGTGACAAATGTGACATCCAACTATCTACACTTTTCAGTATATAAGGAGGCCAGAATTTGTTTAAATTATTCAGATGTTATCCAGAGCTATACCTAATCGGTTAGCTGCTGGATATTACTCCAGTCCAGCGTTATGTCTTAGGACAAAGTTTACGAAGTGGTACGGACTTAGAAACTAAAACTGCGAAAACGGTACTTTAACGTTTTGTGCGACACAGTATTACGAGCTTATATTTCTTGTTGAAATAAAACTTGTATTTCTACTTGACCGTGTGACAAACTTAGAACATTTCTTCTTAAGAAACAGACTTTGACTTCGTCTACGCTACAGCGTAACGAACTTTTACATTTTATTTGGCGAAGGTAAACTCATCTTTCACAATACGAGTGAACATTTAAGATTGTGACTTCGTGTTGCACAGTGATTGTTAGGGAAACAAACTAATGTTTCCATCATCACGAGTGGACGTTCAACAACTCCAACCTCGGATAGAATCGACAGGACTTTTTCTTTATTTCATTTGGGCACTCAACTCAAAGTGCCAGTGTTATTAAACAGTAGGACATAGAATTAAAGATGCTTCGTATAGCATAACTTTGACGAATAGCAGTATTCACATACGTGAATAAACTCTCTGTTCTTTAAATATTCACAAATAATTTATGTTGTAACTTTCTGATGCGACAAGTGGTCGTAAGTTCGATGTTATTGATACTCGGGCGTAATTCATATTTTTCATCATCTTCAGTTAGGATAGGTGTAGGGAACATTTTATTGCACATGGGTGTTACTCTTTTTCTATACACCTTCCATATTTCTGTACAGAAATGTGGTAAATAAATAATACTAATACTAGTGAGAATCAATTTCTTTCATGCGAGTCAACTTAGAATTCATATCTGGGGACTTGTTCTTCCAAACTCGTTCAGTTAATCACGTGTGAGTGTGAATCCTGCGTCGAGATCTTCTAGAATATCTAGAGCTTCCATCGAGGGACCTGGGACGTGGTTCCATGGTGCAAATACAAGATCAAAGGCGAGGGCGGCCCGAGGACATAGTTATATGGGGATGACCATCACCGGCGAACATCGTAGACGACATCACACTAGAAGAGCATTCCTTGTAAAGGTGATATGAAATTGAACTTGAGAATAAAAATCAGAACTTTT
The DNA here is from genome assembly GCF_040414725.1 of Anabrus simplex. Taxonomy (NCBI): domain Eukaryota; kingdom Metazoa; phylum Arthropoda; class Insecta; order Orthoptera; family Tettigoniidae; genus Anabrus; species Anabrus simplex. The sequence goes on along the minus strand of NC_090279.1, from coordinate 204,436,760 downwards.
AAGTACTACCGTACGAGTTACTAAACTGAAATAATTTCTCTCTGTACCGGCTCCAATTAATGTACCGTACACGCCCTTCGTCCATATCTTGTGCTCTTAAAGCTAGCGGTAGAGTACGGTCATTTTCTGGTACAATATATAAGAAAACATAAAGGTCCAATAATATTGCCTTGTGGGCGACCCCCTTAATCATTACAGGATTACATAATGCTTCACCTTAATATCACAAATGAAATAGGGAAGGAAATTCACAATGCGATCGGAAAAGAATTTGAAACACTTAGTAGATATACAGTTACAAATTACAGAGAACCAGCGCTGAATGTGCCCAATAAGGTCAATCCGGTAGATATTGATATGATACCGGACACAAATTCAAAAGAGATGACGTCGCGTAAAGAATCTGAAGAAATGAAACGACATAAAGCAACGCGCACGGCCGATCATAACCTTAAACCAAAGAGGGCCTTGGAATTAACAAATGTGTCTATCCAAAGGATCCAGGGAAATATCGGTGGTAGAGAAGAACTCTCCCATTGCAGTAAAGATACCGCACCATTAATAAGATCCGAACAACAGTCTTCTGATAACGCAGAATGGGTCGAAGCCGTCAAAAACAGACGGAGATCTTTTACAACATCAATAAAAACTCCAACCTTCATTGGAACAAAGCGGAATGATTTAGAAAATGAGAAAGATAAAAAGAACATGGAACTTCGTGCGGCCCCCCGAAGAGCATGGCTCTACATAGGCAGATTGGACCAAAATACTTCAGTAGAGATGATAAAGAATCACTTGAAGAACTTGAAAGTAGAGGAGGTAATAGAATGTGAACAACTCCAAACAAAAGGAAAACTTAAATCATACAAAGTGGTTATCCCTCTCAACGACCTTGGAAAGGTCACCGATCCGGAACTCTGGCCAGAATACGCCGTAGTGAGAAGATATCGTCTTTTTCGACAACAGGGAAAAGAAGAAAAATATAACGCTCAATTTCCTCCTCTGGAATGTGGAAGGGCTTAAAAACACTATGACTTTAGCTACGGGAAACCTCATCGACAAGCAAGACATTATTATCATGACTGAAACATTCGCGACCACCGAAATCAACATACCTGGATTCTACTCAGAGCAAGTACTCGCCATACAAGGGCAACGAGGCAGACCCGTGAGTGGTATTGCCTGCTTCTTTAAACCCGTTGTTGGAAAACTGTCATGCACTTATAGAGATAAGAACATTATAATAATGGAATCCAACAAATTATCGGTAATAGGATTATATATCGACCCCTCCTCAGCAATGGAAGATGTATTATATATCCTCTTGACTGCTCTATCGAAGGTGAACCAAGAAAATAATACAATCATTGCTGGAGACTTAAATTGCAGGATAGACAACAATGAATATCGAGGTCATGAATTGCTTCAAACGTTGGAGGAAGAAGGATTCACCCTCGTCAACAGGAAATCTGACAAGACGTACTTTGCCCACAATGGAAGCAGTACAATTGATGTTCTATTCTTCAAAGGTGCTGGACTTAAACTAATTGATTATAAGGTATGCTACTCATCTCCAGAGTCAATATTAAAGAAGCACTGTCCAGTCTCAGCGATCTTTCATCTGAACGTTCTTTCCCACCCATGGAATGCACAAACCGCCATGAAGCCTATAGCCCGAAAGCTTAATGAGAACGTCCTCCTGCAAAGCACCGATAAAATCATGGACTTAAACCACAAAATAATGGAACATGAATTGGATACTGCAGCTTCTGTTTTAGAAGACATCTTCAGATCCGCCTTCATCACAATAACTCCACGAAAATCCAAAAAGTGGTTCAATGAGACCTGCTATTTGGAAAGAAAGCAAGTCCTGAAGGCTCTTCATGTGGCAAAAACAACACTGAATATAGAAGACTTAACTAACTACAGTCAGCTCAGAAGGAAATACAAAGAACTACTGAAGACTTCTAGAAACAAGTATATTGAACTTGAAGCAATGAAGATGGCTGACGAAGCCAAGAAGGACCCATTCATGGCATTAAAACCACGTAAAGTTCCAACAACTGGCAAAATAGACATGAATACATGGGAAAAGCACTTCTCACGCATCCTAAACCAACAAAGATCCGTAACAGCCTATCCAAGAAAATACGTTGAAGCAGACAGGGGAGGCATCACCCTATTCTCACAAAAAGAAGTCTCTGACACTATACTCAAACTAAAAGATGGAAAAGCACCGGGCCCTGATGGCATTTTCAGTGAACACATTAAAGCTTCAATAAATGTATTACTTCCATCCATAACGAATCTCATGAACCTCTGCTTGTTACTAGGAGACATCCCCAAAGCATGGAAAACCTCCACATTGAAGGTCTTATACAAAGGAAAGGGTAACTTGCTTGATCCAAATTCCTATAGAGGGATTGCTCTGGAGAATAATTTGATGAAGATACTCACCAAGCTAATAACCACTCGACTGACGGAAGAAATCGAAGCCAAACTTCCGGAAGAGCAATTTGGATTTAGAAGAGGAAGAAGTACTCTACACGCAATAAGAAATCTACTGGACGATATACATGACACCTTACGGCTACCAAAGGGTAAATTTCACACAGTGTTCATAGATTTCTCCAAGGCCTTCGATAATCTTAATAGAAACATCATATCGTCGAAACTAGATTCTCTTGTAGAGGACAAGGCGCTCACTCTTTTGATCCATAACATGTTGATAAATAACACTGTCATCATCTCAGACAATATAACCTCATCGAGGGAGATCACGCAGACAAATGGCGTTCTACAGGGTGACCCTCTCAGTCCTCTATTGTTTAATGTAGCTACCTATGATGTGGTCCAAGCGATAAAAGAGGTGACAAACGAAGTAACCACGTATTTATATGCCGATGATATGGTTCTAGGATCACACGATGTTAAAGAGCTACAAAAAGCACTGGATGCACTGGAGAAGTGGGCAGATATAAATGAATTGCAGGTAAACATCGAAAAGACTGTCTACATGATTTTCAGGAAGGGTGGACGAACATCCTCAAGTGACAAAGTGACGTACAAAGCAGAAACATTAAACGACGTGAACAGTTTTAAATATCTGGGCTTGACGATGCAGACGACAGCAAACTCCTTTAGACTTCATATTAGACTACGTGCTGCGGCAGCTATGAAAGCGATATTTGACATCAAGAATCTAAACAGACTATCTCTCAAGACGGCCATTACCCTGTTTGACGCAAAAATAATCCCTATTTTAACATATGGACTGGAAATCATTTGGGATAAGCTAACAAAGAATGACCTACACATTCTAGAAAAAGTCAAAGCCCGATTCTTAAAGACAACCCTGTGTGTGTCTAGATTCACTAGATCAAGACTGGTTTATGAACTCGCAAAGGAGCCTTTCCTAATCGAAGATTTGAGATTCAAGCTTGCTCTACCTTATACAGACCAATGGAAGAAACTCCTGGACGAAAGAGTGGCCAAAAGGAATTATATTTGTCCCGAATTCTATACGACTGAAGCAATGACGAACAGAACATGGACCAATACAAACCAGGACCTCCGACATTTTATCAATTCTATGGCAATTCATGGATACCACTACAAACTCTGCAAAACCAGGATCTTTCATGAACCGGACGAGAGTTGTGTGTGTAAACTGTGTAATTTGACTTGTTCTCGTTACCATGTCGTGGAATGCTCTAAGAGAAATAGGCCTATAATTGACTTATGTTTAAATGACATGTAATCGCTTTATATACACAAATTGTGTGCTATTAAATTACATACATAATGCTTCACCTACTCTAATTCTCCGAGTTCCATTTTCTAGAAATTTAACCACCCATTCAACCATTCTTTTGTCTAGTCCAATAGCCTTCATTTTCGTCAGCAGTCTCCCATGATCCACCCTATTAAGATCCTTGAGTAGGTCAGTAGTGATGCAGCCCATTTGACCTCAAGAATCTAAAGCATCAACTTGCTGGAATCCTGAGATGTTGAGACATACTGGAATAACCTTTCCTAAACCCGAAATGCCTTCTATCAAACAGTTACTAATTCCGCAAACGCGTCTAATATAATCAGAAATAATGTTTTCCCAGAGCTTAGGTGCAACACGTGTCAGCTTTACCGGTCTGTAATTATCTTCTTTATGTTTATCACCCTTCCTTTTGTACAATGGGGCTACTATAGCAACTCTCCATTCTTTTGGTACGGCATATCTCCTTCATACAAACAGTAATCAAATAAATATTTCGGGTGCTGTATTATATCCCATTTCAACTTTTGTTTCTTTTTTTATGTCCTTATTATCATAGGTGAATTTCAGTATTTCGCCTATATTAGTCATCTCCTCCTGAGATTCGTGCATCAATCCCGTTACCGATAGAACGATACGTGAACGCGTTCATATACGGACAATGAACTGCGTGTTGGAGAAATTGTTGTGAGATGGACAGCGGACATTGGGATGAAACGGGAGGAAAAGTCAGCTTGTAAGTAACACCAAGAGGATAAGCCCTTTCAGTTTTAATTACTGCCTTGATGTGGTGATAGTAAGTCGTGGGGAACCCTGTAAGTATCTAGGTGTAATCACATTAACGAGGTTGTTAAAGAGAGGTTACAGATATCTTCACAAACTTATGAGGGCATTTAGTGGTTGTAGCAAGGCTGTAAAGCAGAGGGCGTATGGATCTCTGGTAAGACTCCAATTAGAGTTTGGTTCCAGTGTATGGGAACCACATCAGGAGTGGTGGTGATTATTGTTAACTAAGCAACCATCCTCTATGAAAGCTAATCAGAGGGAAAAATGGAAGGGGTCCGACACATCGAAATATGAAGGTATCGGCTGCAACGAAGTGACTTGACGTTCTGGAGGAGTCGATCTTGAAATGCTTTGTTCACCTGATGATGGTGATGGTGGTGGTGGTGGTGATTATTGTTTTAAGAGGAAGTGCAACTAGGCAACCATCCTCTATATAACACTAATCAGAGGGAAAATATGGAAGGGGTCCGACACTTCGAAAAATGAAGATATCGGCCAAATGAAGACAAGGGCCACGATGGGCGTGAAAATGAAAGACTCCCTAGCCCTCGCAAACCTAATAGCGTCGGGGTCGGAAAAGAACAAGAGTTGACCAAGAGAGGTCGGATAGGATAGATGAAAGTGAGGAGCCTGGCACAAGTAAGTGGAAGCAATGCCATGACTCATCTAAGGGCCCGGTGGTCGCCAACCCACGCTACAAAGTTCAGAGCCCCTGGGGCTTGATGATGGTGGCTTCAAACTGACACCCAAAGCCTATTTTGAAAAATAAGTGTGTGGAGAAAGACTTAGAGGTAGACCAAGCCGGTGCAAAAGGGCACGGCTAGGAGAGCTTGGAATGGAAGAAGGTACTGGAAGACAAGTGTTCGTAGGACAGAGTATTATGGAAAGACTTACACATTCCTCACCTGGTCTTTTTTTTTTTTTTTTTTTTTTTTTGCTAGTGGCTTTACGTCGCACCGACACAGACAGGTCTTATGGCGACGATCGAATAGGAAAGGCCTAGAAGTCGGAAGGAAGCAGCCGTGGCCTTAATTAAGGTACAGCTCCAGCATTTGCCTGGTGTGAAAATGGGAAACCACGGAAAACCATCTTCACGGCTGCCGACAGTGCGATTCAAACCTACTATCTCCCGGATGCAAACTCAAAGCAGCGCGGCCAACTAGCCCGGTCACCTGCTCTACTGGGGTGGAGAATCGTTGATGATGATGAGTAAGATTTCACTCAGAGGAAGATTTTGAGATCCTTCCCCACGAGGAGCCCCTGTGTAGTGATCGTGTTCCTCTTGAGAGTAAGAGAGGATGTTGACAACTCAGAACTAATAATCAGTTGCGGTGTGTCGCACGGGATATTTCCTTTCTAAACTGTAGGAAGTCAATATTCATGCTTCCTTCCATCGTGCTTACGTTATCACTTTTGATTTGGCTTTATTCACCGAACAGCCTGTTTATGCCCCGCAAAGGAAATCCCTTGTAGGGAAATGATGCAGGAGCCATACAGGATGTTCGTAAAGTGAGAGAAAAGAAATAAATTGCTTCATCTCTTCTCGAGCCTGACGAAATCAGGCTGGGGTCCATTGTAGAAGCAGAGCACTCCTGGGCTGCGTACCATTCAGTGCCCCTTTATGGCATATAACCAGTTTTTTTCTACATTAAAAATACGTACATTTTAAACTCAAAATACAATATTTATTGCCTTTGGGTGTGGCGAGCCCATCGTAATAACAGTCTGTATAAAGCCTCAAAGTGGATTTGAACAGAGATCTAAGGAGGACTCCAGAAGCTACGCGCATCTTTTGGGTCTCCAGGGAGCTGCGAGATGTTGATGGAGGTCAATGATCCACAGCAAGACGGGTGGTGGTGGTGGCGATTATTGTTTAAAGAGGAAGAAGAAACGACGAGACGCGCCATCTTGTCCAAGTGAAAAAATTTCTTAGTGAGATCTGTGTCGAAGCCAGGCTGAAATGGTTTGGTCATCTCTCAAAAGAATGGACCCACAAAGAACAGGTGGAGTGTGATCTGAGAAGGCAAAAGATCAAGAGGTCCGCCAAGGAAGAGATAGATCGATCAGATTAGAAATGATCTAGCTGGGTGAGGTCTGGATTTGCAGCAGGTTGTGGAAGAAAACCTCCACACGGAGAGAGGTAAATGGAGAGTGCTCATTCACCGCACTCGGAAAACTGGAGCTGGTTCAAGACGAAGAAGAAGTAGAAGACGTCAACTGGGCAACCACCCTCTATTAACATTAATCAACGTGAAAAAATGGAAGGGATAGATGAAAGTGAGGAGCCTGGCACAAGTAAGTGGAAGCAATGCCAGGACTCGGCTAAGGGCCCCATTGTCGCCAACCCACACCTGCAAGTTAACAGCTCCTAGGGTCCTATCTAGTCCCTTCTTACAACAGGCAGGGACTACCGTGGTTGTTATTCTACTGCCCTCACCCACAGGGGGACCACAGCAAGACCCAGGAGGCCCCTTGATAAGGGTAACGGGGTCAGAAGAAAACAATATTCATTCTACGAAACCACGTGTTTTATCAGAAAAAACGTTTTCAGTAGACGAGGCCTGTTAAAAAGCCGAACTTTAAAAATACCACGCAAATGCGAAGTCTTAGCGTTTTCCGGTATAAGGCGCTGTATGGTACCCTTCCTAAGTAACTAGCAATTTTATGTCCATTTCTGAAACCATTCTAATAATAATAATAATAATAATGTCACTTTCTCTTCGTCCCACTAACTACTTTTACGGTTTTCGAAGACGCCGAGGTGCCGGATTTTAGTCTCGCAGCAGTTCTTTTACGTGCTTGTAAATCTACCGACACGAGGCTGACGTATATGAACACCTCCAAATACCACCGGACTGAGCCAGGATCGAACCTGCCAAGTTGGGGTCAGAAGGGTAGCACCTCAACCGTCTGAGCCACACAGCCCGGCGATCTGAAACAATCAGTCATTGCTTAGCTCAGCAGCTGTTCATTTTCGGATGTGTTGAGTTTGTGTTGTCATTGTCCGGAGGCCTGAATATTCCAATCAACGTATCAACATTTAGTTCTGCTTCAAACTGGGAAAACGTTTACGCAGACATACAGTGGTGTTGTCTACTAATTGGTCAAATGGTAAACCGCTGGTAGTATCTGTAAGTCTTGAGACATTTGAGAGAAAATGTCCAGAAAAAGGTCGAGATTAGTGGAGAAACAACTTCTGGGGCCTTCACCATGACACCGTACCAGCTCACACATCGCTGTTGATTCGTGAACTTTTAATGAAGATGAAGACAACTGTGATTCCCCATCCTCCCTACTTACCTGACCTCGCCCCGGCAGATATTTTATTATTTCCAAACTAAAATTTTCGCTGAAAGGATAAGACATCAAACTGAAACCGGAGGTGAAACGGTGTGCTATCCTTCCTCGAGACTGCTTCTACGTATAAGTAGACACGGTGTTATGGGCGTTGTATTAATAAACTAGCTATCTGAGTTTGCAGAGAATCTGGAGAAATTGCTGAATGGTACGGACTCAGTCTTGGAGAAGAAGTAGGCCCACAGGATGCAAATAAATAAATAAATAAATAAATAAATAAATAAATAAATAAATAAATAAATAAATAAATAAATAAATAAATAAATAAATAAATAAATAAATAAATAAATAAATAAATAAATAAATAAATAAATAAATAAATAAATATATAAATAAATAAATAAATAAATAAATAAATAAATAAATAAATAAATAAATAAATAAATCAATCCAAAACAAAAGTAATGGAGTACCGTGGTGATGAAGAAAATATTAGCTTAGGAAATGAAGGCTTGTTACTTAGGTTGTAGAATACTAATGATGACAGAAGTAAGGATGACATAAAAAGCAATGAAGGCCTTCCTTAAGAACTGAAATTTGCTCACTTCGAATATAGATATAGGAATTAGACACATGTTTTCTGAAGACTTTCGTCTGGAGCGTGGTGTTGTATGGAAGTGGAGCATGGGCAATAACTAGCTCAGAAAGGAAGATAATAGAGACTTTCTAAATGTGGTGTTACGGAAGAATGCTGAAGGTACAATTCTTACTTGACACTAGGACTGCTCAAAATATATATATATGTACACACCGAGTGAGTTCGCTATGTGGTTTGGGTCGCGTAGCTGCTGTCAGCTTGTATTCGGGAGGTAGCGGGTTCGAACCCTACTGTTGGCAGCAATGAAGATGGTTTCACACCAGGTAAATGCTGGGGCCTTTATTAAGGCCACGGCCAGTTTCTTCCCACTCCTAGCCCTTTCCTGTCCCATCGTCGCCACGAAACCTATCTATGTCGGTGCGACGTAAAGCAAATGTTATTGTTTGTATCATCAGTCCATAGAGTGGTTTGATGCAGCACTTCATGCCACCCTAGCATGTTAACCAGTTCATCTCTACGTAACTACTACATCTACACTGATCTGTAATAGTTATACCTTGGTGTACACCTACCGTTCTTGCCGCCTACGGAAGATGGTTTTCCGTGGTTTCCCATTTTCACTCCAGGAAAATGCTCGGGCTGTAACTTAATTAACGCCATGGCCGCTCCCTTCCCAATCTTAGCCTTTGCCCACCCTTCGGTCGCCCAAAGCATTTGATGTGTTAGTGCGGTGTTAAAAAATTGCCGCCAACTGAACAAGTCTTGGGTGTCTTAAGATGTGTCTTATCATTTTGTTTCTTCTTCTGTTCAAAATTTTCCAAATCGATCTTCTCTCACCAGTTCGGCTCAGTTTGCAAGGAAAAATATTTTGTGTTTTTAAAGCATAGCTAGTGTACAGTAACTGGCTATCATCCAGCACTGGTGAAGGTTCTGGTGTACTAGAACTGAAAATGTTAACTTCGGTATCACGTAATTTTTTTCCCGGTTCTGCTTCAGTGTGATGTAGCCTACACACAAATTGGCTGTCGTGAAATATGACTTTCTTTCAATATCCTCTTGTTTGAAATAGAATGAACATACTGTGCAGGTGATAGGATTCAAGTACCATCTCTTCGCCCACCCGTCATCCACATTTATAAGGATTAAGCTAACGAATTGTATCCATCGATTCTCATGAGTATTACTGTCTTAAATGGAAGATAATAATTGTTTCAGGGTACATCAATAGTCAAATTCGGTGACACTTAATAAGTATTATTAGTATTAAAACAGAAATGTATGCAAGTGCCATTGAAGAAAGTCGTGTCGGCAGCGAAATAGTCGTTTTATGAACCGGTACATATGTATTTTTCTGTTTTATTAGTACACTAGTACATCGGACTACTGCTACTGCTGAAATGTTTTCATTCCTCCCCTGAAGGGGGAGGCGGGCTCCTACACGGTGACGCCGTCTCTCAGGCCGGGAGATTTGTTACGGTGAAGGAGATGCCCGGAGAAAGTGAGAGGGTTGACCGCCGTGGCCTATACTAGGAACTAGAGATGGGGAATCTGATTCTTTTAGAAGAACCGATTCATTTGAACCGATTCACTAAAATGATTCGTTCATTTGATTCGTTCATTTAATTCGTTCATTCCAATACCACGTGACGGAGAGCCGAAAGCGAAACCATGGACTCAGATGAACCATTCCGTTATGTTCTTTATTACTGCTACTGCTTTACATGTTTGCAGGTTACAAGAAGTGAAATGTTCAAGTTATAATAATAATAATTGATAGCATATTAACAAGAGTACTATCCTTTTTTAGAGGTTACAGTCGAAAAATGCTACACAACTGTCTGACTAATCCTTTCCAAACTTAAGTAGCTACCATTCGAAACTATAGGAGAATCGAATTTGAAATTTATAGTAGATATGAACATTTTGTCGCCTTGTTTCACACGTTAGTTCAGAGAACAAGAACGTGAACGGGAACCTTGAGATAAACTTAACCTAACATTTCGCAACGAGCTGGAAGTTGAGTGTATATTAAAGTTCCGAGAAGTGTGTGACTTGAAACTACGTGATAATTTCTTATTTAAAAAATATATTTTTTCCTGTAAGGTTAGGTTAGGAGTATTTGACTTGTGGACCGGACTTTTAGTTCAGGTTAAATAAAAAATAACAGAGTCGTTCTTCACAAGTAGTCATTGATTCAAAAATGGTGGATACCCGATTTGGCGATATGAATCAGAAAGAACGAGGAACCAAGGAACGAGTTGCGGCTGCCATCTCTCGATTCAGATTTCGATTCACAAACGAGTCGATTCATTTCGTTCACTGAATCATGATTCAATCGTTCAGTGCAATGATTCGTTCATTTTGAATCACTCGTTCAGAATCTCCCCATCTCTACTAGGAACTGTCCAGGCATTCACCTTAGTGCAGGAGAACGGGAAACCATTTTCAGGAGAGCCGACGGTTGGGGCCAGCCGTGAGGTCCAGCCCTGTCTCGTCTCCCGAATTCAGGGACCTAGAGCCACGGTAGAGCCGTGGCCACCCTTCCTCCGCTTGGTTGGCCAGTCAGAGTGCAGAGCTGTTGGACCACGAACCAGTCACCCCCTGTGGGTGGGGGATACAGACGAGGAATATACCCACAGTATCCCCTGTCTGTCGTAAGAGACGACCAAGGGATGATTGTATTAGAACCATGAAACTACTTGTGATTAGTACCATCGTGCGGGGAACACCATGGGTCGGCTTTACTTGCGCTTAGTACCGCTATGTTCGGTACACAACAGGTTGGTGATTAGTAGCAGCAGAGAGTGACTTTACTGTGGGTTTAAATTACCTGTGATTTGTACCACTATATGAGCGAACCGTGGGTTTGCGTTGACTGTGAGTAGTACCCATTATGTGAGGAACACCACGGGAATACCAGCGCGAGTGATTAGTACACCTATGTGTGGAACACCATGGGTTTGCCTACGAGTGGCGCCATTATGTGAGAAACACCATTGGTCTGCGTTATCTGTGCGACGTACAATACTTGTGAGTAGTATCATAATGTTTGGAACACTGTGAGTCTACGCTACTTTCGATAAGTACCGCAACATGATAAATATCATGGTTCTACATTACTAGCGATAAGTACCATTGTTAGGGGCCGTTGACGTGGATGTTGGACCCCTTTAGACATCAAGCATCATCGTTGCAAGAATTTGCTGTAGAAGCACTCCCTTGGTCAGTGATATAATTGTTTTCAGATATTATCTGCGAAGGTGGGGCATTGCGGGTCGGATCCACTGATTGTCTTAAATTCATATTCATCCATGCATTCTTCATGATCACGTTTTGAATTCTGGTCAGTAGATTATTTTGGACTTTTAAATTGTCATTACATTTAGTCTCACTTCGTTCCATTAGGGGCCGATGACCTACATCTTAGGCCCCTTTAAACAACAAGCATCGTCATCATCTACGGACCAGCCGTGGCCACTTGAGGGCCGAGACCCGCTCTGCATCCACCGAACCCTTCGGGCTAGGGCGCAAGCGAGTCCCCAAGTCAGCGACAATGTGGTAGTAGGGGTAGCGCAGTGGGATAGTGAATAGCCCGCTTTCAATTCCGTTATCCTGTCTCAAACACACCCCTCGGTTTACATACAGAATCAATCAATCAATCAATCAATCAATCAATCAATCAATCAATCAATCAATCAATCAATCAATCAATCAATCAATCAATCAATCAACCAACCAATCAATCAATCAATCAATCAATCAATCACCATTGATCTGCATTTAAGGGCAGTCGCCCAGGTGGCAGCTTCCCTTATCTCTTGTTCACCTAGTCTTTTCTTAAATAATTGCAAAGAAATTGGAAATTTATTGAACATCTCCCTTGGTAAGTTATCCCAATCCCTAACTCCCCTTCCTAAAACGAATATTTGCCCCAATTTGTCCTCATGAATTCCAACTTTATCTTCATATTGTGGTCTGTCTTACTTTTAAAAGCACTACTCAAACTCATTCGTCTACAAATGTCATTTCATGCCATCTCTCCACTGACAGCTGGGAACATACCTCTTAGTCGGGCAGCTCGTCTCCTTTCTCCCAAGTCTTCCCAGCCCAAATTTTGCAACATGTTTGTAACGCTACTCTTTTGTCGGAAATCACCCAGAACAAATCGAGCTCCTTTCCTTTGGATTTTTTTTTTTTTTTCATTTCTCCAATCAAGTATTCCTGGTGAGGGTCGCATACACTGGAACCATACTCTATTTGGGGTCTTACCAGAGACTACCATGCCCTCTCCTTTACATCCTTACTACAACCCCTAAATACCCTCATAACCATGTGCAGAGATCTGTACCCTTTATTTACAATACCGTTTATGTGATTACCCAAATGAAGATATTTCCTTGTATTAACACCTAGGTACTTACAATGATCCCCATAAAGGACTTGCACTCCCATCAACGCAGTAATTAAAACTGAGAGGTCTTTTCCTATTAGTGAAACTCACAACCTGATTTTCAATCACGTTTGTCATCATACCATTGCCTGGTGTCCATCTCGCAACATTGTCGAGGTCTTTTCGCAGTTGCTCACAATCTTGTAACTAACTAGATAGATGGCCACTAAGCTAGATAGCCCTACCAGCTTAATGTAAACTTGCCTTTACGCTGTGATTTCTTGCACAGGCACATGCGAAAAACAATCTTGATTCACGTAAGAAGGAAAAACTGAGTGAAACACTAACCTTTCTTTCATACTGCCAGCCGATCTGAACACATTCGTCTGTTGTGGACACGACACACTGTTCTTTCACTTACAGTCCCGATCACTAAACCAACAGAAAACAAAATCAGTGTTAACATCAAGGAATATCATACCTTTCGGCTTACAATGGTCCTAGTCTATTAGGTGAACTTCATAGGGGGCCATGGACGCAAGGCTAGGTGGGCATGGTGTATGTCTCCCGTTCATCTCTGTAGTTGGGCGTGTTTCCGGACCCTGTTTCTCAGAAATAATACTAGTTCAACAGTTATTAAGTGCTAATTAAACTAGTACTCATTTTGTTTCTTCAACTGTTCTACCAGTCTAGTAACTTGTTTTTACTACTCCAGTGATATCATTCCCTAGTATAGTAGTAAACTGTTTATGCTCCTGTTGATTGTATGTCCAACTGGTGGTGATTATTGTTTCAAGAGGAAGTACAACTGGGCAACTATCCTCTATTAACACTAATCAAAGAGAAAAATGGAACGGTTCAGACACTTCGAGAAATAAAGTATCGGCCAAAGAAAGACCAGGGACACGAAGGGCATGAAAATAAGAGACTTCGTAGGTCTCCATACGCAATACCGTTGGGGTCGGAAAAGACCAAGAGTTGACCAATGAAGGTCGGACAGGATATATGAAAGTGAGGAGCCTGGCACAAGTAAGTGGGAACAATGTTAGGACTCATCTAAGGGCCGCATGGTCGCCTACCCACGCTCCCAAGTTACGAGCCTTTGGGGGCCCTTCTAGTCGCCTCTTACGACAGGCAGAAGATACCGTGGGTTTTATTCTACCGCCCCCACTCACAGTGGCGTACAATCCTTGCCCCGTTTGTCTATAGATTCGGATATGAAGTGAGATGTATTTTCGCGGCGACTTTTTACGACCGGATGCCCTTCCTGACGTCACCTCTTTAGACTATTTAATGAGATGAAATGAATGACGTGATATATGATAAGAAGGAGGGGTAAAACACGGTGCCGGCACATAGCCTATAGGCCCTACCAGTCAAATAACACCAAGGGGCCTGCTCGAGACTTAACGTCCCCATCCGACGGACGAATAACCATCAACAACGTCATATACCCTCACTCCATATGAGCACTGCGGAGAGATTTGGTATTGAATCCCGACTTTCGGCACGCAATCTAGTGATTAGAAATTGTATAACACCACCTCTCCTATCCTGATGGTGAACACTTTTTTCGAGCAGCGGGACTCGAACCGGGTCACCACGATGTCAGACCACATAGACTTGACTCCTTAACCATTGCGGCCAAGAGGCGGACTTTTATGCGGAGCCACGTGGTAGCGGAGACCATATTATTATTATTATTATTATTATTATTATTATTATTATTATTATTATTAGCGGTATTTATTTATTTATTTATTTATTTATTTATTTATTTAATTTATTTATTTATTTATTTATTTATTTATTTATTTATTTATTTATTTATTTATTTCGGATCGTTTCAACCTCCTACGAGTTACGATTACACAACTTCCTTGACTGTCGATGTTCTTTCTTTTTACGCCAATACTCCTTCATTCTCTGGCTCGCTTTTGCTCGTTCCTCATCCGAGAACACCCTTCTTGTTCTCCTGGTTTTCTCTACGAACAGATCCGTCACCTCCGCAATTTTCCTCCTGAACACTGTTCTGTTTGTCATATCTCCCTCCTCAATGCCACATTTTTTAAAGATCCTGATGAACTTCTTTCAGCCATGGTACTTGGGTCTTTTCTTCTTTCCTGGAAGATGATGAGGATCTTATTTGTTAGGCGTTCCGGTCCTATTCTTTTCAGGTGTCCATAGAAAGTCAGTCGCCTTTTTGAAATGTTTCCGCAATTTTCATACAGCTCTTGATTTAATCTCAAACGAAAGGTAAATTTATTTCCCATGACGTTCTTCTTCTTCTTCTTCTTATGATGATGATGATGATTATTATTATTATTATCATTATCATTATTATTATTATTGTTATTATTATTACACTGACTGACAGAACAAATGCAACACCAAGGAGGAGTGGTTCGAAAGAGATGAAAGTTGGGGAAAAAACAGAGACGGCACGGATGAATAATTGATGGTTATTTCAAACCGATATGCAGGTTACACAATGCGCACGGCATCGACTCATTAGCATGTAGGACCACTGCGAGCGGCGATGCACGCAGAAACACGTCGAGGTACAGAGTCAATAAGAGTGCGGATGGTGTCCTGAGGGATGGTTCTCCATTCTCTGTCAACCATTTGCCACAGTTGGTCGTCCGTACGAGGCTGGGGCAGAGTTTGCAAACGGCGTCCAATGAGATCCCACACGTGTTCGATTGGTGAGAGATCCGGAGAGTACGCTGGCCACGGAAGCATCTGTACACCTCGTAGAGCCTGTTGGAAGATGCGAGCAGTGTGTGGGCGGGCATTATCCTGCTGAAACAGAGCATTGGGCAGCCCCTGAAGGTTCGGGAGTGCCACCGGCCGCAGCACATGCTGCACGTAGCGGTGGGCATTTAACGTGCCTTGAATACGCACTAGAGGTGACGTGGAATCATACGCAATAGCGCCCCAAACCATGATGCCGCGTTGTCTAGCGGTAGGGCGCTCCACAGTTACTGCCGGATTTGACCTTTCTCCACGCCGACGCCACACTCGTCTGCGGTGACTATCTCTGACAGAACAGAAGCGTGACTCATCGGAGAACACGACGTTCCGCCATTCCCTCATCCAAGTCGCTCTAGCCCGGCAACATGCCAGGCGTGCACGTCTATGCTGTGGAGTCAATGGTAGTCTTCTGAGCGGACGCCGGGAGTGCAGGCCTCCTTCAACCAATCGACGGGAAATTGTTCTGGTCGATATTGGAACAGCCAGGGTGTCTTGCACATGTTGAAGAATGGCGGTTGACGTGGCGTGCGGGGCTGCCACCGCTTGGCGGCTGATGCGCCGATCCTCGCGTGCTGACGTCACTCGGGCTGCGCCTGAACCCCTCGCACGTGCCACATGTCCCTGCGCCAACCATCTTCGCCACAGGCGCTGCACCGTGGACACATCCCTATGGGTATCGGCTGCGATTTGACGAAGCGACCAACCTGCCCTTCTCAGCCCGATCACCATACCCCTCGTAAAGTCGTCTGTCTGCTGGAAATGCCTCCGTTGACGGCGGCCTGGCATTCTTAGCTATACACGTGTCCTGTGGCACACGACAACACGTTCTACAATGACTGTCGGCTGAGAAATCACGGTACGAAGTGGGCCATTCGCCAACGCCGTGTCCCATTTATCGTTCGCTACGTGCGTAGCACAGCGGCGCATTTCACATCATGAGCATACCTCAGTGACATCAGTCTACCCTGCAATTGGCATAAAGTTCTGACCATTCCTTCTTGGTGTTGCATTTGCTCTGTCAGTCAGTGTATTATTATTATTATTATTATTATTATTATTATTATTATTATTATTATTATTTACGACGAGGCCTGCTAGGGACCGCATGTCAATTTCAATTCATCCTTCCTTGTTGTTTTCTATTAAGTTCATTCTAGTATTCCTTGAAAAAAATGGCGTATGGCTTTTAGTGCTGGGAGTGTCCGAGAACATGTTCGGCTCGCCAGGTGCAGGTCTTTTGATTTGACACCCGTGGGTGACCTGCGCGTCGTGATGAGGATGAAATGATGGTGAAGACAACACACATACCCAGCCCCCGTGGCAGCGAAATTAACCAATGATTGTTAAAATTCCCGACCCTGTCGGGAATCGAACCCGGAACCCCTGTGACCAAAGGCCAGCACGCTAACCATTTCGCCATGGAGCCGGACTCCAGTAATCCTTCATCATTGCGCTATGCTTTATTATTCTCTCCCCAAACCACTTTGGACCGCCTTTTCTTTTCATTCTTCCTCGGAATGCTTCCATTCTTAAAACCTTATTTTTGAAAATCTCTCTTTCTATAGTTTCCTCTTCTCTTATTTTATTTCTTCCTAAATCTTTCTTGAACTCTTGTATTCAGCTTGTTGTAAACTTTTTCTACCAAAGGTACTTGAATATCTGTTCTGTCTATCTGTTATCATCCATTCTATAGATATATCCAAAAACTAGCAATCTCCTTTTTTTTCTTATTGCTTCTGTTATATTTTCTGGGTTCTGGTCTGAGATTAAACACACATAGGTTGTGATTGTAAGTAATTTTACCAAAATGCCAGGGATAGAACACAATCTAATTGTTCATACATGATAAAAGAAGGCCCTTCAGTGGCTCTCGACTTGCGAGCGTGAGTTGGCAACCACGGAGGTCTCCTTGCTGAATCAGTGATTCTTCCACGTGTGCTCCTGTGGGTGGGGGCGGTAGAATAACACCCGCGGTATCCCCTGCCTGTCGTAAGAGGCGACTAAAAGGGGGCCCAGGGACTCTTACCTTGGGAGCGTCATTGGCGACCATGGGGCTCTTAGCCGAGTCCTGGCATTGCTTCCACTTGTGCCAGGCTCCTCAATTTCAACTATCCTATCCGACCTCCCCGCTTGTTCTTTTCCGACCCCGACGGTATTAGGGCATCCGAGCCCTTCGATACCTTCATTTTTTTGTAGTGTCGGGCCACTTCAATCTCTCTGCTTAGTATTAATAGATGTTTGCCCAGTTGCACCGTCTCTTAAAATAATAATCACCACCACCTCTGTGGTGACTGGTAGTGTGGTCTGTTGCGCTTAAATTAAGAAAGGTGTATTAAGTCGGATGAAAACCAGTATATCTCCATTTTCTTGAGTTTAATACCTGGGTGATGAAAATATATAAGAAATGTAAATCTTGCATGGATCAGAGTCAATTTGGTTTTAGGAATGGTCTTGGCACGCGTGAAGCACTTTTCTCCTTCATGTATTAACACAGCGGAGCATGGATATGAATGTAGATGTTTATGCTTGTTTATAGATTACAAAAAGGCATTTAACTGTGTTAAACATGAAAAGTTAATCACGATTCTTCAACAACTCGGTATTGATCGCAATGATCTAAGTATAATCAGTAATCTGTACTGGAATCAGACAGCAGGTATCAAAACTGATCAAGGAACTTCAGGAACAACTTCAATCAGAAAAGGTGTACGTGAAGGTTGTGTATTATCTCCTCTTCTGTTCAATATTTATTCTGAGGCAATCCTCCAGGAAACATTGGCGGACGATTGTGGAGGGATCATGATAAATGGAAAAGATATTAACAACATAAGATATGCGGATGGCACTGTCGTCATAGCAGATGAGCTATCTGCCCTTCAACGCATGATAAACCACCTAGTTCAATGCCGTGAGGAATACGGCCTATTTATTAATACTTCCAAAAGCAAGGTTATGGTATTCTCTAAAAGGAAAAACCCAACGAGCTAGAAAGAGGACTATAGAGTGGCTAACATGGCTGCTACAGTGCTCTGGGTGGTGCCAAGGCGAAATAGCGACTCCATAGTTTAAGCGCCATTCATATAATTTCTCCGCATACGGTGCGATACTTCTAATAGATTAGATCGAAGAAAATATGCTCTCTACGTGTGTGGCATGCAATTTCATAAATTGTAGAGAAAACACGAAGAATAAATATCATATTTTAGATAAGATTCTTTTTTTACTAAAGTACACAGTTTTGGGCGATTAGCAGAATTACGTTGCCTGTGTAGCACAATCCAGCACGTGTACGTTAGGCCTACCTTTAATTTTCTTGTATTTGGTATTTGAAGGTGCTCAGATAGGTTACCTTTGTGTCAGTAGATTTACCGGCCCGTAAGGGAACTCCACCGGGGCAAATCTCCGGCACTTCAGCTTCTCCGAAAACCGTACTAAGTAGTCGGTAGGACGAAAAACCAATACCACTATTTATTATTACATTGTATCCTACAGAGCACATTTCCCCAGCATTTTGAAAATAAATATAAAGTGAACAACGATGTTACAAGACGCCTGCTGTCCAACGCCACACCTACAATATTTAGAATTTCCTAGTCACCTCATCCCCTTTGCCAACGATACGGAGTAATATGAGGACTTTCAGTCCTACATCACCACTACTACTGAGCGAGTTGGCTACGTGGTTCGCGGTATATAGCTCTTAGCTTGCATTCGGGATATAGTGAGTTCTAATCCCACTGCCGACAGCACTGATAGCTGGTTTTCCGTGGTTCCCATTTTCACATCAGGCAAATACGGGGGCTGTTGTGCCTTAATGCCACTGGCACTTCCTTCGCAGTCCTAGCATCGTAGCTATAAGGCGTGTCTGAGTGGGTGCTACATAAGGCAAATAAAAATCGGCGTTACCATAATCTTCTTCCAAAGATAATCGAAGTGAATTATTCAGGAAAGTTAACTTATGTGATTTAAGATCATTATCACAAGAAGAACTGTTCTCTTTTTTAGCAATTATTTCAAATTCTTTATCCTACAAATTCTTGTTCTTATTTTATTGTTATTATTATTATTATTATTAAGGGATACTTTATTACACCATTGTTCACTTCAAAACTTGTACCCCACGGCTCTAGAATACTTATTTTTCGTAAATTATTATTAGTTTTACGCTCTACTAACTACTTTTTCGGATAAGCCGAGGTGCCGGAATGTTGTCCCGCAGGAGTTCTGAGGGATTTGAGCACCTAAATACTATCGTACTGAGCCAGGATCTAACCTGCCAAGTTGTTTAGTGTCCGGCTTCTTGGCTGAATGATCAGCATGCTGGCCTTTGGTTCAGAGGGCACCAGATTCGACCGGGTTGAGCATTTTAACCGGGTAGTCGACAGTTAATTCCTCTGGATCCGGGACTGGATAACCTTCTTCATCTACACACAACAGAACATTGTACAAACCACTACAGAAGCACGCAATAGTAAATACATCACTCCACCTAGGGTTGGCGTCGTTAGGAAGGGCATCCGGTCGTAAAATTAGGCTAAATCCATACAAAATGCCAATTCCAGGTAAATGGAAAGATATCAGGATTTATTATTATTATTATTATTATTAAAGTTATATGAATTATTTCTCGATGTTGTTATATTGCTTTGCTCAAGGTTTTCTGTTCTATATTTTCATTCCCTGTAAGTGGGTCTAAATTTTTGGCAATGTCTTGTGATTTGTTTTGTAATTCGGACTAGTGAAAATGCGCTAATTTTCTTTCTTTATACAATATGTAAGTACGTAGCCTGTATCTTGTATTTTTTTTAATGTCCTTTTAAACAGACATTGCGCATCTTTGAGTGCTTCCCTAATAAAGAAAACTGTGAAACGGTATTTATTCCCGCAGCCTCTGTACTTGCTTCATCACAAGCCCACTCGATTTGGTCGCTTACAATATGGCGGACGTGGCTTTCAAGTAGATTCAAATATGGCGGTCCAATAGCCACTCTATAGTCCTCTTTCTAGCTCGTTGGAAAAACCCAATAACCCTCATAATAAATGGAAAAACAGTTTAGCAAATATCCTCCTTCAAATATTTAGGCACTATTTTGGATAGTCAATGTGACTTTAAGAAAGAGGTTAAATCTAGAATAGGACAAGCCCGGAAACAATTTATTGATATGAGAAAATTCTTCATACGATCAAACCTCAGCTTACCACTGAGAATCAGAATTCTCTGTCCTCCTTTAGGGGTGTGAAAGTTGGACCTTGGACCCAAATACTGAGAAACGAATTGAGGCATTTGAAATGTATTTGTATAGACGTATTCTACGTATACCATGGATACTGAAAGTTTCGAATATCGAGGTCCTTCGCCGGATGGAAAAGCAAAGAGAACTATTGCTTGTTATAAAACAGCGAAAAGCAAGAGGCGATAAATACCATTTACTACAATTAATTCTTGAAGGGAAAATTCATGGGAAAAGGTCTATTGGAAGACGAAGAAACTCGTGGTTGAAGGATATCCAAAGATGGCATTGTTGTTCATCGGAGGAGGTCTTTCGAGCTGCAATGTCAAGATCAGAGCTGGCCGTGTGGATCGTCAACCTACGTTCGAAGACGACGTCTTAGGAAGAAGATGAAAATGGTATTTCATGTTTCATATAATTCTAGAAATAGTGTCCAATTCCTCTATTTGGTTTAGCCTTGTGAGTTTTTTTTCTGTTTCGCTCGAATCCGAGTCGCTAGACCATTATATAACTACCAAACACTTCGATCACCACAAACTAATACAAAGATTGCCAGTCGTCAGAGGATGGTAGCAATATGCTTGTAAAATATTAGTATAATTCATTAGACAGAAACAGAATCACTGATGACCTTGTAAACTACAGTAATTAGTATTTTATTATTGTGATTTTGAGAAACACTAACTCATTAAAGCAACTACAATTATTATTAATGTGGAGATTAGTTTTCATAGTCTGACGTTTGCGAAACAGATCTCTCGAGAAGCAGACTGATTCCAGAATATTTTAAACATCCACGTGTTATTCGTTAATATCACTGTAATATTTGAGAAACATTAATAACATATTCAGTGACTGAAAAGTTGTTGCTGAATACTGAAACTTGTTTCAGAAGTGTAAAGAAATAATTAGAGTAAAGAGCAATATACGTAGAAATCACTTACTGTATCCATTAAAATTGAAACGGTGTGGGCCTCGTTGTTTAGAACTGTGAATATACACTTCTATAAATAAATTATGTTTGTCATCTTAATGCTCAATTAATATAAAAATTAATTAAGTAAATAAAGGCCGTAAACAATTTTTTTTCTTGGCGATTATAAAGCGATTAGACAGGGGCCATCCCCGACACGGCTAATTCTATTGTGGGCATTACATTTATACGCTGTCTCCTGTTAGCGCACGGTACCGTAGCTCAATGGCTGCAGAGCATAGGCAATTTGACGCTTGTCTTTCATGTTAATAATAATAATAATAATAATAATAATAATAATAATAATAATAATAATAATAATAATAATAATAATAATAATAATAATAATAATAATGTCCGGCTCCATGGCTGAATGGTTAGCGTGCTGGCCTTCGGTCCAGAGGGTCCCGGGTTCGATTCCCGGCTGGGTCGGGGATTTTAACCTTAATTGGTTAATTCCAATGGCTCGGGGGCTGGGTGTGTGTGGCGTATTCTGCATTAGAAATCATCCTAGGTAAGTCCCTCATCTTCACATACATGCACGTTGCCTAAAAGGCCGTCTACGAGAAAAAGACCCGCACCAGTCCTCTCCAGAGGCCATACGCCATTATTATTATTATTATAGTAATAATGATATGGTTTAGTAAAATCTGTTGTAGAAGAAAGGTTATACAAGATGGAAAGAGCGTAGGGCATCGCTAAGACTTTTTACAACAAGAAATGCTTGTCTAAAAATCTTAAGGCACTACAGTACTGTGGTGAAACCAGAATGCATTTACGCAAGCACTTGTCTAGTTTTGAACTATAGTTGAGATAAATTGGAAGAACTAGGAAGAAGAATCGTGAGAGAAATCTTATGACCAATGAAAACAACAGAACAATGGCAAATGAGAAGTAATAAGCAAATATACCAGAACCCAGATGGTGGCGGTGGTGATTACTGTTTTAAAAGAAAGTACAACTAGGCAACCAACCTCTATATAACACTAATCAGAGAGAAAAAATGGAAGGGATCCGAAACTTCGAAAAATGAAGGTATCGGATAAAGAAAGACAAGGGCCACGAAAGGCGTGAAAATGAAATACTCCCTAGGCCTCAGAACCCTAATAGCGTCGGGGTCGGAAAAGAACAAGAGTTGACCAAGGGAAGTCGGATAGGATAGATGAAAGTGAGGAGCCTGGCATAAGTAAGTGGAAGCAATGTCAGGACTCAACTGAGTGCCCCGTGGGCGCCAACCCACGCTCCTAAGTTAAGAGCCCCTGGGGCCCCTTTTAATCGCCTCTTACGACAGGCAGGGGATACCGTGAGTGTAATTCTACCGCCCCCGCCAACAGGGGGAACAGAACCCAGAAAATATAACAAAAACAATAAGGAGATTGCTAGTTTTTGGACATGTCTATGGAATGGAGGACAAACAGATATTCAAGTAGCTTTGGGAGAATGAGGTGGAGACAAGAGGTCAAGAAAAAGTTAGAACGAAATAGAATAAGAGAAGAGGAAACTATAGAGAGGGAATTAAAAAAAATAAAGTTTTAATAATGGAAGGATTCCAAGGAAGAATGAAAAGGAAACCCGGTTCAAAGGGGTCTGAGGAGAGAAGACTTAAGCAAAGTGCAATGATGAAGGAATACTGGAAAGAACGGAGGAGGAAACAACAAGGGCCTCATCGTGAATAATAATAATAATAATAATAATAATAATAATAATAATAATAATAATAATAATAATAATAATAATAATAATAATAATAATAATAATAATAATAATAATAATAATAATAATAATAATAATAATATTTTTTATTTAATAAATGTGCCACCAACAGATACACTCTCCAATTATAGGTGGCTTTTACAAATTATTTGACACAAATAACACAGAAATACCAAAAAATAAGAAAATATGAAAATGAGATGATAATGCTCTGTATGAAATGGATGAAACAATATCTCATATACAGAAGCCTGTTAATACATCAAACAAACAAAAATTGTAACCAAATCGTGTAAATATTATACATATAAACAAATCACTTCGACGCGTACAATTCTTTTAATATATTTACACACGTGGCATATTCATAAGCAAAGTCGAGATCTATATGATATTAATTAGGTTATTGTATGTCTCACACATATTGATAAACGGAGAGTTCTTAAAAAAATACAGTTTTGGAGACTGGAGTTATAAACAATTGCCGAAATCTTAAATTTTCTTTTCTAACATTAAAACATAACTCGTGAAGCAAACTATTATCTTCAGTTGAGGCATTAACAATATTATAGAGATAAATGTGTTGAGCTATTACACGCCTACTCGATAGCGATACATATTTAAACTGATTCAACAAAAATTCATATGAAACATAATTTCTAAAAGGGTACATCTTATATATCTTATAATAAATATATCTTAAAAAGCGTTTCTACACTCTTTCAGCTTGATTTCAGTAAGATGTATATAATGGAGACCAAATTATACATTAATACTAAAGTTTTGATCGGACAATACTATTGAACAATAAGGTGAGTGCATACGTGTTAGGAAAATCTCTTGAATTTCTAATTATAAAACCCAATTGCTTATGGCATCATTAACCATTGTATTATTATGCTCCTTGCAGGATGAATTTCTTGTTACATAGCCTAGTGCAATAATAATAATAATAATAATAATAATAATAATAATAATAATAATAATAATAATAATAATTGTTACCAAGTTTTTGTGGTAGGTAGAGGTGAAAGAAGGTGCGGGGGTGAACAGGTCTCAGGCTACGAAATTAAATTTAAAATTTAACAAGGTTATATTTTCTTTCCAAAATTCAGAAATAACACGAATGGCAGGTACAGAGTAGCAAGGCAACAAAAGTACAATTACAGTATTTGGGCTTCGAGCCCCGAACTCACAATTCTTGGGCAACTAGCCCAACTTTACCCCAAAACAAGATTTAACAGAGGGGCAGAAAACCCCATTCATGCCCAGGAGCACTTGCTCTAAATTACACAGAAAAGCCTCCTCGAGGCATACAACACTCAATTTTCGA
This sequence comes from Anabrus simplex, assembly GCF_040414725.1. Taxonomy (NCBI): domain Eukaryota; kingdom Metazoa; phylum Arthropoda; class Insecta; order Orthoptera; family Tettigoniidae; genus Anabrus; species Anabrus simplex. The sequence continues at coordinate 204,411,913 of NC_090279.1, read as the reverse complement.
GAAAGAGCCACTCGCTCTCAACTTTAAGCCTATCAAAGGCCACACCAAACTCCACCTTCAAGTTGTCTTCTAAGGACATAGACACAGGGGTAAAATACCCAACCTACTGAGGCCTATTAAGTGAGAAAAAGGTTAAGTACATGACCTCTAAAATAACAATTTGAGAGGAGGCGATCTGCACTCCTAATACATTTTGTTTAAAACCTAATCTGGCTCTAGGCCGCTAATGCAAGGGCTAATCCCATACTACAGAGGTGACTTTAGAAAAGAACAATTTACATTACATTAAGGAAGAATCGGTTGTGAGAAATAAGTTCACCTCAAAACAATATGAGTGGGAGCTCGAGAGGGTTAAGCACTCTCTATCCCAATATGTAACTTTAAAAGAGAATAGATGCTAAGAGTCGTTACATTTTATGGAAAAGTTACATGGTGGAAACGCTTCGGACCCGCCCCGAGAGTTAAACTGCTGAGCTAGCAAGAAAAGAAGTTATTAAACGGCCATTACCTGGTTGTTGAACTGCTGCCCGAAGAAAGAGGCGCTTCCCGCCCCCTGCTATGTACTTTACACACTGAAAGATGGTACTGAAGTGGCGCAGAGACCCGAAAATCAGCAGTTTATATACTCTCGTGGAAAGTTCGAGGCGTTTCGGAAATGAGAACACCCGCCCACCAAAACTTTATTGGCTAGGGTTAAGCAAGATATTCAAGTTGGAGAAGATACATCTGATTGGTTATAAATTAATTAAAGAAATTCGGGATTGGCTAAATTCAAAACAAGGGGAAAGAAAGGGGTATACAGCCAACTTAAACAATAATCGAAAGAAATTTAACAAGAAACAAACTTTTGAAATAAAAATTTCTCCAAAAAAAACAGTTCTTTCACTTCGCACTAGGGTGCACCATTGTAGTTCTTCAGCAGTGTCCTCTAGAAGAGAAAGTTCACACTTCTTGCTACAGGTAAAACAAAAATAAATCGAAAACGACCCAGTTCAGAAACTCCAAAATTTCCAAGTAGTGACATCTTCTGAGAAACTTGAAAATTAACACAGTAGATAAAGTTCAGACTTCCTCCAGCAGAGGAGTTTCAACAGGCGCAAGGTTTGAATTAGCGGCGTGGAGGTGTACCGCCCGGTACAATAATAATAATAATAATAATAATAATAATAATAATAATAATAATAATAATAATAATAATAATAATAATGCCGGGCTGAGTGGCTCAGATGGTTTCTGGCCTTCTGACCCCAACTTCGCAGGTTTGATCCCGGCTCAGTGCGGTGGTGGTTGAAGGTGTTCAAATACGTCAGCCTCATGTCGGTAGAATTACTGGCACGTAAAAGAACTCCTGTGGGACAAAATTCCGTCACCTCGGCATCTCCGAAAACCGTAAAAGTAGTTAGTGGGACGTAAAGTAAATAGCATTAATGATGGTGATAATAATAATAATAATAATAATAATAATAATAATGTCCGCCTCTGAATTGTAGTGGTTAGTGTGATTAGCTGTCACCCACGGAGACCCGGGTTCGAATCCCGGCTCTGCCACGAAATTTGAAAGTGGTACGGGAGCTGGGTGTATGTGTTGTCTTCATCATCATTTCATCCTCATTACGACCCGCAGGTCGCCTACGGGAGTCAAATCGAAAGACCTACACCTGGAGAGTCGAACATGTCCTCGGATACTCCCGGCACTAAAAAGCCATACGCCATCTTTTACCACCAACACTCTTTATTTGGGTGACCAATAGCTGAGCTTTTCTCTTTCCCTACTGACGGTACTTTAAAGTACCAAGGTCTAATATGACACCAGGAATGTAACTTATTTTATGCTTTGAAATCTGATGGCAAATGCCAGCACCATTTCTCTGCAGTTTCTACAGCAACCAGAAGACAGCGAGTGCGCTGTGTAAACCTACTTTGTTATTACATGGAGGTTTGAAAATAGCTACGTAAATGGATAAATGAACACTATTGTTCCACCTAATCGATGTAATATATTTTTAGCCTTATTTTATTATTATTTAGCCTTAAGTAAATTCGTAAATTAGTAGTACATGTTTATTTTAATCTTTAACATCATCAGCTTCAAATGTGTTTAGGTGAACATCTTAAAAAGAGGTAAGTTATAAAGATATGGTCTTAAAACATTCTCTAGTACTTAAAACTTGTAAGATGTTCACCTAAACATATCTGTAGCTCATGATATTTAAAGATTAAATGAAAAATGTATTACTGTTTTAGGAATTTGTTTAAGGCACAAAATACGTTGTAACGATTAGGTGGATCAATTGTTGTTGATTTTTCCATTTATGTTAAACGAAATACAGTAGAGACAATACGCGACACTCTGCGAGATATCGAGGGACAGCTATTAAAGCTCTCTCTAGCGGATTGACCTGAGAACTACTGATTCTGTCGTAAGAGCACGTGTATTTGTGTGTGAAGTTTTTGGTGTTATTTCTGCGTTTTCAGTGAGTTGACATAATTAAATAGTAGCGTGTGTCATTCCTTGATATCTCTTCTCAACATGAGGGGAAAGGTATGTGCTGTGTTTGGCTGCAGTAACTATGAAGTAGAGAAGAATGCGCGGTCTTTCTTCCGTTTCCCTCGTGACAAGAAAATGTAAGTAATATTGTGTTTGCATATATATTCTTCCAGTGACAAAGAGATTTTTATTGCACTTCATAATCTTCTGACCTGCTCGACCCATATTTTAACTGGCTTAAAATATAATACGCATATTTTATTGTATAGTGCAGCGGTTAACCTTCAATACCGATGTGTTGTTGTAGGTGTGATCTGTGGGTTTGATTTAATTCATGAAAATACATATGCATATGAGTGTGGCTGGTTTTGTTCCAAGTAATGCGTTGACAAGCACTGTAGAAAATATGGGTGATTTAAGAAATGTACATATTTTGTTGAAACAATATGATGATGCAAATTTGCTTTACCCTAATGTAATGGCATTATGGCAAGTATTGCTTATAGGGAAAGTTTGAATTTTTTGAGGCTAAATTTATAGATTTTCTTTCTATTAGTAGGCTTCAAGTTAAAAGGAAAATTGTCCAGCTCTTAAATGTAAATTCATTGAACCATACGTGTAAGGAATGTGCCGATATTTTTTGCTGACAAGTGTTTTAATATGATGATACAATGCGTTTAAATGAGAAAAAAGAAAAATCTTGCCGGGAACCTTCAGGTAGGAATTCTAAAGTTAAAAAAGTAATGCATAAACGAAAGATCAAGCCCTTTCACAGCAGTCCCTTTCACATCTTGATTATATGTCTATTTTCAGTTTTTAAATAATAAGCTGTTAAATAATTCTTCATTCATTTATCCAGAATTGCTTTAGCAACTTTGAAGTTAATATCTTAGTAACACTTTCTTTCTAGACGTAATTTATTTATCCATTTCCATATATACATTTCCATTGATATTTGAATTTAGCGCGAATTTTCAGGTCACGCCACTAGGAGCGCCACTTGCGAATTGTCTCCCATTTTAGCAAGGCTAAATCCGGAAGTGTCGCGTATTATCTCTACTGTATTTGGTTTTACATCGATACGGAGAATGAGGTTGATTGTTTACAATAAGCTATGTATCTTGAACATAGCGCCATTTGTTCCTAAGATGACAGAGTCACAGTTAGGTGTAAATCAATGTCCTCAATGTCCAATGTTCATATAGCCTAGTTAAGAGTCTCGATATTAGTTCTGCACGGTACTATTGCGTTTATATTCGACAATTACCATCTCAGGATACAAAATGTGGGCTGGTCGTTATTGATACATTCTAGAAAATTTCAGAGTTAAATACAACTACTTGTGCTTTGCATTTATAAATGCAATTTAGGTTTTGTTTACTCCAGTTAGAATACAGGTACGTCAGTATTAGGCCTGTGTGAGAATGGGAAACCACAGAAAACCATCTTCAAGACTCCCGACAATGTTGTTCGAACCTACCCTCTGTCGAAAACAAATAACAGCTACTTGGCCCGAAATGCGTAGCCTGTTTCTTGCTACGTGGTTGGGGATGAGGTGAGATAAATTGATATGGCATGGTTTTGTGGCTAGGTGCCCCTCCTGACACCAGCCTAAGTTGAGGACCTAATGAAAATGAAATTAATAATAATAATTTTATTGGTTTTACGACCCATTAACTTACTTTAACTGTTTTCGGAGACGCTGAGATGCCAGTAAATCTACCGACCTGGGGCTGACGTATTTGAGCATCTTCACATACCACCGAACTGAGCCAGGATCGAACCCGCCAACTGGGGCTTAGAAAGCCAACGCAATAAATGTGTTGTTAGATACTTACCTACAGGCCTGACGGTACTTGTAAGTACCAAGATTATTTTGCTAATTTTTTAAACTTTCTGAGTTCAAAAACTGTTGTAACATATTCATGATAGTTAACTCAACCTACCAAAAATTTTAATAATATTATGATTTTAATACATAATATTCAGGACTGAAAGGGCTCATTCATTTTGTCCGGTAATCACCAAATGTGTCACGAGAAATCTTTTACATGTCGACATCGTACAACATGGAGTGTTGTACTTCTTTTACAAAGCAATCTCTTTCCTTTTCTATCACTAAGCGTGGTCATGAAGATATCTAGATGTCAGTTTTATATCATACGGGGAAGTCTGGAAGCTTTTGATCAAATACTGAATGTATGCATATCCTCCCATGCTCTTGAGGAAAGCCTTTCAACCTTTCTTCCTTTATCACTATCCTTCTTGACTCATACTTGATTTACATTCTAGGGACTTGCCCGTTTTAGGTGGTACAATCATACTTTTCTAAGAATAACACGGAATCAATGCCGATAGCATTGACAGGAAGGATGATTATCGACTTCCTACCGTTCAGGAAGAGCACTCTATTGACCGAATGTCAATGTCCTACATACAAACGGATATAGGCAAGAATGTATCCTTTGTTCAATTATTTTTTAACTAATACTCAAACAATTTTTCGAATTAATAGCGATAAAGATGCTAAAAGGAAACATAAACTAACATTCTGAACACTGCGGAAGGAAGTCTTTATCGGACAATAAAATCATGTGCTCTGGACCAAAACCGGGTCCTATTTTATTTTCTCGTAATGGCATGGTTATTTCTTCTTTATAGCACTACCGTGACTTCGTACACCAACCAGCGGTCCACTGAAGACTAGTTTATTTATTTTATTTTTTTATTCCTGACTTACATTTGTGGCGAAGTTAGGGCTCTCGGCCCTCTCTTACACTTAACCACTTTAAACAATAACATTTAAAAATATAAACATAAAAGTAAGACATAGTAATTCTACAAAGAAATAATACTACGGACAGATACACCAAGTTACAACTCAATACGGCAATTAGTGTGACAATACTAATAAAAATACTATAAAGAGGAAATATAGTAATAATAAGAATAATGAGTGAAGTGCATAATAGATGAATAAAACCCATTCACACAACATACACGCAATGACTCACACATCTCAGTCATATGTTCTCAGGAAAAACTTTCGGCAGGCAGAGTAGAATTTATGAGACGAAGTAAGGTGCCGAATGTCCATTGGGAGTGCATTCCAGAGTCTCGATGCAGTAACTAAAAAGGAATGATTGTAGGAATTCGTTCGATTTAGTGGAATTTCAAGTAGGGAACCAGAACGTGTACTAATTTCATGGAATGAGGAAAGGAAACGAAAATGAGAAGATAGGTAAGTAGGAGTGTTCATCGAGAGCACTTGGTAAACAAGTGTCATTAGGTGAAAATTCCTTCATTCATTTATGCGTAGCCATTCCAGTGTTTTGAAATATGATGTAACATGAGCATCATGTCGCAGTTGGTAGGCGTGAGTTTTGTGCTCGTTGAAGTCTCAAAGCTTGTTCAGCATTTAGATTCACTAGTACCGTATCACAGTAGTCTAAAATTGGGAATAGCATTGCTTGCATTAATTTTAATTCAAGTTTTTTCCTTGGGAGAAAGGAGACGAGCTGTTCGACTAAGTGGTATGTTCCGAGCTGTCAGTGGAGAGATGTTGAAAAAATAGCCGCTGCTTCAAGAGATGAGACTGGAAATATAGTTCGACCCCCAAAAACCACACGTTTTTTTCCTCTTGTAAGGCTACAAACGTATCCATGATTCGATATTTCTCTGTGTAACTGAGGAAATAGTTTATGAAAAGACAAGGTGAACAAGGCATAGGGTGACAGCTTTAAACACCGATCATTGGTGACTGATTGATCAGTCTGGCCTCTCTTCCTCAACTTTTGTTCTCTTCCGACCTCGACAGTATTATATTTGCAACGCCTAGGAAATCTTTCATTTTTACTCCCTTCGTGGCCCTTATTTTTCTTCTTCCTTGGGAGAAAGGAGACGAGCTGCTGGACTGAGTGGTATGTTCCGAGCTGTCAGCGGAGAGATGGCGTGGAATGACATGAGTAGACGAATAAGTTTGAGTGGTGTCTTTAAAAGTAGGAAAGATCACAATATGAAGATGAAGTTATAATTTAAGAGGACAAATTGTGGCAAATTGATTGATAGGAGTTAGGCCGGCCCCGCGGTGTAGGGGTAGCATTCCTGCCTCTTACCCGAAGGCCCCGGGTTCGATTCCCGGCCAGGTCAGAGATTTTTACCTGCATCTGAGGGCTGGTTCGAGGTCCACTTAGCCTACGTGATTACAATTGAGGAGCTATCTGACGGTGAGATGGCGGCGCCGGTCTTGAAAGCCGAGAATAACGGCCGAGAGGATCCGTTGTGTTGACCACACGACACCTCGTAATCTGCAGGCCTTCGGGCTGAGCAGCGGTCGCTTGGTAGGCCATGGTCCTTCGGGGCTGTTGGCCATGGGGGGGGGGGGGGGATAGGAGTTAGGGATTGGTATAACTTACCGAGGGAGATGTTCAATAAATTCCCTGTGCTATGGGTAAATGAAATGAAATGGCGTATGGCTTTTAGTGCCGGTAGTGTCCGAGGACATGTTCGGCTCGCCAGGTGCAGGTCTTTTGATTTGACTTCCGTAGGCGACCTGCGCGTCGTGATGAGGATGAAATAATGATGAAGACGACACATACACCCAGCCCCTCGTGCCAGCGAAATTAACCAATGATGGTTAAAATTCCCGACCCTGCCGGGAATCGAACCCGGGACCCCTGTGGCCATAGGCCAGCACGCTAACCACTTAGCCATGGAGCCGGACTGTGCTATGGGTGACTGTTATAAGTGCAGATCAGTAATGCTTGATTGGTGATGAACCAACGCAAGCACTGTCCACCGTCTTGACTGATGTTCCATCCTTACACCACGAAGGACAAAGTTTTGCTGGAGTTACATCATCTTCAAGTTCAAATGTAAGGAAGACGTAAGATTCCACCAAAGCAAATAGGCGTGATGATATACCCTATTTTCACTGAAATCTCATTCTTCGAAAATTTTGTTGGTTACATCCACATTCCGGGGAGTATGATTCCAGTGTATTGGTTCCACACAAGGAAAGGTCGGATGTCTTTGATTACCTTCAAGAGGGGGAGGTGTTCCAGTGTAGTTCCTCTTGAAACTTGGAGAGGTAATTGATAATGAACAATGAAGTGTAGTAAATCCGTTCTTTTCGAAGTTCAATGTCAACTGACAATCTGTGGGCGTCAAACACTGAGAGAGGGATTTCCCTTGCGATAAAGGAAGTACGGACACAGTAACAGTTCCGTCACGATAGTCAAACATTTCAGCACCAACACTACATTAGCACCTCACTGTATCCAACATTAGATAAGATTTAGGTTCCTTAGTTCGACCAGTTCAAGTGTGTGCTTGGAAGAAACCCAACAAACAAAAATAAACCCAGTGATGAAGTAGGAAAGACAAATTTACTTATGGTTATGAGCAGGGCCCGCATGTTTATGACATGACATGTCATATTTTATTCTTTACATTCTTCCCATGGAACATAAAATTTAAGCATGATGTTATCTACAGTGACTAAAATTATGCAATTTTCCCTGGTCATATAAAGTCATATTTTGGCTCCTTTACCGTGTTTTGTCATTTTCCTGTAATTTTTCATATTATGGTCATATTTCCCCGTGAATTTTCGTATTTTTGTCATATTTTTATCTTTTTAATCCATTTTCACATATCAGCTTTCAGTCTTCTCAAAGACGGATTTTTCATATCTCCTAATTGTTGTCTGTAATTTCTTACAATTATGTTTCTTGGGAATATATATTTATCAGAATTAGGGGGTAAGCTGTATAGAAAGAGACAGGTGCGTAGAAAGCGATAGAAAGATGAGTCTCAATTGAACTCTCATGATTTGACGTACCGTATTTAAAATCTTTATCTCAGACTTTTCCCATATCATGTAGGGTCAGCGTTGCTCTGGTGGATTCTTCTCTTCTATAAATGTCTTTCCAATGCTTCTTCCCTCTTCCAACCTTTTTCTCTTAGATCACCTTCTACCTTGTCTTTCCATCTCATTTTTCGTCTTCCTCTCTTTCTTGACCCTTCAATTTCCAAGTTTACAATTCTTTTCCCCACGTAGTTCTCCCCTCTTCTCTGCACATGTCCATACCATCTTAGCCTACTTTCTTGAACCTTCTTTCCTACGGGCCCCACTTTCACTGATCCTCTAATGTAATCATTCCTTCCTTGTAACTCCACTCATCCATCTTAACATTCTCATTTCTGCCACTTCCATCTTTCTCCCTTGGGCTTTTGTGATAGGCCAAGTTTCTGTACTATCAAGCATCGCAGGTCTCACCACAGATTTATAGAGCTTTCCTTTCATCCTCCAACTGACCTTCCCATCATACAGTACTCCACTCAATTTCTTCCAATTCATCCATCGATTATTTACCCTGTGTTGTATTTCAGCCTCCAGACCTCCATCACTTTGTACGTATGAACCCAGATATTTAAACTTCCTGACCAATAATAGTTCTTCTTCTTGCAGGTTAACACATAGATCTTGTGCTTCTTTAATACACATATATTCTGGTTCCACCCTGTTGATCTTCATCTCTCTTTCTTCCAGAGCTTTCCTCCACTCTTCAAGCTCCCCTTGTAGTTTCTCTCCGGTCGGCTCGCAGAGTACATCGTCGTCAAACATCATGCTCCATGGCGCCGCCTTCTTTACATCTTTAACCAGCACATCCATTATCAGGTCAAAGAGATATGGGCTGAGAGCAGATCCCTGATGTAGTCCTAGTCTCACTCGAAATTCCTTCCTTGTACCGCATTTCAAATGTGGCCCAATAACATCCTGCAATATTGAGCGGTCCTTTCTTCCCGTTACAAGTCAATATTCGTGAAAATAGAAGATCGTTCCCATTTGAAAACTTTAAAATGTCTGTAATTTGCTATTGTAATTATTTCTGATGCCTTTGCTGACAGGATGTAGTGTTTACAGTGCACTCTGTCTTCTGGTATGGGCTACATCAAATTTGTTACTTTCATTGTCCTGTCTCAGTCTCATCCTTGGCTTTGACAATATGAAAGTGACCGAGGTATGAGTGATGCTGGTAATACCATTCCTTATGCAGCCAGTCCCTGTTATGAATGGTGTGAAAATATCGCTCATAGGGTCGGTTGGTGCATGCATTTCAGTGGGCTTGGCGGACTGATATATAACAGCAACTGCTGGCTCGGTGAGGAAAGCAACGGGAAACTACCTCACTCCTCATTTCCCTAATACGCCTAGGCATTTTTTATGACAGCTGTTGGCGGAGCTGCAGAGGATCAAACCAGCCTTCGGGCTGAATACCCAACGTACATACATACACAATTCTTTCTGATCGTCCATCAAAATGTGACATTTATTTCATTCTGTGCAGACTCGAGAGTTGGCTCTGGAATGAGTAATTAAATTCAAAATATAATAATAAATTAATATTATTTATTATTATTGAGGGTTCTAGATTTTAAAAGTATATATTCAATATAATATTAATTTAAACAGTGGCAATATTTTGAAGATTTCAAAAATGTGACAAAAACTTTTAAGTCATATTTATTGTCATATTAATACATTTTTAGGTCAAAAATTCTTGCATATTTCTAACATTTTAGGACGCAAACATCCGGGCTCTAGTTATGAAAGTATTTAGGGGTTGTAGTAAAGATGTAAGGAGCCTCCGTGGCTCCGACGGCAGCGCGTCGGCCTCTCACCGCTGTATACCGTGGTTCAAATCCCGGTCACTCCATGTGAGATTTGTGCTGGACAAAGCGGAGGCGGGACAGGTTTTTCTCCGGGTACTCCGGTTTTCCCTGTCATCTTTCATTCCAGCAACACTCTCCATTCTCATTTCATAACATCTATCATTCATTAATAAATCACTTTGGGAGTGGCGATCCCATCGTACTAACAGCCTATATCTGCTTCATTCATAAACATCCCTGACCCGGTCAATGACTGGAAAACAGGTTGTAGGTTTTCAGTAAAGATGTACAGGAGAGGGCGAAGAAGTCTTTGGTAAAACCCCAACTAAAGTATGGGACCCAAGCCAAGATTACTTAATACGAGAAACAGGGGAAAGCAGCGCGATTTGTTCTGGATGATTACCGACAAAAGAGTAGCGTTACGAAGATCTGTAACTGTTCTTGTCTTCCGAAACTAATTTTGAGTAATAAATTTACAAACTAGCTGAAAAAGAAAAACATGCGGTAACAGTACTGACACTCCGGACTCTATAGGGCAAGCTGGGAAGCCTTGCTTCAGAATATAAACAGCTGCAACATTCTGAAACGGGAAGGGAACCAATATAATTGAATCCATTAGAAATCTAGACGAATAAATTAACAGATGCTTAACTGAGCTAAAACGTAAATGATAAAACTGAAGATATGAAGAACAGGCACGGTGAGTATTTATTTATTTATTTATTTATTTATTTATTTATTTATTTATTTATTTATTTATGACACATGTCTGTAACAGAGCTGCACTCCAATTACAACAGACATTGTAAGATATAGTACAATGATATATATTGCAAAACAGGAAAAGATCACGAAAAATTAACAAGAGATTTTGAAAAATTATAATAAACAAATTTAGAAGGAAAAGTGATAAAAACAACAATAGGTTATATTCAGACTAGGATTAGATAGTGCTGCAATTACTGGCTCCTGATTACATAAGTCGCCCGGAAGGACGTGGGTTCGAATCCCCGTCAGGAAGTCGTAAAATTTAAGAAATGAGATTTCCACTTCCGGAGGTGCACATGGCCCTGAGGTTCACTCAGCCTACACCAAAAATGAGTACCAGGTTAATTCCTGGGGGCAAAGACGTCCGGGCGTAGAGCTAACCACTCTACCCCATCAAGTGCCGAGGTTACGGATAGTGGAAGCCTTTACCTTCCACCCCTGCAAGGGCCTTCGTGGCCTGTACGGAGATAACTTTGCTTTGCTTTTTAATTACATAAGTAGGAAGAACTAAAACTTTATGTGCAGGCACACACATATGCGAACAGGTCAGGTTCATGATTACCAGTGTAAAAATAATATCTCGAAGTTTATAGACGATTGAATTTAATTTTGATTATTGACAAAGAGATAGTGTAATGAATTCTATTTTCTTTTTATGAGATGCTATTTGTTAAGATAGTTTAAGTATATTCACTAAAGAAAATCACCAGACATTTTTTGAAGTCTGTTAGGGACACTGAGAGATCTATCGTGGTTTCTGAATAAGTCATTAAACGTACTACAGATCCTTACTAATGGCGAATTTTTATTAATTAATATGTTGGATAAGGGTTGTAAAAGTACGTCCGGTTAAGCAAGTTAGATTTGCTTACGTTAAAATGTATTCTGGCTAGTAGATCACTATCTATAACGCCATTTACAATTTTATGTAGAAACAGTTGTTGGTATAATTCTCGGCGAGCGCTTAATGAATTGTAGCTAAATTCTTCTAATAAGTGGCTATATGATATTTTTAACCTATATGCTGATTGATTCTGCTTCTTGTAATAAATAAACCGCAAGAATCTCTTTTGACACCATGAAACTCAGATATAAATGACGAGAATCTGAATTTGAGAAATGGTGCCAGTTGAAAAACAAAGGTCAGGGAGTGTGTCTGCACAAGGAGTTCCCTCCTGCAAACCGCTGGGTTAGAAACCACGATGGTCTTTCCAGCACGGAGTGGAGAGATGCGCTGAAAATGACATTTAACGTTGCACCAGTAAGAGCTGTACCGGGAAGAACCGTGAGAGAGGATGTCAAGTGCATGAGGAAGTCCATGGCATGGGAGTAAATGGCAGCACGACAAGGATAGACATGATCGCCATTAAAGGGAGGAAATGATATACATTAGACACCCAGCACAAAAAAGATCCCACAATGCCCCAAAATCCAAGATCCAGGAACAAGCCCGGTGGATCGAGTAGCCGGGCCCCTGTTCAACCCCCGAACCGTGCCTATCACACAAGAAGCCGCACAACCGACATACAAGATCCCACGAACGCAGCCCAGGTATCCCCCCCCTTCCCCCTCAAATGGATCCCCCTCCCCGGTCTACTCTGAAAGTTCAGGCAGCACGACCTGTAACTACTCCAACATAGAGAACTACAATTTCGAACATCCTTTCTTCTACAGAAAAGACAACTCAATCTTTCCAATATCACCTGGTAACACCGTACTGCTCATTCCTCTCGGCCTAATAGGAGCCATACCTTTGAATCGAAGCACAATAATTGGAGTCATCAATCCACACCCATGTTGCAACAATAGAAGAAACACACAACAACATCATCATGATTACCCCCCTCCTTGAAAGCCATCTTTATGACCTCGCCGTAAGATTAGATCCCCTAAAGGAAACTATAAGGCCCAGCCACTTCCGCCCCCGATTCTGCCTTCCCAAACCTGCAGAAAAACCCAAAGCAGCAGACGAGGAGGAGGAGGAGGAAGAAGAAGAAGACACAGAAGAAGAAGAAGAAGAAGAAGAAGAAGAAGAATACACTGAAGAATAATAATAATAATAATAAGAAGAAGAAGACACACCGGTGAAATATCGCTATGTTTGCGATTGCGGCTCTCAAACTGAACCCCCAATCATAGAAAAAGAAATCCAAACCGATCCTGTAACCATACTCCCAACCACCTCAGAACTCAACCAAACCAACTCCACTAATAATACACAAACCTCACCACAATCTCCAACCATATCACCATTGCAATCACCTCCTTCAAATTTCAAAGAAACTACTACTGCCCAGAATCGAACTCGTATCAAACGAAACAACCGTCACCCACAAACTTCACTCTTATTCATGTGTTACAATTGTTTACAGCTAAACCACCCAGCAGCAAAATGTCCAAATAAAACCCGATGCAACAGATGTGGTGATAATCACCATCACTCTGTCTGCCCTGTTCCCAAAGATCAACCCAAATGTGCCAATTGTAAAGGCCAGCACGCCGCATTATATCCTGGTTGTCAGTTCATAAAGAAAGCCATTAAAGCCCACTATATCCCGCAACAGTTACACCAACAAATCCCGTCACTATTAACTCTCAACCTCACACCCCCCCACTGTCGCACACCTCTCTAACCCAAACTCACAAACCATCTCCACCATCGAACTTCTCAAAAACCTCCTCACACTGCTAACCAGCTCACTTAACCCCAATCCCCTCTCCCCAGAAATACTGCATGCTCTAACACCCCACGTAGCATTCCTCATCGCTAGCACCCTCCTATCCTCCATACCGAAGTCCCAAACTAAGCTACCACCACATTTCTATTTCAAATGTTCCACCTTCGTCTTCCCTTACCTACAGAAATATTGGAATTTTACCTAAATTAAACGCCCCAACGGGCCTCATGTCAAGTTGAGATAAAGGACCTAATGAGGTCGGGGATCTCAATAAAATCCACCACGAAGTCGCTCTGCGGGGCTCAGACTCAGACTTGCAACGCACTCCGACCAACCAGACGAAATAGACAGAAAAAAAGAAGTCTATCTGCCTGCCTACAGTGCCACGAGCTGGACGACGTACGAGAGGGACAGTCCCTAAGGCTGGTTTCACACCAAGCCCGTCCAGTCACGTCTAGTCCGTCAACAGAAAAAAACAACACGGAAATCTCCCTTTCTTTTGGGCTACCACAGCTATATTTCATTCACACAGGCCAAGTCTCAGTCAAGCCAATGTTAAACCAGTCCCGTCAAGTGGAAGGGGAACCAACCCGGGCTTGATTCTGATGCCTCCAGTCCAGTCCAGTCTCATTGAATTAACACCACGAGTCACATTCTGATCAGTGTAGTTATTTAGCGTATTTCCTTCTTGCTTTTTGTGCATGAATCTGGAAAAGTGGATTTTCTTTTGCGCAATTTTCTTAAATGTCTGTGCTTTGTAATTATGTTAATATCACTGTAATTATAATATTTATGTTAAAATAATATAATTTGTATTGTAATTATTTTGTGTGGTGCAATAAATACTTATTTGCATTAAAGGTAGTATTTGTGTTAACTTACCTTAAAAATATTGCTAGCCGAAGCTCTGGTTGTATAGCCTTTCGGTAATTAGTGTTTTTCTTTTCACCTTCTTTCGAACCAGGTCATTATGCTTCACGAACTTTCATACCCCATTCGAAAAAAATATAAAATTTGAACGGATCGTTCACCAAGTCGGGAAACAAATGAGAGAAAGGAGCATAGATATCCCTTTTGAAGTTAATCGGATGAACCCACAATCGCGATCTTTTTTTTTTTTGCGAACTATTCGGCAGAAGGAAAACTGAATTCTATCCACACCTTGTCCTTTCTACTGGGAATGTGACTGGACTGGACGTGCTTGGTTTGAAACCACAGGACTTAACTAGACGGGCTTGTCCGTGACGGACCTAGACGTGACTGGATTGACTTGTAAAGACTTCCTTGGTGTAAAACCAGCCTAAGAAGGCGATAGAGCTGATGAAGACTGTGGACATCAGTTCCAAGGAGTTCATCGAATAGGGGCTGAAAGCGCTCAGCGGATCTCTTTTAATACTCGGACACCACTTGTATTCGCCAGACTAAGACATAATTTACTTTCATGTTTTATTTTTGAATGAAATTGATTTTGTATATTCTTTGTCTTAGGCAGCCTGCGAGTGGAGAAATATTTTGAAAACAAAAACATGAAGAAAGTAACTTCATTGAAACACAGTGACATGCAATTCTTGGTTCGTTCCTTCTTCCTCTCCGCCCACATCTGTTTCATCCGTTCTGATCTCTTTTCCGGAGCTGTTCTATGTTATGTGTCTGCTTTCTTTATCTTTCATGTTCATCCCCGAAGATCACTTTTTGAATTTTGTCCCTAAATAACATCCTATTATGTGTACCCTTCATGTCAAAAAAAGACTGGAAGGCTCAATTTTTTCCATTAGAATTAAGAAGCATGGATCTCTTTCTTTTAAAACAACACCAACTATTATTATTATTATTATTATTATTATTATTATTATTATTATTATTATTATTATTATAGTGTAAATGTACATAATATTTAGCTTTTTACTCTTCTACATAGATCACTTTTTATGGCCATACTTATATTTCTACTTACTTTATTACATACTGTGTTCTCTTTATGCATTGCTTATATTTTTCAGTTTGTATCTTACTTTTTCATTATGACTTTGTCTCTTTTTATGTTTACTCTCCTGATTTTTTTTTATTTGTTTAACTTTGCTTTCTTTCTTCATTTTAGGCTATATTGTCCAAATCTGTAATTTTTAGCTTATCTTTGATTTTATTATAGAATATTTCTTTTATATGTATGTATTATCTGTAAATTATGTGGTTAAGAGTAAGAGAGGGTCACGAGCCCTAACCTCGCCACTGCTAAAGTAAATAAATATATAAATAAATAAATAAATAAAATTATCACCATCATGACAATAACCACATTTAGATGCACTTTTTGCTCCCGGAGATGTATTCTTACGTCAAATTTCTTGCTATTATGACGTATTGTTAGTTAGACATGGTCACGGATTGCCAGGTCCTTCCCACGAGTTGGGAAAATTATGAAACATGTCTGACGTAAACAAATGAAGGAAGACATTCCGTGACACGCGACACGTCGTCTTATTTTGACAAGAGGAGAAACAAGCCTTGCTTTTCATCTTAATTGACAAAATCAAACCAAGACTCAAGGTGGACTAGCGCAATTGACCATTGCATAGATGACAACTTTATTTTTTACATGAGTGCTCACACTTTGGCCCTGATTAAAAAAAGTTTCTAATCACTAGATTGTGTTCCAAAAGTATTGATATGGACTGAGGTCATATGCCGCTGTTGATGGTGATTCGTTCGTCGGATGGAGACGTTAAACCTTGAACAGATCCCTTGGTTTCAGCTAAAAAGAACTGCACCAGACCTCTCCGAAAGACACACGCCGTCAGTCACGAAAAGTAAATAAAAATGGAATATTAAATAAAACGATGTTGGGATTTAAAGGGGTGGGGTGGTAGGATAATTTCCATATCTCGTGTTTCTTTACCAGTATTGAACAACGAAAATTGAACATAGCATGCATTTAGCCCAGATACATGTTCACAATTCTATTACATAAAACAAAGAACCATTAAACCCAGTGGAACTCAACAATCATAGACAAAACTCAAAACCCACCAATTAAATTACTAAGCGGCCCCTTACAGGGGCGGATGACCAGTCCACATGTAAGGGCCAACCCTACAACTCTCTAATCTTACAACTAACTTGGTGGCCCTCACACGGGCGGAATACCAGACACCATGCAAGGCTCCACCCCTAACTAAATCTACTAAGTTGTCTCTAGCATGGACGGATGACCAGCTCACATGCTAGGGCAGCCCCTACATCTAAATTAAGCCTATAACTAACTACTTAACTACATTAAATCTATACTAATTCTATCCTAAATCTGTCTGGCCGTGACACCCCCCTGGTGAGGAACTACAACCACCCTTCCCTGGGATGTCACGACCAGACATGTCCCATGAGGCTCGGAAACCGATACCTCACAGACCCTTTAAGTTGTCAATGTTATTCCTCACCACTCTTTCATGTATCAGCTCACATGTGTGCGGATGGCAGCTCTACATGTAGACCGTCATGTATGTATTGTTCTACCGAGACGATGGTATGACTCGGCTCATCTTTCGCTGTCTCATTGACAACTTACTTCATCTAACCTAATACTACTCACTACCTTACTCTACTCTACACGTGCAGACGTACTGAATCATCACTTAGCTTGAGATAGGTCAGGCCTATCTCGCCCTCTTCCATCTCTAAGTCACCAGCCAAACACTCTCTAACAAAAACCAACAGGCAGATAAACGACTTACCAACAACCACAAACAAGCTAATTAGGAGGAATACAATACGACTTTCTTTACCAGTACCTACTTAAATTTCCAGAAAATACTCCATAATATTAAATTTCTTCAAGTACCCGGTCCCAGTTACTACGGTTGCGGTGGTGATGATTATTGTTTTAAGAGGAAGTACGACTGGGCAACCATCCTCTATTAACACTAATTAGAGGGAGAAATGGAAGGGATCTGACACTTCGAAAAATGAAGGTGACGTCCAAAGGAAGACAAAGACGACGAAGTGCTTGAAAATTAAATACTTCCTAGGTCTCGAATGATCTAATACCGTCAGGGTCGGAAAAGAACAAGAGTTGACCAAGGGAGGTCCGATAGGATAGATGAAAGTGAGGCGCCTGGCACAAGTAAGTGGAAGCAATGCCAGGACTCAGCTAACGGCCCCCTGTTCACCAACCTGCTCTCCCTAGTTAAGAGCCCCTGGGGCTCCTTCTAGTCGCCGCTTACGACAGGCAGGAGATACCGTGGGTGTTGTTCTATCGCCCCCTCCCACAGGTGTTGTGCGTTGCGTAGCGACAGTAGATCTATTTATTTAATCTTGGTGACAACACATCGGATTGTTATACCCTAACACACATTTTCCGACGGTATTTCGTTCACAACTCACCAACGAAGGCGAAAATGAAAAATCCATCTTCCAGGTGCATTCGGACCTTCTCCCATCCACTTAGTCCAAATTTCAGATCTCTGTTTGCCGTAGATGCGGTATAGGAAGCTAAGAATAATGGCCGAGAGGATTCGTTGTGCTGACCACACGACACCTCCTAATCTGCAGGCCTTCGGGCTGAGCAGCGATCGCTTGGTAGGCCATGGCCCTTCGAGGCTGATGCGCCATCAGATTTTTTTGCTTCCCATACAATATTTCGCTGGCCATCTCTCGCGCGAGCACACACACACACACACACACACACACACACACACACACACACACACACACACACACACACAAAACACTTCCTTTTATTATTATAAATATGTATAGGAATCATAGAATAATAAAAAAGAGAGAATATCCAACAAATAGCCGCCCCTATTAGGGGATTGAACTGATCGGTCTTCTAAACAGTTCACACAGAATAAAATTATGACAATGGACTTCATAGTGTTTATATGTTTTATTGCTATTTTCTAGTTTTGTGTTCTCTATCTGTTTTCAAGGTTCACGCAGCATGGCTCGAAGATGGCCTTTTTCTTACCACAGATGTTTTCTGACTGGTGTTCTTTATCCTCAAATCTCGGAGTTGGGTCGATCGCCACAGCCGCTCCTTTTGGTCGGTCGGTCACTGTGATGTCTGCTCGACGTGTTGAACCATCTTCGGAGAGGCATCCGACTTCTTCATAGACTTCGAGGTGATGTCTACGAAGACTTCCAAGATTGTGGCGGTTGATTCTCATTACCGGTAGCTCTCCTTTGGGACAGAACCCTAATATCCAGACAGGAATCATAGAATGATAAAAAAGAGAGAACATCCAACAAATAGCCGTCCCTATTAGGGGATTGAACTGATCGGTTCACAGAATAAAATTATGACAATGAACTTCATAGTGTTTCTATGTTTTATTGCTATTTTAGGAGAAACTAGTGTGGCAAGGTTATTCCATTTAGTGTGTAAGATGTATGAAACAGGAGAAGTGCCATCCGATTTTCGGCAGAATGTTGTTAGATCTATTCCCAAGGAAGCCGGTGCTGACAAGTGTGAAAACTACCGCACCATTAGTTTAGTACAGATATCTCACGCCTGGCAAAATTTTAATACGTATTATTTACAGAAGAATGGAAAGACAAGTTGAAACTGAGTTGGGAGAAGATCAGTTTTGTTTCAAAAGAAATGTAGGAACACGTGAACACGTCTGATCCTAGAGGATCGAATTGAGAAGGACAAGTCCACATACATGGCGTTCGTAGATCTTGAAAAGGCATTCAATAGTGTTGATTTGACCAAGGTATTTGAGATTCTGAAGGTGATCGGAATCAGGTACCGAGAACGAAGAATTATCTACAATCTGTATAAAAATCACTCCGCAGTGATAATAATCGAGGGCTTTGAGAAAGAAGCAGCAATCCAGAAATGAGTGAGTCAAGGCTGCAGGTTGTCCCCGTCCCTTTCAGTGTTTGCATAGAACAGGCAGTATAGGAAATCAAAGAGGAATTTGGAAATGGAATCACAATATAAGGACAGGAAATCAAAACCTTGAGATTTGCCGATAATAATGTTATTTTATCTGAGACTACATAAGATCTCGAGAAGTTGCTAAATAAATAAGTCCAAAACAAAAGTAATGGAGTGCAGTCGAACGAAGGCAGGTGATGCAGAAAATATTACATTAGGAAATGAAGTCTTAAAGGAAGTAGATGAATATTGTTACTTGGGTAGTGAAATAACTAACGATAGCAGAAGTAAGGAGGGCATAAAATGCAGACTAGCACAAGCAAGGAAAAGCTTTCTTAAGAAAATAAATGTGCTCACTTCAAACATTGATATAGGAATTAGAAAGATGTTTCTGAAGTCTTTCATCTGGAGCGTGGCATTGTAAGAAAGTGAAACATGGACGATAACTAGCTCAGAAAGAGAACTGAATCTTTAGAAATGTTGTGTTACAAAAGAATGCTGAAGGTGAGATGGATAGATCGAATCACGAATGAAGATATGCTGAATTGAATTGGTGAGAAGAGATCGATTTGGCTGAATTTGACGAGAAGAAGAGATAGAATGATAGGACACATCTTAAGACACCCAGAACTTGTTCGGTTGGTTTTTGAAGGAAGTGTAGGCGGTAAGAACGGTAGGGGTAGACCAAGGTATGAATATGACAAGCAGATTAGAACAGATGTAGGATGCAGTAGTTACGTAGAAATGAAGAGGTTAGCACAGGATAGGATGGCATGGAGGGCTGCATAAAACCAGTCTATGGACTGATTACTCAAACAACAACAACGTCCTAACCTATCCAAACCAATGGTCTTGTCCAGACCATACTACTGTACACAACTGTAAGCCATGCTATTGACAATCCTGAATTACTCTCTCTCTCTCTCTCTCTTATATTTCAATGTATCTCGCTTTAATTCCAGATATGTAATAACATTTTAAAATGAAAAAAAAAAAAAAAAAAAAGCAGGACGTATGCCATGATAACTCGCCGGTGAACAGACTATATAGTATCTTCAACAGTGTCATTCAGAAAACTAACGGCCTTGACTTCTGTCTGGTAATGCGCAAGTTTCTAACTGAACTTTATAGCGCAATTATATGAAGTCATAAAAATAGGGGAAGTCTAAGAACGATGTACTGTAAGGTGAAGTTCTATTACCGCCATGTTAATTGTAGTTATATAATGTAGTTGCCACTATAAATGGGACGCTAAGTCCTGTAGCGCGCAATAAATAAATAAATAAATAAATAAATAAATAAATAAATAAATAAATAAATAAATAAATAAATAAATAACCTATCCAGCCCACATCCTAACCTATCCAAACCAATGGTCTTGTCCAGCCCATATCCTAACCTATTCAGATTATTGGTCTTGTTCAGACGAATATTCTAACCTATCCAGACCATACTATGAATGAAGTCG
The DNA here is from genome assembly GCF_040414725.1 of Anabrus simplex. Taxonomy (NCBI): domain Eukaryota; kingdom Metazoa; phylum Arthropoda; class Insecta; order Orthoptera; family Tettigoniidae; genus Anabrus; species Anabrus simplex. Next base: position 204,390,953 of record NC_090279.1, on the reverse strand, counting down.
TGCCCAGTCCATATCCTAACTTATCCAGACTATTAGTCTTGTCCAGACGAATATTCTAACCTATCCAGGCCATATCCTAACACATCCAGACCAATAGTCTTGTCGAGACAATATCCTAACCCATCCAAACCAATAGTCGTGTCCAGCCCATATCCTAACCTACCCAGACTATTGTTCTTGTCCAGACGAATATTCTAACTCATTCAGACCATATCCGAACCTATCCAAACCAATGGTCTTGTCCACACCATATCCTGACCATTGGTCTTGTTCAGACCATATCCTAACCTTCATTATTTACGTGAGTGATTTTTTATTTTATTTTCCTTTGTCACATATTTTGTTTATATTTTGCAAACTAATTCACGGTGCGATTCACTTTTCGTTCAGTAGATGGACAAATATGTAGAATGTGAGAGGAGGTAATGGATACCGCACCACAGCACCTTGGTACTGCCCAGTTTTGTCAGGGACTGCTTCTGCTTTTCTTCTGCAGCTCACTGTATTAGGTTGACGAGGACCAGGGAGTCTTACACTTTCACACGTGCCGTTGCCCCTCCTTTCCTTTCTTTCTCCGAAAAGTGGAAACACTTCCTGTTTCTTCTACAGCGTGTCAATACTGTCTACATGTGAGGAAAGTGTCCTCGAAGTTTGGCCAGAGCTTACTGTTGCACTCTGTATAATTGGTGTTAATATCTGGGAAGTCCGTGGGAAGTTTCCTTCTGGCTCTTATATAACACTGGTTCTGCGTTCTCTCAACAAATACCTTTCCCCAGAGTGTTAACTGTTGGTGGAGAAAGTTTGACCTTGGTAGCAATTATGTCGTAAGTATTATTTTTCATATCGTTATATTTGATTGCTGTTTACGCACTGGTTTCGGTCGATCACCTTTGACTCAGCCAGGCGCGCCGACTTCGGGTAATTATTGAGGGGACATGATTAACATGAAGACAGGCATGTGAAATGAGGAACAACTATTAATGAAAATATTCCTATATAATAACTAGGGCCCGGACTTTTTAAAAATGCATATGCGCATATGCAGATGCATATTTTGAATGTTAGTGCATATTTTGAACGTTAATGCATATACAGACATATTTTTCTCTTATGTATGATCGATTATCTAAGATTTCTGTACAAAATGAAAAATTTAATGAGCTCCGTATGTTGCACATCAATTGGCAACATGAGAAACCTTCCCTGATCAAGGAAAGTGCTTTCAGTGTCGCAATACAAGTAGGTAGATGGATAATAACGTTTTTCACAACAACATTTTCCTTCTTTCTGACATTCCTTTCTCTTCCTTACAGTAGTCTCGCAAGGTTTGCTTAAACAAGTGCGTTCCTCTGTTAACTTGCTATTCGTCTATTGCAGTGTTTTGCCAGATTAAACTGTAAAAATGCCTAAAGTCTTTGCCAGAAGAACGTTCCGAGCAGCGAGTGCCGGTGTACAAGTATTGCCCAAGTATGTCCGTCGACAGAGAACGATCATTTTCAGTGCATAAATTAATTTTTTCCGACAACAGAAAGTCATTGACTCCTGAAAACATTGAAAAACTGTTGAAGCGTATTGTCATGCATCATTTTGCAAGGAATGACATTTGTTTATCAATTTAACACAAAGTTAAAATTAAATAATGTGTTTGGTAATTATATTTTATTTTAGTGCATATTTTCGTGCATATTTTCAACATTTTTAGTGCATATCTGCACGCATATTTTCGAAATTTTTAGTGCATATGAATCCGGGCCCTAATAATAACAATATTCACAAACAAACAGAACAATAAGGCTTATGTTTTCAATAATATTCACAACTAAACAGAAAAACATAACTTGATTTATAATTAAACATTTTGAAGGAATGTTTTATGTACGAAGCTACCGTACCAAAAATATTCACAAGTAAAACAATGTAGAACTTGCTTCATAAATACATTTTCTTAATACATGTCCTCTTACTGTATATTATGCGTTTCATGATATGAAATGTGAACAGTTGTACCAAATACAGTAGGCTTTACCACCAGATGAACCGCCTGAACAGTCCCCATTGGGAAATGCATTACTCGCATTGTGCATGCAAGCACAGAAATGGTGTCCCGACGTAAACAATCAACACTGCCCCACTCCAGTACTGGAAAGGAGGAGATTGAGTGAAGAGGTAGTGTTGAAGGCCACTTCAGTACCGAAAAGAAGGGGAAGGGAATGAACGGGTAGTGCTGAAGGCATAGGTAGTGTGTGTATTGCTGTACATCCTCCACAGTGCCCATTTCATTCACAACAGCCTTGTAGCGGTCTGTCTCCCTGTAGCAATGCGTTAAGCGAGGAGGTGGGGGGATACAATGCTTTGTTTATATCGGGACACCATTTCTGTGCTCGGGTGTACACCCTAGTGCTGAAACGGTCGACCTCGGCAATCTTCAAGATTCGTACTGGCAACCTTTGAAACATAAACTATGAATCGCTTATGCATCGCTGTGCGGCATCTGGTGTGCACTTTACGTACTAGTACTATTGTTGTTTACACAGCAAAGCCAAACTATAGAATTTATGCTAGGAACAAGATTCGCATCGAGAAATGTTACATGATGTGTGTGTGACACAGTTGTTGGCTTAAGATAAATTTTTTTTAGAAAATTCATATCGATCGATCATATTATCGATTAAATTCAGATTTCATTTCCATTCAGTTGGCAGTATTACCGGAGCCGGGAGAGCTCTCTCCTTACTCCTCACCCCCGTTCACAAACCCATCACTAAAAAGTGTGCGAGTAATAGTTATCTGAAGGAATGCGCGCTTTCTAATCTCATTTCTTGATATAAAACCATCTAATACCTCCAGATTTAACGCCTTAGCAGCCTCCGATTACTATCAAACTCCATGTTTTAAGGGAACATAACATCTAGGAGAAGAATTTTTGGAGGGGCAAAATGGCGCACTGCTCACCTAAGATCATTTCTTGAGGGGGCAGAAAAAGTGTTGCTCCCACAAAGTCAGCGCCACTGGACTTAATGGAGAACCTCCCTCGCTGCCGTGGTCAGGCGGTGCCTAGGACCACTGCCTTCGTGATGTTAAAAATGCGTTTTGTCCATCGACAGACGTCAATCCGTCGTAAGTGACCGTAGAAGTGAGCCCGGCGTTTGCGCAATTTGTCCGTGATCTTCTCTATCTTAGAGCAGATTTCTTGTCTGGATTTTCTTATGTATGTACATACCGTTTATGCACTTTGGGCGAAGAATATTGTGGAGAATAATTCTCTCCTATTGCTGCAACTTAGCGAGCGCACCTTTCTGAGGCATTCTAATTGCATAGAGATATAGGCCTACCGGCTAGACGACAGTGTTATAATGATGAATTTTGGTATCTATAAAAAGCACCTTTTAATATATATGTTCCGGGTGGTTTGGAAAACTACCTCCATTCTTTTCTTGCTCTGACCGATAAGGCCTCTGTACATAGTCCGTTTCATTGGATCCACTCAACAAAGTATTTAAACTTATGCACATACTTAATAGTTCCATATTTGGTGTTATGTCCGACTCGTTGGCTGAATGGTCAGCGTACTGGCCTTCGGCTCAGAGGGTCCCGGGTTCGATTCCCGGCTGGGTCGAGGATTTTAATCGCTTCTGATTAATTTGTCCGGCTTGAGGATTCCTCTTGTCTTCATATTCAGACAACATACCACGCTACCAACCGCCACAGAAACACGCAATAGTGATTACAACACTCCATATAGGGTTGGCGTCAGGAAGGGCATACGGCCATAAAACAGGGTCACATCCACATGTGATACGCAGTTCGCACCCTCGACCCCATAGGTGTGGGAAAAGCGACAGGAAAAGAAGAATTTGGTGTTCAGTTATGTAGTGTTGTCTTTGATGTCTGACATTAGTTCCGTCTTGTAAAAGGAAATCCGATCGTATGTTTGTTCTCCTACAGTGCTGATGGTGGTGATTATTGTTTTAAGAGAAAGTACAACTTGGCAACCAACCTCTATACAGCACTAACCAGAGAGAAAAATAGAAGGGAAGGGACCCGACACATCGAAAAATAAAGATATCGGCCAAAGAAAGACAAAGGCCACGAAGGGCGTGAAAATGAAAGATTCTGTAGGCTTTGAGTGCTCTAATACCGTCGCGGTCGAAAAAGAACAAGAAATAACCAAGGGAGGTTGGATAGGAGAGATTAAAGTGAGGAAACTGGCACATATAAGTGGAAGCAACACCAGGATTCAGCTGAGTGCCCCGTGGTCACCAACCCACGATCCCACATTAAGACCCCTTGTGGCCCGTTTTAGTCGCATCTTACGACAGGCAGTTGATACCGTGGGTGTTATTCTACAGTCCCCACCCACAGGGGATTACTTTCAGCACATTAATTTCTTCTCTTGCAGTTTCAAAATGTTCTGTCATTAATTATTAACTATTATTTCTTTCTTTCTTTCTTTCTTTCTTTCTTTCTTTCTTTCTTTCTTTCTTTCTTTCTTTCTTTCTTTCTCCGTTAGTATCTTCTAGCGACCACGTGACAGTTTCAGTGTTTCATCCTTTGTTGTTCCTTCTTCATTTTCCAATACTCCTTCATCTGCTCACTCTGCCTTCTTTTCCTCTCCTCAGATCATTTTGATCCTGTTTTCTTTCCCTCGCGATTTGGAAACTTTTAACCCTTCCATTTTTAACACTTTCTTTCTAAACCCCCCCCCCCTCTCTCTCTTTGTTCCTTCTTCTCCCAAATCTTCCTTGACTTCATGAATCCAGGTTGTTATTGGCTTCTTGTTCCAAAGATATTTGAAGATCTGTTTGATTAACGTGTTGTCATCCATAATGTCCAAATGTCCAAAAAAATACCAATATAAATTATTATTATTATTATTATTATTATTATTATTAATATTAATATTATACATATATTATCATTGTAGACCGTTATGCCTTTCAGCGTTCAGTCTGCAAGCCTGTGTGAATTTACTAAACTTCGCCACAATCCTCTATTTGCAACTAGTGCTTTGGCCTCGTTTACTTCATATTATTATTATTATTATTATTAGGCATTGGCATGCTGTCTCTTATTCCAAGGATTTTAATTCTGGACTGAGTAGCAGAGCGTGGTTCACTTTATACAAGCTCTTAGTTACAGGAAGAAAGCGCACAGTGAGAAGATGACGCTACTGACCGTGTGTACATAGACAACACTGGTAGCAGAACGTGGTTCACTTGATACAAGCTCTTAGTTACAGGAAGAAAGCGCACAGTGAGAAGATGACGCTAGTGACCTACTGTAGTGTACATAGAAAACACTGGTTGTTATGGTTACAATGGTGTCGGGGAAACTATTGTGATCACGCTAATTCCAGGTAGTAATAATCATAAAATTACTGATTTTACGTCCCACTCATACTTTTGACGGATTTCGGAGACGTCGAGGTGCCGGAATTTTGCCCCGCAGCAGTTCTTTCACGTGCCAGTAAGTCTACATACACGAGGCTGGCGTATTTTTGAGCACCTTCAAATACCACCAGACTGAGCCAGGATCGACCCTACCAAGCTGGGGGTCAGAAGGCCCGCGCCTCAACTGTCTGAGCCACTCAGTCAGGATATTCCAGATAGAACCCCAGACCAAAAGACATATCCATCTTAACACTTGGTAAGTATAGTTTTATCCGACCCTCAAAGTACCCGGTAATTTACGCTTCAGGTTACTGAAGGTTATGTTGCCGGTAACCTTACCCGGATGCCGCCGAACAGAAAGAATATTTCACATGGGAGTTGAATTACCTACTCCTTAACCCATAGGCAGACCCTGAAGCACTTGATAAGCAACCCGCAAAGCCAGCAAACAGCACGTAGTTCGAAACGAACCATTAGATGGGGACACAAACGAACAATCAGTGCAGCGGCCGTAGCTGAGTCTTTTTTTTTTTGCTGTATTGCTTTACGTCGCACCGACACAGATAGGTCTTATGGCGACGATGGGATAGGAAAGGCCCAGGTGTTGGAAGGAAGCAGCCGTGGCCTTAATTAAGGTACAGCCCCAGCATTTGTCTGGTGTGAAAATGGGAAACCACGGAAAACCATCTTGAGGGCTCCCGACAGTGGGATTCGAACCCACTATCTCCCGGATGCAAGCTCACAGCCGCTCGCCTCTAACCGCACGGTCAACTCGCCCGGTGAAAATATCATTGCTGACATGTAAGGCAACTAGCATAGATGTTCGCAAGAAATACATACCACATTTGTATGGAGTGTTGGACTGTATGTGCCAGAAAGCTGGGCTATCATGGACAGGGATTTTTAAAAATCCAGGCTTTCAAAATGTGGTGCTGGTGCTACATGCTAAAAAAAATACCCTGGACCAGTAGAATAAACGATGAATAGGTGCTGAGAAGTTTAAATGAAAAATACCAGCTGATAATAGTATATTGCTAATATCCGCATGTTTTTTGTAAATAAGAATCGCTTTGATATAGAACAAGTATGCAGATAAAGATAAAAATGTCATTGTTCCGTATTGAAAAGTATCACAATATCAGTTGAAGAGGCGATATAAAAATATTGTGTGGACTTGACCGTTAACTTCTTTCTTACTTATGTATTGTTTTTCGAGTTATAATCGGCTGATAATGACCCAGACTGGGGTCGAAACCGGTACCATTTCCACTTTTAATTAAATAAGAATGTAATCTCTACATCTCTTATTTACTTGTATTGAATAGGTTGAACTACCATATTTATTATTTCAGTTTAACTGTAAGTATGCAGATGTTTAAACAAGTTTTTTTTATATGAAAGCGTGTACCTTAAACTACTTCCCAACATAAGTTCCAAGCATATTTAGGCACTTTTCATATTGTGAAACCAGCTTCTGAATTCCATCCTCATAGAAATCTGCCGCCAGATGTGTCAACCACTGCAATACGATCGTTTCTAGATCATCGTGGCGGCGCTGGCCTCCTAAATGCTTTTTCAAGTGCAGGAACAAGTGGAAGTCACCAAGTCTTCAGTAATGACTAAAGCCCGGATTTTCATGCGGTGATAGGTTAGATTGCGAACTAATTTGGGTGGTAGGAAATGCCGGCCACCCGCTCTTCCATAATGTAGAAAGGGTAACATAAATTATAGGCGTTCTGATTGGCCGTACCCCTAATGTTTATGCAATCCCCATAGCATAATCGTTGTGAAGGTAGACTATACTTGCTTCTCGCTTCAGTAAGTTTGCATTCTAACCTATTAGTGCATAACATTCCGTGCTCTAGTAATGACACTTCTCGTCGTGGACAACAGTGCGGCCTTCTTTAAATGTTCTAACCCATTTTCTGACCATTCCTTCGCTCGTAGTGTGTCCTCCATACACTTCACTAATCAGCCGATGAATTTTAACAGCTTTCACGTCTTTTGCATTCAGAAAACGAATCAAAGCGCGTACTTCACACTCGGTGGGACCGTTAATTGTCAGAGGCACTTCCAATACGTACACACAGACGTAAATACGGGCGTATGCTTCTGTGATGGCGTTTGTGGCTAGCCTACAGATATCTGTACTGAGCGCGCATGCTTGAACGACGACCGAAGTTATGCAGCGGCCGTATTTAAAAACGCCACTTACTTAAAAAAAAATGCTTCGTATTCGAGAAGGTAGAGTATGATGGTGGTGATTATTGTTTTAAGAGGAAGTACAACTAGGCACTACCCTCTGTATAACACTAATTAGAAAAAAATGGAAGGGATCCGACACTTCGAAAAATGAAGTTATCGGCCAAAGGAAGACAAGGGCCACGAAGGGCGTGAAAATGAAAGACTCCCTAGGCCACGGAAGCTAATAGCGACGGCGTCGGAAAAGAACAAGAGCTGTACAAGGGAGGTTGGATATGATAGATGAAAGTGATGAGCCAGGCACAAATAAGTGGAAGCAATGCCAGAACTCAGCTACGGGCCCCGTGTTCACCAACCCACACACACACACACACACACCAAGATAAGAGGCCCTCGGGCCCCTTTTAGTTGCCTACTTCGACAGGCAAAGGATACCTTGGGTATTATTCAACCGCCCCCATTTGCAGGGTGAAGATACATAAGCATAAGTATTATGTATTCGTGTCAGAGGTACCAATATATAAAGAAAGAAATACTGAATATGAAAAATGTACATGAACGAATTAATCGTATATAGTTATAAATGAAGCACTTGAAATATTGCATATGAAGTATAACATTTGAATTTGTGTCACCGGGCATTTGGTTCTACACGCTGACATTCGAATGATTCTAACCTATGAAACGAAAAAAAAAAAAAAAAAAGGAAAAAAAAACACAGTTGACCAGTAGCGCAATTTACACGTCTTTCAGGAGGTAGAAAAGCTAACCCTTTTACATTCCTTGGTTCGCTGGAGCAGCTTATTATCAGTCTGCATGGAGTTGAAGAACTACTTGTGAAAAGTTAATGCCCGTGCATACAAGGTGGTAGAACCGGCCTCTAGGGACCAATATTAGATGGCACCGACTATACCTTGAGAATCCAACACCTCAACAAGTACGTTACGTAGGTGGTCAATATTTAAAGACTGAATTTACTTGATAAACACTGTCGAAATGTAAACAGATCAGGCTATTAACAACACTGCTGATGATAGCACTTAGTCGCCTACAAAGAACTAACTCACTGAATTACTGGCGCGAAATATACAAGTGTTTATAAACACAGGACAGCCGCCTAGAACTGGATGGAGTCAAGTGATTGCGCTAGACGTTTAACGCCGTGCTTAACTATGATGATTTCGGTGGAGCTGGGGTGGGAAAGTGCTAAGATTGGGAAGGTAACACTTGTGGCTTAAATTTATCAGGAGTGAAAATGGGAAACCACGGGAAAATTTCTTCAGGGCTGCTGACATGGGGTTCGAATTCACCATCTCCTGTAAGAATGACCACAGCTACAGATCCGTACCGCGAAGCCAACTCGCTCACTGATCATGTTTCATTCCTTTTAAATCTAATCCAATGGGTCCCAAACGGAAGATAGTGAGTTCGAACACCACTGTTGGTTTTCCGTGGTTTCCCATTTTCACACCAGGCAAGTACTTTCATTACGGCCCGTCATCAATTGAATAGTCGCTATTATCTGAGACCCATTGATCGCTTTAATATATACTTTCTGCATCTCTTCTCGGTACGCATTATGAGTAAAGGATATGCAGACTAGTGATGGGCAGAAAAACGCCCAACTGTTTGGAGAAAACAGTTTTCGGGTGGAAAACGAACGAACTGTTTTTAAAAGTTCCACCAAACTGTTTTTCCTTCAATACAGTCCACAGTTTGTCTTTCACTGTTCGCTAGTGAGTAGACACTGATGTAACCTTGAACCTACCCGCGCGTTCGGAGCTATTCGGCCTGAAATCGGCATTGCTCGGTACTTAACCACTGCCATTCCCTCGCTGTCAAATCGACTGTTTGTCTCGTATTTAGTTGGCAGTGAGCCAAGAGCTGTTTGGAAAAGCAACTTTTTAGCCGTTGAACAGTTCTTCAACGTTTTTGCTTATTGCTGGTTGCGGGCTGTTGGCGGGTGATGTACCGGTGTTCTCAAGCCCGTTTTAAAACGGAACGGTGTTAAGTTTGCCGAGTGCTGAGCGAGGCGAGTTGTTTTACATGTCAAAACGAAGCGAGGTGTGGAATTATTTCACGAAAAGTGACAATGATAAGGCGCTTTGCACTATCTGCAAGCAACTTATTTCTTACAAGTCAACTATTACAAATTTGAAAGGACATTTGCAAAGAAAACATATAGCAATATATACTGAGCTAACGTGTCATAGTGTTAAGGAAATACCTTCAGCGGAAAAACGACCAACTAGGCCTACAGAAGATAGAGAGGAACCTAGTATTAGCACTAGCAGGCCTGATAGCGAAGCCTCGACTGCTGATTCATGTGTTGCGCCTAAAAGACAAAGATTAATTAGGTCTTACGTCACTAAAAATGTTTCATCTGCCCAAAAGAAATTAATTGATCGTGACTTACTTGATTTATTTATTTTAGATTATCAGCCCTTTAGTATTGTTGAGGATAGAGGGTTTTCTAAACTTATGAAGTGGATCCCTGGCTATGAATTACCTGGTAGAAAGACTATTTCAAATGTGATGGTTCCAGCACTCTATCATCAACAGTTTTCTTTAATAAGAGAGACAGTGAAGAATGAAGCAGTGAGTGTGTGCATAACAACTGATTTGTGGACATCGTTAGTTGCAGAGAGTTACATTGCCGTAACAGCGCATTACATTACGAAAGAGTTTTCCTTCAAGACGGTTTTACTGAAGTGTTCTAGTTTTTCTGGAAGCCATACGTCTGTTGCGTTGGCAAACGAAATTAAGTGCATACTATCCGATTGGAAGCTGCATGACAAAGTGAATTTTTCAATTTCTGATAACGCTAGTAATATAACAAACGCGTTTGAGGAAATTCTGAAGTGGGAACACTATGGCTGTTTTGCTCATAAATTAAATTTGATTGTCCAGGGTTCTCTTCAGGACATGCAAGTCACCATTGAGAAAATCAAAAAGTTGTCAGCTACTTCAGGAGAAGTTCACTAGCAAGCGAAAAACTACTGAAGTACCAGATATCAAGTGGACATACAGTGCCTAAACGCCTTTCCCAAGACGTCACGACGCGCTGGAATTCAACTTTTTATATGTTGCGTCGATTTGTAGAACTCGAAGAAGCTATCAGGGCCACTATTGCTCTGCTAGATAAACATCTGCCCGTAATAACTGGCGAAGAGTGGCAAGCTTGTCGTCAACTTTGCAATGTGCTAGCTCCGTTTGAAGAAATGACTAATTCTCTGAGTGGAGAAGCATATATGACTGGAAGTTCTGTGATTGTGGTCGTCAGGTGCCTGAAAGGTATTTGCGAAAAACTCGGGCAATCAGCCGAGTTCACAGAAGGAGTGAGGGCCGTAATTGCTAGCCTTATTAAAGGGTTAGGAGAAAGGTTCAAGAACGTTGAACACAACAGCACCTTTGCCTTATGCACTTTATTAGATCCACGCTATAAAGACCACGTTTTTCAGGACCCTGCGGCACTAGATAACGTCAAAAAGAGGGTGCGTAATTTGGTAGTAGACTTAATAGAGAGAAACGCCCAGACCAGCGAGAAGCAGAATATTGACATTCCGTCCTCCTCACTTCCATCTACAACTGGTGCATTTCAGCCCTCTTGTCCAATAAGCGCTTGGAGCATTTTCAACGACATTATTGGAGATAAACGTCCTCAAACCAGCCCTCTGTCACGAGCCAACAAGGAACTGGATTTGTATTTGAAAGATGACATTTTACCTCGTGTAAATGAAGCAGGGGAATCTAATTGCCCCTTAGATTGGTGGAAAAATCACCAACATGTGTATCCCAATTTAGCACAAATATTCGTAACAAAGTGTAACATAGTGGCCACTTCAGTGCCCTGTGAAATACTTTTTTCCCGAACTGGACTGATTATTAATGAAAGGAGAACAAGGCTGTCATCAAGAAAGGTAGAAATGTTGATGTTCCTCAATGTAAATACGAAGAGTTAGTGCTTGAGTATTTTTCATAACGGGTACCATGTGAACAGAATAATAAAGTGTAGCATAGTGATCACATCAGTGCCATATTGAAGACCTACTTTCCCAAATTGGATTGGTAATTAATGCAAAGCTCTCACAAAAAGAGGTCGAAATATTAATGTTCCTTAATGTAAATATGAATAATTAATTTTTAAGTGTTTTCCTAATATTGTGCATCTTATGAATACTCTCGTTTTTGTGTGTGTATTTATCACTGTTATCTATAACATTCTGTAACTTCTATTTTTTAAAGTAGTTCTCGTTGAACAATAATCTTATAATGGTATATGATGAACATAGACACTGTATAATAATACTGCTATAGATACTTCACTAATAACAGACTGGTTAACAAAAACTCCGGGTGTGTGGAACCGTATCGATGAGCAGACCGCCGCGATCACAAAACGCTAATGTCAGTTGATAGCCTAATGATAAGTGAATGTCTTTACAGACTATATCCTTTGCTTAACAATGGAGTCTTCACTGGTCTTATCGTTCTTCCCTATATCCTTCATACAGGTATTTCGTCAGCCTTCAGCTTGTGCTGTCTGCTTAGACATTACGAAACAAGTTAGATTGAAAGGTGGTGAAATATCTCATTTCCTATCCCGCAGCCCCCTTGTGCATGTGACTCACTCGTCCTTCACTTTCTCGTTATGAACGAATGACCTGTTGTATTCAAACTGTTTGGGAAAACAGTTGTTTTTAACAAACAAACAGTTCGTTGGCGTTTTCCTAAAACAGCAGAAATGACCACCACTAATGCAGACTAGGAATAAAATAACACATTTAAGTGAAGAAACTCCTCTCGAAAGTAACCCCGGGCTTCTGCCTGCCGAGATAGTGAAAGGAATGTCCCACCTATCCTATCCCTTTCTTGAAATAGCTTGCTTGTGTAAAATACTGTTACCTCGTTTCTATTACTCAGAAAGTTACTTACAAGGGATGTCCAACACGCAGGCGAAACCAATTTTGTTCGAGATGTTTAAAAAAAGGATATCGGTACTTTACTAACTTTTACCCGTGGATTTCGTAATTTGATAAAAGTAATCGTTCCTTGGCACTGCACTAAGACATTATCTGAATATCCCTAAAGTATAAAAACTCACCGAAAATGTTGTTTCATTTATCCCGACACCTCTTTGTAAACCACGTTTGTGGTTTTGCCTTCTGCGACTAAGATGACCAGGCTACTGGCAGAGCTAATTCTGGAAGATGAGACATAGAACTATACATGTGAGATACAGTCCTCTCAATTCAAAAACAAAAAATACGTGTTTTTTTATTTTTAAAGGAGATTCAGAGTGCCTGTTTGCACGTCTGTAACATCTTCAGTTTTTGAGGTATATTATCCTCATAAAAGGATTCAACCCCTTTTCAAACTTATTTTATCACCCCACCCCCCGCCCCCACTTACGTGGATTTTCAGAAATCAAAAAATATGTCTCTCTTTATTTTTAAAGGAGATTACAAATACCGATTTTCACGTTTTTAAGCGGTTAATTTCTGAGATATAATTATACCTACTCATTTTAAAAATTCACTCTTTAGCGGCGGAATCTCCAAAAATCCTCCCTTACTGAGCATCTACACTGGAATTTAAATGTATCCCCAAAATTTCATTTCTTTATGTCCAGTAGTTTTGGTTGGGCGATGATGAATCAGTCAGTCAGTCAGTCAGTTAGTCAATCAACACCTATTATATTTTTAAATGTGCTGTTATGTTTAGAATATACAATAAATCCAATAAAAACCAAACCCCTTGGCACTACAGCCCTTGAAGGGCCTTGGCCTACCAAACGACCGCTGCTCAGCCCGAAAGCCTGCAGATTATGAGGTGTCATGCGGTCAGCACGACGAATCCTCTCGGCCGTTATTCTTGGCTTTCTAGACCGGAGCCGCTTTCACCGTCAGATAGCTCCTCAACTCTAATCACGTAGGCTTAGTGGACCTCGAACCAGGTAGAAATCCCTGACCTGGCCGGGAATCGAAACCGAGGCCTCCGAGTAAGAGGCAGGCACGTCATTCCTACACCATGGGGCCGGCAATAAATCCAATAAACCCACAAAATTTGCTTTTGGATATGCGCATATGCATTTTCAAAAAGTTAGGCCCCTTGTAATGAGTAATGTTTCTCGGGTAACTATAATTCAGTCCGCCTCCGTGGTGTACTGGTTAGTGTGGTTAGGTGCCATCCCGGGAGGTCCGGGTTTGATTCCCGGCTGGAACGGAGTTGGGAGATCAACTGAGTAGAGGTGGGTTCAATTCCTACCTCAGCCATCCTCGAAGTGGTTTTCCGTGTTTTCCATACTTTCCCAGGCAAATGCCGGGAAGGTACCTAACTTAAGGCCACGACCGTTTCCTTCCCTCTTCCTTGTCTATCCCTTCCCATCCACCCCCAAGGCCCCTGTTCAGCATAGCAGGTGAGGCCGCCTGGACGAGGTACTGGTCTTTCTCTCCAGTTGTATCCCCCGACTCAAAGTCTCACGCCCCCGGGCACTGCCTTTGAAGCGGTAGAAGTGAGATCCCTCGCTGATTCCGAGATAAAAACCAATCCTGGATAAAATGATTAAGAAAGAAAGAAATAACTGTAATTATTTTGTACTTTTCCCATTGGTGCACACTGTACACGCCGATACCGTACGACATAAATCGCCTAATGAACAAATTTCCGCCTTTATGTGCTGTTATTGCGTACAATGTGTAGTACAATGAATAAACAGAACAATATTAACTCCATCGTGCTCGTAGCTTATCATTCTGAAGACATTCCACAGCCCCCTGTTAGTATCCTGTACCTTGTTCTCGAAGCTGGTTGACGCTATTCATTTACGTATTATCTTTCAATTCAGGAGGCAGCAACGAACTAGATTCTGTTAGTGATGCTTAACAGAATCCATGATTTAACTGTCACGTGATATTTCTAGCCCAATACAAAAAACAAAACAAAGAACAAATGAACCGCTGAGAGCACAAAAAAGAACGTGTGAGAGGGAAAAGGGAACCTGTTTGTCGCCCAGTGCGATTATAACTGAAGCATGCTTATTCAGTTGTTTATAAGGTCCACAGGTGACTAGACTCTTGTTGTGAAGTGTGCCAAATACGCACCAATGCACGTATAGTTCGGGATTTCCCATCATCAGGATGTCCACTGCTAGGGAGGGGACGTAAACAAGGCAGTGACTGGAGATCAGTGTCATTCAGAACAGTGCGCTGTGTGGACGTCCAGTTTCCCACCAGGTGAGCGAGACTTCTCCGTGAGCTGTTCGTGTGAAGAATTTTATATTTAACTGGCAAGGTCAGTCTTACACAAGCATGCGCCTCAGTTTTCACATTCATACCATGATCTCTTACAGTGTGTATCCTTCTATTCTTGTTCTCTGTGATTACACCTGGTCTTATCTGTTACTGAATTCATCTATGAGTGTTCGGATATTTAGGACGTGAAAATCGCCCAAATATGCTCTTATGACCAAAAAATGGAAAATATTTAATGTACACCCAACGAGTGAGAGTAATAAATAAGTTACAAGATTGTGAGCAACTGCAAAATGACCTCGATAATGTTGTGAGATGGACAGCAGATGATGATAACCGGGGTTAAAAGTCAGGTTGTGAGTTTCACAAATAGGAAAATTCTTCTCAGATTTAATTACTGCGTTGATGGGGTGAACGTTTCTTATGGGGATGACTGTAAGTATCTAGGTGTTAATATAAGGAAAGATCTTCATTGGGGCAATCACATAAATGGGATTGTAAATAAAGGGTACAGATCTCTGCACATGGTTATGAGGGTGTTTAGGGGTTGTAGTAAGGATGTAAAGGAGAGGGCAGAGAAGTCTCTGGTAAGACCCCAACTAGAGTATGTTTCCAGTGTATGGGACCCTCACCAGGATTACTTGATTCAAGAACTGGAAAAAATCCAAAGAAAAGCAGCTCGATTTGTTCTGGGTGATTTCCGACAAAAGAGTAGCGTTACAATAATGTTGCAAAGTTTGGGCAGGGAAGACTTGGGAGAAAGGAGACGAGCGTCTCGACTAAATGGTATGTTCCGAGCTGTCAGAGGAGAGATGGCGTGGAATGACATTAGTAGACGAATATGTTTGAGTGGTGTCTTTTAAAAGTAGGAAATATCACAATATGAATAAAAGTTGGAATTTAAGAGGATAAACAGGGGCAAATATTCATTTATAGGAAGGGGAGTTAGGGATTGGAATAACTTACCAAGGGAGATGTTCATTAAATTTCCAATTTCTTTGCAATCATTTAAGAAAAGGCTAGAAAAACAACAGATAGGGAATCTGCCACCTGGGTGACTGCCCTAAATGCAGATCAATGCTGATTGATTGATTGATTGATTGATTGATTGATTGATTGATTGATTGATTGATTGATTGATTGATTGATTGATTGATTGATTGATTGATTGATTGATTGATTGATTGATTGATTGATTGATTGATTGATTGATTGCAACACACTACAAAATCTTACATTAAAATACAGAACAAGAACAATACGATCAAGGTCAACTGTTTTACAGCAAATGGTATTTTCATATTACAATCTGAACTCCAACTTTCGAGGCTTCTTAGAATATATATGTTTCAAGTTGCTTTACGTCGCACCGACTCAGATAGGTGTTACGGTGACGATGGACAGGGAAGGAGGCATCCGTGGCCTTAATTAAGGTACAGCCCCAGCATTTGCCTGGTGTGAAAATGGGAAACCACGGAAAACCATCTTCAGGGCTGCCGACAGTGGGGTTCGAACCCACTATCTCCCGAATACTGGATTCTGGCCGCACTTAAGCGACTGCAGCTATCGAGCTCGGTGCTTCTTACAAAATAGATTCAAGAGAACTGTTGGTCAATAGAGTCAACCCATTGAGGCGAGTTTCACATATTATGGTCACTTTCTGTTTAGTTTATTTTGTAATATATACATATGGGAGGGGGTTCTAACCAGTAGCGGCGTTAAGAAGCTCGGGTGTGGGCGGGGGGCTGCAATAAATGAAAATGGGGCCCTCATTTCCTGGTAAGGAACGTCAGAAGTTATTAAAATGAACAACAACGACGATAATACTAATAACAAGAAGAGGAAGAGGAAAATAAAAAGAAGTTACACAATTTAGTTTTTTAGTTTTCAAATCCGAAGGAATTAAAACAATACACGTATATGATACTAACACACACACACACACACACACACACACACACATACACACAAACAAAAAAGGCATATTCCATTTATAGTAACCGGAGACCCGAGTTCGATTCTCGCCTCTGCCACGAAATTTGAAATGGGATACGAGGGTTGGAACGGGGTACACTCAGCCTCGGGAGGTCAACTGGGTAAAGGGGGGTTCGATTCCCACCTCAGCCATTCTGGAAGTGGTTTTTCGTGGTTTCCCACTTCTCCTCTAGGAAAATGCTGGGATGCCCTTTTCTATTCTTCCCATCCCCATCCCCCCTATAAGACCCCTGTTCAGCTTAGCAGGTGAGACCGCCTAAACGAGGTACTGGTCCTCCTCCGCAGTTACTCCCACACCTTTGAGGCGGTAGAGCAGGGATCCCTCGCTGACTCTGAGGAAGAAGCAACACTAGAACGTAAACGGATTAAGATGGAAAGAAAGAAATTAATATAACCAAGAAATGGAGTTTTGCCACTAGTTCTCTTATATTAAAGAGATAATATAGTCTTATTGCACTACTTCAATTCAATCCCTTACTGGTTCTTTTAACTTCACTAGTCTTCTTCCCACACTTGTGGAATCGCGAGTGCGAACTGCGTCGCTCATGTGGATTTGGCCATATTTTACGTCCGGATGCCCTTCCTGACACCAACCCTATGTGGAGGGATGCAATCACTATTGCGTGTTTTTGTGGTGGTTGGTAGTGTTGTCTGAATATGAAGATGAACGTGTTGGGAGAAACGCAAACACCCAGTCCCCGAGCTAGAAGAATTAATCTGAAGCGATTAAAATCTCCGACCCAGGCGCGAATCGAACTCGGGACCCTCTGAACGGAAGGCCTAAACGCTTAAACATTCAGCCAATCTATCACACATTCATGATCAATCATTTAACTGTTGTCAGTACCGAGGATATAATGAATATTACAATCCTTTCCTTCGGTAGGAAAGCATTCATTGAAAAGTGTCTCTTTTAAATGTTTAAGAAAGATGAGGGGAGACAGATAATTTAGGCACCCGGGCTGAGTGGTTCAGACGGTTGAGGCGTTGGCCTTCTGACCCCAACTTGGCAGGTTTGATCCTGGATCACTCCCGTGGTATTTGAAGTTGCTCAAATACGTCAGCCTTCTGTCGGTAGATTTACCGCCACGTAAAAGAACTCCTGCGGGACTAAATTGCGGCACCTCAGCGTCTCCAAAAACCGTAAAAGTATTTAGTGGGACGTAAAGCAAATAACATTATTATTACTGGATAACTTAGGCGCTACCTGAACTGCTAAGACAAATAAGAAGATAAGACCTTTTGGTATTTCCTTGTCTTTTAACAAGGGTGACATTCCAGTAAATGTAAGTACACACACTGCACGCCTTACTCTAAAGAAAGTTTTTTCGAAACTAGTGATATAAAATCAGACGAGGTACAACATTCATGTTTGAGGCCTGAGCTTCAAGTTTTGCCACAATACCACAAACACAGTTACAACGGACATAACATTCAAAGAACAGTTCATTCTTTCGTGCAAAATGTAACCAAAGGATGACAGCCTAATGAAAATACACAGCCAGTGTCCAGTCATTCGACCGGGTCAAGAATGGAATGAATGAAGCCCCATCTAGCGGCAACACTGCCCAAAATCATTTCATTTCATCTTTCATTCATTAATCATTGCCCCAGAGGAGTGCGACATGCTTCGGCAGCCGGCACAATTCCTATCCTCCCCGCTAGAAGGGGGCTTCATTCCATTCCTGACCCGGTCGAATGGCTGAAAACAGGCTGTGGATTTTCATGCCATGTATTGCAAATAATGTAAGTATAGACAGCGCCAGTGGATGACATCGTACCAGAAAACAGGCTTGTAATAGATTTGCCATTCATAGAAATGTAAACTTTTAGAAATTCGGATGCTTTTCTTCCAATATATTACGCAAATGAACAACAATAGTCAAAGGGTTAAAATGCTATTTATTTCATGATATATTCGCCGTATCAAGTGTATTGATGAGCTCTGTCGACAGTAAACAGCCTTGATATGCGCCCCTCTGTGTCTTGAAGTTTTTACACATCTTACCTTGTACTCTGACAGCTGCAGTGTTTGATTCATGCAGGTTTAGGGAACATTCTATTAAATGAAAATTGCTGAAATAACCAGTGAAAGTTGTGGTTCATACACTTTTTATCTCTGTTCCTCAGTCTTTCTTACATTCGCACTATCCTTCTCTCTCCAGTCCTGCATGGGATCAACGGAAGAAAAGCAGGGCGTATTTCAGTTTTGTTAACACTTAAGAGTATGCGAGAGGATTGACCAATATATCTCTAAGAAAACTATTGGAATCCTGAACACTCTCTGGGTTTTTAAAGAGCTGAGAATGCTGGCCGCGCGGTGTAGGGGTAGCGAGCCCTGCCTCTTAACCGGAGGCACCGGGTTCGATTTATCTGGATCTGAGGGCTGATTTCGAGCTCCACTCGGCTTACGTGATTAGAATGAGGAGCTATCTGATGGTGAGATAGCGGCCAACAATAACAGCCGAGATGACTGCTCGTGCCGACTACACGACACCTCGTAATCAGCAGGCCTTCGGGCTGAACAGTGGTCGCTTTGTAGGCCATGGCCTTTCGGGACTGTTGAGCCATGGAGTTTGTTTTGTTTTAATAGATCAGAATGCAAGCCAATTTAGTTATTACGCGGTATCGTCTAGTAGCGCCCTCTTCCGTAATGTAGCGAGAGTAACATAAATTCTAGGGATTCGGATGGACCGTACCCCTAATGATTATGCAAAAGTTATAGCATAAACGTTATGCAGACGAGAGTATACTTGTTACTTGCTTCGGTAAGTTTACATTCTAACCTAGTACTGCCTAAAAATCAGGGCTCCACTCATCATTCAGCATGGAATCGAACTCGTCCAGCCGTCCTATATGACTCTGAATGCTGGATGACAAAGAAGAATTTAACATTGCTGAAATGGGGATGCTGGCAGGGACTCGTGCAATGACATACGCCAGTCTTTGACAATGAGATCTTGCCACCGTGTCACCACATATTTCACCCATTTTAATGTACTTACAGGTTATGGCGAGAACTTTCACGAGTTAAAACTGCAACCCATTTCCGAGATAATGAAATTTAAATACTTGAAGAATGCTTCACTTAAGGAGCAAGCGACACAGCGCTCCAAGCAACCTCTCCGCTTCACTAAGCTTGTGATTCACGGATCGAGTCTGGCCTCGCTGGTACGCTCATGTGAGGTGAATAGAGGAGGATAGGTTACCTAGGAAAATAGTGGATTCGGGCATGGAGGGAAAGAGAAGTAGAGGAAGAACAAAGAGACGATGGTTAAATTATTTAATGATGACGGGTGTGGAGCTAAACGAGGCAACATAATTAACTCAAAAATGCTGTCAAATTTCGCTTTCGAAAATGAAAAGGTCATAAATATACTTTTCAATAAATGAAACTCAAATGTATAAGGATTAATGAATCGTTTTCGAGGAATATCTGTACGGAATTTGCGATTCAGTACAACGACACGGGGATGGCGTATTTGAACACCTTCAAATACCCCCAAACTGAGCCAGATTTGAACATGCACATTGGACTCAGAAAGCTAGCGCCTTAACCGTCTGGGCACTCAGTCATGGCCATCCATCAAGACTCCACATCACAGCCTGCAAGATCACGCTGACCATCTGTACTCTAACGCCCCTCTTTGATAATATGTGTCTCAGTCATGGCCATCCATCAAGACTCCACATCACAGCGTGCAAGATCACATCGGCCATCTGTACTCTAACGCCCCTTTTTGATAATATGTGTCTCAGTCATGGCCATCCATCAATACTTCACATCACAGCCTGCACGGTTGCTAGGTAACACGGCGTCACACATTTTGTATCATTAATTTTAGATGGCCCCCAGCCGTAAGACATATTTATGTCAATAGGGGATTGTGAAGGTGCTTAGTTAAATCACATAGGCTTGCACACTGAACGCTGAAAGGCATAACATTTTATGGTGACGATGTATGTTGTCAGGTTAAACAGGCTGTGTCGGAACTTTAAAGCAGACAATGTAATGTTGTTACAGCTTTCTCCGTTGATGGATCGTGGTGTGGTGTTAATACATCTTTAATTCCAGACTCAGGCTATAATAACCTCTGTAACTTGTTTTTCCTGCGATCAGCTGACTACGTAAATGACACAACAGTGACGTAGCATCAGTCATTAATGCGATAAACATAATTACTGTAATAATATTTGGAGACTCCCGTCCGCACCATCACACTGGCACTCCTAGAATGGATTAGAGATATGGATAAAGTTTGCAAAGGCTCGCATGGAGCTCTAGCGTAGTCCTTCTTTCAAATGGAACTCACAAGGAGAGACCACCAAATAGATGTCATGAAATGTGACAAAACTAGCATCAAGTAATAAAAAGTGCGAAATGACCTCGATAATGTTGTGAGATGGACAGTAGGCAATGGTATGATGAAATGTCGTATGGCTTTTAGTGCCGGGATATCCCAGGACGGGTTCAGCTCGCCAGGTGCAGGTCTTTCTATTTGACTCCCGTAGGCGACCTGCGCGTCGTGATGAGGATGAAATGATAATGAAGACAGCACATATACTACACCCAGCCCCCGTGCCATTGGAATTAACCAATTAAGGTTAAAATCCCCGACCCGGCTGGGAATCGAACCCGGGACCCTCTGAACCGAAGGCCAGTACGCTGACCGATCAGCCAACGAGTCGGACAATGGTATGATGATAAACGGGGTTAAAAGTCAGGTTATAAGTTTCCCAAATAGGAAAATTCCTCTCAGTTTTAATTACTGCGTTGATGGGCTGAAAGTTCCTAAGTACCTAGGTGTTAATATAAGGACAGATCTTCACTGGGGTAATCACATAAATGGGATTGTAAATAAAGAGTACTGATCTCTGCACATGGTTATGAAGGTATATAGGGGTTGTAGTAGGAGAGGGCATATACTGTAAGTCTTTGGTAAGAACCCAACTAGAGTACGGTTCCAGTGTACATCACCAGGATTACTTGATTCATGAACTGAAAAAAAAAACAAAGAAAAGCAGCTCCATTTGTTCTGGGTGGTTTCCGACAAAAGAGTAGCATTACTAAAATGTTGTACAGTTTGGGCTGGGAAGACTTGGGAGAAAGGAGACGAGCTGCTCGACTAAATGGTATACTCCGAGCTGTCAGTGGAGAGATGGTGTGGAGTGACATTAGTAGACGAAATAAATTGGAGTGATGTCTTTTAAAAGTAGGAAAGATCACAATATGAAGATAAAATTAGAATTCAAGAGGAGAAATCGGGGCAAATATTCGTTTATAGGAAGGGGAGTAAAAATGAAATGGCGTATGGCTTTTAGTGCTGGGAGTCCCCAAGGACAAGTTGGGCTCGCCAGATGCAGGTCTTTTGATTTGACGCCAGCAGGCGACCCGCGCGTCATGATGAGGATAAAATGATGATGAAGACGATACATACACCTAGCCCCAGTGCCAGCGGAATTAACCAATTATGGTTAAAATTCCCGACCCTGGCGGGAATCGAACCTGGGAACCATGTGGCCAAACTCTAGCACGCTAACCATTTAGCCATGAAGCCGGACGGAAGGGGAGTTAGGGATTGGAAATCTTACAAGGCAGATGTTCAATACATTTCCAATTTCTTTGCAATCATTTAAGAAAAGGCTAGAAAAACAAGAGATAGGGAATATGCCACCTGGGCAACTGCCCTAAATGCAGATCGGTAGTGATTGATTGATTGATTGATTGATTGATTGATTGATTGATTGATTGATTGATTGATTGATTGATTGATTGATTGATTGATTGATTGATTGATTGATTGATTGATTGATTGATTGATTGATTGATTGATTGTACCAAATGATGTGTCACCTTCGAAGTCGGGGCTACTACCCCATAGTGTGCAAGAAATAAAAGTACCAGTATGTCGCATTATCGGTGACCACAACACATACTGCTCTGCGTGCAAGACTTAAACGCCCTGCGTGGGAAATGAGTTAGTTGATCAGCCTGCCAAGAAGGCATTCGCATTGCTCCCGTTGCCTTACAAAGTTCCTGGCTGGGAATCCGTTCTCAGCTGAGACATTTCGGGAATCGAACCCGGGCCTCCGGATGTGGCAGCTAATCACACTAACCACTACACCACAGAGGCGAACAGGGAGAGAACTACCGAACATAAATCCTTAATTGCTTTTTTTTTTTTTTTGCTAGGAGGAGGAGTGGCAGGCCATCCCTCTTTCCAATAAGCTGAGAGCGATGAATAATTAGTTTAAAAATAGTCAGTCGATGCAATTCGCAGGCTTAATTGTTATGACCTTTTTATTTGATTGCATGCCACTTTTGTTTAAAGGGTTTGTACTATTTATTTCAGCTTTAGTAATTTTCTATAGTGATGAATACATACATGGTGATTTGACTATTAATCGTTTTATTATTTTGGTTTTGATGTACCCACTTCCTTACCACCCTGTGCGTTATATAGGATCAGAATATCCGGGTGAGATGAGATAAACCTGGAAATCCCAGCCGTGCCTCACGATGCTGTGGTTCTGTGGTACATTGCCTTTCTCTTTCCCTAAACAAAGGAACTCTTCCCACAGCTAGTCTGTATATACGTACACAGAGTCCGCTATCATTTTTGGCAAAGTTAGAACTCTGACCAGTACCTCGCCCAGGTGGCCTCACCTGCTATTCTGAACAGGGGCCTTGTGGAGGAATGGGAAGATTGGAAGGGATAGACAAGGAAGAGGGAAGGAAGCGGCCGTGTCCTTAAGTTAGGTACCATCCCGGCATTTGCCTGGAGGAGAAGTGTGAAACCACGGAAAACCACTTCCAGGTTGGTTGAGGTGGGAATCGAACCCACCTTTACACTAACCACTACACCACAGAGGCGAACAGGGAGAGAACTACCGAACGTAAATCCTTAATTGGTTTTTTCTTGTTAGTTGCTTTACGTCACACGGACACAGATAGGTCTTATGGCGACGATGGGACAGGGAAGGGCTAGGAGTGGGAAGGAAGCTGCCGTGGCCTTAATTACTCCTTAATTGCTAGCAACCACGTACTACTTAATTGATAACTGTTGGAATTATTAGGATTGTTACGTGTATCCACAGCTTCCCGTATAATCATAGATCTGTACTGCTTAGTGTGGGTAAGAATTCGAACATCTTGGAGCACGACATCATGACATCATCAGCGTGCTCTAACTATTGCTGACTTGTCTGGTTGGTTCAGACGGATATTCCGTTCGTGTTCTTTGATACGAGTACCAGTGGACTGGCATGTTTGGCCAATGCATACCTTACGGAAAGTACAGGGAATTTCATACACCCTTTGCACGAATTTCTTTGGCAATGGATGAACTTATTTTATGATGGCGGGCGTTTCTCAATGTGTCACCATAAGGGCAGTTTCCTAAAGACGTGACCCAGTGTTTCGTTCTTACTTATGATATTTAGCAAGCGGTCTATCTCTTCCCAAAATTCGCCGCTGGCAGTCTGTGAATTTCCTCTCATTTCTCTGATGCAATGAACGCCGCCACTTTTTTTATTTTATTTTCTGTTATTAACACTTGCAACATTTTTACTTGATGAGCGTTTAACTGTCGTAAGGCACATAAACATACTGTATGTATGATAAGAACTTCACAAAATACAGCGTGAATGCATCTTGAGTGGACTTTCACTTTAGTTCCATCAAGCAAGTTCGGTTGAGAACGAAATCCGCCTTAACCTCCTACGAACAGAGTACCTGGAACATGACCCAAACAAACAACACCATCACCAGGGGCTGTATCTTAATTAAGGCCACAGTTGCTTCCTTCCCGCCTCCTAGCCCTTTCGTACCCTTCGTCACCATAAGACCTATCTGCCTCGGTGCGACGTAAAGCAAATTGTAAAAACTCACAGTCCAAAAAGGGGCAAAGGCCCGGAAAATTTAATTTAATCGTCATGAAAATAAACAAGTCCAAAACAAAAGTAATGGAGTGCAGTCGAACGAAGTCAGGTGATGTAGGAACTATTCGATTAGGAAAGACACAACTCAACAACTTAAGCAATATAGCCGGAAGGGTAGGACTGAGGATCGCCTACAACAAGACAAAGACATTGAATACCACTGAGGATTGGACAACACCGGAAGGCACCGTGAAAAAGGTGGACAAATTCAAGTACTTAGGAGAATTTATAACAGGAAGGAATAGGAGCAGTGAGGGAATAACAGAGAGGATAAAGAAGATGCGATCAGCCTTCTGTATGACCAGAGATATATACAATAAAAAGAATATATCTACAGACGCAAAGATTAGACATTACAAGGCAACGGTGAGAAATGCTGTATTATATGCTGCTGAGACAATAGCACTAGGAAGAAATGATGCGGAACAACTAGAGAAAGAGGAGAGAAAAATATTGAGGAAAATACTAGGCCCTAAGAGAGAAGGTGAGAGATGGATGTGGAGACCCAGGGAAGAACTATACCGGGACATGAGGACAATCTCAGAAGAAATCAGACTGAAAAGAGCAAGGTTTGCGGGACATGTAATCAGGATGAATATGGATAGAATGACGAAAAGAGTATGGGAAACAACAGCGAGGACACGAGGAAAGACAGGAACCAAGTGGGTAGTTGAACTCCGGAAAGATTGGTAGGAATTGGGGATCAAGGTGGAAGAAAAGGAAAATTGGAGAAGCAAGTACATGCCGACTAATATGCCAGAGATCAATGATAGGGATGGATACAGGAAAAGGATTGAGAGTCACCAGTGGAGTAGACAAGAGAAGAGGATACTGAATATCTCGGAAGAAGAGCGAGAGAGAAGAAGAGAAAGGATGAAGAGGTTCTGGGAGGAGAAGAAGAAATGCAATCCATGAATGAGCTGTCCGTGATCCTACAGAGGCCGTAACGCAAGAAGAAGAATATTCGATTAGGAAATGATAATATTAATGTTATTGGCTTTACAAATACGACACGCGAAATGGAAAGGCCAAGCAGCACTTTCAGTAATAAAGATTTTAGAAAATAAGTTCCATAACATACACTATAAAATTCAAAAATTGGTTTTTCAAGCTGTAGTAAAGAGCAGAATGTTATATGGTTCTGAGATGTAGGGAGTAGAAGAGGCGAGTGAGATGCCGAACCAAATAGTAAGTAAGTTTAGCAAAATTGTAACGGGACTGCCATACTGTACAGCAAGTTGTGGTGCAAGACTAATATGTGATGAGAAATATTCAAGTATACATTGTAAAGAGAATTATAAGTTATTGGTTAAGGGTAAAAAAGGAGAAGGGGCTGCTCCTGCAGAGGGCATATCAACACCAAAGGGACAGCAACCTATGTCATACATCACATCTAAGCCACCAGGTTTTGAGCTTGCCAGAAAAATTTGGTGTACTCTAAACCGAATCAGAACTAATTGTGGCAGATGTGCAGACTCCCTTTATAAATGGAAGAAAATTCCATCTCCCGAGTGTAGTTGTGTTGCTGAGAGACAAACTGTTCAGCATATTATCCAAGAATGCTCTCTAACAGCCTTTTCAGGAGATCCAGCCGAGTTCCTGATGGCTATTCAAAACGGTGTTAATTATATTAGAGATACCAATCTGACATTTGACTTCATGTGTTCAGACGTGTAAATAGTTTTAAAATACTTTTATTGTGATGTGATTGTAAATCATACGATAAATAAATAATGGCCGAAGGTGAAAAGTATCTTAGAGGGGAGAGGCTATACTATTGAAGAGAATTGTACTAAAGGTCAAGGATATTCAAAGACAGTTGTTGGAATCTGAGTGCAGCAGCAAGCCGACCCTCTCGGTATTTAATATGATAAACCAGGAAACTAATGTGGGGATAAGTAATGTCAACAGAAGAGAATGGATTATGGGAATCGAAAAAAATCAAGGGATGGATAAGGGAAAAGGACAATACAAGTTGTGTGTTGTGTGGGGGAAATAAGAGAAGAATTTCATCTCCTAAAATTTATGTAAAGAAACTATAGTGATTAGAAGAAAACTTGTTCGTAATAATGAAGTATTAGTATTAAGTCATAAAGAGAATGAGTGTAAAATTATAAGATGGATGAAAAATGAATGGAATAATCCTAGTAATGTAAAGAAGTAGGCCTACTTAGTTATAGTTAGAAATATGTGTACCGTTATACGAAAGTTACAGGAAAGGGGAAGTGATAGTATTTAGCTGTAATCAAACAGTAGAAGATTATTGGAGGGGCGGTAAAAGAGTAGATAAGGGTAGCTTGCATTCGGCAGATAGTGGGTTCGAACCCCACTGTCGGCAGCCCTAAAGATGGTTTTCGGTGGTTTCCGATTTTCACACCAGGCAAATGCTGGGGCTGTACCGTAATTAAGGCCACGATCGCTTCCTTCCCACTCCTAGGCCTTTCCTATCCCATCGTCGCCATAAGACCTCTCTGTGTCGGTGCGACGAAAAGCAACTAGCAAAAAAAGTGAGGGAATTATGTATAAAGAAAATAAAGGAAGTGGACATGTGATTAGTGAGCAAGAGACACTTGGACACAATCAATCAATCAATCAATCAATCAATCAATCAATCAATCAATCAATCAATCAATCAATCAATCAAATACTGATCTGCATTTAGGACAGTTGCCCAGGTGGCAGATTCACTATCTGTTGTTTTCCTAGCCTTTTCTTAAATGATTTCAAAGAAATTGGAAATTTATGGAACATCTCCCTTGGTAAATTATTCCAATCCCTAACTCCCCTTCCTATAACTGAATATTTGCCGAGTTTGTCCTCTTGAATTCCAACTTTTTCTTCATATTGTGATCTTTCCTACTTTTATAAACGCCACTCAAACTTATTCGTCTACTAATGTCATTCCACGCCATCTCTCCTCTGACAGCTCGGAACATACCACTTAGTCGAGCAGCTCTCCTCTTTCACTCAATTCTTCTCAGCCCAAACTTTGCAATATTTTTGTAACGCTACTCCTTTGTCGCAAATCACCCAGAACAAATCGAGCTGCTTTTCTTTGGATTTTTTTCCAGTTCTTGAATTAGGTAATCCTGGTGAGGGTCCCATACACTGGAACCCTACTCTAGTTGGGGTCTTACCAGAGACTTATATGCCCTCTTCTTTACATCCTTACTACAACCCCTTAACACCCTCACAACCATGTGCAGAGATCTGTACCCTTTATTTACAATCCCATTTATGTGATTACCCCAAGGAAGATCTTTTCTTATATTAACACCTAGATACCTACAATGATCCCCAAAAGGAACTCTCACCCCATCAACGGAGTAATTAAAACTGAGGGGTATTTTCCTATTTGTGAAACTCACAACCTGACATTTAACCCCGTTTATCAACATACCATTGCCTGCTGTCCATCTCACAACATTTTCGAGGTCACGTTGCACACACGGAAGAGAGTTATCGTGTGTGACTACTGCAGTACATATGGGGCACTGTAGCTCAGCAAGCATATCGGAGGGAAGTTGGTTGAATCAGCAAACAGTCTTGGATAGACACGACAGGCTGATTCAGCCAAGGTTTAACATGAATATTACTTTTGCCGTATTATCAGTAGTGCAATTTAACCAACTATTTATGCAATCCATTATTTAGTTCATTCATAGGTCTGTTGCAAATGGAGGATAACTTTGTACACACTTGTCATATATAAATTATTGGCCTTACATCCCACTGACTACTTTTAAGGTTTTCGGAGACGCCGAGATACCGGAATTTTGTCCCACATGAGGTACTTTAGCTGCCAGTAAATCTACCTACACGAGGCCGACATATTGGAGCACCTTCAAATACTACCAAACTGAGCCAGGATCGAACCTGCCAAGTTGGGGTCAGAAGGCCAGCGTCTCAATCGTCTGAGCCACTCAGCCCGTCGATTACGAAATGGAATCTTGAAGGAAACGGATGAATATTGTTACTTAGGTGCAAAATAACTATGGCAGTAGTAAGGAGAACATAAAATACAGCAAGGAAGGCGTTTGTTAAGAAAAGAAATTTGTTCATTTCGAACATTGAAATAGGAATTAGAAAGATTTTTTGAAGACATTCGTTTGGAGCGTGGCATTGTATGGAAGTGAAACGTGCATGATAACTAGTAGGGGAAGAAAGAGAATAGAAGCTTCTGAAATGTGGTGTTACAGAAGAATCTCCCTGTGGGTGGGGGCCTGTCGTACGAGGCTCCAGGGGCTGTGAACTTGGGAGCGTGGGTTGGCAACCACGGTGTTTTTAGGTGAGTCCTGGCATTGCTCCCACTTACTTGCACCAGGCTCCTCACTTTCATCTATCCTATCCGCCCTCCCTCATTTAACTTTTGTTCTTTTCCGACCCCAACGGTATTAGGTTTCCGAGGCCTTAAGAGTCATTCATTTTCACACCCTTCGTGTCCGACTCGTTGGCTGAATGGTCAGCGTACTGGCCTTCGGTTCAGAGAGTCCCGGGTTCGATTCCCGGCCGGGTCGGGGATTTTACCCTTCATTGGTTAATTCCAGTGGCCCGGGGGATGGGTGTTTGTGCTGTCCCCAACATCCCTGCAACTCACATACCACACATTACACTATCCTCCACCACATTAACACGCAGTTACCTACACATGGCAGATGCCGCTCACCCTCATCGGAAGGTCTGCCTTACAAGGGCTGCACTCGGCTAGAAATAGCCACACGAAATTAAAAAAATTAACACCCTTCGTGGCCCTTGTCTTCCTTTGGCCGGTATTTTCATTTTTCGAAGTGTCGGATCCCTTCCATTTTTCTCTCTGATTAATGTTATATAAAGGATGGTTGCCTAGCTGTACTTCCTCTTAAAATAATAATCATCACCACCACCTCTTCCTTTGGCCCACGAACCTACTACGCTGGCGTAGCAGGGGGAGAGGTGATACTCCCACGTGGGCCTCCCAGGTGGCGGATAGGGGGGTCCTAACCGGCTTGCCGGCGGGAAATAAAATACCTCTCGCGGACCAAACACACAACCCCCTGTGGGTGGGGGATGCAGTCGAAAAACACCATCATGTGTGGAATACCGCTACTTTTGATTACTGTAGTACCGCAACATGACAAATAGCATGGTTCAACTTCACTGGCAATAAGTACCATTATGAGGCACTGATGACTTGGATTTTGGACTCCTTTAAGCTTCATCGATTCAGTATTGTGCTATAGAAGCAGTCCCTTGTTCAGTAATACTATTGTTTTACGCCAGTTTCTGTGAATGAGAGACATTGCGGGTCGGGTCCACTGATTGTTTTAAATTCATATCCTTCCATTTATTCTTCGTCCTCACGTTTTGAATTCTGGTCAGTGGAGGATTTTGGACTTTTAATTTGTAATTACATTTCGTCTCATTTCGCACCGTTAGGGGCCGATGACCTAGATGTTAGACACTTTTAAACAACAAACATCATATTCCTTTAGCCGATACCTACATTTTTCGAAGTTTCTGATCCCTCCCTTTTTCATCTCCGATTAGCGTTATATAGAGGATGATTGCCTAGTTGTATTTCATCTTAAACCAATAATCATCACCACCACCACTTACAGAAGAATGCTGAAGGTGAAGGGATACAGAATCGATTTGGTGAGAGGAGATCGATTTGGCTAAATTTGACGAGATTAAGTGATAGAATGATAGGACACATCTTAAGACACCCAGGACTTGTTCAGTTGGCTTTTGAGGGAAGTGTAAGCGGTAAGAACGGTAGTGGTAGCCCAATAAATTAATATGAC
The DNA here is from genome assembly GCF_040414725.1 of Anabrus simplex. Lineage (NCBI taxonomy): Eukaryota > Metazoa > Arthropoda > Insecta > Orthoptera > Tettigoniidae > Anabrus > Anabrus simplex. Next base: position 204,360,389 of record NC_090279.1, on the reverse strand, counting down.
GAGCAGATTAGAGCAAACGTAAGATACAGTTTTTACGTAGAAATGAAAAGGTTACCAAAGCATAGGATGACATGGAGAGCTGCATCAAACCAATATATGCACTGATTATCCAAGCAACAACAACAACAACATTCTTCTAACTTGTTAAGCTCTTTCATCAGAAGTAGTTAAAATACAGGTTCTTTTGTGACTGTCGGTTCCATCTCCTTTATATTCATTTATGTTGCAACAACAGCATCTGCTCTTTCATATTGATGAGGAAAATCTTTCGACAAATGACTCAGTCACCATTTGAATATTGTGACTCAATTCCTTTGTATCTTCTTTCAGGGTTCCAAACCTTTGTCGTATCATCCAGTTAACAGAGTTCTTGAGGAAGAACATTTCCGTTTACATAGGACTGCTTTGAGTTACGCTTCGGTTGCTTTAGTATCAGAAGATTGCATTTTGTTCGTTTTCCCTAATTGTGTGATCCACAGCTGAACTTGTAAAACATACACAGGCATTTCCTGCTAAAGGAACGGCACATGTTTCTTGACCTTCGCAGAAACTTTAATCCCTTTCGTCCGTCACTGTTTGGTATTGTAATTGCATTTTCCAGTTTGCAATCCCTCCAGAATACAAATGAGAACGATTCATTTAACTGAATTAAAGTACAGTTCTTAGAAAATCGATTTGCCGATTTCAAAAAACCTGGAAAATAATGGTATATTTTTTGTAAATTTTCTTGCACGTCTAGCCTGCAAGCATAGGAATGAATTTGCAGCTAGAATTAATATCAGTGCAAAATGATACCTTTAAGCAAATCTTTCTTACATGAAATTATGATTTTTTTTACAGTTGTTAACATTTTGGGTATGTTGTACTTGCTTCTGGTTATTGATGCGAGCAACTGTGTTTTTTTTTTAAATTACAAATGAACAGGTCAAAACATAGATAGCGTGTGATTGGTGACAATCTTCTGGCGCAGCTGAAAATAGGGAAAGTCCTCTCAGTTTTAATTTCTGGGTTGATGGGGTGAAAGTTCCCTTTGGAGATCATTGTAAGTACTTAGGTGTTAATATAAGGAAAGATCTTCATTGGGGTATTCATATAAATATGGTTGTAAATAAAGGGCACAGACCTCTGCGAGGATATTTAGGATGTAAAGGAGAGGGCATATAAGTCTCTGGTAAGCCCCCAACTAGAGTATGATTCCAGTGTGTGGGACCCTCACCAGGATTACTTGATTCATGAACTGGAAAAAAGAATCCAAAAAAAAGGAGGTCAATTTGTTTTGGGTGATTTCCGACAAAAGAGTAGCATTACAAAAATGTTGCAAAGTTTGGGCTGGTAAGACTTGGGGGAAAGGAGACGAGCTGCTCGACTGAGTGGTATGTTCCGAGCTGTCAGTGGAGAGTTGGCGTGGGAGGACATCAGTAGACGAATACGTTTGAGTGGCGTCTTTAAAAGTAGGAAAGATCACAATGTGAAGATGAAGTTGGAATTCAAGAGGACAAATAATTGCAAATGTGAAAGACATGTAATTGAAAGTAAAACTGGGTCCTTATGTTTTCACGACCCGTAATTATTGTATACATGATATAGGCTTTTTGGGCTTATGCCGTGTCAAGAAAATAAGGTGAAATCAGAGTTCTCTGCAAAATGTAAGAAGTATGGTTTTCCGTTGTTTCCTCTTTTCATAGCTGGGGATGTATATCATATAAGGCCACGGCCGCTTCCTTCCCACTCCTAGGCCTTTCCTATCCCATCGTCGCCAAAAGACCTACCTGTGTCGGTGTGACGTAAAGGAAATAACAATCAGGCGGGGTTCTGCCTCTAGGTCACATGGTGACGTGCCCCTCCACCGATTAAAACTATTATAAAAATCAGAACAACATTATGGACGGTTAGTGTCACGACCACCTTCAGTGAGTTCAAGAGGCTATGATTCACCATGGTTGTTCCTGTTCTAGCAGCCCTGGACTAAACTAGGCAACATAGTAAAGGTCTAATCCCGGATGGGACCGACTCGTTCGTATACCTGAACATCATCCCCTAATTCTGCGAGCTGTGAGGGCTGAAGGGGGTTATGGCAAATTCCATTGACCCGGTCACAGTATTTCTACGACGTGACACTTCAGCGCTAGTTCGTATTTTGAACTTACTTCTCTTACAGCCTACTAGATAGCACCAGTGGCGGTGGGCCCTTAGGGGCACAAGGGCACGTGCCCTGTCAAGTTTTTGCACTCAGAATTTCAGGAAATAATTTATAATTTAGTTGGGCTACAGCCGAACAACAGAATTATTTCTACAAATATTATCACGTCGAAATGTTATATTCTTAACTGGATTACGGATTTTGGTAGGTATTTAAACCCACCATGTCTTTAAGCACGAAGAGAGAATACCTTTTGTATTTAAAGAGACAAGCTGTTGCTGTTAGTGCGACAATAATAACTGCAGGAGTCTTGCGAAGCGAGTGGCAGGCGAAATGTGCAGCTCTGGGCACTAGACCGTCTTGTGCCCAAACGACGCGCCTGCGCATTAGAACACAGTATTCGAAGATGGTGAAAGTCCATGACAGCTATGGGCTTGTGCGGGTGAGCGGGCGACGGGGAGTACTTCTGGTTGGGCACTCAGATCCTTGAGGCCTTCTGCAGCGCATGCGCATAGAGCAAATAACAGATCACGAGAAATATCCGCGCTTTACAAACATCAGTGTAGCCAATTCACCAATTCTGTAACTAAAGTAAATCCAATAATATTTTAGTCTTGTTTATTTAAAAATGCGTTCATATCGCTCATGCAGGGATTCAGTTGTTTTCAGATGTTTTCTTTATTAAAATAAGTTATCTTAAATGAGGTTGCCGTGTTTCTAATAGACCATTTAGCATCTGCCAACCTTATTCGGGTATCAAGTTTTGGAGAATTTTGTACTCTCTTTCCGGGAAAAAAATTCGTGTCAACCGTAAACAAGTACCCGAAAGTGAACAAAGCCAGGCTCAGGACCGAACTTGAAGTGTTATATTCCAGGGTAGACGTGCGTGCGGCAGATGGTGCTGCGGCGCTTTTGCAACTTTTCCTGCGCAACAATATGCAAGACACTTTCAATGAATGCGTTAGGTTACTGAGCATCATTGTTACAAATCCGATGTCGACAGTGGAAAGTAAAAAGTTTTTCTCTACTCTACTTTCTTGTCGGCATATGTATTATTAACGCGCGCAAAAGTAGTGTTTGTAGCAAACCTGTGCTTACCTTGTACGTCTGTTAGATTAATCGTGTCCATCGGTGTCGATGTTCATTGTAAGTCTGAAAAGTGTGTGAAGATTAGTGTGATGAATCTGAGTGTATTCCTGTGCGAGCATAGGCTAAGTGTTTTTAAAATGAATCAAGTGAGCTACTTACAAACAAATTCGCTTAATTACGAAAACAGATTATTAGCTAAAGAAATGGGCCGACCAAGACCAGAGCTTAGCATAAATCAAGTGTTCAAACAAGCTACAATCACAGTTTTATATGCAAGAAATAAAAAGGCAAGATTAATTTAATTGATTTGATTCCTAGTGTTCCTAATATGTTGAACGTGCCCCACCTATTTTTGTCATCACGAGCCGCCACTGATAACAATAAGAAAAAAGGTTATATCATGTCTAAAACTGTGTAATTTATTATTTGTTTACTGAAGTGTAGAGTACATATAAACCGTAATACGTAATTTGTCTAGCATGATCAACCGCCTCTGTACCCGCTGTCCGTTGGCCTCGATCATCGGCGACGGTTCGCTCCAAACTACGTGATGTTTGTAGATTTCGGGTGTTGTCTATAAAGAGGTTCAGGGTTTGTCCACATACGAACCACAATCTTCTGTGTACTTTCAATTCAGTCGTATCACGCAGTTAACGCGACACTCAGGAAAAATGAAATGGCGTATGGCTTTTAGTGCCGGGAGTGTCCGAGGACATGTTCGGCTCGCCAGGTGCAGGTCTTTTGATTTGACACCTGTAGGTGACCTGCGCGTCGTGATGAGGATGAAATGATGATGAAGACGACACATACACCCAGCCCTGGAGCCGGCGAAATTAACTAATGATGGTTAAAATTCCCGACCGTACCAGGAATCGAACCCGGGACCCCTCTGCCCAAAGACCAGCGCGCTAACCATTTAGCCATGGAGCCGGACGACACTCCGGAGATAAAAATCAATATTTTGGTCATTTTGGTGAAATTTTTTAATGACAAATTGAAAGGTTTGAGTTTCTTTTTTTCTTGTCACCAAGTTATTCCACTGAATTCAAACAATTTATCACTGTAATAATGCTTTGTTTGCCAATTATTGTAATTTAACATTTAAATCCCATTTTTCTTCCATAATATTCTGCCAAATGGAATAAAATTTATATGGTGTATGTATCATAGCTATATTAAGAAACCTACGTATGGAATTTGTTTCAAGTAGTAGGTATTTATTCTTTTTCTTCTTATTCTGTATCTGTTTACCCTCCAGGGTCGGTTTTTCCTTCGGACTCAGCGAGGGATCCCACCTCTACCGCCTCAAGGGCAGTGTCCTGGAGCTTCAGACTCTGGGTCGGGATACAACTGGGGAGGATGACCAGTACCTCACCCAGGTGGCCTCACCTGCTATGCTGAACAGGGGCCTTGCGGGGGGGGGGAGGGTTAGAAAGATTGGAATGGATAGACAAGGAAGAGGAAAGGATGCGCCCGTGGTCTTAAGTTAGGTACCATCCCGGCGTTTGCCTGAACGAAACCACGGAAAACCACTTGCAAAATGGCTGAGGTGGGAATGGAACCCATCTCTACTCAGTTGACCTCTCGAGGATGAGTGGACCCCGTTCCAGCCCTCATACCACTTTTCAAATTTCGTGGCAGAGCCGGAATCGAACCCGGGCCTCCGAGGATGGTTTTCCGTGGTTTCCCACTTCTCCTCCAGGCAAATGCCGGGATGGTACCTAACTTAAGGCTAGGACCGCTTCCTTCCCTCTTCCTTGTCTATCCCTTACAATCTCCTCATCCCAACAAGGCCCCTGTTCAGCATAGCATGTGAGGCCGCCTGGGTGAGGTACTGGTCACTCTCCCTGTTGTATCCCCCGACCCAGAGTCTGAAGCTCCAGGACACTGCTCTTGAGGAGGTAGAGGTGGGATCCCTCTCTGAGTCCGAGGGAAAAACCGACCCTGGAGGGTAAACATAATAATAATAAGAAGGAAGTAGTAACTACGTCGTACGCTTCGTTGCTATGCTGTAGTCACCTCATAATTAGTACGTTTACATGCAGGGTTCAGATCGATCTGAGTACACTTCCCGTATTGAAAACGGCGTGTAAACGGGGACTCAGTTCGGATTGAGTCTCAAGGTCGATACGGTAAAATCCGAGATCATGTCGTACTCGGTTCGAAATGAGTTCCATGTAAACGCGGATCGTACTGAGATCGTATTGAAAACGGCAGTGCACACAGTCCATGTTTGTTCTGTCGAAATAACAAATATAATAAGCCAGTAAATATGTTTACCTGTATAAATCTTCAGCAACTGCAGTTCTATTATAAGACGGCCAGCCCTTGCTATTAACAACATCACGATAACCTTCTGTTGGGGCAATATTGGAATGTGCGTTCCATCTATTGCGTCCATTACATTTGGAATACCGGTCCGCCTCTGTGTTGTAGTGATTAGCGTGATTAGCTGCCACCCCCGGAGGTCTGGGTTCGATTCCCGGCTCTGCCACGAAATTTGAAAAGTCGTACGAGGGCTGGAACGAGGTCCACTCAGCCTCGAGAGGTCAACTGAGTAGAGGTGGGTTCGATTCCCACCACAGCCATCCTGGGAGTGGTTTTACGTGGTTTCCCCACTTCTCCTCCAGGCAAATGCCGGGATGGTACCTAACTTAAGGCCACGGCCGCTTCCTTCCCTCTTCCTTGCCTGCCCCATCCAATCTTCCCATCCCTCCACAAGGCCCCTGTTCAGCATAGCAGGTGAGGCCGCCTGGGCGAGGTACTGGTCATTCTCCCCAGTTGTATCCCCGACCCAAAGTCTGAATTTCCAGGACACTGCCCTTAGGCGGTAGAGGTGGGATCCCTCGCTGAGTCCAAGGGAAAAACCGACCCTGGAGGGTAAACAGATTACGAACGAACGAACATTTGGAATACCACTCATACTTTCAAAACTGAAAGTTATCTCCTGAACTTCTACTGCATTTGGCGTTTTTAAATCTTAAGAGGTTATATCGATTTTACTACAATTCTGCATCGTTCGTATACGTATGTTGCCAGGCGGATTCAATCACCATCATCATCATCATCATCATCATCATCTTTTTACCCTCCAGGTTCGGTTTTTTCCTCGGACTTAGCGAGGGATCCCACCTCTACCCCCTCAAGGGCAGTGTCCTGGAGCTTCAGACTCTTGGTCGGGGATACAACTGGGGAGTATGACCAGTACCACGCCCAGGCGGCCTCACCTGCTATGCTGAACAGAGGCCTTGTGGAGGGATGGGAAGATTGGAAGGGATAGGCAAGGAAGAGGGAAGGAAGCGGCCGTGGCCTTAAGTTAGGTACCATCCCGGCATTCGCCTGGAGGTGAAGTAGGAAACCACTTCCAGGATGGCTGAGGTGGGAATCGAACCCACCTCTACTCAGTTGACCTCCCGAGGCTGAGTGGACCCCGTTCCAGCCCTCGTACCACTTTTCAAATTTCGTGGCAGAGCCGGGAATCGAACCCGGGCCTCCGGGGGTGGCAGCTAATCACGCTTACCACTACACCACAGAGGCGGACAGGCGGTAAGTGTTCTTCAAATCGATCTCAGTCCCCATGCAAACGTACTAAATGAAGGGAGAGCAAGGTGATTCAGCCGCCTCTTCCAATGCTGCTTCATGCAACCCGACCTGAAACTTCTGCCCTGCCCGTATGCTCAGACAACACAACGGGATATCTTCGTATTTACCGCCTGACCATGATAAGACGCCGTAATATTGAACTTGTATTAAGCACTGGAAGACATGCGTGTGCCTTGTAGATCGACACGCCGGTGAAACACTAAATTGATATTATGACCGCAGTAAACCTAATGAATGCTACAAGCGGTACAGTGTGCCATACGCAACCGTAGCGTAGTTGGTAAAGGAGCGGCGGAACGGGCGTAGGTGTGAGGTGAGAGGTTCCAGTCCGGGGCGAAGAGTACACATTTCTGAAATATTTGTTTAACACGTACCGCACACAATGTAAGTTCAGTACCCGCTTTTATGCAAATTGTGTGTGAATGTGTTTTTGTCCCTAAAAAGGGCCGATTAGTTAGCAGGCCGGACTCATACGGACCGGAAATAATAGGAACACAACTGCTCTGACAATGTTTTATCGCAGCAAATGCCCGATGTGACGACCGTTTTGGTTTGTTCACATTCGGGCCCGGTGTCCAATAAATCGCCTTGCGTGCTGAAGAATTTCAGGTGTAATTGCTCGGCAGGCGTCCGTGTTGAGTTGCCGGAGCTGGTCTGGGTTTTTCGGCGCTTTAGTGTAAACGACGCTCTTCAACTGCTTCCACAAGAATAAGTCTAACGGTGTTAAATCCGGTGATCTGGCGGGTGAAGGAACAGGGCCTCCTCCTTCTATCAATTTCCCTGGCAGTTCCTTGTTCAGATGGTTACGAATGGGTAAAGTCGAATGTATCGGAGCTCCATCCTGTTGCAACCGCATCGTCAAACAATCGTGCAAGGGCACATCCTCTAGGAGCAGTGGGAGTTCCTGACGCAGAAAGTGCCTCCAATGGCCTAGGTCCAATCAAGTGATCCCCCAAGATTCCACGCCACACATTCACTCCCCATCGTACGTGATGGGCTACTTGTCGCACCCAGTAAGGATTGTCCGGACTCCAATAGTGCATGTTGTGGGGATTGACGTTCCCATTATTGTGGAAGCGCGATTCGTCCGAGAACAAGATGTGCGACATGAATGCTGCGTCATTGTCCAGCCTGCCTAATAGCCACCGACAGAACTCCATTCGAGCTTCGAAATCCCACCCATGGAGCTTCTGGTGTACATCAAGATGGTATGGATGAAATTCATGTTCATGCAGTATTCGCCAGACGGACGGCTGGCTGGTGTTCATCTGTTGTGCAATCTCCCTTGTACTGATGTGTGGATTATTACGAGCTGCCTCCAGAACGACCTCTCCTGTTTCACCCTATGTAATGAGCCTATCGCAGACTGGTGGCTGGTTGGAAATCACGCCTGTTGTCCTTTGACGTCTTTCAACTCGGCGGAATGTCGTAGCAGCCTGGTGTCGCTTGTCGGGATACCATTCCTGATACAGACGTAGTGCCTCGCACGCGTTTTTCCTTGCTTCCCCATGAATGAGAAACATGTCAACGTATTCCTCTGTGGAAAACATGTCGAATGACAGCAGAGATTACATTCAGGCCCTAACCAGCGGAGTATGAGCGGGACACAACATGAATAACAGCGTAGTTCTACTGTTTGAATGTGGCAAACGTGGGCCTGTGTCTACGTATTCAGACATCATACCGATGAAAACATATTTCAACGATGTAGGATTCGAACCACATGGTACCTTCCGTCGATTGCTAGGCTAACGCCTAACCCCATCCACTACACTGCTGGGAACATGCTGGTAGTACAACGAAAGTAGAGTGCATACGCCATCCGCCATTACTGCACTGTTACCAAGATGTATGCATTGTTTCCCCTATTCGGTACATCCGGTCACAAGGCACGACACATTAACATAGTTACATGGCCAAAGGACGTCGTTACGTGATTTCAAGGCGTCGTGTTTTGCGAGCGGACGATATAACCTGGCGGTAAGCTTCAGAATCATTATTTTGCAAAATGTGCTGACTGGATATTAGTACCATATAGTACGCTTGCTGATGAATAGCCACCTTATAACCATATCGTACGTTAGTTAGGTTGCATAAAACTACGTTGGAAGGGGCGGCTGAATCATACGGTATATATGAAGACAGGCTCCAATCCTCAGACTTTAATGCTACTCGTAATCGTTCCAGTACTGCGAATTGAGTAGCCGGGCGTGTTGGAAACGCGTGTTTGTTGTTTTCGCATGCAGTCGGTTTCATTTCATGAAAGTTGGCGATAAATGTTAGCTTCTTTGGAAAATGTAAGTGTGCTAGTGTATTTATACGAGTGAGTGGACACTTACAGAAACCAAACCAAACCCCATGGCACTGCAGCCCTTGAAGGGCCTTGGCCTACCAAGCGACCGCTGCTCAGCCGAAGGCCTGCAGATTACGAGGTGTCGTGTGGTCAGCACAACGAATCCTCCCGGCCGTTGTTCTTGGCTTTCTAGACCGGGGCGCTATCTCACCGTCAGATAGCTCCTCAAGTCTAATCACCAAGGCTGAGTGGACCTCGAACCAGCCCTCAAGTCCAGGTAAGAATCCCTGACCTGCCCGGGAATCGAACCTGGGGCCTTCGGGTAAGAGGCAGGCACGCTACCCCTACACCACGGGGCCGGCGAGTGGACACTTAGGATCTGTAATTATACGCAGTAATGTAAGAATGTGTTTGTTTTGATCGTGTTGTGAACGGGGTTTAAGTCGAACTAAGGCAATGGCTCTCGTACAAGTTTTCTTAACTTTTCTAAATATTAAAACATCAGGAGAGATGTAGTGAGTGTGTACAAATCATTTTGATCTGATTCATGCTGTGATTGACTATTATCAAGCAAAATGAAGCTCGACCATCTCTGGTTTGAGGGTGGTTGTAGACGGAAAGGCATATTCCTTACCGTGCTCCTCGCTTATGGATATATATTTGCATAAACCATGACGTCATCTCCATGCGCATGCGTATAGTCTTAAGGTTCGTAGCAAAATCTCCAGTGTGCTCCCTGGCATTGTCAGTCGAAACGAACAGCTGTCAGTATAACGGAGCTTCGATATAAGTCGAATGCTTTCGATCGATTGATGAAATGTCCAAAAAAGGAAACAATTTTGAATTGCCGGTATCAATTAATGTGTGAAGATGCGTTACAACTGGGTGTTCACGTGCTCATGTGTTCCTGAGAGCCCACCGCCGCTGGGAAAGGGCTAGGAGTGGGAAGGTGGCGATCGTGGTCTTAATTGAGGTACAGCCCCAGCATTTGCGTGGTGTGAAAATGAGGAACCACAGAGAACCATCTTCAGGGCTGCCGACAGTGGGGTTCGAACCCACTGTATCACGAATGCAAGCTCACAGCTGCGCGACCCTAACCTCACGGCCAGCTAGCCTAATTTGTGGTATTTAAACTTGAAGAAAGTAATGTTCAAAGAAGTGTAGACGGTTACTATTAAATAATTACATTTAGGTTAAGGTCTAACAAAACACTGTGTCAAAAAGTATAAAAATTGCAGGGATAGTATTCTATTTTAGCAGCTTCCTTCCTTCTGCACTCTTCGGTTCGAATTGAGATTCGTCAAAATAAAGCTTCAGGAAAAGATTGTAATCAATACATGTTCAGAAAAAATAGTTTGATAGAGAAGTTTTATTTGCTAGTTGCTTAACGTCGAACCGACACAGATATATCTTATGGCGACGACGGGACAGGGAAGGCCTAGGAATGGGAAGGAAGCGGCCGTAGCCTTAATTAAGGTACAGCTCCATTATTTGACTGGTGTGAAAATGGGAAAACACGGAAAACCATCTTCAGGGCTGCCGACAGTAGGGTCGAACGCACTATCTCCCGGATGCACCCAGTGAGAAGTATTTTACAGAGGTAAACATAATATCTTCTTCTTTCTGTAAATCTGTCCTTAGACAGGTATCAAATCAATGTCCTCCATTTACCTCTGTCCTTAGCATTTTCCTTCAGTTGCTTGTAACTTCGTCCTCTCTTCACACCTGTCAGCATTCTAAACTTTCTTCGTCCTCTTTCTCTTTTTCCTTCAACTTTTCCCTCCATGATTCTCTGTAGTAGATAATTTCTACGTAATATGTGACCAATCCAAGACGTTTTCCTCTTCTGCATCGTCATCATCATCATCATGAAGTTCCTCTCCTCTCCTACCCTGTTCAGAACCTCCTCATTTCTCACTCTATCGGTCAGTTTCACTTTCTCCATTCTTCTCCATAACCACATTTCAAAACTTTCTAAATATTTTTGTTCTTTCTGTCAGACTGTCCACGTTTCAGAACCATAAGACACCACACTCCGCAAAACAATTGTTAAATCTCTTCCTTAATTTGATTGGTATGCTTCTAGCTGTCAGCAAACCTTTCACTCACCCAAAAGCCCTCTTTCCCATGGATATTCTGCGTCTCACTTCCTCTGACAACTTCCGCTGGAAGTTATCAAGCTTCCCAAATACTGGAATGGTCCAACTTGCGCTAATGCTATTCCATCTATTGATATATTAATTGTGTCGTCTTGTTCTCCTATTTTCATCACTTTGATCTTGGCAATGTTCAGTTTCATTCCAAATTCTTTACCCACATTTGCAATATTCTCCATCATTACCAGGAGCTCTTCTTCCGTTTCTGCTAGCACAGACATGTCATCAGCATATTTGATGGTTTTTATTCATTCTCCTCCCAGTACAAGTCCTTTTGATTGTTCCAAGGCCTTATTGGTTAACTTTTAGGCATATATATCGAAAAGTGTGTGTGACATACAACAACCCTGTCTCATAACTCTTCCATTACTTCTCTCTTCAATTTGATCGTCTTCTACTTGAACTACCACTTGAACATAATATACTTGGATAATAATAATAATAATAATAATAATAATAATAATAATGCAGTTCTTTGAATTTGACATCCTATGGGTGACCTGCGCGCCTGTGAAGATGTTGCTCTACTCATAATGAATCTTCTAATGGTCACGACGGCAGACACACCCAGAACTCGAGCCGGAAAAACTCGTGTCTTCGTTCCGCGGTGTTGCATCTCTTTGCAGGCATACCCCAATGGAGGTGATATGCGTGTAACATTTTTGAACACAGTCCGCCCTTTTGCCTTCCTTAAATCTCTGGCAGTACCGGGAATCTAACCGGGGCCTTTGAGATGGGCAATTGGGTGATAATTAGTTCATTATTATCAAGCACAGTCATTCTAAGCTCGTATGGCTGTGAATGTTCTGCCACTTACCACGTCGGCAATGCTGCACCCAGTTTGCCCTCCTCTTCTCGTGTCTGGGAAATCTAAATAACTCTTTAGGTGAGTGACTTCTACAATGTAGAGCAGGGCCTCTCAGAGTGCAGACCTCCACTCCTCGATTTGGAGCAATAGCGCTGTCTCTCTCTTTCCCCACGCCTGACTCACTCGCTCCGCTTGTCTCCCTTGTCCTCACTTGCTCCGTAGCTCTACAAATCCGAGCCGAGCTTAGCCGAGTAGCCCAGAGACGAAGTGTTGGTCCGAGCCGACCCGAATGGGACCGATGCACTGTGCACAGGAACTCTGCGCCTCAATTTGCTCGCGTGAGATTTTGGGCGTTTGAGAGGCCCTGATTTAGAGTGACACAATAACCCACTATAACTTCAATCTCATTCCACTGGATAACATGCAGACGACAGAAAGTAGAGATATATAGTCACAAAGTGGCCGCTACCGCAAATAATTCTGGGAGCGTGACCAGACCTGTGTATATAGGCCTTGAAGGCGAGATAGAAACGGCATGATCACTGACTATACCCTTAACATTAAAAGAAGCGTTTTGACAGATAAGGCTGGAGGGAAGAGCATTGCAGGGCGTTGCCTCATTCCTTTCTCCTTCCCTTCTCTTCCGGCTCTTTTGTTCTTTTGTTGAGACCAATGTGTTCTGTTGTACATGACTAAGAAGTGGGAGGTTTGTTGGCTACTCCACGCAACACGAGCCGGCCAGCAGGTTTATCTCCGAAGCCAGTACCGGCGATTGGGAATTAGAATGGCGGGGGGAGAGGTGCAGACAACAAAACGTGTCCGGGTCTGTCTGATGTCCCAGAGGTCCGTGGATCGAAACCATGCTCTGCTGCCATTGTAGCGTGGCTGAGTCCGAGGGCTGAGTCCGAGGGAAAAACGGATTAAGAAAGATTTTTTTTTTGAATATTACTGAAAGCTCCGTACATAAGACTCGTTCAAATGTATTTAAGAAACAAGCTCTAGTATTGTGAATATTGTTGTTAGGCAGGAATGTTTGCATTACTAGTTGATCCTCATTCAAATACAGTAGAGACAATACGCGACACTGCGAGATATCGAGGGACAGCGATTAGAGCTCTGTCTAGCGGAGTGACCTGGAGTTACTGATTCTATCATAACAGCACGTGTATTTGTTTGTGATGTTTTTGGCGTAATTTATGCATTTGCATTAGTTGGCATAAGTAAATAGCAGTGTGTGTCATTCCTTTATACCTCCTCTCAATATATGTGGAAAGATATGTGCTGCGTTTGGCTACAATAACTATGAAGTGCAGAAGGATTCCCGGTCAGTTGACCTCCCGAGGCTGAGTCGACCCCCTTTCAGTCCTCGTACCACTTTTCAAATTTCGTGGCAGAGCCGGGAATCGAACCCGGGCCTCCGCGGGCGGCAGCTAATCACGCTAACCACAGAGGCGGAGTATATTCACAAGTAAAGAGAAGAATAGAACTTGATTCATAAATACCTTTTTTTAATTCACGTTCTATTACTGTATATTACGCATTTCATGATACGAAATATGAAAATCCTGAACAGTCTCCATTGAGAAATGCAATTCTCTGAAGAAATGCCCGCTTTCTAACCTAATTTTTTGATATAAAACCATCTACCAACTTCTCCAGATTTAACGCCTTAGCAGCCTTCGAAGACTAACAAACTCCGGGTTTTAAGGGGACTTAACATCTAGGAGGAGACTTTTTTGGTGGGACCAAATGGCATTCTGCCCCCCTAAGATCATTTTTTGCGGGGGCAGAAAACGCCTTGCCCCGATGTATATTAGCGCTCGCACGCCCAGCACACAGGAGGTCATGGCAGCCATTGTAAGAAGATGACGACAGGTTGTGTAATTGAAATACTGACTGTAGATAATCTGTCGTGTATAGGTCACAAATTACGTTTAGTCCGAGTGACGTCACATTTGTCGCACTGAGTTACCTGTTCTTTAACCGGCTCATTTCCTGGTGCAGTTCAAGGCTCTTTGCAAGACTGTTCGTTAACCTGCTTGAGAAGAAGAAAGTTGTACGGTGAATCCCCTTTAACCTCATTCCTCGCGTCCAGCCAGTCAAAGAAAGTTCGCCAAAAAGTAAATGTGCTTGTTCTGAGGTGTCACGTAGAATTGTGTTTTTCTTAACCCACACTTCTCCAAGCACCCGTAAACGAAGTTAACCCTTTGAGTGTCAGCAGATCTTGCGGAATCAGGATTGTCTCATCGCAACAAGAGTTTGTGTATCGAATAGGAAGAATGACGTGAGTGTCTTCATTTCACAACTTAGAAAATTATTTCGCATTTGAACAGCGTGTCTGTGTTTGAGTACAAACAAGTCGTTGTGAACTTGGTTGTACGAGTGGCTATTTCTAGCCGAGTGCAGCCCTTGTAAGGCAGACCCTCCAATGAGTGTGAGCGGCATCTGCCATGCGTAGGTAACTGCGTGTTATCGTGGTGGAGGATAGTGTTATGTGTGGTGTGTGAGTTGCAGGGATGTTGGGGACAGCACAAACACCCAGCCTCCGAGCCACTGGAATTAACCAGTGATGGTTAAAATCCCCGACCCGGCCAGGAATCGAACCCGGGGGCCCTCTGGACCAAAGGTAGCACGCTAACCATTTAGCCATGGAGCCGGACGGTTGTTAAGGTGAAAGCTGATTTGATTGCTCGTGTTGACTTCTAGTGCTCATGAGCTCGTCCTGCCTTCGAACCCTGCTGTCGGTAGTCCTGAAGACGGCTACCAATTTTCACACCAGGCAAATGCTGGGGATGTATATCATATAAGGCTACGGCCGCTTCCTTCCCACTTCTAACCCTTTCCTATCCCATCGTCGCCATAAGACATATCTGTGTCAGTGCGACACAAACTAATCAACAAGAAAGAACTTATATTGGCTTATTAGCACGCTCTTTTGTCATGTCTCCATTTTGATTGATTGATTGATTGATTGATTGATTGATTGATTGATTGATTGATTGATTGATTGATTGATTGATTGATTGATTGATTGATTGATTGATTGAAGACAGTGCAATTTAGTTGCAAAGCATGACATTTAAAACATATTGGCTAATCATAAAATAAATAACATACACGAAGTACTTAAGTAATATTCAAACATTAAATAGAATAGTCCTAAATGCACTTAGAGTAGGCCTATATATGTGTGTTTTAACTAAAACTACAGGAATCAGTATGTAAAAATTTGTCCCAAAGGTCCTTTCTTAGTATGTACCTCTTTGAAAGCAGCATAATTTGGACCAATGTTGAACTAATCATGGAGCTCAGTTAAATCCTTCTACTCTTCCATGTTTATTCTTGGTACACGTACATTTTCCGAGTTTCCTGTAGCGCGATAATGAATAATTCTGTCGCTAATAAATTTGTTTTTGATACTCATGTTTAAATCTAACTTTAATTTAACTTAAATTTCATTTTTGAGCGAATATATTAGGCAATATTCTAAATGTGTTCAGAAATGGATAAAGAAGCCATAGTAATAATGAGATCATGATCCTAATCTCTCTGCAGACACAAGAAGGGAATTATTCGACCTGTTTTCTTATAAGGCTTTTTGCGGATGATATTATACTAAATAGAGTAATGAACGGAGAATTGCCATAGTAACCCCTGTGTATAAAGGAAAGGGTGATAGACATAAAACTGAAAATTACTGGCCAGTAAGTTTGACATGCGTTGCATGTAAGCTATGGAAAAGCATTCTCTCTGATTATTAGCGTATTACTTTTAGTGCCAGAAGTGCCCGAGGACATGTTCGGCTCGCCAGGTGAAGGTTATTCTATTTGGCGGCCGTGTGCGACCTGCGCGTCTCTGTGTAATATGATGATGATGATGATGAGGTAGGAAGAGGGTGAAACCCGATGTTGGCTCATAACTAGGGCCCGGATTAAAAAAAAATGCATATGCGCATATGCAAGTGCAAATTTTGAGCATTTGCGCAGGAAACTGCTTGCGCCTCAATATGTCCTTGCCCGACTTCACGCCGTCTGATGCGGCATGCAAAACAGCGCATGCTGTTCTTACTTATATCTCAAAAAGTAATTGTCCGATTTTGAAAATACTTACATATTTGAACTTGTACACAGATTAACTTTTAAATCAGCTGTATGAATTTGTGTCATTCCATTTAAAAATATGGAGTTAATATCAATATCTCAGTTGTTAATCTTGAGACTAAGTAGCACGTTATTTTACAAGACCCTGCGTACCATTTACGAATATGAAAACAGAATGCCGATATCTTTAATGGTTTCGAAGTTATTTCCGTGTAACATGTTAGGTGAATAACCCTGTATGTTGTACATCACGAGAAGTCTTCCCTGATGAAGAAAAGTGCTTTCAGTGTCGCAGACGGATAATGACACTTTTAACAACAGCTATTTCCTTCTTTCTGACATTCAATCCGTAAGCAACTAGATAAGTGGAATCAGGCAGTCTTTGCCAGAAGAATGTTCTAAGCAGTCAGTGCCGGAGTACAAGAATTGCCCAGTCGACGTAGAACGATCAGTATCAGCGTATAAATTAATTATGTCCGACAACAGAAAGTCATTGACCCCGGAAAACATCGAAAAACTGTTAATAACCTACTGCCATGCATCATCTTACAAGGAATGAGACATGTTTATCATTTTAACACCGAGTTAAAAATAAATAATGCGTTTGGTAAGTGTATTTCGTTTTATTTTTAGTGCGTACTTTCGTGCATATTTTCAACATTTTTAGTGCATATATGCACGCATATTTTTAGAGATTTTAGTGCATATTAATCCGGACCCTACTCATAACCTACTCCTGTGTCCGACTCGTTGGCTGAATGGTCAGCGTACTGGCCTTCGGTTCAGAGGGTCCCGGGTTCGATTCCCGGCCGGGTCGGGGATTTTAACCTGCATTGGTTAATTCCAATAGCCCGGGGGCTGGGTGTTTGTGCTGTCCCCAACATCCCTGCAACTCACACACCACATATAACACTATCCTCCACCACAACAACACGCAGTTACCTCCAAATGGCAGATGCCGCCCACCCTCATCGGAGGGTCTGCCTTACAAGGGCTGCACTCTGCTAGAAATAGCCACAGGAAATTATTATTATTACCTACTCCTGTGGAATAATTTTCAGGAGTCTGCTCAAGGCTCAACGTCCCGATACGTTGGGTAAGCCAGAATTGTGAACATTCATTCACTTCACTAATAGAGTATATTTTTTCACTAAACTATTCAGATATGGTGGTTATCTTCATCTTTCTTCGTTACACCCGTTTACAGAGCGCGTTGGAACTTGTTAGCTTGATGATGGTTTTCCTTTCTTCCTCTCGTCCCAAAATCTCTTAATGAACTCGCTATGCTGTTTATTGCGTTCTTCCGTCCATTGCTTCCCTGTGGTTCTTTTAGTCTTTTCCGTGAACGTGTGCGTTGTAACCAGAATTCCAAAAGCCTTGCGATCCCTGATCTTCTGCGATGTTCATTTTGACCTTCTTTGAATTGATTATGCCACGCAGTTTTTTGATTTCTAGTGTCGTCCATTCTACAGATGTAGCCATATAATTTCAATCGTCTCTTGCGTACGGTTTCGGGGAACTTGTCGATTGCTTTGTACAAATCTACAGTTTTTCTTTTTGATCCATATACCATTTACATGAGCGGGGTCATATGTTTTCCTAAGAATTTTTCGTTCTTGTTTTTCAATTTCATCAATTTTAGAGTGGCCTCCTAGAGATGTGGTTTCCGAGGCATACAAAGCTCCAGGAAGAACAGCAGTCTTGTAATGCCGAAGTTTTACATTTTGTGACATCACTGTTTTAGTGTAGTGATTCCATGTTATTCGATATGTTTTCAGGAGTTTGGTGGCTCTTTCTAAATTAGTTTTCCTGTCCAATCTGGTTGATACAATGATTTCTCCTAGATATTTGAAGGAAGGCACCAGTGTGATTATTCCATAATTTGTCTGTAATGGGGATCTTTGGATATTCTGGTGTCCATTAGCCATGATATGAGTCTTCTCATACGATATTTGGAGGCCTGTCTTTGATGCTATCTCATGTAACTTCTCTATGGCATACCTGGTTTCTTCTCTAGTCTTGGTAAAGATAGCTAGATCATCAGAAAAAGCTAGACACTTCACGTTAATTCTTTGTCCCTGAGTACCAATGTTTAAGCCTTCGATTTCTTCTCCTCATTCCCTGATCACTTTGTCTAACACTTAAAAAGGATCGGGGAGAGTCCATCTCCTTGTCGAACTCCTGTATGCACTTCAAAAGGCTCTGATAGTTCACCTAGAAACTTCACTTGAGATGTTGTGTCTGCGAGAGTCTGGCGGATTAATTCTGTGGTCTTCTTGTCCACACTTAGCTCTCCTAGGATATGCTGGTTATCATTGTATTATTGTTGTAACCTCTTTCTGGTGCCAGTTGCAGCCTTCTAAATGTTTTCCTTTTCTTACCATCTCTCTGGAAGGCGACATACACAGACAGACAAACGTGTTCACACAGAATTGGAGACATTTGACATAAGCACTTATTGGCAATAGTACTTGTTTTTTTCATAGATATTAAACAGATATATTTCGTTTGTAACAGTATATTTAGTTACAGAATACGCAAAGTTGCTTTGCTCAAAAAATAAAATAAAGATAGTCTTCTAGTATTTTTATGGTTGGACATAAATGTTCCCGTAACAACTTAAATTACACGTTTGTCACCATTTGTGTACGGTTGAGTAACGTGTGTGCATTCTCTTGTTGAGAATAACACTTCTTAATCTGTTGGGCATTGAAGCTATTAATTTCCTTGCGATTTCTTCACCAATAGTAGGTATTCATTCCATTCTTGTAGAAGCAATTCTTTCCGCTGGTTTTTGCTGGATATGTGGTGTTTTCTGACTCATCGTTCGAGTTCATCTCATAGATGTTCACTGGGATTAAGATCGAGGGACTGGGGAGGGGTTTTCAGGGTATAGGGTGTAATCCTAAACAATCCAATAACGGAAATTATTAGCAGTATGCTTCGGGTCGTCGTCCTGCTGAAAGTAGCAGTTTTTGGGCACTATGTCGTAAATTGTTTTTCAAAATATCCAAATAAACATACTGGTCCATTGTTCCATCTATAAACACTAGGCCCCCAACACCTGAAGCGGCCATGCACCCCCACACCATAACACCTCCACTAACGTGTTCCTCTGTAGCCTGAAGATCGTCTGTTTCAAACTCTGTATTCATTTTTCCTCCACAGCCCGACTCATTGGCTGAATGGTCAGCGTTGAGGCGTTCGGTTCAGAGGGTCTCGAGTTCGATTCCCAGCCGGGTCGGGGATTTTAATCGCCATTGATTAATTCTTCTGGCCCGGGGGCTGGGTGTTGTGTTTTTCCCAACACTTTGCTCTTCATATTCAGACACCACATTGCACTACCAACCAGCAAGAAATACGTAATAGCGATTACACCCCCCATATAGGGTTGACGTCAGGAAGGGCTTCCGGACGTAAAACAGGGCCAAAACCATATGCGCGACGCAGTTCGCACCCGCGACCCCTCAGGTGTGGGAAAAGCGGTAGAAAAGGAAGAAAAGAAGAAGATTCATTTTCCTCCACACCAACTTTCTTCTATCATGGCGAAAAATGTTAAATTTGCTTTCATCTGAAAAATATAACTTTTTTGAAGTCGTCATGCCTCATTATGTATTCGTGAGCAAATGCCAATCTCTTCTTCTCGTTTATTGGACTGATAAATGGCTTCCTCCTGAGACTTCGAGCATGATACCCAGCTCTATGAAGAGTTCTACGAATGGTCTTAGGATGTACCTGTTTACCATGGTACTGCTGAAGTTCTGCTGGAATTTCGGAAGATGATCATTTCATCCTCATCATGACGCGCAGGTCGCCTACGGCCGTCAAATTGAACGACCTGCACCTGGCGAGCCGAACATGTCCTCGGACACTCCCGGCACTAAAAGCCATACGCCATTCCATTTTACCGTGGGGGCTGGTGACCTAGCTGTTAGGCCCCTTTAAACAATAATAATAATAATAATAATAATAATAATAATAATAATAATAATAATAATAATAATAATAATAATAATAATAATAATGTTATTTGCTTTACGTCCCACTAACTACTTTTACGGTCTTCGGAGACGCCGAGGTGCCGGAATTTAGTCCCGCAGGAGTTCTTTTACGTGCCGGTAAATCTACCGACACGAGGCTGTCGTATTAGAGCACCTTCAAATACCATCGGACTGAGCCAGGATCGAACCTGCCAAGTTGGGGTTAGAAGGCCAGCGCCTTAACCGTCTGAGCCACTCAGCCCGGCGGACGTTGGTCTATATCTCGAATTTTCGATAAACAACAAACATCATTGGTTTACCGTGGTTTCCCATTTTCACACCAGGCAAATGCTGGGATTGTACCTTAATTACAGTCAAGACTGCTGCCTTCTCATCCTAGCTAATTCCAATCCTTCCGTTGCCAAAAGAAACTTCCATGTGTCAGTGCGACTTTAAATAAGGAAAAAGCTCTCCTAAATAAAGAGCACATAAAATTACTATTTCTCTTTTATGTATCAAATGCTAAGATGTTGAAAATCTTCCATAAACATTTTTGTGCTACAAAATTCTCACGACCATTATTACGTTATTCCTCACCATATCAGCTTTGGCCCGATACGCCAGCTATGTTTTTCCTGTATTGCGGTCTGAGTATTGTGAACTCAGTTAATGCGTCATTTGTTTGGAGCGAGATTTACCCCATTTCTAGGAATGGTTACAAGGAGAAAAGGTTAAAGCTTCCGCATTCTCCGGTTGCCGTGAACGATGCAAAGCGGAAGGAATGAAGGGGACCTTGCTTTGGTTGCCCCGGGCCGCTCCATAGGTGGCGCCTTACAGCTCTGTGATCAGATCTGGAAGTAGATTCGTAACAGTAGCGTATGCTGCGATCAAGACGTGGGCTACCACTAGACTACAATGTTACGCCTCGCTACGTTTTAACAAATTAAACTCCGGCTTTGTGGCTGTAGAATGTTTGCCTTTGATCTGATGGCCCCGGTTCAATTCTTGGAATCAACTTCCTCGTTCTCTTAATTCCCCTGGCTTGGAGACTGGGTGTTTATGACGTCTTCACCATTCATTTCATTCTCATTGGGTCACGACCAAGCCTTTCCGGAGGCTATCCACTCTTATTATACGAGGAATTCGTTCATGAATTTTGGCGACGGACTTTTGATACATTCTGTATATACAGTATATAGAAGTTTCAATTTTTTCCGAAGAATTTAGAATAGTTTTAACTAAAAAGGTATACATTAAAAGATTATAGATAATCCTATTTTCAACTTTCGTATGTGATACATTTTTTACTACGGTATACGAACTATAACAACGACAGTTATCTCGAATTTAGATTGTTATGCCAGTTCTAGTCCGCCTCTGAGGTGTAGTGGTTAGCGTGATTAGCTGCCACCCCCGGAGGCCCGGGTTCGGTTCCCGGCTCTGCCACGAAATTTGAAAAAGTGGTACGAGGGCTGGAACGGGGTCCACTCAGCCTCGGTAGGTCAACTGAGTAGAGGTGGGTTCGATTCCCACCTCAGCCATCCTGGAAGTGGTTTTCCGTGGTTTCCCACTTCTCCTCCAGGCGAATGCCGGGATGGTAGCTAACTTAAGGCCACGGCCGCTTCCTTCCCTTTTCCTTGCCTATCCCTTCCAATCTTCCCATCCCTCCACAAGGCCCCTGTTCAGCATAGCAGCTGAGGCCGCCTGGGCGAGGTACTGGTCATACTCCCCAGTTGTATCCCCCGACCAAGAGTCTGAAGACCGGGCAAGTTGGCCGTGCGTGTAGAGGCGCGCGGCTGTGAGCTTGCATCCGGGAGATAGTAGGTTCGAATCCCACTATCGGCAGCCCTGAAAATGGTTTTCCGTGGTTTCCCATTTTCACACCAGGCAAATGCTGGGGCTGTACCTTAATTAAGGCCACGGCCGCTTCCTTCCAACTCCTAGGCCTTTCCTATCCCATCGTCGCCATAAGACCTATCTGTGTCGGTGCGACGTAAAGCCCCTAGCAAAAAAAAAAAAAAAAAAAAAAGAGTCTGAAGCTCCAGGACACTGCCCTTGTGGCGGTAGAGGTGGGATCCCTCGCTAAGTCCGCGGGAAAAACCGAACCTGGAGGGTAAACAGATGATGATGATGATGATGATGATGCCAATTCTGTCAACGACGAGCTTCTCCGGGTATGAAAATATTGGTACAGTCGAAAGTACCTCACAAGAATAAACCCTGACAGATTCACAAAATCTATGAAAACAGAAGAAACGTCGAAACACTCACTGTAAAATGGATGGACGAAATGGAAAACGACCATCCAAGAAGCCATCCGAAATAGAGAAGTATTTAGCTCAGAAATAATGGAAAGTTGATAACAACAAAAAAACCGGAATAACTTGGACCAAAGAGAAAAGACCCACAGGAAAACAATTCAAGAAATATGGGCACAAAGGCAAACAAGATGCTTTCTAGGAGGCTTTGTAATTGCACTAATCACTTCTCCTCATTTCTTTTATTTTATTTTATAGCTTCGTTTCCGTACTAAGATGGCTCCAAAGATCCCTCCATAGCATAGCTTTCTTTCACCTCTAATGGTTGGTATAGAAGAGTTGCGGTGATAATGGAAGGAGTGCACCAGACCGTTTCTCCTCTCGTCCGCTGGGATTTGAGACATGTAGTTTAGAATTTTGCCTTACGTCGCACCGACAGAGAGATGTCTTATGGCGACGATGGGATAGGAAAGAGTTAGGAGTGGTAAGGAAGCGGCCGCGGCCTCAGTTAAGGTACAGCCCCAGCATTTGCCTGGTGTGAACATGGGAAACCACGGAAAACCATCTTCAGGGCTGGTGACAGTGGGGTTCGAACGCGCTATCTCCCGGATGCAATCTCTCAGCTGCGCCCCCCAAATCGCACGGCCAACTCGCCCGGTCATGTAATTTAAGGTCGTTGTATAATTGAGAGGCAGTGACAATAAACGACTTACTGCACCTTGTCGTACTATGCTATGGGACCTGAAGGGTGTTAGCTCTAAACTTATTATTCCGATGATGCACATGTCTGATAACAACAACGGACGTGGCCAAATGTGAGGGAGCATTCGATTTTAACATTCTCAGCAGTAAAAATTGTTTTTATTGCCGGGAGTGTCCGAGGACAAGTTCGGCTCGCCAGATGCAGGTCTTTTGATTTGATCCCCGTAAGCGACATGCGCATCGTGATGAGGATGAAATGATGATGAAGACAGCACATACACCCAGCCCCCATGCCAGAGAAATTAACCAATTTTGGTTAAAATTACTGACTCTGCCGGGAATCGAACCCGGACCCCTTCGACCAAAGGCCGGCACGCTTAACCATTCAGCCATGGAGCCGGACTTCTTATCTGCAAGCAAGCAGCTGACTATGATCGTCCATCCTTGCGTTTCAACCACCCTGCGGTCATGTAGTAATATGCTACATGACAATCATTACCAATATTGAAGAAGACACGCACTCAAGCATTCTGAACTCGCTCGAGCTTGGTATTATATTTCTCTGAGATATCGCTGTAAATTACAGCACCGTAATCCAAAATAGGAAGTGCCATGGTTTGGATCAACATCTTTCTCACCGAAAAAGGAAGATACGTCAAGTTTCGACGAAACTGATGCAATATTCCAGACAATTACTTGACCAAATGTTTGGCATGGAAGAACCAGCAGAGAATTATCCATAAGAATACCTAAATTCTTAACACATTCATGAGACTTGACTATAGAACTGTTTAAAATTATAGGAGAATGTCCCTATTGAAAAGATATGGTAAATTACTTCAGTATCCTAAAAACATAGCTAAGATTTTGTTTTCATTTAATAGCAAATTACGATTTGGTGTATATTGATGTAGTCTTTCCATATCTAGATTCATTTTACTAATACATTGAGTAACATGTTTCACAGGAAAATTGTAATAGATTTGTAAATCATTGGCGTACATATGATATCCAGTGTGATGTAAAACTCCGGGCAGATATTTTACATACAGTAAAAGCAAAAGGGGCCCAACATGGAACCCTAAGGGACGCCAGGATGTAGACTAGACCATTTAGAAAAAATTGTGAGTCAAATATTACACGCTGAGACCTGTCTTTCTTTCAAGAATGCTTCGAACCAAGAAAAAGATTACATAGTCTTAAATACGCTTATTCGCAACCACTTTCATATTATTCTCCTTTAGGCTTTTCTACGATTATGTTTAGATAGACGTACGCAATGGAAACCCAAACATCAGTGATCGTGCTGGCTATAAAGAGAGAAATAGAATTACAGGCGATGTTTGCCAAAAATTTACTTTCCTGTCTGTTATCTCTTTCCCAGTATTGTTCACCTCAGCTTGACCACTTCCTGCACTCATCCTGTAATCACTAGTTTCTTGCGGATGTGTTCACGACATAAATTACTACGTTGACGAAGATCATAGCACGCGAACTGAACTAGATGTAGCGATATATACAGGATCACGGAAAAGCACACCACCATGGCGATCTACTGCGGATCATCCTAACAGACAACATTTTGCGGAATGGTATGGACATAGATTTAACGGTGAACCTCGTTTTACCAGACATACGTTGTGGGCAGACGAGGCATGTTTTTCAGGAGACGGCTTTCAGTGTGACGTCTCACTACGCAGGCCTGTTTGTGTGCAAGGAAAGTTGGTGTTATGAAAATGGTAATAGATTTTTCGGCGTACATAACGATGTCTTGTGTGACGTAAAACTCCAGGCAATTAGACTACATACAGAGAAAACAAAACTGGGCCAATACGGAACCGTGAGGAACGCCAGGATGTAGACTAGACCATTTGGGAGAAAGGAGACGAGCTGCTCGATTAAATGGTATGTTCCGAGCTGTCAGAGGAGAGATGGTGTAGGACATCAGTAGACGAATAAGTTTGAGTGGTGTCTTTAAAAGTAGGAAAGAAACTGGGCCAACACGGAACCCTGAAGAAAGCCAGGATGTAGACTAAACCATTTAGAAGAAAATTTGAGTCAAATACTACACGCTGAAATCTCCCTGTCTTTCAGCCTGGTATTGGTAATACTCTGTTTATGGCGAACTCTAAGCAATGCTTTCGATATTCTGATATCGCCAATGCCACAATGTTACATTTAGTGCGATGGTGCAACCTCTCACCGCGCAGGTCTCGTGTTTCGAGAGCTCGATTACGCGCACTCGAGGCGCCGCACCCTAGCGAGTGAACACGTCAACCGATTGAAAAGATTCTTCTCTCGTTTCGTTCGCAAACAGACAAATGTAAGACACTACAAACACTGAAAATTTGCAACAAAATTTTGAAAACAAGAGATTATATTATATCAGGCATTTCTGCTAAATTACTAACTGGTTCGAAAGAAGGCAGTTCGGGTTTAGCAAAAGTTGTTCCACTTGGAGGATGCCAGCAAGATATAGCACATATTTTAGATTTAGGAGGTCAACTGGACTGTATCGCGCTTGATCTGTCCAAGACTTCTGATAGGGTAGATCGTGGGAGACTGCTCTTTACAATGAGACTAAATGGACTACACAAAAAAGTTCCAGTGTATGGGACCCTCACCAGGATTACTGGATTCAAGAACTGGACAAAATCCAGAGAAAAGCAGCTCGATTTGTTCTGGGTGATTTCCGACAAAAGATTAGCGTTACAAAAATGTTGCAAAGTTTGGGCTGGGAAGATTTGGGAGAAAGGAGACGAGCTGCTCGATTAAATGGTATGTTCCGAGCTGTCAGAGGAGAGATGGTGTAGGACATCAGTAGACGAATAAGTTTGAGTGGTGTCTTTAAAAGTAGGAAAGATCACAATATGAATATAAAGTTGGAATTCAAGAGGACAAATTGGGGCAAATATTCGTTTATAGGGAGGGGAATTAGGGATTGGAATAACTTACCAAGGGAGATGTTCAATAAATTTCCAATTTCTTTGCAATCAATTAAGAAAAGACTAGGAAAACAACATATAGGGAATCTGCCACCTGGGCAACTGCCCTAAATGCCGATTAGTAGTGATTGATTGATTGATTGATTGATTGATTGATTGATTGATTGATTGATTGATTGATTGATTGATTGATTGATTGATTGATTGATTGATTGATTGATTGATTGATTGATTGATTGATTGATTGATTGATTGAATCGGTGGCTACATTTCTAGAAAACAGAACTCAGAAAATATAGTTGGTGAAGCATTATGTGATCCTGGAATGATTAAAAGGGGGAGTTGCTCACGGCAGTATTATTGGACCTTTGTTTTTTTTATGTATATAAATGATAAGAATAAAGAACTGGAATTAGAAGGCTCTTTCATGCATGATGTTATATTTTATAGAGTAATAAATAAGTTACAGGATTGCGAGCGCCTGCGAAAAGACCTCGATGAAGTTGTGAGATGACAGAAAAGTCAGGTTGTAAGTTTCACCAAGAGGGAAAGTCCTCTCATTTTTAATTATTCACTCTCACTGTAGTTATCATCCAGCACTTGTAAATAAAACTGGCTTGAATTGGCTATACAGGGTGTTTCAAAACTACTCGGCTTAAGATCGGCTAGTATCCAGTATTCGGGAGATCGTGGGTTCGAACCCCACTGTCGGCAGCCCTGAAGATGGTCTTCCGTGGTTTCTCACATGCACACCATTCAAATGCTGGGAGGCCACGGTCGCTTCCTTCCCACTTCTAGCCTTTTGTTACTGCATCATCGCCATAAGGCCTATCTGTGTCGATGCGACGTAAAGCAACTTGTGTAAAATAAAAAAAACGAAACATAACTCGTCCTTCAATCATCTTCTTCTTAATCTGATTACCCTCCAGGGTTGGCTTTTCCCTCGGACTCGGCGAGGGATCCCACCTCTACCGCCTCAAGGGCTGTGTCCTAGAGCTTCAGACTTTGGGTCGGGGGATACAACTGGGGAGAATGACCAGTACCTCGCCCAGGCGGTCTCACCTGCTATGCTGAACAGGGGCCTTGTGAAGGGATGGGAAGATTGGAAGGGATAGACAAGGAAGAGGGAAGGAAGCGGCCGTGGCCTTAAGTGAGGTACCATCCCGGCATTTGCCTGGAGGAGAAGTGGGAAACCACGGAAAACCACTTCCAGGATGGCTGAGGTGGGAATCGAACCCACCTCTACTCAGTTGACCTCCCGAGGCTGAGTGGAACCCGTTCCAGCCCTCGTACCACTTTTCAAATTTCGTAACAGAGCCGGGAATCGAACCCGGACCTCCGGGGGTGGCAGCTAATCACGCTAACCACTACACCACAGAGGCGGACCCTTCAATCATACGACGTTATATAATGTGTGTTGACAACAGCAATCGGAATTTCGAACATTTCTTTTTAAAAATTGCGATATTATTCTCCCAATACATTTGAATAATTTGCCGTGTAAACATTTAACTTATATCAAGTTACTTCTCAAACTAAGATTCTTTGAAACCCTCATTCTTCAATATTCGTACCGGTATATCTCGAAATGGAAGGATTTCCGAATATTTTGTATATTGACATACACTGAATGGGTAAAAGTCACGGGAAGGGGTGTCTCATTAGAAAATGTGGCGTGTATGACCCCTGAGCATTGCGGCTAGCTGCGGCGTAGCTGAGCAGTCTGTCACAGACACCAGTGTCGTGAAGATGGCAACAGCCAGTAAAGCGACTTTGAACGTGGGATGATCATCGGCGCATGGGTCATAGCATGGCGGAGATTACACACGAATTCGGGTTTGCGAGATCAACAGTTTCGAGGATGGATTTTCAATATTGCAGAGAGAATGTTATCACCCGCGTAAATCGCCGTGCAGGAAGACCACAAATGTTTAACGAACGGACATCACGTCGTCTCCGCAGAACCATACTGGACGCTCGACGGGCTACTGTGAGTTAGATCACCGCCCAGTTGAATGTTGGGAGTCAGGAACCCTTTTCTTCCAGGACTGTAAGTAGGCAACTGCACCGCATAGGCTTCACCAGCCGACGACCAACTCGTGTCCCTTTGCTGACACCTCGACACAGAGTTCAACTACGTGCATGAGCCCGCGAACATCGGTAGTGGACCATGGAACAGTGGTGGCGTAGGTCTGGTCCGATCAATTCCGGTTCCAGTTTTATGGAGCTGATGGGGCGCGTGAGAGTGTAGCGTATGTCCCATGAAGCTATGGATCCTGTCAGCAAGGTTGTGTCCAGGCGGGAGGTTGCTCAGTTCTAGTCTAGTTGGCGTGATCATGATCGCAATGAACTTCCATTATCCGGCTGGAGGGAGCGCTGACAGGTGCACGTTATGTGGACATTCTTTCTGCATCCCTTTCTGGCCCTAGTGTACCCTGATGGAGATGCCATGTTCCAACAGGATAATCCGCCATTTCACCGCTATGTGGTGGCACGCAGGTGGTTGGAGGAGCACTCCAGTGAAGTTACGACCATGGATTTTCCCTTCAGATCCCCCGATTTTAATCCATTCGAGCATTTATAGTATGCTGTCGATACTGGTGTACGCTTCATTAACCCTGAACCAACTACACATGACCAGTTGTGGGTAGGACTGCAAGATGCGTGGGTCCAGATCCCTCCAGAAGGATCCCAACACCTTGAAGAGTCGATGACTCGCCGTATTGCTACCGTTTTGAGGGCTTCTGGAGGAGCAACTCGTAATTAACATCACATTCAGTGTCTTCCTATGACTTTTGGCCATTCACTGTAAATAGGAGCTGGTCCCCCTGTGGATGGGTACGATAGAATAAAACCCACGTTATCCCCTGACTGTCGTAAGAAGCGACTAAGAGGGGCCCCAGGGGCTCTCAACTTGGGAGTGTAGGGTGGCAACCACGGGGCCCTGAGCTGATTCCTGGCATTGCTTTCACTTGTGCCAGGCTCCTCACTTTCATCTATCCTATCCGACCTCCCTTGGTCAACTCCTGTTCTTTTCCCACCCCGACGGAATTAGAGCATTCGAACCGTAGGGAGTCTTTCATTTTCACGCCCTTCGTGGCCCTTATCTTTCTTTGGCCGATAACATTTTTCGAAGTGTCGGATCCCTTCCATATTCTTCGCTCTGATTAGTGTTACATAGGGGATGGTTGCCTTGTTGCACTTCCTGTTAAAACAATAATAATCACCACACCCACTCTTTGAAAATGTGTGTAACGAAACAGTGTCGTGTAACAAAATATGTGAAGTGACGTTACCTAGCAACAGTACCTTGAGAGCTATACAGGCCATGCATCTGTGTGTCATTGCCATCCAGCAATACTTCACATCACAGTCTGCGCGGTTACTAGATAACATCGCCTCACACATTTTCATTGAAAGATATATTTCTTAAATTTGAATAACTTGCCTATAAACATTTGTAATAAGTTATTTTTCAAGCTAAGATTCTTTGAAACGCCCCACTCTTCAATATTGGTATATCTCGAAGCGGAAGACTTTTCAAAGGGACAGATACTACTTTTTTTTTTTTTATATATTATTGAACTTCTTTCCTTAAAGCTCATTGCGAGATATACGAGTAAGAAAACGCATGGGAAATGCGAATGAATGAATGAATAAATAAATAAATAAATAAATAAATAAATAAATAAATAAATAAATAAATAAATAAATAACTTTATGACAACTGCACCGGGCTGAGTGGCTTAGACGGTTTGCTATAAATTTCAGACACGATATCATCTTGTGCTAAAATTCTGACTGATAGTTCAATAACATTTGATCCATCACCATCTGCAGAGGGGTTGTTGCCGTTACCAATTTCTTGCAAAAAATCGGCAAATTCCATTATTTGTGGTTTTGTCTGCATAATACTCAGCCCGTTGAAGCGCTGGCCTTCTGGCGCCAACTTGGCAGTTGCGATCCTGTCTCAGTCCGGTGGTATTTGAAGTAGTTGGTGGGACGTAAAGCCATTAACATTATTATTATTATTATTATCCGACTCCACATTAAATATCGCTCGCAACCCTCATACTTGCTTCCTTGCACCGGTAACAGAATACGATCTGAAGAGATGTTTGAGTGAAGTACATGAAAACAAAGCTGTAGGAATAGACAATATTTCGGCTCGAATTATTAAAGAAAATATAGAGTCATTAAAGGAACCGTTGCTGAATATTATCAATGATTCTTTCACCTTAGGTTACTTCCCAAAACAGCTTAAAACAACAATAGTAAAACCTCTTCACAAGTCTGGAAATATTAGTGACATTAGAAATTACAGACCCATTTCGATAACTACAACAATATCAAAAATATTCGAGAAATGCTTAAAGAACAATATTTACCAATTTTTAGAAAAACACCAAATACTTTCGCCCAGACAGTTTGGATTCATTAAAAATCTCGGAACGACTGATGCTATATCCGCCTTAACAAATAGAATATACGAAAACCTTAATTCTTCTCTGCTCTCCACAGGGATATTTCTCGACCTTGAAAAGGCATTCGATAGTGTGTCACACCGCTTGCTCCTCCAGAAATTGGAAAAATACGGCTTTAGGGGTAATGTGCTGGATTTGCTTGAGAGTTACTTGACAGATCGAGTACAGTATGTCAAAATTAATCAACATCTAAGCACACCAATGAGGATAATAAAGGGTGTCCCACAAGGCACAGTATTAGGTCCTTTATTGTTTATTCTATTTATTAATGATCTAGAGAAAACAATAGCAAATGCCGAACATACGCACGTCGTAACATATGCAGATGATACAGTCATTTATGTTGAGGGTGATAGCTGGAATCTCATCAGACAGAGAGCAACTCGAGCACTGCTTAAAGTTAAAGCATGGTTAGATAATAATGAATTATTTCTAAACATTAAAAAGACAAAATTTATGAATTTTTCTGTAACAGATACACGAAACGATTTTAATGAATTAATTGTACACAACATCAACTGTAAATTTAATTGTAACTGCTACAAAATTTATAAAGTAAATAATGTTAAGTATTTGGGATTATTAATTGATTCGAACATGAAATGGAAAAGTCACATTACCGATTTAAGAAAGAAAATCAGAAGAACTGTTTATATATTTCATAATTTAAAATACATATCCAGTATAAAATTGTTAAGAGAGGTTTATTACGCTTTAGTTCAGTCTATTCTTAGCTACGGAATTTTGGCATGGGGAGGAGCCTACAAAAATGTAATCAATAAAATACAGGTTGTTCAAAACCTTATATTACGTATAATGTACCAGAAAGGAAGATTATACCCAAGTAGTCAATTATATGCTGAAGCAAATATATTTAATGTAAAACAGCTCTATGCCCTTGAAATATACAAATATATTAACAAAAACAAAAATATAATCGAGAACATTAAACATGAATATTCAACACGCAGTAAGATGAACCGCCGTTGTATGTTATACAAACCCAAACTTAGCATAACAAAGCGCAATTTCTTGTACTTCATTCCAAAATTCTTTAATGTCTTTTCCGGTTCTTTACAAACTACTTTATTAGGTCAGAAAATGAGTCTGAAGTGTCTTAAATCCTTTGTCAGGGGTAATAAAACTGTTATGGAAGAAATAACTAAATGAGAATATCACGTCACCATATCCAATTTCTATTCAATGCTCCACCATGTGCTGTTGATCATATCCGTCATTCACTCATACCCATACTCGTATTTCAGGCATCATTTAAAATATATTTCTCACTATGTAATTAATATTCTAAATTACCACACACAAGGTTTCACCTTACGTGGTATTTTACTGATATCTACTCGACTCTGTTGAGGTTGGTGTGATTTTGTATAATAATAATAATAATAATAATAATAATAATAATAATAATAATAATAATAATAATAATAATAATAATAATAATAATAATAATAATAATAATAATAATAATATATTTATTTAATGTGTACAAAAGATAGTTAGAAATTCAATTTATTTTAAGTATTAATATGTTGATAATAATACTACTACTTCTGTAATATATGTGGTTTAGTTATAAGATTAATATTTCTCAAGTAATAATGTTATTAGAAGAGTTATGTATATATAAAACAGAGTCCTGTAAATATGTAAACGACATGATGAGTGAATAAATACTACTACTACTACTACTACTACTATTATTATTATTATTATTATTATTATTATTATTATTATTATTATTATTATTTCTCTTCTGGCCTCTTGTGTGTGGCGCTAAATGCTGCGAGTGTTAGAGAGATAAAAATGTGATTATTTCTGCTTCCCTAATTTAGAGGCTGCCAAAAAGACAAAGATTGCTGTAATTAAAAGTGTTGATGACAGCTACAAAGATATACTTTGAAGGTTGAGTCAAATGTTCCACCTTCAAAGTATACTTACGACAATACGGGCTTTATAATGAGGTTCATTTTATGTAAAGCTACAAAGATAGTGTAAAATCGTCGTCGTTGGCTGCAACTCATATCTGAGTAAATATATTATTCAGCCATTTACATTAACATTCTCATAAAGCTTTGTGAATGTGTTTCATATGACTTAATAGTCCAATCCACACAGATCGCATGGAATGGTTGGGGGAGGGCGGCGTTGAGCTAGACGGAGCTTCCCGTTGTAGTCGTTCCTCTTCAAACACCGAAAGTGATGTAGAGACAGTGTGGCACCAAAGTGTACAATTATCAGCAAGTGTATCCCAGGATTGAGTGTTAATTCCAGCTCTTTTCATAATATGCTTTAGGTGATCCTTGACATGCCTCAAAGGGGCTCCATGAGGTCTTGTGCTGGAACAGAGTTCACCATACAGAAGTTGACGAGGAAGCCTGGTTTCACTCATGCGACAGACGTGCCCTATCCATTTAAGACAGTGGCCAGTGATGTTAGCCTCAATGCTTACAGCATGTGCTTTCTCAAGAATTGCAAGGTTGGTGACCTGGTTCTCCCGTTTGATGTTCAAGATGGATCTAAGTTTTTGCAGATGGAAACCTCTAGTTTTTTTAATATCCTGACGGTGGAGGGACTATGTTTCACAACCATAAAGCAGTGTTGATATGACAACAGCATGGTAAACCATGATCTTGGTCCTTATTCATGAAGACACGACGGAATAAACATCCATATACTGAGTGGGCAGCGCCAATTCTCAACATCTTGTGAGCAGTTAGCATTTGTTGGGACTAGATATAAAAAGTGGTCAAACTGCTCCACTGGAGTATCTGCAATGGAGGTATTGAAAGGTGGGAGGTTCGATCAAGGTGCAGGCTGTGAGAGTACTTTGGTTTTCTGGACAGTAATGGAGAGACCAAAACGATCGCGAGCACTCTTGAAACAACTCACTGACCGTTGCAGCTCCTCAGTTGTGAGAGCAGGTGCGGCATCGTCATCTGCATACAGCAATTCCGTAATGGAGGAAATCTTAGTAGGCTTTTGGGAGTGAAGTCTAGCCAGATTAAACAGTCCCCCATCGAACTTTACACCTTGGTTGTCTGTAGATGTTCCATCTAGCATGGCAGCTAGGTAAAGAGCGAAGAGTGTTGGAGCAAGCACATATCCTTGTGTCAACCCATGAGTGATTGGAAATGGATCAGAGATAATATTTTGATGAACGACTTGCCCAGACGTGTTGCTTAAAGAGCCTTGACTAGATCTAAAAAATACTGTGGACAGCCAAACTGTTTCAGTACTCTCCACATAGCTGATCTCTAGACTGAGTCCAAAGCCATTTCCAGATCATCGAACACTAGGTAGAAAGGAGTCTGTTGCTTTCTGCATTTTTGCTTGATTTGCCATGCACAGAAGATCATATCTGTTGTGCCTCTGGACGTTCGAAAACCACACCACAACTCGAGTAGGATCCTCTCGGAAATAAACTACAGGTGATTGAGCAACATTCTAGCAAGAATTTTACCTGCTATAGATAGCAGTCATATACCGCGATAGTTGCCACAAACACTACAATCACCTTTTTTTGAAAAGAGTAAGGATAGTGGCATTTTTAAGGTCACCAGGTACTTCGCAGGTTTCCCATATTAAGAGGATAAGAGTATGGAGTCTGGTCTTTAGAGTTAGGCCTCCACTTTGAATCAGTTCCAGAGGAATGTTATCTGGGCCAGGAGCCTTACATGTTTCAGTTTACTGAGAGCGGCATAGAATTCCTTGAATGTTGGTGGAAGAACCCTCCATGGTTGTTGGGGATGTAGAGGCACATCATCGAGAAAGTCTTCAGCAGCATTTGAACTACAATGGAGAAGACTGGAGAAATGTTCTTTCCAGAATTAGTTGTAACTAAAGTAGTAAAAATCGTATCAATCAATATTTTGCAACCTGTGAGGAATTCCTTATAGTACAAAGATATAGCTCAGTCCGGTGGTATTTGAAGGTGCTCAAATACGACAGCCTCGTGTCAGTAGATTTACTGGCACGTAAAAGAACTCCTGCGGGACTAAATTCCGGCACCTCGGCGTCTCCGAAGACCATAAAAGTAGTTAGTGGGACGTAAAATAACATTATTATTATTATTATTATTATTATTATTATTATTATTATTATTATTATTATTACTATTATTATTATTATTATTATTATTATTATTATTATTATTATTATTATTATTATTACAAAGATATAGCTGATTTTTGGCGTGACCCTACCTTACCCTGCCAGCTATAGTTGTAATATTGAAATATGTGCTCTGACAGTTCTTAGAGGGAGGTCCAGTTACTGCCTGCCTCAGTGGGGAGAAGGGATTAGGGGGTATGGTTGCCATGGAAATGGGGTTGGGCTTGCTGCAGTTAACATGGAGATAAGCTTGCAGGCCGGCTCGTGTTGCTTGGAGTTGCCAAACCTCTCACTTCTGAGTTGCATACAACAGAACAGAGCGGTGTGAACGAACGAACAAGTGTGCCGGAAGCAGAAAGGAATGCAGGAATATGGCAACACTGTGCAATGGTTCTCCCTCCAGCCTCTTTTAATATTACGGGCATAGTCTGTCGCCATAATACAATGTGAAACTCAGGTGGCCCCACAGCCCACACACACCCGAGCGCACCAGGAATGTGGGTTAAAGCGCATGCGTCAACTCAGCAACTTGAATTTTGCTGATGTACCTCTCTTTTGCACCTGACAATGGAATGGCGTATGGCTTTTAGTGCCGGGAGTGTCCGAGGGTGTATTCAGCTCTCCAGGTGCAAGTCTTTTGATTTGACCTGCGCGTCATGATGAGGATAAAATAATGATGAAGTTGACAAATACACCCAGCCCCCCTGCCAGCGAAATTAACCAATGATGGTTAAAATTCCCGACCCTGCCAGGAATCGAACCCAGGACCCATGTAACCAAAGCCAGCATGCTAACCATTTAGCCATGGAGCTGGACGGCACCTGAGAAGAAACCCAGCTCGCTGGAGAGAGCTGGACTGGTGTTGACTGAGCAGATCATTGGAACAGATGTACTTACCTCGAGTTAACTGTTTTTAGTTTCCTAAATTTGATTAAAAACATTCTAAGGAATAATATGAAAATGTAAATCCACAATTATTTGCCCCAGCAGTGCTGGAGAAGATGGGGGTTCATAGCACGCCATTGGCTATAGCATACGAGCAGAGAAGTGTTAATCTGAATTTTCTCAAAGCTTCAGAAAATTTACTGGCAGAGTGCATGCCAATGAACTTGCCCATTCAAAAGAAAGAACGAGTGTAGCTGTGACAAAATAATCTATTATGCAGTCTTCTTAAGGATTTCTCTTCTTTCTTTTTTTTTTTTTCTTTCTTTCTTTCTACATTTATTTTTCTTCACTGGCGCAACAGCACTTGCACTAACCTAACCCATAAACTGCTCCTGTACTGTTGTGAAAGTTCATTTTCCTCTTCATTTGAATTACAGACTTAGCCATGTGGAGACTTGTGCTGGCCCTTACGTCAGTGGCGACGCTTGCCTCAGGTGGAGGGGAGCTGCGCAAGTGCTGCCCTCTCTCAGAGATTCTCAACGGTAGCGTCGCCTGTGTTCCGTACAACTCGACAGACGTCACTGCTTTCGGTAACGACTCCAAGCGGTGGATCCCCGAGTCGGAAATTGATGTGGACAACGCGACATTACAGGCTGTTCTCCTCAACACTACCATCAAGATTGGGGCAAAACCGGCATGTGGGAAAATGGACATGGACATGCTGGTAGGTTCTGGAAGGGAACACTACCGGATCTTCATCGACGATGCTGGGAACTTCAAGTGAGTACAATGATGTAGCAGTTATCCCCCCACCCTCCCCGCTCCTGAGGCTCATTAACTATTCATTTATTGATGAATATTGAATTTTCACGACCGTATTGTAATTGAAACAGACTTTCAACGTATTAGGTCGTGTTACGTAAATGTAGTACGTGTTGAAGAGATGTTAAGTACAGAACAAAAATGGCCATCCGGACACCAGTGGGATCCGAACCCACAACCTCACGATTTCGCGTAACGCGACCTAATACGTTGAAAGTCTGTTTCAATTACAATACGGTTGTGAAAATTCAATATTCATTGATATGCCCCACAACGGGCGACTTAAACGCACTCTACAGTGTGCTAGCAGCAGTGCCAGACCTGTAGCTTAGATCCTTTCAAACAGAACAAAGATGGACTAGGCCACCATAGCTCAATTGGTAGAGCAACCGACGCGAAATCGGGAGGTTGTGGTTTCGGATCCCACTGGTGTCCGGCTGGCCATTTTTGTTCTGTACTTAACATCTCTTCAACTCGTACTACATTTACGTAACACGACCTAATACGTTGAAAGTCTGTTTCAAATATTCATTTATTGTTTACTTTCGAGTTTATTATTATTTATTCTCCAAGGAAGGTAGCCCTATTTTACCTAAAAGTATGTTCTGCTAGGTAATGCATTAATAACTTTATAAGAATACAATATTAAAAGTTATTAATGCATTACCTAGCAGAACAAAATACTGCATGAGAATATTACAAAGAGTTAAAAACATTGTCTAATAAACAGATAAAAGCTAAAGTGCAACACCTTTTCACAAATATTTCAGAAACTGGCTGGGAAAAGTTTACATTGCTGTAACTCAGGTGACCTAGTATATTGTCTGTTTTGATAGCGTGTAGTGGATAATAGAAAATTAAATGAACTACTGTTTGTTCTGATCGGCACTCACAAAGGTATCCCTCTGGTGGTTGTATTTTAAACCATTGAAAATAACTTCTAAATTTATCATGTCCTGAAATGAACTGTGTAAGAATAAAAGTGGCTTCGAAGAATTTTGAAGTTAAACATTGATGTACGGTTGGAAAGAATAGCTCACACATGACATGTCCCTTCATGCTACAGGGCGAACAACATAAAGCGGAAGCAGTCCCGCAGCCCGGCAGCGCAGCCTGCACACGGGAGGTGCGTGCATGACAGGAAGTCTGTCGCGTATGCTATTTCTAACAAACAAACAAACAAACAAACAAACAAACCCATTCACAAAATCGCATTTGTAATGCAGGGTCACCCGGTTTAAGTTCTTGCACTGCAGTAATTTTATACGGCTTTAACTTCAGTAACTTTGTACCCGTTCCAAAAGAACCATAGGAGATTTCCATTTACTGAGTAAGTTGTCAAAATGATTTTGTAGGAGACCTTTCCAGTGTTACCAATGTTACCACTATTACCAACAGTTTCTTGTGTGAGTTCTGTATGTGTCTTATTATGTTTCTTATCAAGAAGACATAATTTATTTACTAATTATATGAATGGAAGTCCAACTTGGAATTTGAACATCAGGAAACTTCTCTTGAAATAATCTCCTTATGGTCTTCACACTTTCTGTACAGATGTATGAATCATAAATGAATACTCGATACCTGACTTGAGCCACCTGAGCCATTTCACTGAATTCACACACTGTACTAATGTCACCAATGAAACACGTGCCACGTTTGCAATGTTCAATAGTGCCTTGAGTGCATCCGGCACTGTATTTTGTGACCAGCCGACTCACTCACTTAGGAATTCCCGCACACAGGATGGAGCAGTTCTGCTTTATTCTGTTTATTCTGCTCACCCGGTAGTTACCATGTCCAGTCATAAACTGGAAGTATAAAAGTGAGTTTGGGATGTAGATGAGCAGTTGGAAAGAACAACTCCTGCGTGACAAGTCCCTTCATGCTATTTGTCCGTACAGAGTTCCAACTCTCTTCCATTTCACTCCTAAATATCTTCTTCACACGAGATGCGGGACACATGCAGAAGCTGAAATCTGTATCCCATCGAGCTGAGGATCTTGCTAACACATCCGCCCTCTCATTTCCAACAGATATGCAAGTTACTGGGTCTAGTTGGCCATTATTATTCTGTACTTAACATCTCTCCAAAATGTACTACATGAACGTAACATAACCTAATAGGTTGAAAGTCAATTTTGATTAAATTCCTAACGTTTGAGGCCAACGGCTTTAGATTATATTTTCCTTTCAGTTGAAGCTCTATAAATTATGTGTTAGCAAGTAATTTCATTCTCTGTATCTAGATCAGGCATCGTCTATTGGCCTGCAATTTTGTTCTGTGCATTGTATCGACTCGACAACTGAGCAGCAAAGTTGACCTGAGACCAGGCCGTTGTAAAGATACTTTGGTCTGGGAGCTGACTTCTTTCTTATAGAATAATGTTAATTGCCTCAGCAAGCTCTCTGCATCTTGATTCAATCTCACTATTTTACCATCCCGGGAGAATACACATCCTCAATATTTGAAATTATGTACCTTTACCAGTTTTATATTACCAACTTAACATTCAATAACCTTATGTATCTTCCCTATTGGCATTACTTACAGTAAGTGATAACTGCAATTTACCATCCACTACTGACATGCTGCATCCAATGTCTGTTCCTTACTCATCATCATCATCATCATCATCATCATCATCATCATCATCGTTGACCATCTCCAGTTGCCCGGATATGGTGTACCAAACTCAGGCGAAGGCTTTTGAGATGTTATGTCTGGTTAACACTGCTTTATGGAGTAGAGACCTCGACTGTCAAAGGTTCTTCATGAACAGATTAGAAAACAGCCATTCACAAAGTGTGGTCCGCGGACCCTAGGGGCCCGCGACGATAATTCAAGGGGTCCACAATAATAATGTAAGTTTCCTTTTTTAAATTTTTTTACAATTGGCTTTACATCGCACTGACAGAGACAGGTCTTATTGTGATGATGGGATAGAAAAGAGCTAGGAGTGTGAAGGAAGCGGCTCAAACTGTTATAATACAGGACAAAACGGTTGACAAACACTACCCATTCCAAATCTATACAGATGACCTTAATTAAGGTACAGCCCCAGCATTTGCCTGTTATAAAAATGGGATGAGCAAAATTTTATTATACTCCCCTCCATCTTTCTCGTCCATGGACCACTGTTCTCTCATAATCTTCTCCCAATCTTGTCCTCTCTCCTCGACATCTTTCTTCACCAGATCTGTCCACCTTCCTCTGGGTCTGTCCGCTGGTCTTTTTCCTTTTACTTCTCTTTCATATTCTCTTCTTGCAGTCCTGCTGGCACTCATCCTTCTTACATGGCCAAATCACTTCAGACCTGTCCGGCTCCATGGCTAAATGGTTAGCGTGCTGGCCTTTGGTCACAGGGGTCCCGGGTTTGATTCCTGGCAGGGTCGGGAATTTTAACCATAATTGGTTAATTCCCCTGGCACGCGGACTGGGTGTATGTGTCGTCTTCATTATCATTTCATCCTCGTCATGACGCGCTGGTCGCCTGCAGACGTCAAATCAAAAGACCTGCACCTGGCAAGCCGAAGTCCTTGCACACATCCCAGCACTAAAAGCCATACGCCATTTCATTTTCACTTCAGTCTTACTTTCTGAATCCTCTGTAGCAGGGAGTCTCCTATTCTCACCTCCTCTCCAAATTTTTCATTCCTGAACTTGTTCTTCCTGGTCTTCTGTATCATGGTGCATACGACCTTCATTTCTGTAACGTAGAGTTTTGAGTTGTCTTGTCTTGTTAACGTGGTAGTTTCCAAGCTATACATGAGTATGGGTGTATAATATGATTTATATAATGTCATCTTTGCTTTTAATGGTACTTGTTTACTGTTCCTTACTGAAAGTATAAAATGCTTCTGATGCAAGACCTACCTTCTTACTTTTCCTTAGCCGCCTCAATCTCTTCAGTCATAGACCACATGGTCCCCCTTACAAAAGGAACATTTTGAGTTTTTGACATTTTTCGACAAGAGGTGACATTTATCGTGTACAATGGCAAAAGTAGTTCCTCACTGAACTCGGCACTAACCTCTATCAAATTTCTTTCAGACTTAATGCCAGCAAGGATGCTTCTTTGCTGGATCTGGAAGAATTCAACCAATGGGATCGTCCATCTCTGGACTCATCTGACTTCTGCATGGACCAGATGGAACTGGCAGGTTCACTCATGTGGGTGGCTGTGGTTTGTCCGTGCAGGGTTCTCCCGTGCGTGAAGAAATGCTGTCATGAGGGGCATGGATTTGACATCCCCACACATTCATGCGTTCGCCTGGAAGAAGATCAGCAATATAGATATGGGTACTGGAGCCCAAAGCTTAAGGTAAATACATACATACATACATTTTTTTTTTTTTTGCTAGGGGCTTTACGTCGCACCGACACAGATAGGTCTTATGGCGACGATGGGACAGGAAAGGCCTAGGAGTGGGAAGGAAGCGGCCGTGGCCTTAATTAAGGTACAGCCCCAGCATTTGCCTGGTGTGAAAATGGGAAACCACGGAAAACCATTTTCAGGGCTGCCGATAGTGGGATTCGAACCTACTATCTCCCGGATGCAAGCTCACAGCTGCGCGCCTCTACGCGCACGGCCAACTCGCCCGGTACATACATACATACATACATACATACATTATCATTATAGACCGTTATGCCTTTCAGCATTCAGTCTGCAAGCCTCTGTGAAATTACTAAACGTTGCCACAATCCTCTATTTGTAAATAGTGCTGTGGCCTCATTTAGTTTTATATCTCTTACCTTTAAATTGCCATCAAGGGTTATGAATTTCATGTTGTTGGTCCGTATTGAACTGAGTAATAACACAGTAGAGGTTTCTACCTATTCAACACTAAGATGTATTTACAACCCGCACGCGCCTGCCCTCCTCTCTGCCCACATTTCTCTTCCCGCCACCAGTCGCACACCATCAGCTAAACTACACACACCGCAGCGCGAGGTAAGCGTCCTTTCACTTTATGGTAACCTTTTCCTCTCTCCGTGCACTTTGTTTTTTACCGGCTTTTCTCCTTTTTAATAGGTCCAATTTCGTTTCCGCTAAGAACTGAGAATTAATATCTCCACGCGCAGTGTCCACTTTCTTCTTAAGCAGAAATTCAAAAATAACTTCACATCCAACAATCAACAATGCTGCCTGTCAACACAGCTTTAACACAACAACTGCCTAATTTCTCTGCTTAAGCTGATCAGTGTCAAGCTGACTCGGCATATAAAGAGTATCACATTTTACTCTCCAGACTTTGTACATACTTGTATATATTTTTATATTTTTATATGTGTCATTTTACATTGTATTCTTTATTACGAGGACCTACTGATTTCCATGAGTGTATAATTTCTACAACCCTAAGCACCCCATTTGTACTTTGTTCCAAACTTCTTAGTATGTATATTCCTTGTAAAATTATTAACTATTACTCACCTGTACCATACTAACATCTCTCATTTCATCTACCACACTTCACTTTATAAATTATAAATCCATAAGATTCTTACCATTAAAATAACATGTTTTAGGATTTCGCCAAGAGTTGTTTGCTTTAATATGACTAGGTGGGTCGAAACTAGTTCCATGTAATTTAAAATATTGTAAATATATCTTAGTATTGAATAGGTAGAAACCTCTACTGTGTTTAAATTGT
Organism: Anabrus simplex; assembly: GCF_040414725.1. Classification (NCBI taxonomy): domain Eukaryota; kingdom Metazoa; phylum Arthropoda; class Insecta; order Orthoptera; family Tettigoniidae; genus Anabrus; species Anabrus simplex. The sequence continues at coordinate 204,318,332 of NC_090279.1, read as the reverse complement.
CACCCTGAGTCCAACCATCATCGTCTTGGCATCCCTCTACTCCTCTTACCCTCCTTAACAGAGTCCATTATTCTCCTAGGTAAACTATCCTTCTCCATTCGTCTCACATGATCCCTCCATTAAAGCCAATTTATGCATACAGCTTCATCCATCGAGTTCATTCCTAACTTAGCCTTTATCTCCTCATTCCGAGTACCCTCCCGCCATCGTTCCCACCTCTTTGTACCAGCAATCATTCTGACTACTTTCATGTCTGTTACTTCTAACTTATGAATAAGATATCCTGAGTCAACCCATCTTTCGGTCCTGTAAAGCAAAGTTCGTCTGAAAACAGACCGATGTAAAGATAGTTTCGTCCGGGAACTGACTTCCTTCTTACAGAACACTGTTGATCGCAACTGCGAGCTCACTGCGTTAGCTTTACTACACCTTGATTCAATCTCACTTACTTTATTACCATCCTGCGAGAACACACAACCTAAATACTTGAAATTATCGACCTGTTCCAGCTTTGTATCACCAATCTGACATTCAGTTCTGTTGAATTTCTTACCTATTGACAGCAATTTAGTCTTCGGGTGACTAATGTTCATACCAAACTCATTGCACCTATTTTCAAGTTCCAAGATATTAGACTGCAGGCTTTCGGCACAATCTGCCATTAAGACCAAGACGTCGGTATAGGCCAGACTGCTTACTACATTTCAACCTAACTGAATCCCTCTCTGCCAGTTTATACCTTTCAGCATGTAAACTACAAACAACAAAGGTGAAAGATTACAGCCTTGTCTAATCCCTGTAAGTACCCTGAACCAAGAACTCATTCTATCATCACTTCTCACTGCAGCCCAATTGTCAGCATAAATGCCTTTGATTGATTTTAATAATCCACCCTTGATCCCGTGGTCCCCAGTATGGCGAACATCTTTTCCCTTGGTACCCTGTAATATGCTTTCTCTGGATCTATGAAACATAAACATAACTGTCTATTCCTCTCGTAAAATTTTTCATTTACCTGGCGCATACTGAAAATCTGTCCGCCTCTGTAGTGTAACAGTTAGTGTTATTAGCTGCCGTCCTCGGGGGCCCGGGTTTGATTCCCGGTACTGCCAGAAATTTAAAACTAGCAGGAGGGCTGGTATGTGGTTGACATGGTACATGCAGCTCACCTCCAATGGGGGTGTGCCTGAAAAGAGCTGCACCACCTCGGGATGAGGACACGAATTTACTTACTTAACTGAACATCTGATCCTGACAGCCCCTCTTTTCATCCAACTTCCTCTTTAACTCTCGCTGCAACACGTACCAAGTCTTAATACACGTTGCTCTACCAGCCCATGTCTACCTTTAAGATCAGTTACCAGGTAATAATTAATTCAGCATTTGACTGTAGTCCGCCTCTGTGGTGTAGTGGTTAGTGTGATTAGCTGCCACCCCCGGAGGCCCGGGTTCGATTCCCGGCTCTGCCACAAAAATTGAAAAGTGGTATGAGGGCTGGAACGGGGTCCACTCAGCCTCGGGTGGTCAACTGAGTAGAGGTGGGTTCGATTCCCACATCAGCCATCCTGGAAGTGGTTTTCCGTGGTTTCCCACTTCTCCTCCAGGCGAATGCCGGGATGGTACCTAACATAAGGCCACGGCCGCTTCCTTCCCCCTTACTTGCCTATCCCTTCCAATCTTCCCATCCCTCCACAAGGCCCCTGTTCAGCATAGCAGGTGAGGCCGCCTGGGCGAGGTACTGGTCATTCTCCCCAGTTGTATCCCTGACCAAGAGTCTGAAGCTCCAGGACACTGCCCTTGAGGCGGTAGAGGTGGGATCCCTCGCAGTGTCCGAGGGAAAAACTGACCCTGGAGGGTAAACAGATGATGATGATGATGATGATGATGATGATGATGATTTGACTGTAGCAACTAAACGATATTGTCAAAACAAGAAGATTTTTTCAATTTAGAGAAATTTGGAGTACAATGAACAATATATGCAGCACATTTTATTATCATCATAATTTAACTGCATATGTCATGATCTTATTTTTTAACAAATACATAGTTTTAAATGTCAGCACTGGAATCCTTCAAATGTGACTTTTTATCCCAACAAGTTGACAATTATTTTATTTTAATTGATGTACTGATGATACCTCAATAGTGCAGAAACATGTCTACAATGTTATTGTAACACTTAATCAATCTTTTAGATTTTAATACCTTCATATTATGATTATTATATTATTATATTATCGAAAGGAAGGAACATTTCTAGCAACAAGAGACTGACCTTGGTATGATATCATCGCGTGAGCCATCTTGAGGTATTAAAATCAACACACCGTGCGGCTAACGGTTAGTGTAACTCTGGTAGCATGACATGTGTCAAGTAATTTGATTTACCTTGGTGGGTTCTACATGCACACAGCAAATGAAACTCAAAAAGTGACCGTTTGAGAAAATTGTGATGCAAAGAACTACAAAATAACCAGCAGTATCCTTCCTTATATTACCCCTAGGAAAATAATAATTTGAAAAATAAGTGTCTTGCAAGTAATAGTGCGTTCAATGAACCATATGAGAAGCATCACAAATTCAAAGATATGAGTTTCATTTATGTTTCCGTATTGAACTGAGATCACAGATGAGTTATTTATAAGGTTCAACCTATTCAATACTAATTACATGTTGTATAGATGTTATTCACAACATTTATTTAACATGGGACCGGTTTCGACATTTAAATGTCATCATCAGCCATAAATAAATCACAAATAAATGAGCAAGGACTTATTAATTAATACTGGTGTAGTTACATATTGAAATATGTATATTAAAAGTCTTTATACGTCCATTCACACCATGTGTCAAACAAACCATCAAAACAAAAGAGGAACGGCATAATAAAACTGGCGCAGTGACAGTGTAAAAGATTGTATACCAAGTGATTCCAATAAGTTCTTAACGTTTTGTTTGACACATAGCATGTATGCGTGTTTTAATGACTTTTAACCATATGTATATATCTTAACAGTAGTATTATATTAGAATAAGGCATTCTTGTTAAATTAGTTTTTGATAATGTTTTATGTACAATCGCTATTAAGCAGGTTCACCAACAGCTGTTGATGACCTATTTATGGGTCGAAACCGTACTGTTTCAATGTAGATAATTTTAAACATTTTGTAAATAAAGTATTGATTAGGTGGAAAACTCATCCTTCATACTTGTGTTTGGAAGAGTGTCGGAGCCTTCTATTGACTTGGATTGGTGAGAGGACCATGTAAATGTCTCAGTGTGTCACTATGCCGGTTCTGATTATTGTTGTTTAATTAACACGGGATGTGAATGGGCTACAAAGACTTTTGTGCTTTGACTACATATCTTTTAATCTTGGAGTAGTGAGAGGCTATGTACATACTTCAATGTGTCACTGCGCCAGCTTTCTTATGTCCTTGTGATTTGTTTTATGGCTGATGAAGACATTTAAATGTCAAAACCAGTCCCATGTTAAATAAATGTTGTGAATAACATCTATACAACATGTAATTAGTATTGACTAGGTTGAACCTTATAAATAACTCATCTTTGTGGTGCATCACAAGTCGATAGCAATGAGTTTCTGACCAATGCACTGTTGGTAATGCTTCTGTTTAATAGCATAGTCGAACATTTGCCTTGATAAATGATTTAAATCCCTAACTCTTCTTCATCTACAATTAAAATTAATAAAATTATGTAATGGATCCACCTTTTCAATACATGTAAACTTAGTAATGTGAGGTTACATCACTAGTTGATCGTAAACGGTACCAGTTTCGACCCCAAATTCCAGGTCATCATCAGCTGATCACTTAAAAACAGAAAAAACAATGCACAGATAAATAACCAGTAATGTGGAAGATGTAGATTTTTCACAAGATGTAAGCTCGTGTGGATCAGTATAACACATGTAAATGAAGCACTATTTTCTAAAAGTTTTTAAATCTTGAAGTGAAGAATAAATAGCCCTAATTTGTCCTCTTGAATTCTGTCTTTATCTTCATATTATGGTCTTCCCTACTTTTAAAAATACCTCTCATATTTATTCATCTAATAATATTATTCCAAGTCATCTTTTCACTGACAGCTCAGAACATACCGCTTACTTTCAAGTCTTCCCAGACCAACGCTACTCTTTTGTCAGAAAATCACCCGGAACAAATCGTATTGCTTTTCTTTGGATTATTTCCAGCTCTTTAATCAAGTAATCCTGGTGAGGGTCCCATACACTGGAACCATACTCTCGTTGGGGTTTTACCAGAGAGTTATATGCTCTCTCCTTTACTTCCTTACTACAACCCCTAAATACTCTTGTAACCATGTGAAGAGATCTGTAACCTTTCTTAATTGCCTCGTTAATATGATTACCCTAATGATCTATCGTTATGTTAACACCTTTGTTCTTTCAATGAACCCCACAAATTACTGTCATCCCATCAACACAGTATTTAAAATCGAGAGGACTTTTCATCTTGGCGAAACTTACAGTGTGAGTTTTTACCATCATACCATCGTCTGCTGTCATTCTCACAACATTGTCAATGTCTTTTTGTAGTTGCTCACAATCCTTACTACTCTATTGAGTACAACAACATCCAGAGAAAGTCTTATGTGTGATTCCAATTCTTTACTTGTATCATTTATATATTTATTTTACATTTTATGGCCTACATTGGACCACTCTAGTCAATTATACAAAGGATTTCTTGATTTCCTATCAGCCCAATATATTTTCATTCTGAGAGATGCTGCCTTCCTTTGTCCTGTTGAAAATACCCTCCCATTAGACCTTTTATTGATCTTGGTGTGCAGCCTGGTGTGTGTGTCTTGAAGTATCTTAATTTTTTCTGTTTTGTTTTTGAGATTGTCTATTGTTATTTGTAGTTCTTTAATATCCTCCTTAATTTCCATGATCCATTTAATCTTGGTCTTGCTATTTCATAATTTTTCAATTATTCTTCTGCTAATTCTGGTGTCAGGTGTTCTGATAAGATGTCCAAAGAGTTGTAACTGTTTATGAATATAAATAAAATAATTAACTGAATAAATAAAATTCTATAAATAAATAAACTCAAAAAAATAAAATACTTGAAATAAATTAAATTGATAAACATAATTAATCGAAATATCCGTAGTATGGGCGCCAAAGTTCACCAGAATGGATCCCTCAAATTTAGATAGAGCATGATAATCCTTTATCTCCTAGGGCGTATACATAATGCTGCGTACTGGTACATCTGCTACAGGCCTTACCTAACCTTCTGAAAATGACTAAATAGGTAGGAACTGCACCTAGGTTCATCAATTACTCCACTGATTCTAAAATATCTAACTATATTCTCAATAAAATCCGAGCATGAGTACCTCAACCAAAATACACTTATAATACACAAACAAAATATTACTGGAAGACTCTATATTTACAACAACAACAAAGAAAGGGAAAACGAAAGCGAGAACTAAGCCACCATTTGTATTTAGTTAGTTCATTGAACAATGTACATATATGTAGATAAGAACCCTTCACTGTCTCTGTATCAACACGACTTGCCGATTCTCATAATTGCCACTTATAATATCATACTGATACTGTACCTCAGAATACTATGTTCACTGACTTTAACACTTGTGGTAAAGATATATACATTTGAGCAACACACGCTTGTCGTTCCTGAACATAAATTATGGAGAGTCTGAGATAGCTTTCACCAACATATAATGCCAAACCACCACAAGTGCTACAATACTTAGTTATATGTCAGTCACTTTTCACAAACATAAAACGACTACATTCCACAAACGTTTGAAGTCCAGTCCAGTATAGAGCAGCAGTGTCACTCCAGTACCGTATAACCAGTTTCACTCCCGTGTGTGTTAGCACTACTTCCTTTCCATACAGTGTGTCCGCACGACTTCATTCCCGTACAGTGTGTGTGGTTGACTTCCGCTATGATGTTGAAGTATATAAAGACCTCAGCTCTCACATGATACGCCAAGATTGATCCTGGCCAGCCAATCATGGTAGATCCTCTTATCAAGACCATGCCCTGGACTTTTTCTTGCTCGCAAGACAATAACAAACTTTGGGGTGTTTCGCATGAGTCATAGAACTTTCCAAGTACAACAACAAGCTCATCTCATTAGACTGGGTTATATACATGACTCATGCAAAGTTTCCAAGTTCAATATAGCAATGGTTTCCCAGCCGTTGTGCAAAACAAATTACCCCTACCTCCCTTTTATGGAGACCTCCCAGCTTACAAATATTAATGACAAAATATACAATTGAAATGCAGATAAGAATAATAATAATAATAAATAAAAAACTGACAATAATATCTCTCACTTCTACATATAGTGCAAGGGTGTGATATATGTACTATCACAGAGTGATATACATTTTTTCCTAATCGTGCTCAATACTGGTTCAATTTCATAATAAACTGTTTTATTTCATGCTATTCTCCATTGTCCATTAACTTGATTCTGTTTATTTATGCATGTTCTAATTTTTATTCTTTCTGTCTTAAGTATTTGTCTGTTTCAACTGTACCAGTAGTTTTAAAAATGGTTTTACTAGCATAAGTTATTTCTCGCTGTGTAGCTGTTTTATAATGTCTTAAGTTTGCTGCTATCGATTAGCTTTTTTTATTGTATGTAGTCTAGGTAATATAATTTGTTTTGTTTTATTTATTTATTCTGTTATGCCAAGCTGGTTTCTAATTAAGGTTATAAGTTATGATTTCTCCTAAATACTTAAATTTATCAACAATGTTGATTTCTTGCCCATCAATTGTTATTTTATTTACCAGTGGGGAATGTGTAAACGTGATCTCAGTTTTTTCCAGGGATATTGTAAGATCTATTTTTTGTATCATTTATCATTTATATATACAAGAGAAAACGTAAAAAATAATGTTTCAGGTTCCAGCTCCAAGCTCGCACTTTTATCGTCTAGCAGCTTCAGTCCCAGATTGTCCAGGGAAGGTCTTCATGGAGACGACCAATGGATCAGATAACAAACACTTCCTGCTGCTCGATAATGGCTCCCTGCAGGTACTGATGCTAATGATTTTTTTAAGAATATAATACTGGGTGAGTTAGCCATGCGGTTAGGGGCGCGCAGCTGTGAGCTTGCATCCAGGAGATAGTGGGTTCGAATCCCACTGTCGGCAGCCCTGAAGATGGTTTTCCGTGGTTTCCCATTTTCACACCAGGCAAATGCTGGGGGTGTACCTTAATTAAGGCCATGGCCGCTTCCTTCCCATTCCTAGGCCTTTCCTGTCCCATGGTCGCCATAAGACCTATCTGTGTGACGTTACGCAAATAGCAAAAAATAAATTTAAAAAATAAATAAATATGTACTTTATGATTATCTTCATAATGTCGTACACAAGTAGCTGTTCATTTGAAGGAATATGCAATGCATTCTACCAGAGTGTAAAAAAACCTTGTCTGGAATAATGAAGTACCAAGGAAGTTATTAATACAACTTCCCCTGTGAAGAGGCTGCCACAACGATAAAGTATATTGAGTACAAAATAATTACCTTTGTCTTCCAAGTCATTGGTAAATTGGCTAGAATGTGCCACACAGAAATAACGGCAATCACAAGGCTCAGAAATAAATTTAGAATATAACGTGATGTACAGCTCATTACATGATATACAGAGGGGTCCAGAAAAATGTAGACACACTTTCATAGTTAATATCTTTGGAACAAAATGATATATCATTGCAATTTTTGCACGGTAGTGTAGTCCATTGTTTTCTCAACAGATGATGAAGGTCACATGAATGGTGCGACAATCTTGGCGTGCGTTTTCCAGCAGATGACAGTGCAGCAATGAATGAAGTAAGATTGTTGTTTGAGCAATGCAAGGCCGTATTGAAGTGGTTAATTAATTTCGTGCTGCTATTTCTAGCCGAGTGCAGCCCTTGTAAGTCAGACCCTCTGATGAGGGTGGGCGGCATCTGCCATTTGTAGGACACTGCGTGTTATTGTGGTGGAGGATAGTGTTATGTGTGGTATGTGAGTTGCAGGGATGTTAGGGACAGCACGAACACCCAGCCCCCAGGCCATTGGAATTAACCAATGAAGGTTAAAATCCCCGACCCGGCCAGGAATCGAACCCGGGACCCTCTGAACCGAAAGCCAGTACGCTGACCATTCAGCCAACGAGTCGGACATTGAAGTGGTACTGGAAGTACAAAAACATCATGGAGGTACAACGGCAATGATGTAATGTGTACAGAACTCAGCCACCAGCATGTACAAAAATTTATCATTTTCGGGATGAATTTGAAGCCGACAGTAATGTTCAGGATGTGCATAAGAAAAGGTCTGGCCGACCAAAAACATCAACAATTCCAGCTTCCAGCACTGCTGTGTTGCAACATTTTACTAGGTCACCTCAAAAATCTGTGTATCAGGGTGCATGTGAAGGTGAGGTAAGGCGATCAACCGTACGACAAATTCTGAAGGCTGCAAAGTGGAAAGTGTACATTCCAATATTGCTGCACGGTACATGAAACCATCGAGCCATCCTGTGCGGCTATCACACAGGCAACACTGACAGCCGTAGCTCGATCAGCAGTTCAGCGGCATTGACAATGTTTGGCTGCTAATGGAGGTCTCTTTGAACACATAAAATTACCTCCCCACTCCCCCGTTTAAGAATTGTTCTTTTTTTTTTTTACAATTGCTTTAAATTCGCACTGACATGGCGACGGCGGTATAGGGAAGGTCTAGGAGTTGGAAGTTGGTGTGAAAATCGGAAACCCTGGAAGACTATCTTCAGGGCTACCAACAGTGGGGCTTGAACCCACTATCTGCTGGATGCACGCTCACAGCTGTGCACTCCTAACTGCACGGCCAACTCGCCCGGTTCAAGAATTATAACATTATGTCATTTAGTTCCATTAATATTGACTATTAAAGAGTGTCCACATTTTTCTGGACCCCTCTGTATAGATGATTGCAGAGTAAGGTTTTTGCGCTGATAGCTATGTTGTGAGGTCGTGTTCAGTTGAGACCAAGAGAATCCCATTGCTGTAAGAGAAATTTTGGGGATTGTCCCTCGAGCTCCGATCATGAGTCCATGTCTAGTTGATATTTACTTTTATAATAGTTTATGGCTGGCTGGTAAGTCAACATCTCCTCGGTGTCCATGTCCTCAGGCAGTCCAATGTGTGACTCAAATCGTACTGTGGGATGTAAGATCAGTCATTGCTTGCTAGTTGGTTGTGATGTCAATACGTCTGTTACTCCCATTGTTAACCAAGCCAGAAACCTCTTCGTGCACTGTGAAACCGTAATTGCAAAGAGATAATGTACAAAATGTATTATGCACCCATAGTGACTTGTGTGGCTGAGACCTGGACAACGACAAGTAGGGAGGAGAGTAGAATTCAGGCCAGTGAGATGAAATACCTAAGAAGTAGGATAGGAAAGACAGATTGAAAATTGAATTTGTGAGAAAGGAGGTTGGAATGGAAAACATAAATAATACAATTGATAAGACTAAACTAAGATGGTTTGGACATGTACAGAGGACAGAGAAAGAAAGAATGCAAAAACACATGATGGAGACGAAGTTCAAGGGAAAGAGAGGGAGAGGAAGACCTAGAACAAGGTGGATTCATTCAAGAAGAAACTTGAACTGGGACAAAAAGATGGAAGGTGGAGAAGTGTTATAAATACCCCTACCCGGCAGGAGCTGGATAAGGGGAATAGAAACAATTGTCAAAAGAATCGACTCGATCTACCTCAGAAAATCCCTCGCCGGCTCCATTAACCTTGACACATTTTGCAGCCTTTTCCTGTCCTTTCACTCTCTCTGCAGAAGCATTAATCTTGCCCCTCCGTTTTCCCATACCACCTCCTAACAATCCGGCAACTACAGCTGCTCCGCACATCTCTGGAATGAGCTACCATTGCCTCTAATGCAGTTTAGAAACGATGCTAGTCTCTATGTATACACGGACGGGAGAGAAAGTGTCGTCAAGTGAATGAACTACTGTACAAGTGGCTCAGACGGTTAAGGCGCTGGCCTTCTGACCCCAACTTGGCAGGTTCGATCCTGGCTCAGTCCGGTGGTATTTGAAGGTGCTGAAATATGTCAGCCTCGTGTCGGTAGATTTACTGGCACTAAAAGAACTCCTGCAGGACTAAATTCCGGCACCTGGGGGTCTCCGAAAACCGTAAAAGAGTAGTTAGTGGGACATAAAACAAATAACATTATTATTATTATTAAATAACATTATTAAATATGTGAATAATGTAATTATTGCATATATTAGCTTAGTAGGTCTGTGAAGCAACTAATGTACATAGGGCTTGCCCTTTTTTCACTAGATCATCCATAAAATCTGTATGATTTGTGGTAAATAATAATAATAATAATAATAATAATAATAATAATAATAATAATAATAATGATGATGATATTATTTCTTTTTCATCGCCGATCTTGGCCATCTGTGGGCACTATTTTCTTCTTCTCCTTGCCTTCTTGTCTTTCCAGTATTTCTTAATTCTTTCGCTATGTTCTCTCCTCCTTTCCTCCATCCAGACATATTTCCTTTGCTGC